>NC_134690.1:145051504-146251504 GCF_050947455.1 Rhinoderma darwinii
TTAGAACTTTCAGTTTATTAATCGAGATTCTCAGAGATTTTTATGCATGAATTGCCCCTCATACTCCATATACTATCATTTATGGTGCTTTTTCCCTGTTAATGGAAACAGCAGAGAGGGTGTGAGTCTAAACCTGACTAATACCCCTCCATTTATGTCCTAGACTCTTTTGCCTGATTAATACATTTCTCCTTTGCTTCCCTACTGCTTCTCCCCTCTACCAGTTTCTACACTGGTCACCCATTGCCCAGCAAATACAATTTAAAATTCTCACAATGTTCTTTACCACACCACACATAACCACAAGATCTTCCCCACTTGTCTTCTCCTCACAGAACTTAAAAACATTCCTCCTAAGACAAATTTACAACCTACCATATCCTGCTGTTTACCATGTCTGTGATTAGTAATAACTGTCTCTTTCCTTCATCTTTGTAGATTGTAAATTCTTACGGGCAGTCCTCTCTTTCCTTCTGTATAAGTCTCTGTATTCTGTCGGTTTGTTGTGTAGTGTACTTGCTCATTGGACTGTTGAATGTGTACCTCCATAATCTTTGTGTTAATCCCCCTATGTTTCTCATGTCTAGTACCCTGGAAGTTTATGGTTCCATTTAAATAAATAAATTAAATAATCAATTAATTATTATTATTAATAATAATAATAATAATAATATATTTTATGGAGTTCAAGGGTTATAAACAGCACCCCTATTCTAATCAACAATGTCAGGAGCGTAGCAGTTGCAAATTTTCAGGTCTACTGTGGAAGTCATTGGCCTCCATCTGGTAACATGTATTTAAATAGATGTGTTTTACCTGTATATGGACATATTGGACAAAATTAGCACCTTGTCCCTATTATGTCACTTCTCCCATTGTCTCATTGATTGTTCATTTGTTTTGATAATTTGTCATTCTACACGTTCGTTAACTCTCCAATTGTAAAGGTCCTTTTACACCGGCCAATAATCAGCCGATGCAGTGAGCGCCGATCAATGAGACATTGTTGATTGGCGCTCGCTTGCTCCGGTCACACGGAGCTATGGTTGGGGACGAGCGGACGTTACTCCGATCGCTTGTCCCCATACATTATTATCATGTCGGCAGAGCATCTCCCTGTTTACACAGGGAGATGTGCTGCCAACAACGATAATGTTTTGCTTTTTTAAAACGATGCGACCAGCAGATGATCGTGCGTTTGCTCGTTCATCTGCTGATCGTTCCCCTGTTTACACAGGGCAATTATCGGCAACAAGCGTTAAATGCCCGATAATCGTCCTGTGTAAAATAGAATATATTGACATTGTATAACTAATGATTATTATTTTTATTATTATATACTTATTTTAGGTTATATAAATAAATTATGCTTTTTATAAAAAAAAATAATTGTCAACTTATACGTGCCCCAAAATGTTACATATACAAATTAAATGTTCCTGCAAATAATAAGGGGGGATTCACACGAGCGTGTATTCGGTCCGTGCGGGCCGCGTGGTTTTCACGCGCCACGCATAGACCAATACAAGTCTATGGGGCAGTACAGACAGTCCGTGCTTTTTGCGCAGCGTTTGTTCGCTGCGTACAAAACGCGACAGGTTCAATAACTCTGCATATTTCGCGCATCACGCACCCATTGAAGTCAATGGGTGCGTGAAAACCACGCAGGTTGCACGGAAGCACTTCCGTGCGAACCGACTGAAACAGCGCACCAGCTGTCAAAAGGATGAATGTAAACAGAAAAGCACCACGTGCTTTTCTGTTTCCGAACATCCAAACGGAGTGTCTTTGAGATGAGCGAACCCGGACAAGCGAACCGAACCCGGCAAAAAAATGTCCTGTACGCGACGTCAGGAGATAGTCACTGTCCAGGGTGCTGAAAGAGTTAAACTGTTTCAGCACCATGGACAGTGACTACCGATCCCAAAAAACATGAACCTGTAAAAAAAAACGAAGTTCTGACTTACCGATAACTCCCGGCTTCTTCCTCCAGTCTGACCTCCCGGGATGACAATTCAGTCCAAGTGACAGCTCCAGCCAATCACAGGCCAAGCACAGGCTGCAGCGGTCACATGGACTGCCGCGTCATCCAGGGAGGTGGGGCCCGATGTCAAGAGAGGCGCGTCATGAAGGACGCGTCACCAAGGCAACGGCCGGGAGGGAAGTTCTCGGTAAGTACGAACTTTTTCTTTTTTTTTAACACGTTTTCACTGTCGAGGGTGCTGAAAGAGTTACTGCCGATCAGTTAGCTCTTTCAGCACCTTGGACAGTGACGGGCGTCGACTAGCCTCATCTCTATGATGGCGGCTGCGCGAAAATCACGCAGCCGCGCATCAGACACGGATGACACACGCAGCTGTCAAATGGTTTTTGCGCGTGCAAAACGCTGTGTTGTTTGCGCGCGCAAAAACGCAACGTCCGTCTGTATCTGCCCTAAGACCACTTACAGCTGCACTAACAGAAAAATAATAAAGTAAGAAATTCTCAAGTGTTGAAATAAAAAAATAAAACAATTGTGCGTTCCCAAAAAGCACTTGTTACTTTAACTTTATCAATAAAAAATTATGTATTATATACATTGGTCATCAATGTATACAATATATTGTCATCTATTGATATAGTTATAGTAATTAATATAGATATTGTTTAAATTGTAATGAAATGTTTAAAAAAAATTGTAAATTGTTTCCCCTTTAGGCCAGGAACAGACAGTTTTGATGCAGTTTTTGGCACAGTTTTTTGAGTCAAAGCCAGAAGTGGATCCATAAGAAAGAAAAGGTATAAAGAAAAGACTGATGAATCTCCTTTCTTTTGTGTCCACTCCTGTGCTAGGATAAAAAAAATTGAGCTGCCACAAAAACTGCATCAAAACTGTGTGTGTGATTCTGGCCTTAGCATGTTTCAGAGGCTGCAATTCTTTTCAAAGATTCTATTTTTTGACCATGCAAAGGTCAGCACACATATTTTATTACAGGGTCTCACTGTTTGATTTATTGGGTCAAGTGTTGTGACCCCTCTCACTCTGAAACCCCTTGTGTGTGCACTGAGCAATGAATTCTAATGCTAGGGCTTCTGCTGGCTTCCCCTGTGTGTCTTTCTGTCCTTCTGCTTTCTCTCCCACATTTTTTTCCTGTCCGCTTAGTCTTCGGTTATGATATATACTGTGTGCTTTGCATGCATTAGAAGGACTTCATAAGGGCCTTGACAAAGCCATACCTCAGTTTAATCATCTTCTGGGAGCAATGAAGAGTGGGAATATGAGCATTATCTACAAGTGGACTACAGCCTGACAGGTATGTTAATGACATTTCACCAGGTCTCGCTTTATATTCATTTACCATGGCCAATTTAACATCTTGCCATTTATTTGAACTTAAGGGAACAGTTGTTGTTAATCATAAAATGGATTGTTTGCAAGAAATGGATTGTTCTGTATATGGCTTTATTACTCACAGTGGTCCAGCTGTCTCAAACTTCTTGCACAGTTCATTGTCCTCCCATATTTTGTAAATACTATGTTATTATCTAACCTAACTTCTTGTGGCTACTTTTTATTGCTATTTTTATGACCTATAAAAATGTACAGATGTTGATTGGAATATCTGAATATAGTACTATATATCATTCCTCATAATACATAACTTTTTTTGACATTGTATTTTAACTATACTATGCTAATTAATAATTAATTAAAAATGTATTTAAGATTCCTTCCAAATATATATGTTTATATATGTAGATTGATGTATTAAGTTTTCATGTAGCAATAAAGATTGGTTTGTAGCAATAGTTACTATGTATAAATGAGCCTAATGGGTTTATAATCCATTAGAGCGGATCAATATTTCTGATCACTATAAGGATAAATTCTCACTATGACCATGGTGCACTGCGCATATATGAGGGAAAAATAATATATCAAACAATCCATGGACTTTATTAGCCAAAGATATGTCAAAGGGTTGTCCTTTTGGCATATATTTGTCCAGTATTGGTCTGGATTATGCAGCCCCAACAATATTTAGTATCTTTTTCAAAACAACTGTATAAAAAAACATATACCGCATGGTATTCTTCCTTTTAGGGCATGTTCACACGTGGCGGAATTGCTGTGGAATTCCGCTGCGGACAGTCCGCACCGGAAATCCGCAGCAGACAGATTGTCCATTGGTTTCAACACCTTTTTAGTTATCTTCGTGCAGACATTGCGGAAAACTCTGCTGGTCCATAGGCTGCGGTGCGGAATTTGGTGTCCGCAGCATACACTGGCTGTTGCGGACTTGATGCGTACTTGTGTCGGAATTTATCCATTGACTTCAATGGAGTTGCAAAATTACGCAATGTAATCCGCAGATGTTATGTGTGTTGCGTTGCGGATTGCTATCATGAACAGGATATTTCATCATTCTGGCTGGACCTATGTGTTTCGAGGTCTATAGCCAGACTGAGATGGAATGTTTTAAAAGAGAGCAGGATGTACTTTTCACCTGAATCCGCAATGATTAATCTGCAGCATTTTACTTCACATTTAAGGCAAAGGCGCAACGGAATCTGCAACGCAGATTATGTGCGGCATTGATGCGGACAGTGTCTGCAGAATTTTGCCACGTATGAACATGCCCTTAATGGCATTCGATGGCAGACGTATGCAGCTGTAAAGGCGCACTTTTGCAAAAGTCTGGGCATACAGTTGGTGGGACCCTTTTTAATGGTACCGCTGAGTATAATACCTGAATTCAGTGTGAATTTACCCTCACTTCTATAATAGTGTCAACAATTTTTGTGTGAAAAAAAGGTGGCATTATACATAGACGGTCATAGATTTCCCCTAATATGATGAGCATTCAGATATTTTTGTAATTATAACACTCATATATAAGAAATATTTTCCATAGTATTAACAAAAAGTGAAGTTCTACAATCATGGCGTTTACCGATAAAAACAGAGAAAATGTTTGAAGCATGACACAGTATTCTCAGGATTGAAGTCAATTTTTATAGATGGAAACCAATCGCTTTTAGTGCCATAGACAAAACTATTAGCATTAATGATCCTAAAATTGTTTGGATCATTAACTCTACTTGCATGGTCAGTTTAAGTTTATTTTTTCTACAGAGGCAGGAACTCTGTTTTATTATGTATACTAAAAGTTATTTAGAGAGTAAGCTCTTGTGAGTATTGATAATATAAAAATTCACGGTAACAATTGTTTTTCCAATGTTTTTTCATTATAACTTTAGTTCCAAAGTCCAAAACTAAATGACTTCCAAGTAGTGTCAGGGTAAACTTTTATCAGACATTTTGCCTGACATTCAGCTGTAAGGTCTTGTTCACACAATGCAGATTTCATGCAGATTTTGCATGTATGTTTTAAACAAAAACTAGGCACAGAAACTAAATAGGAGATATATACAAAGAAAGGCATTAAAGTAACTCCTCTTCTGGGTCTAATTCTGCTTTTGGCTTAAAAAAATACATGCAAAATTAGCATTAAATCTGCATTGTGTGAACAAGACCTTAAAGGGGTTTTCTCACGAAGGACTTTTATGACATCCACAGGATATGTCATAAATGTCACATAGATGCGGTCTCACCTCTAGGACCAGCACCTTTCTCTAGAACGGGGCCCCCTAATCCCTGTTATAGCTTTTTGTGCTCACGCTGACTCCCGGCCACTTTCTGATAACATGGTCGGAAGTTACGGAAACAGCGTAACTCGCTGAGCTACGCGGCTTCCATAACTCCTATAGTAGTGAATGGCAGTTACGGAAGCCACGTAGCATGCGTCAACAATGTTTCAGTTGTCATTTGCAAAACATGAATATGATTGACTTGAGGTCTATTATTGTGCAGTAATCCACCTATCTTGATTTTTTCAATGTGAATAAAACTGTCTAGTAAATTCTGTCAAACTCCACTACCAATATGTTATAAAAGCACGGTATAGTATATGCATACATTTTACATATATCTGAAGAAAAGTTGAGTTTACCGAATGTATCAAATTCAGACCACTAAAAATTCACATTAAAAGAGTTGGACCGCAACGCATTTTCAGACAAAAACCTTTCAATAGTATTTTAAAGTACATATATACACTAACCAAGCTATTTGGACCTGTATAAGTTAATATTTCTCTCTATTTCTTCCCCCACAGTGGGTGGGCAACTACTGCAGCACATGTGACGACAGCTCACGGCGGCGCTTCATCCCACAATTCCCAGCATGCATTAGCACAGTCTCCACTCTCCCCCGCCTCTCCCCTGCTTCTCCCTGCTGCCAGCGTTCATGTTTTAGAAAGCAGATGCACTCAAGTGAGGATCATTGCACCATTTATGGAGGATTCAGCACAAAACTATGCATCAATGGCGCATTCGTGACCGGCGCAATAGGCATCACTAGGGGGACGTTTATATCACTTTTGGATACACGGTAGCACTGTTACAGGCCAGTAATAACATGATCTAGAAAAGAAAATTTTTTATTTTTTTTAATAACTGTATTTTGCAAAGTTCTAATTTGTTTATTGCAATTTGTGATGATGAAAAAAACTATTTAACCCCCTCCCAACATTTGTTGTAGCTGTATGTTATGGCCCAGAGGAAGGTATATGGAGCAGGCTCACAGGCTATGCACACTCCATACCCAGCGGGTGTCAGCTGTAGGTTACAGCTAACACTTCACTGTAATGGTCGGGAGCAGAAATAACTCTGATCCAAGACGTTTAATCACTTAGATGCTGCGGACAATAGCACCTGTGGCATCTGAGCCATCAGGAAAAGGAGTTGGCCTCACCCACGCCATCGCCCCCCCACATTGCGAATGCGTGTGCCGATGATTGTCATGGCAGCTTGGGGGCCTAATGAAGGCCACCAGGTCTGTCATCTTTGTCTTCCTATCAAGAGTTTATTAGGAGTCGGAAAAATGACAATACACTGCAATAGATAAGTATTGCAGTGTATTGTACCAGCAATTAAGCGATCGCTTGTTCAAGTCCCCTATGAGGACTTAAAAATATTTAAAATACAGCTCAATAAAGATTTTAGTAATGTACAAAAAAAAATTATTGAAAGTAAAAGACCCTTATCCCATTTTTCCCCTAAAGTAATTTAAATAAATACAAAAAAACATAATTGGTATCACCACATCTGTAAAAGTCCAAACTATTCTAATACAATGTTATTTAACCTGCAGGGGGAATGCTGTAAAAAAAATAAAAAAAATAGAATTAAAAGTTAATCTTAGCTTCCAAAAAAGATGTAATAAAAAGTGATCAAAAAGTCGAATGTACCCAATGATATCAATGAGTACTACAGCTTGCCTGCAAAAAACAACCCAAATCGACTAAAAAAAAAAGCTCTCAGAATATGGCGCCACAACACAATCTTTGTTTTTTAACAAATAGTTGTATTTTTTGTAAAAGTAGTACATCATAAAAAAACAACATAAATTTGTAATCGTATTGTGCTGTAGAATAAAGGTAACATGTTTTTTTTCCCATTTCACCGTACAAAGAATTTTCTTTCAGTTTCCCAGTACATTATATGGTATATTAAATAACTACAATGTCCTGAAAAAACAAGCCCAATGTTGACAGAAAAATAAAAAAGTTATTGCTTTTGGAAGGCTGGGAGGAAAAAACTAAAATTAAAAAACAAATAAAGGGTGCGGTGGTCAGGGGTTAAAATCATGTGAGCACAATCTGTAATCCAATCACAAACAAATCCAATTCATATGCCTTCTAGGAAATCTTTTAATCCTATTAGTGTTTATGTAGCCTAAGGGCGGGTTCACACATGGCGGAATTCCACTTAAATTCCGCTGCGGACACTCCGCAGCGTTAATCCGCAGCGGAGCCGTTTCTCCATTGACTTTCACTTTAAATTAGCAGTGTTCGTTTACACGATGCGTACAATTCCGCTGCGGAGCATAGGCTGCGGAGCGGAATTTGGTGTCCGCAGCATGCTCTGTCTGTTGCGGAGCAGTGGCGGACTCATGGCGGAATTTCTCCATTGACTTCAATGGAGATTCAAAGTTCCGCAATGAAGTCCGCAGCTGTCATGCACATGTCATGTGTGCTGCGGATACGTCTTGCTTTTTTAACTTGACATTTCTTCATTCTGGCTGGACCTATGTATTTCTAGGTCTACAGCCAGACTGAGGAAGTCAATGGGGCTCCCGTAATGACGGGAGCGTTGCTAGGAGACGTCTGTAAATAGTCACTGTCCAGGGTGCTGAAAGAGTTAAGCGATCGGCAGTAACTGTTTCTGCACCCGGGACAGTGACTACCGATCCCAATATACATGTATCTGTAAAAAAACATATAAGTTCATACTTACCGAGAACTCCCTGCGTCTGTCTCCAGTCCGGCCTCCCAGGATGACGTTTCAGTGTAAGTGACGGCTGCAGCCAATCACAGGCAAAGCACAGGCTGCAGCGGTCACATGGACTGGCGCGTCATCCAGGGAGGTCGGGCTGGATGCCGAAAGAGGGACGCGTCACCAAGACAACGGCCGGTAAGTATGAAAATCGTTTCCTTTCACTAGGGAAAGTGCTGTCCCTTCTCTCTATCCTGCACTGATAGGGAGAAGGGAAGCACTTTTCCCGCAGTCTGCAGCAGCTAGTCCGCATCAATGTACTGCACATTTTGTGCAGATCCGCTGCAGAATCTGCAACGCAGATTCTGTGCGGCATCGATGCGGACAGTTGCGGAGGAATTCCGCCATGTGTGGTCATGCCCTAAAGGTTCTCATACAAGTCTTTTGCCAGGGTCAATGGTACATGCAGCCTGTGATAAAATCGCTATTTACAGTAGTTAATGCCTCTTAACCCCCTAAGGTTATGTTCACACGTAGTGTTTTCAGACGTAATTCGGGCGTTTTATGCCTCGAATTACAGCTGAAAAAATGGCTCCATTACGCCTACAAACATCTGCCCATTGCTTTCAATGGGTTTTACGGTGTTCTGTTCCCACGAGGTGTAATTTTATGCGTCGCTGTCAAAATACAGCGCGTAAAAAAAAGCCCGCGAAAAAGAAGTGCATGTCACTTCTTGGGACGTTTTTGGAGCTGTTTTTCATTGACTCCATTGAAAAACAGCTCCAATAACGTCCGTAAAATACGCCGCGAAAAACGCGAGTTGCTACAAAAATGTCTGAAAATCAAGAGCTGTTTTCGCCTGAAAACAACTCCCTATTTTGAGACGTATTTTGCTAAGGCGTGTGAACATACCCTAAGGGTATGTGCACACACACTAATTACGTCCGTAATTGACGGACGTATTTCGGCCGCAAGTAGTGGACCGAAAACAGTGCAGGGAGCCGGGCTCCTAGCATCATACTTATGTACGATGCTAGGAGTCCCTGCCTCTCCGTGGAACTACTGTCCCGTACTGAAAACATGATTACAGTACGGGACCGTTGTCCTGCAGCGAGGCAGGGACTCCTAGCATCGTACATAAGTATGATGCTAGGAGCCCGGCTCCCTGCACTGTGTTCGGTCCGGTACTTGCGGCCGAAATACGTCCGTAAATTACGGACGTAATTAGTGTGTGTGCCCATACCCTAACAGTCACATTAAAATAGGGAAAACCTTCCCGAAAACGAAACCTTTTTTATTGTCGTTTTTGAATTTATGTCTCAAGTAAATATAGTTGGCACATAACTCAGTTGTCTTAAGTTTATTTTAACCCTTTAGTGACATAACTCATTTTAATCTTAAGAATCAGTACAATTTGAACTGCCTAACTAGGCACAAAGGTGTGATTAGATGAGCTACTGCTCATCTTCTCACTCTTTTTGTGGGGGGGGGGGGGACAAACCCATATGGGACAATCACAAAGCAAGTATGCGTTCTGATTTCTAAGGGGGTGATAACATAAACAGAAGATCATATTTTCCCTCCCACTGGGGTCATCTGAAGCCATCCAGGGCCAGGAGGAGGATCAGAGATCCTCCTTCTCTCTCTGCATGCTGTCAGCATGTTACATAGTTACATAGTTGAAAAGGTTGAAAAAGACAAAGGTCGATCAAGTCTGACCTATATTCCTACCATGTTGATGCAGAGGAAAGCAAAAACCTCCATGAGGGCAAAAAAAAAACCAAATATGGCAATTATAATAAATACCAGAATCATAGTCCCATTTCCACAACCTAGTACCCATAAGTTGTAATGGTCCCGCTTTCCTCCTCTACACAGGTTGAAGTGAGAGCTGCTAGTATATGCTGTTCCCACTTCAAACTGCTCTATCTCAGGCTAGATTGCGGCTAAGGATTTTTGGCTTTAAAACATTACTAAAACTAATGCTCTAGCTCCGTTCTAGTTGGAGCTAGAGCCTTTACAGTAACAGTTCCATCTGCAGTCACACTGCCATGAGCTGTGCTCAGGCTAATTTGTAAGGTTCTTTTCCTGAAGCCCAAGCACAGCACAGCACAGGATAAAATGTTAGGTGGTTGAATTATATTACCCATTATGGAGGAAACAGAAACACAGTCTGTTTTACTTCTATGATTTCTTTAAGTTTATAGAAGACAGCACTGGATGTGTTCACAATTTGAAATATATCATAAGTAGCAATCTGGTCTAAAGTGTATATCTTGCAATTGAGCTACAGAAGCTGTAGTATTTGTTTACATATAGGACATAGACAATTTTTTTACTGCTTATACTTCCTAATGGGATATACTTCCATATTTGGCAAGAAACATATGGTCCTCGCATAGACTGTTAATAATGTCATGTGAAGGCTGCCTAAGGGCAAATCCACATGACCCTACTGTAAACTGAATTACTCTTTTTCATAGAAAGGTATACATAGTTTTTTTCACGAAATCATACAGAAAAAGAATTGTGGCATGTTCTATCAGATATCATATTACAAAAGTAATCTTCTATAGAATCAATATGGTGGCACACGGAGTGCCTCTGGCTCTGTACACACAGAGTAAAATGTACTCTGCATACAGATCTGCCGTGTGCATGTTGTTTAAAGGAGTACACATTAGATGAACGTCGGCCAAACTTGCCAATTTCGGCAGGACCAGCTGACCCTTGAATATTTATGGGAATGTCCTGACTCTTCACCGAAGACAGATGTTGGCAGAAAGAAGGGTCAGACATGTTGGATTTCAACATGCCGAATCCCTTGTTCTCACAGGAGATAGGCCACTGACAGAGGTGTCTGGCAGTAGCTTCTTCCCTTCTCCCCATTAAGAAAACATGCACACTTGACTAGCGGTCACAAGGACCACTCTCTGCCCTGAGTGACGGAGACTGCTAGACCTTTCACTCAAAGCAGAGGGGCAGGATTTTCAGCTTGCAGTGCAGGAGCACTTGCACATCAAGTCCCTTCTCATTGCACTTGCAGTCGGCTAGCCAAGAGCATTAAACATTTTTTTCTCGGTCATGCAAGTTGCCTAAGGTACATTTAAATGCCCTCCCCTATATCGCTAACTGCTAACAGGATCCCTTTAAGATTGCATTATATCACAGGCCATATATCTACCAATAAAACCTGATTTAATGTTAAAAAGATAAGACTACTTTAATCTTTAGCCTATTTAGCCTATTTATTTCTACCTTGCTTACTAGATGTGCTTTATTTAATCAAATAATCTGTAATAATAAGTCTTTCACTGAAGAATAACATATAATTTTCTCTGCTATGTTCAAGATAAAATCTAATCAAAGAAATATGTAATACTATAAAGTGAACAGAAGTTTTCTGATTCATTTTTATTTCATTTGGTCAGCTCCAAAATTCATTATGGTAGATTGCTCAACAGTCAACATATAATCGAAAATTCCTCAACAGTTAATGATTTAATCATGTTTTAATGTAGCAATTAAAAAGCAGAAAAAGCAAAGGATAGGGGCTAATGTGCAACCTCTGAAGGAAATGTTGCCAAGGTCATTAAAATGTAAATCCTTTTAAAATATATGTTAACTCATCGGCTGTGAAACTTACAATCTGTCGAACAATAAAATTCCTCTTACTCATCATCTCAACTCTTTGCTTGCTGATAAAAAGTGATGGATGTTTCTGTTCTACAGGCTGCTATCAATGTGTTCTCCTTACAAAGGAAATCTTTTGCTGACACTACTCATGAGTATCTTTAAAATAAATCCTTGGGATACCATCAGCCAATGTGAGGTACTGTAGTGGAGCGTTCAAGATAATTCAAATCCCCATGAACACTATATATAGACATTTTTTTCATAGCTATTATTTTATGAAGGAAAGGCCAATGTTTATTGGCAACACTGGTGCACAAGGTGTGTTGCAATTGGAGTCAATTGGAGTCAAGCTCCCTTGTGGCTTACTTATGTGATCTTAATTTTTTTCTACAGGTGGGATGATTTCTACAGAAAACAACTAAAAAATTAATTTTCTTGTATTGTTTCTTCAAAGTCATTTGAACCATTATGACTTCTCATGTTTTAAAAGTGATGCTAATGTATTCTTATTTTGCGCATATAATTACTTTGTTTTCAGGGTTCTAAATGCATGCAAACATATGCCTGTAGCTGTCCATTCACCTTAAATAAACAATATCTAGCAGTAAACCTATCAAACTTTTGTGAAAAGGACACTAATCTGCCCCATATATACCTGTGTGACTGTTATAGTATTAGGGCTCATACACATGGCTGTACTATGTTCAGTGTGTCACAGTGGCTTCTGTGTGCCACAGTAGAGGGTCAAAACACATGGCAAGGCCATATATATATAGATCCTTAGTTTGTTGTTGCTTTATTTTGTATTTTTTTTTAATAAAAATGTATATATAACACATATTGTATGGGCTAAATGTTATGTGAACATAGCCTAAGATGTTCCGATCATTCATGAAAAATATTATACAACATTGCATATTTGTTTGTATATAAATAAATTGACTGCTCTTCTGGTTAAAGCCAGATTTAATGTGGATTAAGGACTGCTATGCTAGCATGAATCCATTTTTTGTATATTGTAAGTTATTTATATTAGGCCTACTTTACATTGCAATTTTGCCCTATGTTTAGCGTGAACATCGGGAAAGCACCCAAAATACATGCTAAACTTGCCTATAGGGCTCCAGTAGCCCTACACAGACAAAAAAGAGTGTCCCTTTGGTTTCCGTCAGTTTTGTACATTTCAGTATACTTTTTTTTTTTTTTAAGGTGGGAATAGCGTAGCAAACTACACTATTCTATCACGAGACATCCCACAAAAAAAGTATACTAGAGCCTATGGGTGACAGTCGCCACTGTATGGCATCCGTCACCCGTATATGTTAAATGTATAAGTTGAGCAGCTCACGACATTACTGTCCATATATGGACAGTGATATCAGGAGCTTTCTAATGGCGGAGCTCCCAGGCAGAGCATCGGAAGCACTCTGCCCTCTGACTTTGGCCCCTGGGAAGCTCCGGACATCACTGTTCGAGACAGTGATGTCAAGAGCTTTTCAACGCCGGAAGTTCTCTGCCCGAAGACTCCTGCATTGTAGCTCCTGACATCACTGCGCATATATGGACAGTGATGTCAAGGCCTTTCCCAGAATCTGAGTCCCCAGCCAGATCTCTTCCAAAACTCTGGTCGGGGAGTATTGTAGCTCCTGACATCACTGTCCATAAACGAACAGTAACTTCAGGGACTTCAACAGAACCGTAGTCACCAGCCAGAGCACTTCCAGAACTCTGGCCGGGGATTCCAGTATTGGAGCTCCTGACATCACTGTCCATAAATGGAATGTGACACCTCCAAAGCCGGTGTTCTAGGTAGAGCACTTGCGGTGCTCTGGCCGGGGACCCACGATCGCTTCCGGTATTTAGAAGCTTTTGACATCACTGTCCATATATGGATGTCAGAATGCCAGAGTGGAGTAGACAGAGGCGGATAATTCAGGATACACAGGCTGACACATGCAGCAATGTGCAGGAGGGACAGACTAAAAGAAGTGCAGGAAGGAAATAATAGCAGGTGGCTGCAGACCCCAGAGTCTACTTGTGAAGACTGCATGGAGTATTATTATCTTGATGAGCACAGAGAGGTACCATTATTTTTGTCAGAGAACAAAGTGAAATTAGTACTTTTTGATGCACAAAGACGGCACTATTACCTTGTGGGGAAGGGCACAAAGGAGAATTATTACTATGGGGTCACAAAGTAGAGCACAATTATTGTGGGGCAAAAGGGAGCTTTATTATTTTGTGGGGGCACAAAGGAGGGATTTTTACTGTGTAGGACCACAGAGTGGGCAGTTACCACTTTGGGGCGTATTATTGTGTGGGGGCACAAATGAGGCATTATTATTTTGTGGTAGGCACAATGGGTGAATCATTACTGTGTGGGGGCACTAATACTTTGTGTGGCATATATGCCACTGAGAGAAGCGCACGGGCGGAAAGGCAGCTGCTGAGTCGCCGGGCCCGAGCGTTTCTGAAATACAAGCAGGGGAAGGGAGCCAGTGCAGCACCCCCTTCCACCTGCTATAGTGATGCACCCTGTGCAATGGCACAGGTCACACACTCTATATGAACAGTGATATAAGGGGCTCCTCCTGGAGCGGAATCCCTGGCCAGAGCATTGCTGATGCTCTGGTTGAGGATTCTGCTCCTGGAGGAGCCCCAGACGTCACTATCCATATATGGACAGTGACGTCAGGGGCTCCTCCAGGAGCGGAATCACTGACCAGAGCGTTGCTGGGGACAAGTGTAGCAGCATCTACAAGGGAGGGTTTGTTGCACGATCTACAGGGGTGTGTGCTTGCCACTATCTACAAGGGTGTGTGTGCGTGTGTGTGTGTGTGTGTGTGTGTGTGTGTGGCACTATCTACAAGGGGGGCTGTGTGGCACTATCTACAAGGGGAGGCTGTCTATCTTTATCTACAAGGGGTGTGTGTGTGTGGCACTATCTACAAGGGTGTGTGTTTGGCACTATCTACAAGGGGAGGATGTGGTACTATTTACTAGGGGGGAGTATAGCAGTATCTACAAGAGGGTTGTATGGCACTATCTACAGGGGGTGTTTATCACTATCTACATGTGGGTAGTGTGGCAATATCTACTAGGGAGGGAGTGTGGCAATATCTACAGGGGAGCTATGTGGCACTACCTACAAGGAGGGCTATGTGGCAGTATTTACAAGGGGACTGTGTGGCAGTATCTACAAGGGTGTGTGGCACTTTCTGCAGATGGGGATGTGTGGCTCTTTCTACAGAGGGGGCTGTGTAGCACTTTCTACAGAGGGGGCTGGGTGGCACTTTCTACAGGGTGGGCTGTGTGGCACTTCAAGGGGGGGCTGTTCATAATGTCACTATATAGTCTCATTAGCCTCAGTTATACAATCTGTTGTAGTCAGGCACACTGACTTCTAATTTATTTTCTTTTAATTTATTGTTATGTTAACTACCCTATATAACTTTATTGCTTGTAAAATGTACAAATGGTTTTATGCTCAAGTTACATAAAACAAAATGTGAAAAAAAAATTACACTTTATAGATTGGTAGAGAAAGTAAACATGGTCAAGGGGCAAGGAGAAAGGGAAAGAAGTTGGGGGGGGGGTGCAAAACTGAATCTTTGCCCCAGGTGCAGGGAACCTAGCTACGCCTCTGCCTACACCAGTGGCTCTTGGGCCCCCTGCATGTGGCTTCCCAGCTCTTGTTAGCTGCTGATACTGTTGTGCACTAGTGGCAGCAGGGATGTCATCGCATTACTAAAACTTGTGTAATTAAGATAGGTAAAAGACATATAAGTAGGTCATATCTTTTAAAGGCTTCTATTTCCTTTTAAAATTCATTGTGGCTTAACACCATCTGCCAATTTCCAAAGTGGCTTGGGACATACAAAAAGTTGTGGAACTCTGCTGTGCAGTGTGTGAACAAGGCCTATCAGTGTTAGGTAATTTTAATGGGGTTTGTATGGGATTAGAGAAAAGGGTGTGCCTTTTTCCAGAAACAGTTCCACTCTTGTCTATGGTCGTGTCTATTTTTTCAGTTCAGACCTACTTGCAGTAAATGGACAAATAACCCAGGGGGCAATAATATATATATATATATACAAGAAAAGAGACTGGAAGCAGCACTCAGCAAAAAAATTTGAATTTATTCACCCAACACAGCAACGTTTCACTTCCTCCATGGAAGCATTTTCAAGCGAAAATGCTTCCATGGAGGAAGTGAAACGTTGCTGTGTTGGGTGAATAAATTCACATTTTTTTGCTGAGTGCTGCTTCCAGTCTCTTTTCTTGGATGTATATATGAGGAGCACGTCACTCCTTGATATTTTGAAGCTAGCACCAACCATTTCTGGCTATTGACACAGTGCTGCTCCTATCTTTGGATCTTTATATATATATATATATATATATATATATATATATATATATTTTAAAAAAAAACACCATAGAAGAATATTAGAAAACACAATACAATATTTTCCACTGAGATAATAAATTTGTATTGTACTATACATGGATTTGTTCTTTAAATGGTACCTTCTAATGTGAATGTACTGTAATTCACTGCTTTTACCTGGTATTTTATTAATCTGTTAAATAATGTTTCTACTCTAACCAATTTATAGTTGTGAAGACAATTATTATTCTTTAACAAGAGATAGTTTAAATTCTATAGCACTATGAAAGTCTCAAAAAGAAGGTGAATTGTAGCTAATTATAACAGATTACATGAATATTTTAAATAATTTCATACAGTCGAACATAATACTCTGGAATTAACATATTGAACACAATTACATAATCCATTCAGTTCTAACATATTCTATTTTAAGGAAATACTTGTGTGGTCAATTAATTCTAAAATTAAAGCATACACTGGAATAAATGTGTAACTTTGAGGGGTTCCCTGAGATTAAGAAAATAGGATTTACTAATCATAACACAGGAGATATTCAAACTTTAACTCCTTACTGACATTTACTGAATAAGTACAACGGAAGTTAAAAGGTGAACTAGTGAGCGGGCTCAGAAGTTGAGCTCGCTCTGTGCGCAGCAGGTATCAGCAGTATATAGCATAACTCTGATCCCGACCATTTAAACACGTTTAACCGCTATTGACCACAGCATCAAAGCCATTAGACAGTTCGTGATCACATAGTCTGGCGATGGGGTGTGAGGCAGGGCTTAATAGGAGCCCATTAAAAGTACAATGCACTGCAATACATAAGTATTGCAGTGCATTGTAAAAGTTATGCAACAATACACATGTTTAAGTCCCCAAATGGGACCAAAAAAAATTTGGCAATATACAGGGTGGACCATTTATATGGATACACCTAAATAAAATGGGAATGGTTGGTGATATTAACTTCCTGTTTGTGGCACATTAGTATATGGGAGGGGGGAAACTTTTCAAGCTGGGTGTTGACCATGGTGGCCATTTTGAAGTCGGCCATTTTGTATCCAACTTTAGTTTTTTCAATGGGAAGAGGGTCATGTGACACATCAAACTTATCGAGAATTTCACAAGAAAAACAATGGTGTGCTTGGTTTTAACGTTACTTTATTCTTTCATGAGTTATTTACAAGTTTCTCACCACTTATAAAATGTGTTCAAAGTGAACATCATGATGGTCAGTCATCAGTCATCAGCGGCAGTATTGATGGGCAAGTGTTATAATGCTTAGCACTCATCAACTACTGTCAATAGCAAACAATAATACAGGTATTTTGGTTGATGCCAAAGCTCAATAGCCAAGAAACCCAAGAAGATTTTCAAAAGCAGACAACCTACTTAAACCTTTGCCACCGTAGGCATTTTTTGTGTTTTATTTTTTGTTATTAACGTCCCGTCTTTCAAATGTTATAACTTATTTTTTTGCGGGACGAATTGTAGTTTTTAACGCCACCATTTATTGTACCATATAATGTATTGAGAAACGGAAAAAATTATTTGTGGGGTGGAATAGAAAAAAAAAAGCATTTCCTTGATTGTTTTTTGGGTTCTGTTTTATGGCGTTCGCCGTGCATTTAAAACAACATGTTAAATGTTTTTTGAAGGTCAATATGATTACGGTGATAACAAATTTCTATAGTTATTTTTTAGTATTTAACAGGTTCCCGACCGCTGGCCGTATTTATACGGCCAGCGGTCAGGGTCTCTGAAGTCTGCCGTATAGACTATTTATGGCGGCACTTCAGAGACTGTGCACGCGCGATCGCGTGCACACAGCTCTATGCCCTGGCTGTTGCTAACAGCCATGGGCACTGGGCAGAATTTCAGGGGCCAATCTTTTGGCCCCTGAACATGTGATCGCTGTGACAACCAATCACAGCGATCACATGCATTTCTGCATAGAAAACAGTGTGCACGCGATCGCGTGCACACAGCCCTGTGCCCACGCTGTTACCAACAGCTCTGGGCACTGGGCAGAGTATCAGGGACCAATCTGATGGTCCCTGAACATGTGGTCGCTGTGAAAACCTATCACAGCGACCACATTTGTTTTATTTTGACTTTTCTGGCAGTAAATCTCCTGCCTCTTTTCTTCTCCTCAAACATTGTTTCAGTTTGAGGAGAAGAAGAGACTCGGGAGAATTGCTGCCAGAAGATTACAGTTACAAAAAAATACAGTTACACTCTAAAACATTCTCTGTATAGATAGATTTCTATCTATCTATACAATCTATCTATCCATATATCTTTTTTTCTTTCTATCTATCTACCTTTCTTTCTTTTATTCTATTAGAATAGGCAGGTAGGGAGTATATAATTATATATATATATATATATATATATATATATATATATATATCCACATATATATAATATATATAGCAATAGCGGTTTATTTTTTTGTTAGCGGTAGTGTAGATATATATAGCAGTTAGTTTGTGTGTTTTATAAAAATTTGTTTAGTTAGTGTTAGTGTTAGTTACGTTATGGCGAGGAAGTTGTTTAGCGCCGAGGAGGCATACGCCATGCTGTGGTCTGAGTCGGAGACCGCATCAGAGATGGCGTCCGAGATGGAACCTGTTTTAGGTAGTGACGATGACAGCGTCACTTCAGGTTCATCTTCAGGGGACGTTGTCCCTGATGCAGTTGAAACTGCAGAACATGAAAGCACAGGGCCAAGTAGCGCTGTAGCACGGGACAGCCTGGTCCCTTCATTTCAGGCTCTTGTATGGGCACCTGCCCCATCTTTTGGGCCTAGAATCCACGGATTTACTGCCACTCCTGGCATAACCGTGGACAATACAAATTTTGTCCAAATGGATTACTTCCATTTATTTATAACGGACGACATCCTAAATCAGATTGTCCACGAAACAAATTTATATGCCACGCAATATATAAGGCAGAAACCTTCATCCACCCACGCCAGAGATTGGACGCCCACCAATTTGCAGGAATTAAAACATTTTTTGGGGCTCACCCTAAATATGGGTATTGTCAAAAAGCCCTCCATTAGGTCTTACTGGTCAACAAGACCCACCCAAGCCACCCCAGTATATTCTGCAGTAATGCCCAGGTCTCGTTATGAGACAATAATGAGGTTCCTCCACTTCAATGACAACGCACAGGTCCCCCCAAGTACCGATGCAAACCGGGATCGGTTGTTCAAAATAAGACCGCTAATAAATTCCCTGAATAGTTTATTTCTGCAACTCTACACCCCTGAGCAGAATGTAAGTGTGGACGAATCCCTCCTCAACTTTCATGGCAGACTTAGCTTTCGCCAATATCTACCTTCCAAAAGGGCAAGATATGGCGTTAAGCTCTACAAATTGTGTGAAAGCGGGTCAGGATATACCACCGCCTTCAGGATTTATGAAGGGCGGGACCGCACAATAAATGTTCCTGGATGTCCCCCTGATCTTTCCACCAGCAGTAAGATTGTGTGGGAGATAATGCAGCCTCTGCTTCACAAGGGGTACCACCTGTACTGTGATAATTTTTATTCGAGTGTGCCCCTGTTTAGGCATTTGCATGCTGCAAGGACTGGGGCATGTGGTACCATGCGCAAAAACAGAATTGGTTTTCCACAGCAATTAGTGGGGAAGCGCATGGTAAAGGGGGACTCCTGTGCTTATGCATCTGAAGAATTGCTGGCGGTCAAGTTCAGGGATCGCAAAGATGTGTATGTGCTAAGCACGATTCATACCGCAGGAACAAATACCACACTGTTCTGAATTATTAGATTTTAGTTAATTCGTTGAAAATATATTTGCCCTACATTACGTTTTTATTTTTCCCCTGATTTTACTCCAAGGGTGAGGGAGGGAATGGGTGGGGGGTGGATGTCATGTTTGCATATTCTCTAAAGTTCATCTGCTGGAGAGCTCCATTTGCATAAACCTGCAATTTCTTATTTTAGAAAACCCAAAAAAATGAATTCCCATTATATCCCTAGATGAATATTTTGGGATTTCTGCTTCGAGAGCAGATATTTTGGAAGTGTTATAGAAACTCTGTTGAGTTTTGTAAAACCAGCTTTGAAAAAAAGCGATTTGTGAAATAAGCTTCTTCTATCGTCCGCCCTCCTACTTCTCTATGTGATAAATAAGGCCCACATATTTGGTATCCCCATGCTCAGGAGAAGTGGAAGAATGTGAAAGGAGATTAATTTTGGCCGTGGTCTATGCCGTGTGTGAAAAATGCTGGTATAAACTGACGCATTTGCTAAAAAATTGCTAATTTTATTTTGATCCATCTTATTCAAGAAACTTTCAGAAGAAAACTGGACTGTCTAAAAATATGATAAACCCCTTGAAGAAAACCTTGTGGGGTCTACTTGTGTGAATGAAATCATTTATGGGGTGATTCTAATGTTTCAGCAGCATTACGCCCCCAAGAAAACAGTATGCGGCTATAAAATCAAATGCAGAATTCCTGGACCAAAAAGCCTCCTTTTATGCCAAGCCCTGGCACATGCCCTCACAGTGAATAAGGCACACATATTTGGTATCCCCATGCACGGGAGAAGTGGAAGAATGTGAAAGGAGATGAATTTTGTCCGTGGTCTATACCGTGTGTGAAAAATACTAGCCTAAACTGACGCATTTGCTAAAAAATAGCTGATTTTTTTTTGTTCCATCTTATTCAAGAAACTTTCAGAAGAAAACTGGACTTGCTAAAAATATGATAAACCCCTTGAAGGAAACCTTGTGGGGTCTACTTGTGTGAATGAAGTCATTTATGGGGTGTTTCTAATGTTTCAGCAGCATTACGCCCCCCAGAAAACAGTATGCGGCTATAAAATCAAATGCTAAATTCCTGGACCGAAAAGGCCAAAAAGCCTCCTTTTATGCCAAGCCCTGGCACATGCCCGCAGAGTGAATAAGGCACACATATTTGGTATCCCCATGCACGGGAGAAGTGGAAGAATGTGAAAGGAGATTAATTTTGTCCGTGGTCCATACCGTGTGTGAAAAATGCTAGCATAAACTGACGCAATTGCTAAATTCTTGCATTTTTTTCCAATTTTGCCCACTTTAGAGAAAAAAATAAAAATGATATATACTGAAAAAATGCCACTAAAACAAAGCCCTATCTATCCTTAAAAAATATTGTAAAATTCAAAGATGAACTTTATTCACCTGCAGAGTTATAGTCATCTAAAGAAGCGCATAGCAAAATTGTGAAATTTGCTCTGGTCATTTAGCTGTAAAACAGCCTAGTCCTTAACCGGTTAATACCGTTACAAAAAAAATTGTTAACATTTTTATTTTATTTTTTTATTCATATTCTGAGACCCATTACTTTTTATTTTCCCAAAAATGGAAAGGGACGAGGGCTTGTTTTTTTGCGAGACTTGCTATCTTTTTAAATAGTTTTTTGGGGTACATACGACTTTTTGCTCACTTTTTATTACATTTTTTAATTATTGGGAGATAAGGTGATGAAAAAAAACTTCAATTCCGGAGGTGTTTTTTTACGGCATTGCCCCTTTAGAATAAATAATAGTTCCGAATTTTACAGATGCAGTGATACCAATTTTGCTTATATATTTTTTTAAATTATTCTATTACTCTTTACATTGGCTTGGGGGGAAAATGGGAAAAGGGTTTTCTTTTTTTACTTTAATTTTTTTTGAGCATTACTAAAAACTTTATTTACCTATTTTCAAACAAAATAAATTAAAAAAATTAGTCACCCTAGCGGATTTGAACAAGCAATCTTTAGATTGCTGGTACAATACACTACAATACTTAGGTGTTGCAGTATATTGTAATGTTCACTGGCTCCTATTATGATCTTAATGGAAGCATCAATATGGCATACCTGGAGCCCTTCATTAGGCTCCTAGGCTGCCATGACAGCCATAGGCAACACGCGATTGTGTCACGGGGGTAAATGGAGTGACAGAGGTACAAGAGGTATCTGTGACAGAGGTATACAGTTGATAACTGAGTGGTGTGAAGCGGGCTCAGCCCATGAGTACGCTCCATACTTTCCTCTACCCATTATGATGTACAGTTACGTCAAATGTCGGTAAAGGCATTAAGTTATCAATTGACCTCTCTTTTGAAATGGACTACGGGAACATGTCAAGTTCACTATGAATATATACTATTAATCCGAGTAATTAAAATTGACCTTGAGGACAGTACCAGTTTGTCCAAGGTTTATTTTAGTACAAAAGGGTGTATTCTGCCTTTTAGTTTGAGTGACAATTGGCCCAGTAGGTGAAGTTAAATTTATACAAATCACATTCAGGTTTCCAAGTAAAGTGGTCCGTTCTCTCCCATGTCTAATCACAGATGTCTGAATATCATAGAACTCCTGATTAAGTAGCTCTTTTCTGGTATTCCTATGTAAATTGAGCCTAATTTATTCATGCTTTCCACAGAAATGTATTAATGTAAGGTATTTTACAAATTATCTTTCTATTTAGTAATATTTGGAGGATCTAAAGTTACTTGGAAATATCAAAAATATACATCAAAATCCTTCCATAAACAATAGGGACCAAATGACTATACAGCCATGATAAATTAGATATACGGCTTTGGAATTTTTTGAGATATTTTATATTAGCATATATAGATACGTAGTTCAACCTTTCTCAATCAATTATACATAATTCATTCCTAGATTAATTATAACACTCAATGTCATTAGATAAGTATCTATCCCTTTTTTAAATGCTAACATAGTATCTGCCTTTACTACCTCTTGGGATGGGGCATTCCACAGGTTGACTAATCTAACTGTAAAGAACCCTTTCCTATTTTGATGTCTAAAATGCCTTTGCTGCACATTCAATGAATGTCTCCATGTCCATTGTTAAAGGGAACCTGTCACCGGCATTTCACCTACTAAACCAGCAATACCAGGTGGTAGTGGGTGAAAATAATTTCTATATAACCTATAATTGTCTTCTTAGTCGGCTCTGTAGCTTTAGTATTCAGCTTTTTAGTGTTCCCACAACGTATGCTAATGCAGAGGCGTAGCTAGGTTCTTCTGCACCCGGGGCAAAGATTCAGATTGGCACCCCCCCCCCAACTTATTTCCCGACATCTCCTTCCCCCTCGCCATGTTTTCTTTCCCTACCAATCAATGAGATGTAATTTTTTGTTCACAATTTTTTTTAATGTAACTCGAGTATAAAAGCATTTCTACATTTTTCAAGCAATATAGTTCTATAATGTAATTAACATAAAAATAAATTAAAAGAAAATAAATTAAAGAGGCCACACACAGCCCCCCTTGTAAATAGCGCCACACAGCCCCCCTTGTACTTAGCGCCACACTCCTCCCCCCTTGTACTTAGCGGCACACTGTGAACAGAGTGGTGAGCGGTAGCCTACCGCTACCACTCTCCGCTCTGCGTGGTGTGACTTACCGGAGAAGCCGAGGAGGTCATGCAGCGCAGGCAGCGGCGGAGTTCCTTCTGACTAGGGTTGGTGACAGCCAGGGCCGGCCTTAGGTTGGATGGCACCCTGTGCGGGACTCTCTATTGCCGCCCCCTACACAAACCAAAAATTAACCACATATATGGACACGCTGGAACATATATACTGTACATACATAAAGACAGATATTTAGACATACAGGCAAATATACATACACACATCAGAAATATATACAAACAGGTAAATATATAGACGTACAGACACATATACACACACACACACAGATAAATACACAGACAGAATCATATACAAATACATAAAAGGCACAAATATACAAGCACAAAGACACATTCACAAACAGACCCATATATACGCACACAGGCACATATGTACACAACACAGATAATGTAGTAGATGTTACCTGCAGTCCTATGTAACACCACAGATAACACAGTGATAACTCTCTGAGTACAGATAATGTAGTAACTGCTGTCTGCAGTCCTATGTAACAACACAGATAACACAGCGATAACTCTCTAAATACAGATAGTAGTGTTACCTGCAGTCCTATGTAACACCACAGATAACACACAGTTATAACTCTCTGAGTACAGATAATGTAGTAGCTGTTGCCTGCAGTCCTATGTAACACCACAGATAACACATTTTAACAGAGCTGAGATTGTAATTTAGCACAATGTGTTATCTGTGGTGTTACATAGGACTGCAGGCAACAGCTACTACATTATCTGTAATCAGAGTTATCACTGTGTTATCTGTGGTGTTACATAGGACTGCAGGTAACACTACTACATTATCTGTACTCCGAGAGATATCAATGTGTTATCTGTGGTGTTACATAGGACTGCAGATAACATCTACTACATTATCTATACTCAGAGCGTTATCACTGTGTTATCTGTGGTGTTACATAGGACTGCAGGCAACACTACTACATTATTTGTACTCAGAGAGATATCACTGTGTTATCTGTGGTGTTACATAGGACTGCAGGTAACATCTACTACATTATCTGTACTGTGTAGCAGAGCTGAGATTGTAATTTAGCACACAGTACAGATAAAGTAGTAGATGTTACCTGCAGTCTTATGTAACACCACAGATAACACAGTCATGTCTCTCTGAGTACAGATAATGTAGTAGTGTTATCTGCAGTCCTATGTAACACCACAGATAACACAGTGATAACTCTCTGAGTACAGATAATGTAGTAGATGGCAGAGACAAACACATGCAGAGACACACACACGCAGAGACACACACACGCAGAGACACACACACGCAGAGACACACACACGCAGAGACACACACACGCAGAGACACACACACACGCAGAGACACACGCAGAGACACACACACGCAGAGACACACACACGCAGAGACACACACACCATGTCTTCTTGCTGACAGGTCAGGACGGGCTGTGTGTGGGCGGAGCTTCCTCTCTGCTTCTCGGCAGAGCAGAGAGCACAGGCAGATGCAGGGAGGCTGCAGCACAGGAGTGGACCTGTCCCCTGACCTGAGTCATCTGACCTCATGTCACTGACGTGAGGTCAGGTGACTGGACTCGTCCACTCCCTGGCCATCACAGACCCCAGTCAGAACGCTGTAAGGTCCTGACTGTTCCTAAGCTGCTGCAGGTGTCCCACGCCTGTCAGCAGCGATCAGCTGCTCTTCGGCGCCCCCCTTCCCTATCCTCCGTGTTGCGCCCGGGGCAAATGCCCCGCCTGCCCCCCCTAGCTACGCCCCTGGCTAATGAGCATAAAAGAGTCAAATCTTCATTTGAAAAGAGTCAAATCTTTGTTTGAAAAGAGTCATATCTTCATTTCTCAAGTCTTTCCAAGTTTTTTCCGCCTCCTTACTTTTGATTGACAGCTCCTCGCCTTCCCCCTGCACACAAAATCCTGCGCTTGTGCATTGATGTCCTCTTCTGGTGTGTGCGCACAAAGCGACACCGGATTATTATCATAAATGGCGCAAAATGTTTGCAGACCGTTATTTACAGTCGGAGGAGGAGTTTAGGAGAGAGGATAACGTCAATAAACTTTTGATAGCAGCGGCCAGTGAGGGATAAGTAAAGTTCAATAGGTGAAATGCTGGTGACAGGCTCCCTTTAAGTCCTTGGAAATAATAAATCATGTACCAATTCATTGTGTTGACCACAAATATATTAATACATGTAAATGAGATCACCTTTAAGGCATCTTTTTTCCCGGCTGAACAAGCCCAAATTTTCTACCCTGACATTATAAGAGAGAGAGAGAGAGAGCTCCCATCTCATTTAACCCTTTCAGGACTGAGCTTATTTTGGCCTGCAGGACCAGCCCCATTTTTTAAAATCTGACGTGTCATTTTATGTGGTAATAAGGCCTCATTTACACGAGCGTGTGCGTTTTGCGCGCGCAAAAAACGCAGCGTTTTGCGTGCGCAAAAGGCACTTGACAGCTCCGTGTGTCATCCGTGTATGATGCGCGGCTGCGTGATTTTCGCGCAGTCGCCATCATAGAGATGAGGCTAGTCGACGTCAGTCACTGTCCATGGTGCTGAAAGAGTTAACTGATCGGCAGTAACTCTTTCAGCACCCTCGACAGTGAATTCCGATCACCATATCGAGTAACCTGTTTAAAAAAAAAGAGGTTCGTACTTACCGAGAACTTGCCGGCTGTTGCCTTGGTGACGCGTCCTTGGTGACGCGTCCTTGGTGACGCGCCTCTCTTGACATCTGTCCCCACCTCCCTGGATGACGCGGCAGTCCATGTGACCGCTGCAGCCTGTGCTTGGCTTGTGATTGGCTGCAGCTGTCACATGGGCTGAAACGCCATCCCGGGAGGCCGGACTGGAGAAAGTAGCAGGGAGTTCTGGGTAAGTATGAATTTTTTTTATGTTGATCTATATTGTGATCGGAAGTCACTGTCCAGGGTGCTGAAAGAGTTACTGCTGATCGTTTAACTCTTTCAGCACCCTGGACAGTGACTATCCACTGACGTCACCTAGCAACGCTCCCATTATTACGGGTGCACACACGTAGTCACCCATAATTACGGGAGCCCCATAGACTTCTATGGGCCTGCCCGTGCCGTAATTACGGCCTGAAATAGGACATGTTCTATATTTTTCAATGGCATCTTCCTGTAAGCATACGGGGAGGTACCCGTGGCCAATAGAAGTCTATGGGCTCGTAATTACGGCCCGTAATTTCGGCCCGTGATTACGGGCGTTTTTACGTTCGTGTTCATGGGGCCTAAGGCTGGATTCACACGAGCATGTTCGGTCCGTAAAGGACGGAACGTATTTCGGCCACAAGTCCCGGACCGAACACACTGCAGGGAACCGGGCTCCTAGCATCATAGTTAAGTACGATGCTAAGAGTCCCTGCCTCACTGCGGGACAACTGTCCCGTACTGTAATCATGTTTTCAGTACGGGACAGTAGTTCCATGGAGAGGCAGGGACTCCTAGCGTCGTACATAACTATGATGCTAGGAGACCGGCTTGCTTGTTCGGTCCGGGAGTTACGGAAGAAATATGTTCCGTCCTTTACGGCCCAATCATGCTCGTGTGAATCCAGCCTTAGAACTTTAGCAGCAATTTCTCATATTTTCAAGAAAATTTCAAAAGGCTATTTTTCAAGGACCAGTTCAGTTCTGAAGTGGCTTTGAGGGCCTTATGTACTAGACAGACCCCATAAATCACCCCATTTTAAAAACTGCACCTCTCAAAGTATTCAAAATAGCATTCAGAAAGTTTCTTAACCCTTTAGGCAATTCACAAGAATTAAAGAAAAGTAGAGGGGAAATTTACAAATTTTTTTTTTTTGGACGGAATTCATTTATAATACATTTTTTTCTGTAACACAAAAAGTTTTACCACAGAATCGCAACTTAATATTTATTGCGTAGATTCTGCAGTTTTTAGAAATATCTGACATGTGGCCCCAATACGCTAATGGACTGAAACACAGGCCTCCGAATCAGCACCTAGAGGATTTTGGGGCCTCCTTTTTTTAGAATATATTTTATGCACCATGTCAGTTTTGAAGAGGTCTTGTGGTGCCAAATCTCCCCAAAGTGACACTGTTTTGGAAACAACACACCTCAAGGAGTTTATCTAGAGGTACAGTTAGAATCTTGACCCCACAGGTCTTTTGCTAAATTTACTGGAGTTAGTCTGTGAAAATGAAAATCTACTTTTTTTCTGAAAAAACATAGACATGTTTACATTTTTACAAGGAATAAAGAATAAAAGGCACCCTAGAACTTAAAGCTATTTCTCCCGATTACGGAAATACCCCATATGTGGTAACAAACTGCTGTTTGGACCCATGGTAGGGCTCAGAAGGGAAGGAGCGCCATTTGGATTTTGGAGCGCAGATTTTGCTGGATTGGTTTTTGGTGACATGTCGCGTTTGCAACGCCCGGGAGGGACCAAAACAGTGGAAACCCCCCAAAAGTGTCCCCATTTTAGAAACTACGCCCCCTCCAGGAATTTTTCAAGGGGTATAGTTAACATTTTGACACCACAGGTTTTTTTGATAAATTTTATGGCATTAGACTGTGAAAATGAAAATCTACTTTTTTTCTGAAAATACATAGAAATACATAGAAATACATAGAAATGTTTACATGAATAAAGGAGAAAAAGAACCCCAAAATGTGTACAGCAATTTCTCCTGATTACGAAAATACCCCATATGTGGTAATACACTGCTATTTGGACCCACGGCAGAGCTCAGAATAGAAGGAGCGCTATTTGGCTTTTGGAGCTGAAATTTAGCTGAAATGGTTTTCGGGTGCCATGTCGCATTTGCAAAGCCCCTGAGGTACCAAAACAGTGGAAACCCCCCAAAAATGACCCAATTTGGGAAACTACACCCCTTAAAGAATCTTTCTAGGGGTATAAGTGAGCATTTAGACCCCACGGGTCTTTTGCAAAATTTATTAGAATTAGGCCGTGAAAATGAATATCAACATTTTTTCTACTAAAATTTAGATTTTTTTTCATTTTCACAAGGGATAAAGGAGAAAAAGCACCCCAACATTTGTAAAGCAATTTCTCCCGAGTTTATCAATACCCCATATGTGGTCATAAATGGTTCTCCATTAGAAATTAATGAACCCTTTCAGGGCTGATCAATTTTTTGCTTTTTCATTTTAGTTTTTCCCTCCTCGTTTTCTAAGTGCCATAAAGTTTTTCTTTCTCCATTAATAGAGTGGTGTGAGGGCTTATCTTTTGTGGGAGGAATTGTAGTTTCTAGTGACACCATTTAAAGTACCATTTAATCTACTGGGAAACTCAAAATAAAATTGTTTGCAGGCTGAAATTGGAAACAGCTGCGATTCAATTTTTTCTGAGACTTAATACGATTACGGTGATACCAAACTTGTACAGGTTTTCTTTTATATTTTACTACTTTTACAAAGTAAAAACTATTTGTTAAAAAAAAACAAACGTTTAGTTTCACCACAATCCGAGAGCCAGAACTGTTTTTGTTTTTTGGTCGATTGTGAGGGCTTATTTTTTGCGGGACGAGCTTTAGTTTTTATTGGTACAACTTTTTGATACATACAACTTTCTGATCACATTTATTAAAAAAATTTGAAAAGCTAAGGTGACCAAAAAACTGGGATTTTAGCGTTTTAAATTCTTTATTTTTTACTGCATTGACCGTGCGAGTTAAAGAGGCTCTGTCACCACATTATAAATGCCCTATCTCCTACAAAAGGAGATCGGCGCTATAATGTATTTGACAGTAATACTTTTTATTTTAAAAAACAATCAATTTTTACCACTTTATTAGCGATTTTAGATTTCTGCTAATGAGTTGCTTAATGCCCAAGTGGGCGTATTTTTACTTTAGACTAAGTGGGAGTTGTACAGGGGAGTGTATGACGCTGACCAATCAGCCTTATGCTCTCCTCTCCATTCATTCACCATATTCTGAGAGCCATAACTTTTTTATTTTTCTGTAAAAAGAGCTGTGTAAGGGCTTGTTTTTTGTGGAACGGGTTGTAGTTTTTATTGGTACTATTTTGGGGTACATGCGACTTTTTGATCAATTTTTATTCTATATTTTGGGAGGGGTGGTGACAAAAAAAAAGTGATTCTGGCATTGTTATTTTTTTTTGCGGTGTTTACTTTAATATTATAGTTTTATAGTTTGGATTGTTACGAACGCTGTGATACCAAATATGTATACTTTTGTAACATTTTCATTTTTTCCCTATAATAAAAGGCTTATTACAGGAAAAAAAGCATTTTATGCTTCTGTAACTAATTTTTACACTTTTATAAAACACTTTTATTACTTTATACTTGAAGACCTACAGCAATGATAGCTGCTATAATACATTACACTACCTAGCTAGTGTAACGTATGGTAAATTGTCAGTGTGACGCTGAGAGTCACACTGACAGGAAGCCTATGAGGACCAGCCTCCGGTTTTACCATGACACCAACGGCAGCACCCGCAATCGGTCCCTGGGAAAGTTTGTTGCAGCAACAAACTTTCCTTGTGATCACATGATCGGGACCTGAGCTAATCAGGTCCCAATCATGTCTCCAGGACCAGAGGCCGGTGTTAACAGCGCAATCCGTGTGTCAGCGCTACTCTGAGACACCCGATCGCGCTGCTAACACTCTCTCTATCTACTCTCTCCTCCGAACTCACACTGACAGGAGGCAGGGGAGAGAGAAAGTTATAACCATCAAGTGCCGGGAAAGTTTGTTACTACAACAAACTTTCCCTGTGGTCGCTATGATTGGCTATCTTAGCGCTCACATGATTGGGACCTCAACCAATCAGGCCATGATGAGAGCACCCGGACCAGAGGCTGATAGCAACAGCCCATTCCTGGTGTTAGATGCACTCTGGGGGACCCGATCGCCAACTTTAGGAGGAAAATAAATTAACTTCGGCGCTGCACAAAGCCCAGCAAGCGCCGACATTAATTTACCATCGGCGGTCGGGAAGCGGTTAATAATCTATTCGCCCACCTTTGAACCCTCTCCAGTTCTTCCATATCTTTATTACAATGTTAAGCCCAAAACGGAATCCCATATTCAAGATGTGGCCTTACAAGGGATTTGTAGAAGGCTAATATTACATTTGAACCCCAGGTTTTTTTTTTATTTCTCTTTTTATACACCCTAAAATCTTATTTGCTTTTACAGTTGCTTCTTGACATTGAGTACTGCTGCTTAGCTTACTGGTACCCAGAATACCCAAGTCCTTCTCTTTTTTTTTATTCACAGTTTTATTTCATGTATATTATGTATATATAATAATGCTATTACTGCGGCCTAGGTGCATTACTTAACATTTATGAACATTAAAATTCATCTGCATGATATTAACTGAAAATCTCTTGGAAATAATGGCTCAAATTCAGGTACAGACTAGTTATTTAAACAATGCTACATAACTTCTTACCCTTAATATGCAAATATAACTACATTCATAGCTGAAAAGGAAGAGACCTAAAGACCACTGAAAAGCCAGCTACATTTAGAAGTAATGCTCAAGCCAGAAGTAACAGTCAGATTTTGCCTGCTTGGATGAGCTATCAACAACAAAGGATTTTGGATCAAGAAATAGGACAATGGCATAGCCATAGGGGGCACAAATGTTTCAGTCACAACTAGGCACCTACACCTGGGGGACACAAGGTACCTGATGCTACATAAGAGAGCATCATCAGTATAAATGGACAACTTACAGGCTCAAGGATATCATGATATTTTCACACTGATTTATTCATGATATACAGAGCTATCTCAGTGTACAAATAAATATATTTCTATAATATGTATATGTATTTTAGAGCGTGATCCAATCATTTAAAGTGGAACACAAACTTATGATCTGTCAGGTGCTAGGCCAGGTAAAGTAATCACGCAATGAACAAGATAGACAGAAAACGTGTTGATGCTTTTGATCTCTTGTGTTCAAATATTTTTTTTTGAATATCATGGACAGCAGGGGAAAAAAAGCAAGAAAAGTGGATCCTTGACTAAATTAATGATTTCACTTGGAGCCAAAATGATGTTTCAACCTATTTTAAAAATATTATTAAAATATTTTGTTTCATGAAATAAAATCATTTTGTTCCGAAAATTTGAAATCATAAATATGTCACTGAAAAGCATGAAGACCCAAACAGGAGACATTATGGATAAACTTATATGACACCAGAAGTCTGAATCAACTTGACCGCTTATTATAACAATAGTCATACTAATCTTCTTATCACTCAACTGGCGTTCATTTGTTTGAAGTCTTTACTTGGAACGTCTTACCTATTGCTTCTTCACTTATTTCAGTACCTAACATGATGAATAATCCTTACCTTTGTGATAATAGTTTTAAACGGCATGCTGTACATTTTATCATAGCGCATTTTATGATGCTTTTTGTTGATCAGTTCTATCTATTATGACTATATTGAATTCACTTTATATATTATAGTAACTGTAATTTACAAATAAGATCTATAAGCAATTTGGGTGTTTTAGACTATTCATTAATTAGCGGAGTTCAGTTTTATGACCTACAAGTCACAGATATCCTCAAATCTGTTGTACAACCAATCACATCATAGTTCAGATCAGTTCTCAATGGATTAAATTGCTGACTCAGCATTATGAATGAGCCTAATATACAGTATATGAGATTATGTGAGAATGGCAAGAATGGTGTTTAGAGATGGGGCAGTACCATATTTTAGGGATAGCACTGGAAATTAAAAACTAAAGCTGCCATACACAATCTACATGGAGATAATATTTTCCAGAACAGATATTACTGCAATAAAAGATTAATGACTAACATATTATTTAATACCACCATCTCTTAAAAGTTAGAAATTTACCTTGTGGTGTTGAAGAAATGATTGTAAGATTTAAATGTGGCCCCTGCTTTGGCAACAATTAGCCATGACAACCCCTTTGTCTTCTCTATTACCTTCTATGCTGACCTCTGCTTATGACAATTTTAGACCCAACTTTTAGACACAACTGTGTCTAATGTGTGAATATCCCTTTGTTTGGTGCCTTGCTGTTTTGTCTATTACTGACTTGGATTGCCCATTTACCGTATGTCTTTTGAACTGTTGCTAAGAACAACTGTAAACTACTGATATGCTCTTCTGGATTGCTGCTTGTTCTTTAATTTCAAAAGAAGGCCAAGGAAAACCCCATTGTATTTAAAACTGCATTTAGACAGGATGATTGTGGGAAGAAAAATTATTTTTAAGTCATATACAGATTGCTAAGATGGCTATTTACACATGATTACCACTCCAAATAAGGCAAATAATTGTAAGTCTTAACCCCTTTCTGCCCTGCACTATCACTTGAGGGTGTCAGATGTATTATACAGCTGACACCCCACTTTGAAGGCTGTTTAACCTCTTATGGCGTGGTTCATAGCGACCGCTGCACCTAAGAGGTTTTAAAGTCTGCCTCTGCAAGCCCATTGGCACCCCCTGATGCGATCACAGAGTGCTGATGGGCAACTGGGGGACTAACAATGGCCTCCAGTTTTGCTATGTATGAGAGCCTACTAAAATAGATTGCCTGTCAGTGTAACACTGACGACTACAGGATCGCATGTTCAAGTCCCGTAGAGGCATTCAAAAAGTCAAATGAATCACAAAATGGTATCAATGAAAAGTATAACTTGTCCCACAGAAACAAAGCCCTCACACAGAACCGTCAACAAAAAAAAGGCTATAGCTATAAGAATAAATTATTTAAAAAAAGTAGTAAATAATAAAAAAACTCTTTACATTTGGTATCGTTATAATTAAAACGATCCACACAATAAATATAAGATGTTGTTTATCCCCTTCCCCCTGCTTGCATTCTGGGCCCTAATGACCAAGCAATTTTTATAGTTTTTCCATCGTCACATTCGAACTATAACTTTTTTATTTTTGCGTCGACATAGCTCTATAAGGTCTTGTTTTTTACGGGACAAGTTGTATTTTTTAATAGCACCATTTTGGGGTACATATTATTTATTAATGAACTTTTATTAACTTTTTTGTGGGGAATAGAAAAAAACCTGAAATTTTGCCACTCTTTTTTGCGTCCTAAATCTACGCCGTTTACCGTGTGGTATAAATAATACAATAACTTTATTCAGCGGGTTGTTACGATTCCAGTAATACCAAATTTGCATAGATTTTGTATGTTTTACTACTTTTACACAGTAAAAACACTTTTTTTTCAAAAATATTTGTTTTTGTCTCAATATATGAAGAGCCATAACTTTTTTATTGCTCCGCCGATGCAGTTGTATGAGGATTTTTTTTGCGGGACGTCTTGTAGTTTTTATTGGTACCATTTTGGAGTAGATGTGACTTTTTGATCACTTTTTATTACATTTGTTTTAAGTCAGGATTCATAGAAAACAGCAATTTTTCCATTGTTTTTTATTTGTTTTTTTTACGGTGTTCACCGTGTGGGTTAAATAATGTAATAGCTTTATAGTCGGGGTCATTACGGACGTGACAATACCAAATATGTGTAACTTTTTTGCATTATTTAGTTTTTTTTAATAGTAAAGCATTTTGTAAGGGGAAAAAGTGGGTTTTTCATTTTTTTCACATTTTTTTTATTAACTTTATTAAACTTTTTTTAACTTTTTTACTAGTCTAACTAGGAGACTTTAATAAGCGATCATCCGATCGCTTTTATAATACACTGCAATACTTCTGTATTGCAGTGTATTACTGCCTGTCCGTTTAAAACGGACAGGCATTGGCCTCCGGCATGACCTAGCAGGCATTCACTACAGGCAGACCTGGGGGCTTTTATTAGCCCCCGCCTGCCATTGGAGACGCAGACACTCGGCGATCTTATCGCCGGGTGTCGGTGGGATGAGAGGGAGCTCCCTCCCTCTCTCCAAAACCACTCAGATGCGGCGCTCGCTATTGAGGGCCGCATCTGAGGGGTTAAATGGGTGAGATTGATACTAATATCGATATCACCCATTCGAGCAGGGATGCCCCCAGCCTTCAGCTACCTCTGGTAGCTGAGAGCAGGGACATTTATTGGCTCCCTGCTCTGTTTATTTATTCTGATGCAGTGCCGTGAAAAGGCGTATGCATCGGAATAAAGCCCACTAATGACCGCCGTAAAAAGGCGTATCAGCAGTCATTAAGGGGTTAAAGTGCATGGTGAACGCTGTAAAAACAAATCGCCATACACAATGGCAGAATTGCTGATTTTTGCCATTTCACTACCCAAAAAATTTATAAATGTTGCTCAATAGATGATATATGCCCCAAAATGGTGCCATAAAAAAAAAAACGACTCATCTTTCAACAAACAAACCCTCATATGACTGTCGATTGAAAAATAAACAAGTTATGGCTTTCGAAATGCAAACATAAAAAAACAAAAAAATCACTATGGTACCTCTCTAGGACCCAAACTACACCTTGTACTTAAAAGGTTAAGAACAGTATAACTAAAGTCCTATGGGCCCCAGGGCAAATTTTGCACCTGGGCCCCCTCCTACTTGTTTTCGGATGCCCCAGTGTCATTGAATGTTTTAACGAGAATATAGCTGTAAGATAATTTTCTATGTATGATAACATACCTCTAAATTATACAGTCAGAAAGTTACCACATAATACCACTATCCACTATACAAGGAATAAATATTGCCATACTGTTACTGTTACTGAACAAAACTCGGTATACTAAGGCCAATATTACCAATGATAACCCTATACAAAGGGACCGCCATGACAACACCTTTCAGCTATGACTTGTCTCTGCAGAATTTACAGCATAAACATCTTTGTCTCACTGATTTCCCAGCATTCTCCCCACCTATTCTCAATTATTAATAGTGCCCCCTTTAGGCCCTGCACTGTGATAGTGACACCACACAGCAGTAATGTCCCCCACACAGTAGTAGTCCTCTTTTGTGCCCCCATATGGTAGTTTTTCTCTTTTGTGCCCTATATAGTAGTAGGGTGCCCCCATATAGTAGTTAAGCTCAGCATATAGTAGATAGGTGCTCCATATAGTAAATAGGTGAATTTGTTTTCCACTAATATGAGATAATTGGCAAGTTCTTACATAGCTACATACATACATACATACATACATACATACATACATACATACATACATACATACATACATACATACATACATACATACATACATACATACATAGGGTTTTCCCTTACTTTGGAACAACACAGTAGGAAAATAAATTGAACTTGGTGGACTTGTGTCTTTTTTCAACTTTACTGTGTTCCTATGAGTGCAATCCAATAGACTTCTCCCCTGGTGTTATCCAGAAAACATTATTAATTTTACAAAATCTTCATTTCATATTTATATTTCAATCATATTTTCAAACATAATTTCAAGAGATATGCCATGTTAAAAGGTATACAGTGTCTTTCATTTTGGTTAAAATATTAAATCATCTTATGTATGACCTGTTTAAGGAGATGCCTTTGAACAACTGAGCAGTGTTAATAACTATCTATCAATTCATAGATGCAGAACAAAATTACAAAATGTGAATCCTACCTGTTTTGGGAAATGAAAAAATAAATAAAAATTTTAAATATATTTTAAAAAACCCAGAAATAAAAACATACACAGCAGTGATTACTAATATAAATCTAAAATACACTTAGGTGCACTGGAAATCTCAGCTGGAGCTCGACCTCCTAGAAAATTAGAATAGTTTTGCCAGAAACAGTTCTTTGTTCTATTATAATTATAAAGAATTCCATGCTCTATTTACTGAACATCATCATCCAAGTAGGGGGCAGAGTCCAATCAAAGATATTTAAATGCAAACAGTTATGCAAACCATGGCAGATATAACATTAAACTTCCTTTCTCACTTTCCAACTCTTTGATTTAGTACTACATTAGAAAAAAATACCCTTTTTGCTAATAAAATTAACTTAATTTTGCTTCCACTTTCAAACATTTTACATTAACTATTATATGGAAGATATAGATGACTTTCACTAATATTCTTCCTATGAAAGGGTTTTTCCGAGTTAATAAAAAAAGTAGCCAAGGCGTGGGGAATGCAATAAAAAAAGAGCCATTACTCACCCGACAGATCCCCTGGCATTCCAGTGTAGCTGCTCAAGTACTCCTGCAGCTGTTTGTTAACATGACTGCAGCAATGACATGCCCAATATACCCATGGAATTGCCGCAGCCAGTCACAATGGGTATACAACACAGGACTGCGGAGGCCAGTGATTGGCTGCAGGGAACACGTGAGTGTACAGTCATGTTATCGCTGCAGCCATGTCAACCAAACAGTGGCAGGCAGGACCAGAGCAGCTACACTTGAATGCTGGGGGAACTGTCAGGTAAGTATGGCCTCTTTTGATGTTTTATGCATACCCCACTTGGCCACTATTTTCTATTAACTCTGAAAACCCCTTTAATTGTAAGTCCATTTCCATATATGTATACTAATGTTGATGTTTTTTCAAGCATATAAATGGCCCTGAAAAAGGTTCTTTATTATCTCTAAAGAATGGAAAATACACATAAAATACTTGAAGCTGAGCTGAATAAAACACAGAACAAATAATGCTAATTATCACACAAATTACTCTTTCATGGTGCTATGTATCATTATATTAACAGCTGTCGATAAAAAAAATTATATATTGGCACTATACTGTAGATCATCACATTTTTATTTAGTTATCTAACAACATATATTATTAGTAAAGCGGTTGACCGAATTTAGACATTTATAAATGTCTGATAGGTGGCAGTCCCAGATGTGAGGATATATAGGACGAACAAGGATACTCTGAATATACCTTGAATGTCTGAGGAAAACCCCATATAATAATAATAATAAATCATAATAATACTAAAACCAATAATAATATTAATAAAAACAACAATAATTTAGTTATTTATTTATATAGCTCCATGATCTTTCATGCTGTCCATATAAGTTTACAATCAAATTAAATTTCGGAGAGGGGTATAGACAAGAGCTGGATGATCTGTAAGCTTTATTATGTGTGGATGACAGTATGCAACTTTTTGGACAGTATAATGTAAAAGTGGGAACTATCAGGATAATAACTGAGAGTCTAATAATTCTTTTAGGTTGAGTTTTTAGGTTGTCTAAAGGTTTGAGTAGGGTGGGGTTGAAATTATTTCCTGATAGCGATTATATAAATAATTATTTGTAATATCTTAGTTTGCTGAGATATGATCACTTGTAGTCATAAGCCCAAAACCATTGGTTGAGTTCACACAAGATCTCGATGACAATCCTGCACCTGACAGAAACAGAGGATGTCATCAGAATCTTTCTTCAGGCTTCACGGCATCATATGTCAGCACAGAAGTTAGATATTTTTAAGATTCACTAAATGGCATTTTCTTTGGCATTCTTTAATCATTTTAGTTTCACATATTTAGAACACTGTAATGAAGCTTTATTATAGAACTTCTGGTAATAGTAGAAGTAGTAGTAGGAGCAATGGATATGTTTATTAACATTTCTAATTTGTCCATTAACAATTAAGTATTGCTCAACATTATTGATCTGCATGGCAGAACTTATCCATTGTCTGAAGATACATATCACAGAGTTATTGTCACAAACAAATACACAGTAAACAGTGAGGTCCCTGTTCTTCCCAAACCTCTGTCCCTACCTACTTGTACGACCCTACCTAAACAACGGCGCACAACTGGGCGGAGCTCCCTATACTATTACCAGTGAAACTGACAAATGGATAAGACAGAGACAGTACGAAATCACAAAGGGTCACCTAGGAAGTACACGAAGGGAGAGGCAGGACAATTGCGCCACGGACAAGTCCGGGTGCAAAAGGCGGAGTCAGGCAGGCAGGGTCAAACCCGGGAGAGTGCGAAAAAAACAAAAGTCAGAAGGCAAAGAAAAGTCAGGAGTCCAGCCGGGGTCAGGTCACAAAGGAGTCAAAATGCAATTCGCTCAGGGGAGTCTGAAACAAGGGAAAGCACCAGGCTAGGTAACTCTAATTACAGGCAAAGGCCTACTACCCCAGGCTGAACTAAATAAGGAGAGGGCGGGAGCTCAGGAACATCAGCCAGGCTTTGATTGGCCTGACGCTCCTGAGCTCCTATTGGCTGCAGACTGCCTCAGTCTGCCAGGCCTGGCAGCGCCCGAGCGAGTAACTCTCGACGTCCTGGAGACCGAGGGAGCAGCAGGAAGGGAGTACGTGACAGTTATCTTAAAATATAAGTCTCAGAAACTGACAAAGTTGTCTATCTATTCTTAATTATAGTTTATTTATTTTGTGCTAAGCAGCAAATATAGATCTATGTGGTGCATGTGCTACTAATATTCTATCCACCTCAATGGGATGTGGCATTTTTTGTACCTTTGTTGGGTCCAATCATCTTTCCATATTGAAAAGAATTATTTTAGCATTATGTGAAGCAGTTAGCTGTAGCTATGACTTGGTACTTGTAAATAAGTCAGGTAGTTTTCTTGAAAATAAACGCCAATGCAAAGGCTTGTTAAATTTAATTTGAATGTTAGGTTTTTTTTCTGTTGGTAGGATATAAACCATATCCTACCAAGAAGAAAAATAATAAATGCTTCAACGGGTACCAAATCCATCCTGATCAATAGACATAGACTTCAAAGAAAAACAAAACCATATTGAAATAGTTCTGCAGAATGTGCTATTTTGACTGACAAAAAAAAGGAACAGAAAAGGATGGAAACAGATTCAGAGTGATCAGCCAGGTTCCAGATTAAAAGAGTGATTCACATTTTGCAGAATCAATGAAGAAAGTTTCTACTGATTCACTCATCTTTTCTAGTGACAAAACTGATTAATAGGTTTGTTAAAAGACTACTATAATATGTTCCTTCTGTCATGATAAAGTTGAAGAACATATGTAGCGTATATGAGGCCTGATATGTACACAGGAAGAGTGGCCTGTAACTAAACACTGAATCTGTGTAACAGCATCCCTTGGTAATTGGTTGGCGCTGTGTACCTCCTTCTGTCAGGTCTGCTTGCGGCCTCCACTTCCTAGTGCTCTCGCTGACCCTTGCAGTCTAATAGAGCCAATGCGCCAAATCTGCTACCCAGCTTTACCTGGCTATAAAGTGACCCCCCTTTCTGCTACACCTTGCCTGAGCAGTTAGGTTCATCCTAGATATTCTAGTAATTCCCTATCATACTTTGTTGGATTACCTGTGATTGACCTCTACCTGTACCTTTAACTATTTTTTGCAGGCCGGCTGTCCTGACATTTTGCTAGTGACTCCTGACAAACCTCTGCTGCCTACCTGACTTTTGCTTTTCCAACTATAAGTGCCCGTTTGCCACCTGCCCTGACTTTTGCTATACCTGTACTTGCATTCTGTTTGCTATTTTTGGACTAGGCCGATTTACGCTGCCAGGTGCCAAGGAAGACTACTCTGGGTATAGTGTCCTGGGGTTCCCCAGCAGCAAAGTCCAGATCCCTGTTTAGGGGCTAAAGTGTAAATACCTGTGGTCCCCTTAGACTCTGCTACCTGGCTTATCCCTACATCAAATCCCTGGTGACACAGTGGATCACACAATTCTTTGCAGGCCAACGTGACAGTTTCATTTGCCATGGACCACATGACAATCTGCTGCTACCCAAATTTAATTAAGCTCTCTGAACTAGACTCTTCAATAGGATGGGTGCAGCATTTTTGCATTGAGACTTGACCGCTTTCCTCCTTCTATACAAAGCAAGTTCAATGTGCTTAACCAGCCTTATACTAGAGCCATCAAGGAAAATCTGAAGCAAAAGTCTATTCTAGGCTCTAAAAATTTATTTCAGATTAGCAACTCTCAAATGATTGACGAGCTCCACAATCTCAGTCTGTTCCTTGTTTATTTATAGTTGAGATGATGACTACCTAAGAACTCTTTATTATCACCACTGCAAACAATATCTATATCAATATGTGTTATCTTTGTTCCATCATTTCTAACGATAATAACCTGTATTTTGCAGATTTTTAAACAAATATATTGGGGAAATTAAAAAATATTGCAAATGTTGTAAAAACATACCAATAGGGAATTTAGATTGTGAGCCCCAATGGGGACAGTATGTAAGGTCCTCTGTACAGCGCTGCAGAATATGTTTGCGATATATAAGTAACAGAAATAAATAAATAAATTATTTTATACTACTTACAAAAGTATTTACCCCTTTGGTGTTTTTCCAATTTTGGGGCATTACAGCCGTGAATTAAAATGGCTTTTTGGGGGGTTTGTACCATTTTATTTAGGGCCGTTCACATCAGCGTTTGCTTTCCGTTCAGGGGTTCTGTCTGAGGTTTCCGTCATGGAACCCCACAACGGAAAGTCACACGAAAACCACAGCTTCCGTTTGCATCACAATTGATATCACTGGTTTCCGTATGTCACCGTTCCTGCAGGTTTCCGTTTTTTCGACGGAATCATTAGCGCAGTCGACTTGATATGATTGGCAGCCAGTGAAGAGACTGTTAGAGGAGGTGGCTTTAGAGGAAATCCAACAAACCACAGTAAAAGCCATTACCCGCAAATTTACAGAAACAGAGGATGTCATCAGAATCTTTCTTCAGGCTTCCCGGCATCATATGTCAGCACAGTAAAAGCCATTACCCACAAATTGAGAAGACTTGGATCAGTGGTAAACCTTGCCGGGAGTGGCTGGCCTACAAAAGTTTCATTAAGAGAAAATCGACGACTCATCCAGGAGGTCACAAAAGAATCCAGATGAACATCTAAAGAACTGTAGGCGTCACTTGCCTCAGTTAAGGTCAATTGACACTAATCCACAATAAAAAAACACTGGGAAAAAATGGCATCCATAAGAGAGTTGCAAGGCGCAAACCACTGCCGAAAAAAAAGAACACAAAGACTAGTCTTGCATTTGCCAAAAAAAAACAAAACTATATGACCCCCGAGACTTTTGGGATATTCTATGGACTTATGCATCAAAGGTGGAATTTTTGGGAAAAAGAGGGACACGTTACATCTGACATAAAGCTAACACCAGACAACGTGTTGGTAGTGTGATTGTCTGGAGCTGCTTTGCTTCTGCAGGGCCTGGATGATTTGTTATAATTAATGGAATCCTAATTTCTGCTCACTATCAGAAAATCATGAAGAAGAATGTTCGCCCGTCAGTTGTTGACCTAAAGGTAATGCGCAGTTGGGTTATGCAGCAGGACAATGATCTGTAGCACAGAAGCAAGTCCACCTCTGAATGGCTCAAAAGAAACAAAATTAAGGTTTTGGAGTGGCCGAGTCAAAGACCTTTATTGAATAGCATTGAAAAGCTGTAGCAAGACCTGAAACAGGCAGTTCAAGCTCAAAAACCCTCCAATGTAGCCGAATTAAAACAATTCTGCAAAAGAAGAGTGGGTCAAAATTCCTCCACAGTGATCGCAAGTTATCACAAACGTTTGATTGCAGTTTTTACAGCCAAGGGTGGCACAACCAGTTATTAAATTTAGGTGGCCAATTTATTTTTCACATGGGTGATATAGGTTTCGAACAAATCTTTATCCTCAATAAATGGAATCATCATTTAAAAGCTGCATTTTGTGTCCATCTCATTAGACCTACAGTATTATCCTGCAGTGTCGATCCAGAGCAATGGAAAATAACCCCTATAAGTGGTTAACAAGATTTTCCACATCTTACTGGGAAAAGGGTGCGAGATTCCTTCCAGACTCCAGATTTGGCAATCAGAATAAATATACTATATGGCGAAAAGTATGTTGACACCTGATCATCAAACCTATATGACCTTGTTGGAGAGCTCACTCCAAAACTGTGGTTTAATATGGAATTGGGCCCCCTTGGTTAGTGTGACCGGGGCAAATTTCACAACCTGACTTGTAACAAAGGTGGCCTCCTATGACAGTGCTATTTTTAAAGTCATTGAGCTCTTCAGTATGACCCATACTAATACTAATGTTGTCAATAGGGATTTTATGGCTGTGTGCTTTATTGTTTGCAATGTATGTGGCTGAAACATATGAACTCAAAATTTAGGAGGTGAGTCCACATACTTTTGCCATACATTGTACCTTGAGCAATGACCCATCTCTAACAATCTAGTACTCAGGATTTGTAATATTATTACTTCCAAGAAAGACATGAAGAACCACATTTGAAACATTTCAACAAATCAACCATCACAACATTCTGTGGCAAGGATTTCCATAGTCTCGCTGCTCTTACAGTAAAGAAACCCTACTTAAGCTGATTATGACGACAGCTTCTTTCCTCTAAACATAGTTGATGCTCTCCTAATAAGAACATTAGACAATAATAATAATATTAATAATAATAATAATTATTTTGTATTAACAACGTATATTCATTTATACAAGGTACAGTATTTCTACCAAAAGAGATTTAAGTTTGGTATTTAGTTTCCGGGCTAGGTAGTAGGAAGAAGGGAATACAGTCAGGCATCTTCAACTCTACTTATCTTGGAGCACACAATGGCATTCAGCTAAAAATTGCTTTCTCATCTGATCATTATTTCCCCTAAAGCATTTGGCTGTGATGTCTGAAGGTGCCCATAGGCATGAATGCTCTCTACCGATCTAGTTGAAACTAGTTGGATCAGGCAGCAACCATTTAATGTATTTAGGTTGCTTAATCCTAGAGCATTGGATTATACTATTGAATTGTGTGCTTGAAACAAGAATATGTGCCATTTGCCCGAACACCACAATTTCCCAGCAAACTAAGTGTAATACTTTTTCAATCTTATAGCTATCTAGATTTTAAATAAAGCAAATTGTTCATGATAAAGTGGTTTGTAAATGAATTGTTTATTTTAAATGTGGTTTATTAACACACTGGAACTGACTTTTTACTAGAGTAAATTGACTGTATTAGGATGTGCTGCCTTTCTAATGACCAGCAAGAGAATTATTTAAAACTTCGCTGAAACTATTTCAAATTACTCATGTACCTCTGTCATGGGAACAAGTAGAAAATGTGCCACCGTTTATTTAATTACTAACAGTAAATGCAATGTAAACTTTCGAAATAAAGTCAATAGTATGACAGTGATCATGCACAGAGATGCAATTCTTTAGAACTTGCACAATAATAATATCCTTATGCATTGAACATTTATCCATTATAAGCAGCTTTCGTTTTGATGTAGAATACTTTGTAGTATTTACATACCATCTGTTCGCACCAGTCTCTATCCCCAGGTAATATTTCATCTTGTCAATAGCCACTTCCTCTTTAGGCATTGTACATACATTTTCTATCTGCTGGAGCGAAAAGAGAAAAGGGCATTTTGTGGATAAATAAATTGTCTAGAAAATTGTCACTTCCACTGTCATTGATATTACTTTGAGAAGGCAAATTGCTGTGCTCCAAAGTTTTTACTAAGTACGGTGGTAAGAGAAAGACTATGTGCTGCTTATAATTCTGTATGTGCTCACAAAATTATTTCCAACTTGATTACCCAAGGTGCATGGGGATACATTGATACACTGTAGTGTTCTTTCATTAATGGTCTGTGAGTTCTAGATCAATTGGTACTAAAAAACATCTTGCTATTAATTTAATATTGATTTACCTTATTAGATTAATGTGTTTTTCCACTCTAGCAGTCTGTTTTTCCAGATATAGAGCTACTCTTGCCCATGAGATATGTCTGATATTGCTGCTCAACTGCATTTAAAGCAATGGGTCTAGGCTGCATAGCCAGAATCAACCCATGGATTTGAGTAGTGGAAAAGACTGGAAGGCTTTACCTGGAGAATATAAGCAATTGTGAAAACATCAGATCAAAAATCAAGAACATTTCAGATACTGGGTAACCAAATCGGATTTATGTTGTCCTGCACATTTTATGTATATGTTCTACTAATATATGCATAAAGATCATTGTAAAGGATCTGCCAGGCACAGCGGGGTTAACGCCCATAGGTAATCAGTCGGCACCTGAGTCTATGTCTCTGAGACTGACTCCAGCTTCCACCACTCAGGCTGGCAGGCTTAGGAGTGGGAGAGCCTATCTCAGCCTGGCCAGACTCAGCTAGCTCCCGCCCTCTGTCTATTTATACCTGTCTTTCCTGTTCCTCCAGTGCTTGTGATTCTTCTCGTGTGGTTTCCTGGCCCAGCTACAGCTCCTGACTATTTGATCCTGCTCCATACTGACCTGGCTTACTGACTACTCTCCTGCTCTGCGTTTGGTACCTCGTACACTCCTGGTTTGACTCGGCTCGTTCACCTCTCTTGTTGCTCACGGTGTTGCCGTGGGCAGCTGCCCCATTTCCCTTAGCTTTGTGTACCCTTGTCTGTTTGTCTCGTGCACTTACTGAGCGTAGGGACCGCCGCCCAGTTTTACCCCGTCGTCTAGGGCGGGTCGTTGCAAGTAGGCAGGGACAGAGTGGCGGGTAGATTAGGGCTCACTTGTCCGTTTCCCTACCCCAATCATTACATAATCACAAGCCCGTTACCTAGTCTACCCTGGTCCCTGTCTCTACTATGGACCCCCTTGAGACCCTGGCCCAGCAAATGCAGGGTCTCTCCCTACAGGTCCAGGCCCTGGCTCAGAGGGTCAACCAGCCTGACACTACCATGGTAGTGCCCCTCACCTCACCCCTTGAACCCCACCTCAAGTTGCCTGACCGGTTCTCAGTGGACCGGAGGACTTTTCTCTCCTTTTGGGAGAGTTGTAGGCTTTACTTTCGCTTAAAGCCTCACTCCTCAGGTTCTGAGAGCCAGCGGGTGGGTATAATTATGTCCCGGCTTCAGGAAGGGCCCCAAGAGTGGGCCTTCTCCTTGGCTCCTGACGCCCCTGAACTTTCCTCCGTTGATCGTTTCTTTTCTGCTCTCGGACTCATTTATGACGAGACTGACAGGACTGCCTTTGCCGAGAGTCAGCTGGTGACCTTACGTCAGGGTAAGAGACCTGTTGAGGAGTATTGTTCTGACTTTAGGAAGTGGTGCGTAGCTTCTCGGTGGAATGACCCTGCCTTAAGGTGCCAGTTTAGGTTGTGTCTGTCGAATGCCCTGAAAGACCTGCTAGTTAGCTATCCCTCTTCTGACTCCCTAGACCAGGTTATGGCTTTAGCGGTACGACTTGACCGACGTCTCAGGGAACGACAACTTGAATGTTTTTGTGTTTTCCCCTCTGACTCCCCCATGATGCCTCCCGAGGTCCCGTTGCTTCGCTCTTCCACGGAAGACTCGGAGGTACCTATGCAACTCGGGGCCTCCGTGTCCCCCCGACAATGTAGAGAGTTCCGCAGGAAGAATGGTCTCTGCTTCTATTGTGGGGATGACAAGCATCAAGTGAACACCTGTCCTAGGCGTAAGAATAAGCAGCCGGAAAACTTCCACGCCTAAGTGATCATCGGGGAGGTCACTTGGGCGCACAGGTATTTCCTGTAAATATGAAACGTAATAAGATCTTGCTTCCCTTTCAGGTCTCTTTTGGTGGTAGGTCTTCTACCGGCAGTGCCTTCGTGGATTCAGGGTCTTCTACTAATATCATGCCTGTGGAATTTGCTATGTCTCTAGCTATGCCTTTGATTGATTTGCCTAAACCTGTTCCGGTAGTGGGTATCGACTCCACTCCTCTTGCTAATGGTTATTTTACACAGCATACCCCTGTTTTTGAACTCCTTGTTGGCTCCATGCATTTGGAGCAGTGCTCTGTACTGTTGATGCAGGGATTATCGTCCGATTTGGTTTTAGGCCTTCCCTGGTTGCAATTGCATAATCCCACGTTTGACTGGAATACTGGGGATCTTACCAAATGGGGTAATGAATGGTTGACGTCATGTTTTGCTGTTAATTCTATTTCTCCCCCTGAGGTGGTGAACACGCTACCTGAGATTGTGCAGGACTTCGCTGATGTTTTCTCTAAGGAGGCCTCCAAAGTGTTACCTCCTCATAGAGAATACGATTGTGCTATCGAATTGGTACCAGGAGCTAAGCTCCCTAAGGGTAGGATATTTAATCTTTCTTGTCCCGAACGTGAAGCCATGAGAGAGTATATCCAGGAATGCCTGGCCAAGGGTTACATTCGCCCCTCTACTTCTCCGGTAGGTACTGGCTTCTTCTTCGTAGGGAAGAAGGATGGTGGTCTTAGGCCATGCATTGACTACCGTAACTTGAATAAGGTCACTGTAAGGAACCAGTATCCCCTTCCTTTGATTCCTGATCTCTTTAATCAGGTTCAGGGGGCCCAATGGTTCTCTAAGTTTGATCTACGGGGGCGTATAACCTTATCCGCATCAAAGAGGGGGATGAGTGGAAGACTGCGTTTAACACGCCCGAAGGTCATTTCGAATACCTTGTCATGCCCTTTGGGTTGTGTAATGCTCCTGCGGTCTTCCAGAATTTCATAAATGAAATTTTAAGGGATTACCTGCGGGTTTTTCTTGTAGTGTACCTTGATGACATACTGGTGTTTTCCAAGGACCTGTCCTCCCACATTGAGCATGTCAGGAAGGTGCTCCAGGTCCTTCGGGAAAACAAACAGTTTGCGAAAACTGAAAAATGTGTGTTTGGGGTACAGGAGATACCATTTTTGGGTCAAATCCTCACTCCTCATGAATTCCGCATGGACCCCGCCAAGGTCCAGGCTGTGGCGGAATGGGTCCAACCTGCCTCCCTGAAGGCGTTACAGTGTTTTTTGGGGTTCGCTAATTATTACAGGAGATTTATTGCTAACTTCTCGGTCATCGCTAAGCCTCTTACGGACCTCACTCGCAAAGGTGCTGATCTCCTCCACTGACCTCCTGAGGCTGTCCAGGCTTTTGAGGTCCTTAAGAAGTGCTTTATCTCGGCCCCGGTGCTGGTTCAGCCCAATCAAATGGAGCCATTTATCGTGGAAGTTGACGCATCCGAGGTGGGAGTGGGGGCTGTCTTGTCCCAGGGTACCAGGTCCCTAACCCATCTCCGTCCCTGTGCCTACTTCTCCAGGAAGTTTTCGCCCACTGAGAGTATCTATGATATTGGCAACCGCGAACTCTTAGCCATTAAATGGGCATTTGAAGAGTGGCGCCACTTCCTGGAGGGGGCTAGGCACCAGGTAACGGTCCTTACCGACCACAAGAATCTGGTTTTCCTAGAATCTGCCCGGATGCTAAACCCGAGACAAGCTCGATGGGCGCTATTTTTTACCAGATTCAACTTTTTGGTTACCTATAGGGCTGGGTCTAAAAATATTTTGGCCGATGCACTGTCGCGTAGCTTCATGGCCAGCCCCCCTTCGGAGGAAGATCCTGCTTGTATTCTGCCTCCTGGTATAATCATTTCTTCTATTGATTCTGATTTAGTCTCAGAAATCGCGGCTGATCAAGGTTCAGCTCCCGGGAACCTTCCTGAGGACAAGCTGTTTGTTCCCCTGCAATTCCGGCTAAGGGTACTTAGGGAAAACCATGACTCCGCATTATCTGGTCATCCAGGCGTCCTGGGTACCAAACACCTCATTGCCAGAAACTATTGGTGGCCTGGGTTGCCTAAAGACGTTAAGGCCTACGTCGCCACTTGTGAGGTTTGTGCTAGGTCCAAGACTCCCAGGTCCCGACCAGCGGGGTTACTACATTCTTTGCCCATTCCCCAGAGACCTTGGACCCATATCTCCATGGATTTTATCACCGATTTGCCTCCATCTCAATGCAAGTCGGTGGTGTGGGTTGTAGTAGACCGCTTCAGTAAGATGTGCCACTTTGTGCCCCTCAAGAAACTACCCAATGCCAAGACGTTAGCTACCTTGTTTGTCAAACACATCCTGCATCTCCATGGGGTCCCTGTCAATATTGTTTCGGACAGAGGGGTACAATTTGTTTCATTGTTTTGGAGAGCCTTCTGTAAAAAGTTGGAGATTGATCTGTCCTTCTCCTCTGCCTTCCATCCTGAAACTAATGGCCAAACTGAGAGGACTAATCAATCTCTAGAACAATATTTAAAGTGTTTTATCTCTGACTGTCAATATGATTGGGTCTCATTCATTCCCCTCGCCGAATTTTCCCTCAATAACCGGGTCAGTAACTCGTCAGGGGTCTCCCCCTTTTTCTGTAATTTTGGGTTTAATCCACGGTTCTCCTCCGTTTCACCTGGTAGTTCCAACAATCCCGAGGTAGAGGTCGTTCATCGGGAACTGTGCACAGTCTGGGCCAAGGTTCAGAAGAACCTAGAGGCGTCCCAGAGCGTACAAAAAACTCAGGCTGATAGAAGACATTCTGCTAACCCCTTGTTTATGGTCGGGGATCTGGTGTGGTTATCGTCTAGGAACTTGCGCCTTAAGGTCCCGTCCAAGAAATTTGCTCCCCGGTTTATTGGGCCGTATAAGGTCATTGAAGTCCTCAATCCTGTCTCCTTCCGACTGGAGTTGCCCCCATCTTTTCGAATACACGACGTGTTTCATACCTCACTCCTTAAACGCTGCTCCCGTCCTTGGCTCCCTCGAGGAGACCTCCTGTTCCCGTTCTCACCCCTGAGGGGGTGGAATTCGAGGTGGCCAAGATTGTGGACAGCAAGATGGTCCAAGGCTCCCTCCAGTACCTGGTCCATTGGAGAGGATACGGGCCTGAGGAGAGGACTTGGTTACCCGCACGGCATGTTCACGCTGGGGTATTGGTCAGGAAGTTCCATCTTCGTTTCCCCAATAAACCAGGTCCACTTAGAAAGGGTCCGGTGGCCCCTCATAAAAGGGGGTGTACTGTAAAGCATCTGCCAGGCACAGCGGGGTTAACGCCCATAGGTAATCAGTCGGCACCTGAGTCTATGTCTCTGAGACTGACTCCAGCTTCCACCACTCAGGCTGGCAGGCTTAGGAGTGGGAGAGCCTATCGTAGCCTGGCCAGACTCAGCTAGCTCCCGCCCTCTGTCTATTTATACCTGTCTTTCCTGTTCCTCCAGTGCTTGTTCTTCTTCTCGTGTGGTTTCCTTGCCCAGCTACAGCTCCTGACTATTTGATCCTGCTCCATACTGACCTGGCTTACTGACTACTCTCCTGCTCTGCGTTTGGTACCTCGTACACTCCTGGTTTGACTCGGCTCGTTCACCTCTCTTGTTGCTCACGGTGTTGCCGTGGGCAACTGCCCCATTTCCCTTAGCTTTGTGTACCCTTGTCTGTTTGTCTCGTGCACATACTGAGCGTAGGGACCGCCGCCCAGTTGTACCCCGTCGCCTAGGGCGGGTCGTTGCAAGTAGGCAGGGACAGAGTGGCGGGTAGATTAGGGCTCACTTGTCCGTTTCCCTACCCCTATCATTTCAATCATATAAGCAAAAAAAAAAGGCAATACCTACTGATATAAGGTCATAATAAATACCAGTTCCCAGCAGGATACAGACAATGCTATATGAGGAAAGTAACCTCCCCTATATAACATTGTGGAGTGTCGGCATTCTGCTGGGAACTCGTATTTTAACCTGCTCTTGTATCCGTAAATATGGCCTTTTTGTGTAGTGAAGTGATTTTGTTCCCATTTTCAGTGATTTGTTCATATATCCTGAAACACACTAATAATCTAGTAAATTGCGGTTAATGATTTATGAGATGAATTGAGTTTTATCACTAATTGACTCTTACATAGAAGTTGTAAGTCTACCACTGATGCTTTGTTATAACCCAAAACGTCATGGTTAGTTGGGAGATGAAGCTTGATGCTTCATTGTGCCCCAATTCAAAATCTATAACAAATCGCCTAACCTACCATGTGCCATTTAGTGGCATCTTCTTATGTGGCAGAGGGGCTTTTGGGCTCTTTCAGGTATCAGGGTCTAGGTACAACTGCTACCTTTGCACGCCTATTGCTATGCCACTGAGTCAGTTTGCCTTTTTAGCCTGATATAGAGACATTAGATTCCAAGTTCCACTAGTGCAAGGAGAAATGTTAATGGTTTCATTACCTGTATATTGCAGGGGAACATGGGAGTATTATATAAATTAATGGTAGAAAATGAATAAATTGTAAATAATTGTATCTTCCTTCATACTGTTTGTCTCATTTCACTCAGCCAAAGTAGCATGTTTTTAAGTAGCTTATTAAAATGACAAGTATTAAAAAGTGTGAAATAAAAAATAAATCTATTGGCAGCCGCTCAGTTACATCCAAGAGACTAGGGAATTCATAAACTCAATTTTTCACCGTAAATTGAAGGTATTTTGATATCTAATTAAATATTAAGGTTCCAAAAATATAAAGCTACTTTAGTGGGAGTAAAATATATTGCTATTGGCATTTCGTAATTAACTTCTGACATTTTAAAAAGGTCTGCTGTGTTTCGTGTTCCCTGGAGGTAGTTATTTTCTAGCAAATAGGAGTTAGCATTAGGCTGACTACTAAATAAAAACCACATAATACTTATGTAGAAATCAGCCTAAAATGCTAGGAGAACACTGTTTAGATGGACACGTGGCTGCTACACAAACCATGAAAACTTTAATCAGCTCATTTACATATTCTGGTCAAAATGTTAGAGAATCAATGAAGAATATAATTTTTAAACCTTCACTCACCTCTAGAGATAGTTGAATGAATTTGTCCCTAAGGACAGGGATACAAAAAGGGTGCTCTGCTTGTGTCCCTGACCCCAAAGGGGCCAAACATGTTTGGGAATCAAGACAGTTGTGTTTTGTTTTGTTGAAATTGTAAATGTATATGTGCTTTGCAATACAACAACACAAGTTACATAGGAGAAAGGACGACAAAATATATTTGCATATTTGCAAGAATTAACCAATGATTTGCTATTAGCGAGTTATCGATAATGAGTTTTGGCTCTGCGCATGAAGTTTTTATGTATTAGGGACGCTGTTATGCTGCTAGGCAAAGATTTTTCCTGCGGACATATGAGACCGGTTCTGACACGCGCACTGGCGAAGTGTAGACGCCAAACTCAAATGGTGAACACTATTGAATATGAAAATCCAATTTAAAATATTCAGACAACTACTATTCTGGGATTGGTGAGTGGTCCTGTAGTCCCAACCTTCTCCACATCTGTGGAGTTTCTAATTGAAGCTCACTTTACTATTTTTTCTTGCTACATATATTTATTATTGTTTGTTATTGATAATATGTATCACTGTAATTTATGCATTCTTGTGCAGCTCTTTGATAGTCACTTATATTTTATATGTATTTATTGTCATGAATTGGGTTAGTAAAATCAAAATCAAAATTTGAATCAAAATACCTCCAATGATTATGTATCACTATGCTTGAAAAAACTCCCAGTGTAGGATTGAAACATCGCACCATGTTGGTTGAATAAATCACTACGTTTTTTACATTTTTATCTGGAGTGTTGCAAGACCTTTTTTCTTTTATCTTAACAATCCTTGGATAGGGATTACTTGCTGGGCACCCTACTTACTATTTATACCTTTTTTTGCTCCCTTTCTTTGTTTAGTATACATATCTTTATATTTTTTCTTTCAAGAAAGGCATTCAGATCCTCTGGAATGAATTAACGATTACAACATTCTGCGGCAGATTGTGGTTATATTTTTGTTATTATTTTTCAAGTACTTTAAAGAGGTTCTCCACGTTAAACAAATGATTGGAGACATTTTCTAATAAAAAAAAGAGAGAAGTATATTTATAACAGTACATTTAAATGTATCAGATGAATTTAGACTATTTATTCCCTCATAGCTATAACATCCAAAAGACCTGTGGGGTCTAAATGCTCACTATACCCCTAGGTAGATTCCTTAAGGGGTGTAGTTTACCAAATGGGGTCACTTTTGGTGTGTTTCCAACGTTTCTGTCCCTCAGGGGCTTTGCAAATGTGAAATGGCGCCCGAAAACATTTCAGCTAAATTTTAGCTCCAAAAGCCAAATAGCGCTCCTTCCCTTCTAAGCCCTGCCGTGTGTTCACATATGAGGTATTGCTGTGCTCAGAAGAGTTTGCTTTACAAATGTTGGGGTTGTTTTTCTCCTTTATCTATTGTGAAAATGAAAAAATCTTTGCTAAAACTACATTTTATTAGAAAAAAATTTAGATTTTCATTTTCACGACCTAATTCCACTAAATTCAGCAAAAAGCCAGTGGGATCAAAATACTCACTATACCCCTCGATAAATTCCTTGAGGGCTGTAGTTTGCCAAATGGGGTCACTTTTGGGTGGTTTCCACTGTTTTGGTCCCTCAGGGGCTTTGCAAATGCGACATGGCACCCGAAAACTATTCCAGCAGAACTTGAGCCAAATGGTGCTCCTTCCCTTCTGAGCCCTGCCAGCAGTTTATTACCACATATAGGGTATTCCCGTATTGAGGAGAAATTGCTTTTCAGATGTTTTTGTTTTTTTTCTCCTTTATGCCTTGTAAAAATTTATAATTTCTAAGTTTTATTGGAAAAAATGTAGATTTTCATTAGCCATAGTCTAATTACACTAAATTCAGCAAAAAACCTGTGGGGTCAAAATGCTCACTATACCCCTGTGTAAATTCCTAAAAGGGGTGTAATTTGCCAAATGGTGTCTGTTTTGGGGGTGTTTCCACTGTTTTGGCCCCAAAAGACCTCTTCAAACCTGACATGGTGCCTAAAATCTAAAATATATTATATTAATAAGGAGGCCGCAAAATCCACTAAGTGCTCCTTTGCTTTTGAGGCCAGTGTTCCAGTTTATTACCACACTAGGGCCACATGTGGGATATTTTTAAAGATGGATTAAAATGGAAATTCTAAAAAAAAATTACATTTATTATTTTTACCTCCACATTGCTTTAATTCCCGTGAAACACCTAATAAAGGGTTAAGAAATTTTCCAAAATGCTGTTTTGAAAACTTTGAGGGTGCAGTTTTTAAAATGAGGTGACTTATGGGGTCACTAATATGTAACGCCCCCAAAGCCACTTTAACTGGTCACTCTAAAAATAGGTTTTGGAAATTGCTGCTAAAGTTCTAAGCCTTGTAACATCCTGGAAAAATAAAATGATGTTCAAAAAACTATGCCAACATAAAGTAGACATATGGGAAATGTTAACCAGTAACTATTTTGTGTGGTATTACTATCTGTTTTACAATCAGATACATGTACATTTCGAAAAATGCAATTTTTGCAAATTTTCTCAAAATGTTGGTGTTTTTCAGAAATAAATACTGAATTTATCGACCAAATTTTTCCACTAACATAAAGTACAATATGTCATGAGAAAACAATCTCAGAATCGCTTGGATAGGTAAAAGTATTCCAAAGTTATTACCACATAAAGTAACACGTCAGATTTGAAAAATCAGCTGTGTCAACAAGGCCAAAACAGGCTTTGTCTTGAAGTGGTTAAGTGGTTTCTAGTACTGTTTTCTGGTCTTAATGCCAATTTCAAAAATATTTCATTGGCTGCCTTGCCCTCTAGGCAGACTGATATACAGTGAATAACCCTTTTCCGACATTTGCCATATGGGTACGCCATGAAAAGCTAGTGCTTCCCGCATTTTGCTGTATCCATACGCCAAATGCATGGCACCGGCTCAGAAGCTGAGCCGGTGTCATCATCGCCGGATGTCAGCGGTATCTTACAGCTGACATCTGGCTGTAGTGGCGGGGACCAAAATTAGCTTTGATCCCCGCCATTAACCCCTTAAATGCAGCGCTCAAACGTGATCGCTGCATTTAAGGTGTTTGCAGCTCATCGGAACCTCGGCAATGAAATTGTTCCAGTGGCTGCAATTGCTAATACTGGCCTCCCGGTCTGCTTAGCACAGAAGCCGTTTAGGACCCGCCCGGGAATCAAACTGACCCGCAGTGTAAGTTAACATGTAATTTATAATGCATGGTGAACGCTGTATAAAAAAAAAAAAACGATGCCAGAATTGCGTTTTTTTGATTACCTGGCCTCCTCATTCCACTAAGTCTATGAAAAAAGTAAATTAGTTAAGGCTCCAATAAGTCAGGAAATAAAAAAATATGCAGTTGTGCAGGTCCAAGGGAAACATTTCTTTTGTTTCAAGAGGCGATTTGTCAAGGCCCTAAAATTAGGGAACCAGGAAGGGTAGGGCCAAAACATATCCGCCGGAAGTGACGGTGCCCGTATTATACCAGGACAACACTTTCCTAGCAAAATGACGCAAACTGCAAAGGTGCGGAGTGTGGACCAAAAAGGGGATAAGACAGGACACTATTTATCAGTGCGACACTGGCCTGTGCAGAAAGGATTGCTCCACAGCGTAACACACATCTATGGATTATTTTATTGTTTTTTTACCCCATTATTATACCACCTGACTATGCCTCTGATATACTCTGCCCAGCTTACATATGCCACAACATTATAAACGGAAACACCAGCAATACTCAAACAAAACTACTACCAAGCAAAAGCCGAAGGGCGCTCCCTCCCCTTTGAACCCTACAGCATGCCCAAACAGCAGTTTACTTCCACATATATGGCAACGCCTTACCTGGGAGAACACTTTTAACAATTTTCACTCAATACATTTTTATTGAAATTTTCAAAAAGAGTAACAACATACAAACTAAGTACTCCATTGAATACATTTTGGTAAGACAAAATAGTTGCAAGACAAGATAAAATCACCAATCACAGTAATCACACTGAAAATGATTTAACAATAAAATAAAAGTCCAATATTAGTGCCAGAGTATAAGAGGTCCATGAATGGTTTAGACCTGAAAGCCCAATCTGCGAACCATTTTCATATCTGGAGTGTATTGGAGCAATAATAAAGAAAATAACAAAGCAAAACACATAATGCAAAACAAATACTGTAAGGTCTCAGATTAGATACAAGCTAAGAGGTATACTATCGACGCTAGGAAACAATTAGAAAACCCTCCACTAAGGAACACAATCATAAGCGCTGCGTATCCAGGGGTCCCACAATTTCTCATATTTAGGAAATGAGTGATCTTTATATGTCATCATTTTCTCATACGAGCAAGTACTGTTGACATGTGTCATGTCTGTGGCTGTGGGCCGTCAGTTTCACTCTCCCCCTGATGGCCACAGCCATGGGTGGGTGAGCGCTGGCCCCAGTCTCCTCCTTAGGAGACGCCAGCGCTCACTTCCACTCACCTCGGCCGGATCCCGTAGGGTGCGCGCGCACGCTCATGCCCTGTCTTAAAGGGGCATCGGACTTTAATGAACTATCAGCCCATGAGTGCCCAGAACTATAAGAGGGGTTCAGCCCCTTTCTTCTATGCCTGAGCGTTGTTGTCATACCCTAAGTTTGTCTATGTGATGGTCTCCTAGTGTTTTCCAGTTTTCCTGTTCCTTTTCCTGATCCTGTTACCTGTATCACCGTACTATCCTGATGGAGTTCCGTCCTGTGAAAAATAAATATCCGTTGCCACTGATCTCAGAGCTGTTTGATCGTATACGTGGTGCCAAGATTTTTTCCAAACTAGACCTGTGTGGGGCTTACAACCTAGTCCGGATTCGCCAGGGTGACGAATAGAAGACTGCATTTAACACCCGTGATGGACACTATGAATATTTAGTAATGTCCTTCGGCCTGTGTAATGCTCCCACGGTCTTCCAGGAGTTCCTTAATGACATTTTCCGTGACCTCCTCTAGGTTTGTGTTGTGGTCTATCTTGATGATATTTTGATTTTTTTCTCCAGATCATATGACGCATCAGAGACATGTTCGTCAAGTCTTGCTACGGTTAAGGGAGAATTGTCTGTACGCAAAGTTGGAGACGTGCGTGTTTTAAAAAGATGCTCTACCCTTCTTGGCTACATCGTCTCGAATCAAGGTCTCGAGATGGATCCTAAAAAGGTAAAGTTTGTCCTGGAATGGCCACGTTCTCAAGGCTTGAGGGCCATACAGCGCTTTCTGGGATTCGCAAATTTTTACAGACAGTTTATTCAAAACTTCTCCTCACTGACTTCTACTATCTCTAACCTCACTAAGAAGGGCATGAACGCCAAGGTGTGGACTCCTGAGGCAGAGTCCGCATTCAATAGCCTGAAGAGTGCCTTCACGTCAGCCTCTATCCTCCATCATCCAGATGTCTCTCTACAGTTCTCGTTGGAGGTGGACGCATCCTCTGTTGTTGCTGGTGCACTCCTGTGTGGAGAGGCTCCAAGGGCAAGTCAATGGTATGTGGATACTTTTCTAAGCTCTTCTCTTCCGCAGAACGCAACTACTCTATTGAGGATCGAGAGTTACTGGCCATCAAATTGGCTCTGAAGGAGTGGAGACATCTACTAGAGGGCGCAGCTCATCCCATCCTGATTTTTATGGACCATAAGAACCTCACCTATCTTCAGACGGCCCACTGGCTGAACCCTCGTCAGGCCAAGTGCGCACTGTTCTTTACCAGGTTCCAGTTTGAGCTCCATTATCGCCCGACCGACAAGAATGTGAGGGCTGATGCCTTCTCCAGGTCTTCCGAGACAGAAGACACCATGGAAATTCCACAGAACATTATTGATCCGTCTTGCATCGTCTCTGTCAATCCCCTGCAAGTTGGGGACATTCCTCCAGGGAGGACTTTTGTGCGCCTGGCTGACATGGCAGAATCCTCCGCAGGGGACACTCCTCTAGACTGGCAGGTCACGCAGGGACCCGTAAGACCCTGGATCTGATTGCTCGTCATTTCTGGTGGCCCACGCTGCCCAAGGACTCTATGGACTTTGTTTCTTCCTGTTCAGTATGTACAACCAACAGGGTCGCTCACTCCAGACCTGCTGACCTGCTCCAGCCATTTCCTGTGCCCAATGCTCCCCGGCAGCATATAGCTATAGACTTTATTACTGACCTGCCTCTCTCTGCCGGATGCAGTACTGTCTGGGTGGTGGTGGATCGATTTTCAAAGATGGCCCACTTCGTTCCTCTGACCGGTCTTCCTTCTGCTCCTCAGCTGGCCAAGCTGTGCATCCAACACATCTTCCGCCTGCACGGCTTGCCGCAGCATATTGTGTCTGATCAGGGGGTTCAGTCCACCTCAAAGTTCTGGAGAGCCCTCTGCTGACTTCTAGATATAAAGTTGGACTTTTCCTCGGCCTAGCATCCTCAGTCCAATGGTCAGGTGAGAGGCTCAATCAGATCTTGGAGAACTACCTACGCCACTTCATCTCCAAGCAGCATGATGACTGGGTGCAGTTGCTTCCATGGGCTGAGTTCTCTTACAATAATCACACCAGCGAGTCCACACAGAAGACACCGTTCTTTATTGTCTATGGCCAACACCCACAAATTCCTCTCCTGGTCCCTGTTACGTCTGAGGTACCAGCGGCTGACACGGCTTTTGGGGACTTTCTGAAGATCTGGCAGCAGACTCGATCCTCCATCCTGCTGGCGGTCGACCGCATGAAGCGGAAGGCGGACACAAGGAGAAGAGAACCTCCTCGGTTTCTTCCTGGCATGAGGGTCTGGCTGTCCTCCAGGAATATTCGACTAAGGGTGCCGTCGTACAAATTTGCTCCCAGGTCCCTCTGCCCCTTTGAGATCCTGCAGCAGATCAACCCTGTTGCCTACAAGCTTTGGCTGCCTCCTACCCTCAAGATTCCCAACTCCTTTCATGTTTCTCTCCTAAAACCAGTGGTTCTGAACCGCTTTACCAAGACTCCTAGCCCTGCGGTTGCCTCCAGCGGCCCTTCAGACACCTTCGAGGTTAAGGAGATCTTGGACACCAAGAGAGTGAGAGGAAAGACTTTTTGTTTGGTGGATTGGAGGGGGTTTGGTCCTGAAGAGAGGTCCTGGGAGCCAGAGGAGAACCTCAATGCCCCTACTCTTCTGAAGAAGTTTCTCTCTCACTCCGGCCCCAAGAAGAGGGGGCATAAGAGGGGGGATACTGTCATGTCCATGGCTGCGGGCCATCAGGTTCACTCTCCCCCTAATGGCCGCAGCCATGGGTCGGCGAGCGCTGGGCCCAGTCTCCTCCTCAGGAGACACCAGCGCTTGCTTCCACACACCTCGACCGGATCACGTAGGGTGCGCGCCCACGCTCGTGCCCTCTCTTAATAGGGCGGCATCGGACTTTAAGGAACTATCAGCCCATGAGTGCCCGGGACTATGCCTGAGCATTGTTGTTTTACCCTAAGTTTGTCTATGTGATGGTCTCCTACTGTTTTCCATTGTTCCTGTTCCTTCTCCTGATCCTGTTACCTGTATCACCGTGCTATTTTGGTCGAGTGCCGTGCTGAGCCAAAGTCGTGCTGTGCAGTATTCCACGCCTGTCCTGCTTCACCACACCTGACGTCTGCCTGCTGCCTAGTCCCAGCCGAACCTGCCTTGTTACTGTCCGTGCTGCCACAGGTACCCTATACGAACTATAGACTTTAACCTGCACCCTGTTGACCAGCTGCCTTACCGCCAAGGCTGTATGGCCCAGTGGGTCCACAAACCCTATGTGCCAACATGTGCAATGATTTCCTGCAGAGAAGGGATTATCGAACTTTTCCAATATCTAGTTATTACCAGTTTGGTCGCGATGAATATATGTGCTAATATAATTCTATACTTAACCGGTATATTGTTAATGTTTACAAAAAGCAGTGCTAGTGATGGGAAAGGAGGAACGGGAGTCGCTATATGTCTTGATAACAAAAGGAACGAAGAGTCCCAAAGATTTTTGAGCAACGGGCAGTTCCATAGAATGTGTAGAAAGGTGCCTCTGCCCCCACAATTTCTCCAACAATAGTGGGAAGCTTTAGGATACATATGCTGAAGTCTATCAGGAGTGTGGTACCATTGAAGCATAGTCTTCATCACTGACTCATAATGCAAAGTACACTTCAGGTGTTTCGCTGCAAAGGCGAGACAATATGTAGATAGGAAATAAACTTGTGCGAGCTCCCTCGCCCAAGCCAAGAAAGAGGACGACTTTTCAAATTTAGCTTTTGATCCTAAGAGGTCATATGAAGGACGCAAGCCTTTAAGTTGCATCGCAGGTTGAGACCATAACTGGAATATATCAGAATTAGCTGTGACCGTAAATGGACAATCAGATTGTAAGAGATGTATAATTCGAAGAAATTTGTAAAAATCGGACTGTGGAATACCAAACCTATCATGGAGGGAGGTAAATTGCAGCAATTGGTCATCAACCATAAGGGATATCATATGAGTCAAGCCCCCGTTCATCCAGGAGCGGAGATCTAACTCAGGGAGAAGGAGCTCGAGAGCCTCTATGGGTGAACAAGGAGAAAATTAAGATGTAATACAAGGGGAATGGAATTTTATCCTGTAATACAAGGGGAATGGAATTTTATCCAGTTCTGTAGAGATGTGGATAGAAAATATGGTAGAGAGAATTTTGGCCAGCAAGGATTTAATCCTATTATAAAAAGAGCTTTTAAGTTGTGTATAGGTGCTAGTGAGGTTTCAATATGGACCCAATGTTGGGAAGAGTCACCCCTCCACCACTGCTTCAGTTGAGATATCTGAGTGGCCAGGTAATAATGGTAAATATTGGGCAAGCTCAGGTCTCCAGTTTTTTTCCCCTTGTTCAATAGTCTTGCTGCTATATGCGGTCTACCCCCCTTTCAGATATACGAGGTATCTATCTATGTGCCTTCGTGAAAAAACATAAGGGCATTTTTATCGGTAGTGTCCGGAAAAGATACAATAATTTCGGAAGCACCAACATTTTAAACGCAGCTATTCTGCCTATCCATGAGATTTCATGTGTTGCCAACTGCATCAAGTTAAGTTCTATTTGTGATAGCATAGAAGAATAATTGGCCTGATACAACTGCGAAACTTTAGAAGTAATATTTATCCCTAAGTATTTAATATGGTTCTGTTGCCAATCTAGAGAAAAGCTGGACTGCAGGGACCTCAGATCCGAAGATGAGCAATTTAAAGGCATAGCCTGTGATTTTCCCATATTAACCTTGTAAAATGATAAGACACCAAATTCTTGTATGAGCTTAACCCCTTAAGGACGCAGCCTAGTTTTGGCCTTAAGGCCTAGAGCCCATTTTTCAAATCTGACATATTTCACTTTATGTGGTAATAACGTCGGAATTCTTAAACCTATCCAAGCGATTCTGAGATTTTTTTCTCGTGACACATTGGGCTTCATGTTCATGGTAAAATTTGGTCGATTTATTCAGTGTTTATTGGTGAAAAATTGCAAAATGTAGAGAAAATTTTGAAAAAATAGCATTTTTCTGAATTTAAAAGCATCTGCTTGTAAAACAGACAGTTAGTTATACCACCCAAAATAGTTACTAGTTCACATTTCCCATATGTCTACTTTAGATTGGCATAGTTTTTTGAACATTCTTTTATTTTTCTTGGACGTTACAAGGCTTAGAACATAAACAGCAATTTCTCATATTTTTAAGAAAATTTCAAAAGCCTTTTTTTTAAGGTACCTCTTGAGTTCTGAAGTGGCTTTGAGGAGCCTATGTATTAGAAACCCTGATAAGACACCCCACTTTAAAAACTAGACCCCTCAAAGTATTCAAAACAGCATTTAGAAAGTTTTTTTAACCCTTCAGGCATTTCACAGGAATTAAAGCAAAATGGAGGTGAAATTTGCAAATTTCATTTTTCTTGCTGAATTTCAATTTTATTCAATTTTTTTTCTGTAACACAGAAGATTTTACCAGAGAAACACTACTAAATATGTATTGTCCAGATTCTGCAGTTTTTAGAAATATCCCACATGTGGCTCTACTGCGCTCGTGGAATAAAACACAAGCCCTAGAAGCAAGGAAGCACCTAGTGCATTTTGAGTCCTCTTTTTTTATTAGAATATATTTTAAGCAGCATGCCAGGTTTGAAAAGGTGTTGAGGTGCCAAAACAGTAGGAATCCCCCAATAGTGACCCCATTTTGGAAACTACACCCCTTAAGGAATTCATTTATGGTTGTTGTTACCATTTTGACTGCACAGTTTTTTCACAGCACGTATTTGAATTGGGCTGTGAAATGAAAAAAAATGACATTTTTTCCAATAAAATGTCATTTGTGATCAAAATTTCTTATTTTCACAGGGCACAAAATACCCCATTTTGTTGCTCAATTTGTCCTTAATGCGGCAATACCCCATTTGTGGTGATAAACTGCCGTTTGGGCCTATGGGAGGGCTCAGAAGGAAAGGAGCGCTATGTGTTTGTTGGAGTCCAGATTTTGCTGGATTGGTTTTCGGGTGCCATGTCGCATTTGCAGAGCCTCAGAGGTATCAAAGCAATGGAAACCCACCAAAAGTGACCCAATTTTGGAAACTACACCCCTCAAGGAATTGGAATTCAAATATGGTTGTTGTTGTTACAATTTTGACCCCACAGTTTTTTCACAGCACCTATTTGAATTGGGCTGTGAAATGAAAAAAATTTCATTTTTTCCAATAAGATGTCATTTTTTATCAAAATTTCTTATTTTCACAGGGAACAAAATACCTCATTTTGTTGCCCAATTTCTCCTGAGTGCAGCAATACCCCATTTGTGGCGATAAACTGCCGTTTGGACCCATGGGAGGGCTCAGAAGGGAAGGAGCGCAGATTTTGCTGGTTTGGTTTTCGGGTGCCGTGTCGCATTTGCAGAGCCCCAGAGGTATCAAAGCAATGGAAACCCACCAAAAGTGACCCCGTTTTGGAAACTACACCCCTCAAGGAATTCATTTATGGGTAATTTGACTATTTAGACCCCATAGTTTCTTCACAGAACTTATTTGAATTGTGCTGGGAATTAAAAAAAATATATTTTTTCCAATAATATGTCGTTTTAGCTCAAAAATTCTTATTTTCACAAGAAATAAAATACTCCATTTTGTTGCCCAATTTGTCCTGAGTGCGGCAATACCCCATTTGTGGCGATAAACTGCCGTTTGGGCCCATGGGTGGGCTTAGAAGGAAAGGAGCGCTATTTGTTCTTTGGAGTCCAGATTTTGCTGGATTGGTTTTCGGGTGCCATGTCGCATTTGCAGAGCCCCAGAGGTATCAAAGCAATGGAAACAAATCACAAATGACCCCATTTTGGAAACTACACCCCTCAAGGAATTCATTTATGGGTGTCGTGACCATTTTGACCACATAGTTTTTTCACAGAACTTATTTGAATTGGGCTGGGAATTAAAACAAAATTATTTTTTTCAAATAATATGTCGTTTTGGCCGAAAATTTCTTATTTTCACAAGAAACAAAATACCCCATTCTGTTGCGCAATTTGTTCTGAGTGCCGCAATACCCCATTTGTGGTGATAAACTGCCGTTTGGGCCCATGGGAGGGCTCAGAAGGAAAGGACCACCATTTGGCCTACTGGGGATTTTCTAGTGCGAAGTCATGTATGCAGAAACCCCTGAGGTACCAGTACAGTTGCAACCCGCAAGAAGTGATCTCATTTTAAAAACGACACCCTTAAGGCATTCATCTAGAGGTGTAGTGAGCATTTTGACCGGAGACCTACACCCCATAAACTGTAATGTGGGTTCTCCCGGTTATGGCAATACCCTACATGTGGCTGTTATCAGCTGCCTGGGCACACAGCAGGGCCCAGATGGGAAAGATGAAGTTGCTTTGAGGGGCCTATATATTAGAAACCCCTATAAAACACCCCATTTTAGAAACTAGACCCCTCAAAGTATTCACAACAGCGGTAGAAAGGAAGTTCGGTCCAGCGCTTAGGTAGAAGTAAAACGGAAGGAATTTCCAAGTTTAATGAAGTTCCATTAAAAGGTCCATTAGAGTATGGTCCCGGTGTGTGGGTAATGAGAGGAAAGATCCTGTAAAGCCTACGCGTTTCGGACGATACCGACGTCCTTAGACTTGGCTGTAGTGTGATTTGAAACTGGCGCCCTGGCCCATTTATACTATATCCGGTGGTAACAGCTGAGTCCTGATTGCGTTCCATGGCTCAACACGTCACCTGGAACGCAATCCGGAAGTGAGAGGATGTTAGAGTTGGATGTGGCCGTTCGTATATCTGGTAAGTAATAGTCATAAATAATACTACATGTGCAGCAAAGAACATCGTAATGTCATATGTTGATGGTATTTAAAGTTTGTGGATTAATTGGGAACTTCTGGGTGTAAATCGTAATTGATGGTCACATGTGCGTTCCAGATCTTGTGGCCATGTGGAACGCAAGATGCAGGACGAATCACTGTGTACCATCTGGTCGGGGAAAAAGGCATCCCGGTCAGACCAATATAATAGGTGAGATATATATTTCTTCAAATTACGCATAACTTGATAATTGAATAATACTTTGTATGATGTGTAGGTTCTGGCGAGGTCGGGACTATATACGTTATAAATACCACTTGTGGAAAAGTGTGATGTAATATGAGTATAATAAAGAAGGGCCAGTTTGTGATATTAGGCGTATCTATAGTTCAGTTTTCACTTGTTTGTATCTTAGGATCATAAGTGCATAGATAAGGAAAAAAGAGAAAAACGTGACGTGCAAGCTAAAAACAGAAATATGGGGATGTAATGCATGTCATTTAGCAAATGTTACGCATGCACCACAAGGGATTGGTTATTAAAATTTCGGGTGAGTGGAGACTCTCAAACTAGAGCAAAATTGACTAATAAGTTGTATTCGAAAACTGTAATACAATTGTAGGTATTACGTGTTTGGGGGGTGATATCGTACTGATGGCCCTAAAGGTTACTCAGTATTGATACATTAGCTCTTTTTTTAGGTTGAGGCCATCCGGAAATCTTGTTTTTAATCTGTATATCCAATAGGCTTCTCTAAGGTGGGTTTTATTAATTATATCTCCTCCTCTTTTAGGCAGATGGATTTTTTCGATAGCGTAGCAACGAAAGGTTCTGGTGGTCCTATTGTGTTTATGTATGAAGTGTTTTGAAGCATTGGATATATTGACAATATTCGGATTCCTGACGTAACTGAGATGTTCCAGTATTCTAGTTTTAAGTTTTCTGTTGGTGCAGCCCACATATTTCAATTGGCATTCTGTGCACTCAATTATGTAAATAACAGATTCTGTGTTGCAGTTAATATAATTATGGATGATAAATGTGTCTGTTTGAGTGGAGTTACAGAAATTTTTGGTAGGGTATGCATAAGTACAAACTTTGCAGGGGTGTTGGCCACACTTGTAAAAACCTTTTGTTTCTAACCATGTTGTTTTCGTTTTATCATTGGAACTGAAGAAAGACGGAGAAAGAACGCTGCCCAGAGATGGTGCTTTACGAGCTACTACTCTAATCCCACCTGCTAAGATGGTACGCAGACTGTCGTCCTCCATAAGAATCGGTAGGTATTGATTTACTAAATTTTTGATTTGGGAGAATTGGTTGCTCTGTTGAAGGATTAATGTGGGCTGACCTTTGGTATCTTGCTTGGAAGTGGTTTCGTTGTGATATTCAAGTAGCTGGGTTCTAGGTTTTTTGGACATGATGTCACTTGCTCGTTTAAGTGACCATTGGGGATATCCTCTTTTTGAAAGTCTGGATTTAATTTGATCTTCTTCTAGTTTAAACTGATCGTGTGAACTACAGTTGCGTTTTGCGCGGTGCATCTCTCCCACTGGTATGGCCCGGATGGTTTGCTTAGAATGATTGCTTTGGGCATGGAGTATATTGTTAGATGCTGTAGGTTTACGGTATGTTTGGGTGGATATGATCTGGCCTACTATACCGCTTAGCTTAAGGTCCAGAAAGACAATCTCAGTGGTGTCATGGTTATGTGTGAATTTAAGGTTACATTGATTGTGGTTTAAACTTTCAACAAAATCTGGGATGGAGTTAATGTCACCTTTCCATATAAGTAAAATGTCATCAATGTATCTACCGTACCATTCGATACAATTGGCATAAGAATTATTGCTGGAGAAAATATAGGACTGTTCCCACCACGACATAACCAGGTTCGCCACTGAGGGGGAGAACTTTGCCCCCATGGATACCCCTGACAATTGGAGATAATATTTTCCATCGAATTGGAAGTAGTTATTCGTCATTAAAAACACTAGAACCTCCAGAATATATTTTTGGAATTTTTGATCGTAACTGCTGTGCATGGATAGATATTCTTCCAGAGCAGTGTGAGCTATTTGGTGAGGGATGGAGGTATATAATGAGACCACATCACAAGTAAGCCAAGTATAGTTTTCTTGCCACCGTAAATTATGTAGTGAATTAAGGACATTTTTGGTATCACTGAGAAAACCAGGTGTTTTTTGTACCAGTGGTTGCAACAATATATCGAGCCATTCAGATAATCTCTCTAATATTGATCCAATGCCTGAGACTATAGGTCTCATCGGTGGAGGGAAGATTTTTTTATGTGTTTTTGGCAGTGCATGGATTATCGGAGTGATGGGTTGTTCAATATAAATGAAATCTAGCTGTTTTTGGGTAATGAAACCTTGTATTAGGCCATCTTTAAGTAGTTTTTTCATATTTGTTTTAATTGATTCCACTGGATTTTTATCTAAAATTTTGTAAGTTGTCTCATCCGATAGCATGGTCATGATTGATGATTTGTAATCATGCTTATTCATCACTGTTACATTGCCGCCTTTATCTGACATCTTGATGGTTATTTCTTTATTGTCCTGTAAGGATTTGACTGCTTTTTTCGGGCCTGGTGTCATGTTAGTTTGTTGTTGTTGAGTTTTTAGGCCGTCAGCTAAAATTTGTAGTTCTTTTTCCAGTACCAATTGGAATACGTCCATTGAATCTGTCCGTGAACTGGTTGGATAAAACTTAGGATTAGATGTTTCAAAGTTGATAGCAGTCGTGACTGTTTGGTCAGGTTTCTCAGTGCATAGGTGTTCTAGGCACACAATGGTTGAAAGTTCCTGGAATGAAAATTTAGGCTGAACATGAGATGTAACTGCTGGTGATTCTTCAATGGCATTAATGATGTTTGGTAAAGTTGTCGTAGTATTGATGACCTCATTAATTGTTTCTGATACAAGGAAATGTTTTTTAACCGTCAAATTGCGGATAAATTTATTAATGTCGAGAATTGTGTTGAACAGGTTAAAATTATTTTTTGGGGCAAAATTTAGGCCCAATGATAGTACTTGATTTTGTTCCTTGGTTAGAGACATGGAAGATAAGTTGGTAACATTGGACTCTAATAGTGTGGAAATTTTCGGGGACGGAGGCGGCGGTTTTGATCTTGATTTGATCTGTTTGTGTTTCCTGCCGCCCCTCCTTCCTCGTTTTTTGACTGGTGACCTGTGATGTCTTGTCTGTGGTTTGAATAGGACCGTGTTCTCATGGTTTCCTCTTCTGAGAAGCCTTCAGCTGAGTCTAGCTCAGTCGAGCTGAAGCTAACCCTGTTGGGTAGATCTTTGTATTGTTTGTATTGAAAGTTTCGTTTTTTGAGGATGGGTCTGGGTCTATTATAATTTCTTTCTTTCTTGTTCCAAGTGTAGATTTCATTTAGCGCATAATCCTTGGTGTCTCGTTTGAACTTATTTTTTTTCGTTTCTGCTATAGAACGATCAAGTTTGTCGATGGCTGATGATGTACGTGACTGGAGAAAGGAGAAGGAAGGTGAGCTGGAAAAGGCCTCTAGCTGCTCTCTGTTATCTGATATTTGTTTGTCTAATTCCAATAGTTTTGTTTCCTCCTGTTTGGTAATTAATTTCATTAATTTAATGGAGCAGTCAGATAGTGTTTTGTTCCATTCTTTGATAAAATTTTCGGTGTAGATAAAGGTGGGTGTTTTCCGCAGTCTAAGGCCTCTGGGTATCATGTCCTTAGCAATGTAGTTTTTGAGAGTGGTGAGATCCCACCAAATTTTAGCTTGTTGCGCTAGGTGTTTCTCAAGACCGTGAAATAGGTCCTCCATGTTGGATTCATTTTCCGTCAAATTATCGTTCACACCAAAAACTTTTTCTGCTAGTTCTGTTCGAGTTAGTAGAACCTCGTTAGCCATGTGGATGAAATAGTTAATGACGTCCTGTATGTTCAGCGAGAGTCTCCAGGGTATATACAACCTTGTTGTGGTGAGTTAAAATCAAATAAATGCAGAAGATAAAGCCAACGTATTGGGTGTATTTAGTTGCAGTTTAAATGTAAACTGATATCCAGCGTGATCATAGTGTCACGCATACATTTGTAGTATAGATTTTTCCTTAGTTAGGCAGACTTTCATTGACCCATGAAACACACCGTTAGGTACAGAAGAATTTTTTCAGATAACAACACTATGTACAGATATTCTGCTAGCTCACTGTTGTATAAATATGGACAATTTGACAGGTGTGAGCACGTGAGGCAAAACCGATTTCGTAGAGGTAGAAAACAAAGGGAGGGATCCTCCAGCTCACCTGACACAATATGAGTGTCGCTGCCAGCGCCTGGATCCTTATCGTGTCGGCACACGTAGCAGAAACAAGGGTAGAAAGGAAGTTCGGTCCAGCGCTTAGGTAGAAGTAAAACGGAAGGAATTTCCAAGTTTAATGAAGTTCCATTAAAAGGTCCATTAGAGTATGGTCCCGGTGTGTGGGTAATGAGAGGAAAGATCCTGTAAAGCCTACGCGTTTCGGACGATACCGACGTCCTTAGACTTGGCTGTAGTGTGATTTGAAACTGGCGCCCTGGCCCATTTATACTATATCCGGTGGTAACAGCTGAGTCCTGATTGCGTTCCATGGCTCAACACGTCACCTGGAACGCAATCCGGAAGTGAGAGGATGTTAGAGTTGGATGTGGCCGTTCGTATATCTGGTAAGTAATAGTCATAAATAATACTACATGTGCAGCAAAGAACATCGTAATGTCATATGTTGATGGTATTTAAAGTTTGTGGATTAATTGGGAACTTCTGGGTGTAAATCGTAATTGATGGTCACATGTGCGTTCCAGATCTTGTGGCCATGTGGAACGCAAGATGCAGGACGAATCACTGTGTACCATCTGGTCGGGGAAAAAGGCATCCCGGTCAGACCAATATAATAGGTGAGATATATATTTCTTCAAATTACGCATAACTTGATAATTGAATAATACTTTGTATGATGTGTAGGTTCTGGCGAGGTCGGGACTATATACGTTATAAATACCACTTGTGGAAAAGTGTGATGTAATATGAGTATAATAAAGAAGGGCCAGTTTGTGATATTAGGCGTATCTATAGTTCAGTTTTCACTTGTTTGTATCTTAGGATCATAAGTGCATAGATAAGGAAAAAAGAGAAAAACGTGACGTGCAAGCTAAAAACAGAAATATGGGGATGTAATGCATGTCATTTAGCAAATGTTACGCATGCACCACAAGGGACCAATACTGAGTAACCTTTAGGGCCATCAGTACGATATCACCCCCCAAACACGTAATACCTACAATTGTATTACAGTTTTCGAATACAACTTATTAGTCAATTTTGCTCTAGTTTGAGAGTCTCCACTCACCCGAAATTTTAATAACCAATCCCTTGTGGTGCATGCGTAACATTTGCTAAATGACATGCATTACATCCCCATATTTCTGTTTTTAGCTTGCACGTCACGTTTTTCTCTTTTTTCCTTATCTATGCACTTATGATCCTAAGATACAAACAAGTGAAAACTGAACTATAGATACGCCTAATATCACAAACTGGCCCTTCTTTATTATACTCATATTACATCACACTTTTCCACAAGTGGTATTTATAACGTATATAGTCCCGACCTCGCCAGAACCTACACATCATACAAAGTATTATTCAATTATCAAGTTATGCGTAATTTGAAGAAATATATATCTCACCTATTATATTGGTCTGACCGGGATGCCTTTTTCCCCGACCAGATGGTACACAGTGATTCGTCCTGCATCTTGCGTTCCACATGGCCACAAGATCTGGAACGCACATGTGACCATCAATTACGATTTACACCCAGAAGTTCCCAATTAATCCACAAACTTTAAATACCATCAACATATGACATTACGATGTTCTTTGCTGCACATGTAGTATTATTTATGACTATTACTTACCAGATATACGAACGGCCACATCCAACTCTAACATCCTCTCACTTCCGGATTGCGTTCCAGGTGACGTGTTGAGCCATGGAACGCAATCAGGACTCAGCTGTTACCACCGGATATAGTATAAATGGGCCAGGGCGCCAGTTTCAAATCACACTACAGCCAAGTCTAAGGACGTCGGTATCGTCCGAAACGCGTAGGCTTTACAGGATCTTTCCTCTCATTACCCACACACCGGGACCATACTCTAATGGACCTTTTAATGGAACTTCATTAAACTTGGAAATTCCTTCCGTTTTACTTCTACCTAAGCGCTGGACCGAACTTCCTTTCTACCCTTGTTTCTGCTACGTGTGCCGACACGATAAGGATCCAGGCGCTGGCAGCGACACTCATATTGTGTCAGGTGAGCTGGAGGATCCCTCCCTTTGTTTTCTACCTCTACGAAATCGGTTTTGCCTCACGTGCTCACACCTGTCAAATTGTCCATATTTATACAACAGTGAGCTAGCAGAATATCTGTACATAGTGTTGTTATCTGAAAAAATTCTTCTGTACCTAACGGTGTGTTTCATGGGTCAATGAAAGTCTGCCTAACTAAGGAAAAATCTATACTACAAATGTATGCGTGACACTATGATCACGCTGGATATCAGTTTACATTTAAACTGCAACTAAATACACCCAATACGTTGGCTTTATCTTCTGCATTTATTTGATTTTAACTCACCACAACAAGGTTGTATATACCCTGGAGACTCTCGCTGAACATACAGGACGTCATTAACTATTTCATCCACATGGCTAACGAGGTTCTACTAACTCGAACAGAACTAGCAGAAAAAGTTTTTGGTGTGAACGATAATTTGACGGAAAATGAATCCAACATGGAGGACCTATTTCACGGTCTTGAGAAACACCTAGCGCAACAAGCTAAAATTTGGTGGGATCTCACCACTCTCAAAAACTACATTGCTAAGGACATGATACCCAGAGGCCTTAGACTGCGGAAAACACCCACCTTTATCTACACCGAAAATTTTATCAAAGAATGGAACAAAACACTATCTGACTGCTCCATTAAATTAATGAAATTAATTACCAAACAGGAGGAAACAAAACTATTGGAATTAGACAAACAAATATCAGATAACAGAGAGCAGCTAGAGGCCTTTTCCAGCTCACCTTCCTTCTCCTTTCTCCAGTCACGTACATCATCAGCCATCGACAAACTTGATCGTTCTATAGCAGAAACGAAAAAAAAATAAGTTCAAACGAGACACCAAGGATTATGCGCTAAATGAAATCTACACTTGGAACAAGAAAGAAAGAAATTATAATAGACCCAGACCCATCCTCAAAAAACGAAACTTTCAATACAAACAATACAAAGATCTACCCAACAGGGTTAGCTTCAGCTCGACTGAGCTAGACTCAGCTGAAGGCTTCTCAGAAGAGGAAACCATGAGAACACGGTCCTATTCAAACCACAGACAAGACATCACAGGTCACCAGTCAAAAAACGAGGAAGGAGGGGCGGCAGGAAACACAAACAGATCAAATCAAGATCAAAACCGCCGCCTCCGTCCCCGAAAATTTCCACACTATTAGAGTCCAATGTTACCAACTTATCTTCCATGTCTCTAACCAAGGAACAAAATCAAGTACTATCATTGGGCCTAAATTTTGCCCCAAAAAATAATTTTAACCTGTTCAACACAATTCTCGACATTAATAAATTTATCCGCAATTTGACGGTTAAAAAACATTTCCTTGTATCAGAAACAATTAATGAGGTCATCAATACTACGACAACTTTACCAAACATCATTAATGCCATTGAAGAATCACCAGCAGTTACATCTCATGTTCAGCCTAAATTTTCATTCCAGGAACTTTCAACCATTGTGTGCCTAGAACACCTATGCACTGAGAAACCTGACCAAACAGTCACGACTGCTATCAACTTTGAAACATCTAATCCTAAGTTTTATCCAACCAGTTCACGGACAGATTCAATGGACGTATTCCAATTGGTACTGGAAAAAGAACTACAAATTTTAGCTGACGGCCTAAAAACTCAACAACAACAAACTAACATGACACCAGGCCTGAAAAAAGCAGTCAAATCCTTACAGGACAATAAAGAAATAACCATCAAGATGTCAGATAAAGGCGGCAATGTAACAGTGATGAATAAGCATGATTACAAATCATCAATCATGACCATGCTATCGGATGAGACAACTTACAAAATTTTAGATAAAAATCCAGTGGAATCAATTAAAACAAATATGAAAAAACTACTTAAAGATGGCCTAATACAAGGTTTCATTACCCAAAAACAGCTAGATTTCATTTATATTGAACAACCCATCACTCCGATAATCCATGCACTGCCAAAAACACATAAAAAAATCTTCCCTCCACCGATGAGACCTATAGTCTCAGGCATTGGATCAATATTAGAGAGATTATCTGAATGGCTCGATATATTGTTGCAACCACTGGTACAAAAAACACCTGGTTTTCTCAGTGATACCAAAAATGTCCTTAATTCACTACATAATTTACGGTGGCAAGAAAACTATACTTGGCTTACTTGTGATGTGGTCTCATTATATACCTCCATCCCTCACCAAATAGCTCACACTGCTCTGGAAGAATATCTATCCATGCACAGCAGTCACGATCAAAAATTCCAAAAATATATTCTGGAGGTTCTAGTGTTTTTAATGACGAATAACTACTTCCAATTCGATGGAAAATATTATCTCCAATTGTCAGGGGTATCCATGGGGGCAAAGTTCTCCCCCTCAGTGGCGAACCTGGTTATGTCGTGGTGGGAACAGTCCTATATTTTCTCCAGCAATAATTCTTATGCCAATTGTATCGAATGGTACGGTAGATACATTGATGACATTTTACTTATATGGAAAGGTGACATTAACTCCATCCCAGATTTTGTTGAAAGTTTAAACCACAATCAATGTAACCTTAAATTCACACATAACCATGACACCACTGAGATTGTCTTTCTGGACCTTAAGCTAAGCGGTATAGTAGGCCAGATCATATCCACCCAAACATACCGTAAACCTACAGCATCTAACAATATACTCCATGCCCAAAGCAATCATTCTAAGCAAACCATCCGGGCCATACCAGTGGGAGAGATGCACCGCGCAAAACGCAACTGTAGTTCACACGATCAGTTTAAACTAGAAGAAGATCAAATTAAATCCAGACTTTCAAAAAGAGGATATCCCCAATGGTCACTTAAACGAGCAAGTGACATCATGTCCAAAAAACCTAGAACCCAGCTACTTGAATATCACAACGAAACCACTTCCAAGCAAGATACCAAAGGTCAGCCCACATTAATCCTTCAACAGAGCAACCAATTCTCCCAAATCAAAAATTTAGTAAATCAATACCTACCGATTCTTATGGAGGACGACAGTCTGCGTACCATCTTAGCAGGTGGGATTAGAGTAGTAGCTCGTAAAGCACCATCTCTGGGCAGCGTTCTTTCTCCGTCTTTCTTCAGTTCCAATGATAAAACGAAAACAACATGGTTAGAAACAAAAGGTTTTTACAAGTGTGGCCAACACCCCTGCAAAGTTTGTACTTATGCATACCCTACCAAAAATTTCTGTAACTCCACTCAAACAGACACATTTATCATCCATAATTATATTAACTGCAACACAGAATCTGTTATTTACATAATTGAGTGCACAGAATGCCAATTGAAATATGTGGGCTGCACCAACAGAAAACTTAAAACTAGAATACTGGAACATCTCAGTTACGTCAGGAATCCGAATATTGTCAATATATCCAATGCTTCAAAACACTTCATACATAAACACAATAGGACCACCAGAACCTTTCGTTGCTACGCTATCGAAAAAATCCATCTGCCTAAAAGAGGAGGAGATATAATTAATAAAACCCACCTTAGAGAAGCCTATTGGATATACAGATTAAAAACAAGATTTCCGGATGGCCTCAACCTAAAAAAAGAGCTAATGTATCAATACTGAGTAACCTTTAGGGCCATCAGTACGATATCACCCCCCAAACACGTAATACCTACAATTGTATTACAGTTTTCGAATACAACTTATTAGTCAATTTTGCTCTAGTTTGAGAGTCTCCACTCACCCGAAATTTTAATAACCAATCCCTTGTGGTGCATGCGTAACATTTGCTAAATGACATGCATTACATCCCCATATTTCTGTTTTTAGCTTGCACGTCACGTTTTTCTCTTTTTTCCTTATCTATGCACTTATGATCCTAAGATACAAACAAGTGAAAACTGAACTATAGATACGCCTAATATCACAAACTGGCCCTTCTTTATTATACTCATATTACATCACACTTTTCCACAAGTGGTATTTATAACGTATATAGTCCCGACCTCGCCAGAACCTACACATCATACAAAGTATTATTCAATTATCAAGTTATGCGTAATTTGAAGAAATATATATCTCACCTATTATATTGGTCTGACCGGGATGCCTTTTTCCCCGACCAGATGGTACACAGTGATTCGTCCTGCATCTTGCGTTCCACATGGCCACAAGATCTGGAACGCACATGTGACCATCAATTACGATTTACACCCAGAAGTTCCCAATTAATCCACAAACTTTAAATACCATCAACATATGACATTACGATGTTCTTTGCTGCACATGTAGTATTATTTATGACTATTACTTACCAGATATACGAACGGCCACATCCAACTCTAACATCCTCTCACTTCCGGATTGCGTTCCAGGTGACGTGTTGAGCCATGGAACGCAATCAGGACTCAGCTGTTACCACCGGATATAGTATAAATGGGCCAGGGCGCCAGTTTCAAATCACACTACAGCCAAGTCTAAGGACGTCGGTATCGTCCGAAACGCGTAGGCTTTACAGGATCTTTCCTCTCATTACCCACACACCGGGACCATACTCTAATGGACCTTTTAATGGAACTTCATTAAACTTGGAAATTCCTTCCGTTTTACTTCTACCTAAGCGCTGGACCGAACTTCCTTTCTACCCTTGTTTCTGCTACGTGTGCCGACACGATAAGGATCCAGGCGCTGGCAGCGACACTCATATTGTGTCAGGTGAGCTGGAGGATCCCTCCCTTTGTTTTCTACCTATTCACAACAGCATTTAGAAAGTTTATGAGCCCTTTAGGTGCTTCACAGAAATTTAGAGCAAAGTAGAGGTGAAATTTAAATATTTTTTTTGTCAGAAAATCCTCTTTATACCATTTTTTTTATAACACAAAAGGATTTATGAGAGAAACACAACTTAATACGTATTGCCCAGATTCTGCAGTTTTGAGAAATATCCCACATGTGGCCCTAGTGTGGTAATGGACTGAAGCACCGGCCTCCGAAGCAAAGGAGGACCTAGTGGATTTTGAGGCCTCTTTTTTATTAGGCACCATGTCCGGTTTGAAGAGGCCTTGTGGTGCCAAAACATTGAAAACCCCCCAAAAGTGACCCCAATTTGGAAACTAAACCCCTTGAGGAATCCATTGTAGTTTTCTTGGGGTGCATGCAGCTTTTTGATCAGTTTTTATTCTATTTTTAGATGGCATGGTGACTAAAAAACAGCAATTCTACTATTGGTTTTTATTCAATTTTTTTTACAGCGTTCGCCGTGCGCTATAAATGACATATTCACTTTATTCTGCGGGGCGATACGATTATGGCGATACCAGATGTTTATAGTTTTTTTTTATGTCTTATGGCGTTTGCACAATAAAATACGTTTTGTAAAAAATCATTTACTTTTTGTGTTACCTTATTCTAAGCGCCAAAACTTTTGTATTTTTCAATCAATAATGCCGTGCGAGGACTTTTGCGTAACGAACTGTAGTTTCGATCAGTTTCATTTTTAGGTACATGCGACTTTTTGATCTCTTTTTATTCCATTTTTTGGGAGGTGACGTGACCAAACAATTGTGATTGTGGTACGGTTTATTCATATTTTCTTTTACGACGTTCACCGTGCCGGATAAATAACGAAATCATTTTGTAGTTCAGGCCACTACGGACAGGGCGATACCAATTATGTATAGTTTATTTGTTTGTTTATATATTTTTATTAATAATAAATGACTGATAAGGTAAAAAGGGGGATTTTTACTTTTAATACTTTTAAATCTTTTATTTTCTTATTTTTACACATCTTTTTTTTACTTTTTTTTTACTTTATTACTTTGTCCCACTAGGGGACTTGAGGGCAGGAGGCCCTGATCGCAATTCTAATACACTGCACTACATGCGTAGTGCAGTGTATTAGAACTGTCAGCTACTCACTAACAGCAAGCATAGTGGGTCCTGACGTTGTCAGGACCCACTAGGCTTCCGTCTATGGCATAGCCGGACGCCATTGTTTGGTGTCCGGTTGCCATAGTCACCATCGCCGGCCGCTATCGTGTAGCAGGCCGGCGTTGGCAGCTTAACCCCTAAAAAGCTGCGATCTCTATAGAACACGGCTTTTAAGGGGTTAATCAGCGGGGACACAGCGATCGGTCCCCGCATTAGGAGCTGTGACAGCTGCTGTACGAGACAGCATCTGTCACAGCTCCTGTATGTGTCGTGAGGACGGCCGAAACAGCCGTTACTCCCGAGACGTACTATTAGGTCATGGAGCGCGAACGATACAGCTACCATGACCTAATAGTACGTCCAGGAGCGGGAAGGGGTTAAAGGCCGCTAATAAGGATAATTCAGTTTTTTTCAGAGTTAATATGATGTTATCCGTGTAAAGACAAATGCAATGAGAGCGATCTCCTATGCGTATCCCATGAATGTCTGAATGTTGTCTAATAGCTTGAGCTAATGGATTTATAGAAAGGACAAAAATCAAACGGGACAGGGGACATCCCTGCCTAGTCCCATCCGTTATCAAAAACTCGTCAGAAAGAATTCCATTAACAAAGACCCTCGCTGAGAGGGTTGTGTAGAAGGCTTTAATTGCATTTACTATTGATCCCCCAATTCCCATCTCATCCATCACCGAGAAGATAAACGACCAATTTACTGTATCGAACACCTTTTCGGCATCTAGAGTTACTAGAACAGCGTCCCCACGTCAACCAAGCGATCTAAAATATTAATATACCCTCCTAGTATTTTCTAGGGCCTGCTGACCCTTGACAAACCCTACCTGATCCCGATTGACTAGAAAGGGAATCTTGGAGGCTAAACGGTTTGCTAAAACTTTAGTATAAATTTTTAGGTCAGAATTAAGTAGGGATACGGGGCGAAAATTTTGTGGTAAATGTAGTGTTTTGCCTGGCTTTGGAAGTGTCACTATCACTGCACTCAGCATCTCCTTAGGAAAGGAACTTTGTATAATGGCATGTTGCAAAGTGTCAAACAAATGGGGTAAAAGGGATTCTTCAAAACTTTTATAATATATACCGGATAAACCATCTGGTCCAGGGGCTTTATGTAACGGGAGAGATCTAATTATTGTGGAGAGTTACAATTCCGTTAGAGGAAGATTCAGATCACTCAATTGTTCGGGTGATTAAACATGGGACGTTGAGAGTAGTTAAGAAATCCTTAATGGACTGTTGAACGGACTGTGGGTTTGCAGTAGAGGGATGTAAGTTATAAAGGGAATTATAATATTCCATAAATCTCTGTGATATATCCACAGGAGCATAGATTTTAGTGGATCTAAGAGAGTCAATGAGAAATGGGATCTTACTTTTAACAGCCCGTGCTTTTAGTCTATGTTTATTATCTTGGGAATAATATTGCGCTTTGATAGATTGCAGGTTTTTTTCATGCTTATACATTAAACAATCTCGCAATTTAATACGAAGAGTCCGCAACTTCTCAATATTTGCCAGAGATATATCAGATTTATTTAAAGATTCCAAAGGACGTATTTGTGCTAGTAGTTCATCAAATTGACGTTCCCTTTCTTTCTTTGCCCTATGTCCCCACTTTATATAAAGGCCTCTCTTGTATGCCTTGTGGGCATTCCAGAGAACAAAAGGATCTCGGACAGAGTTAACATTTAACAAGAAATATTCGTCAAGGCCCTTACGCAGTTCTTCTTTGTATTTGGGGTTAGACATTAAGTAGGTATTGTTTCTCCATAATAAATGTGGGGAAGAGAGATAAGCTTCATTAACACATATAGTAATGGCTGCGTGATCTGACCACGTAATTAACTCAATAGTAGATTTCTCAACTTTCTGTAGTAAAGATCTACTAATGAGAAATAAATCTATGCGAGAATAGGACCTGTGTACCGGAGAGAAAAAAGAATAATCTCTCTCCGAATCATGTTGGATTTGCCACACATCATAAATGTCCTCCCTAAATTGGACAGGGGCTAAGGATTGGGATTAGGATCTATGTACACTTGTGGAATTCATCTGAGGATCATGTATGGTATTGAAATCACCACAGACCACCAACTCTCCTTGTTTATCTTGTTGATCTTATGGAATCATTTATTAAGGAAGCAAAGTTGATGGGTGTTTGGAACATAGACAACCACTATCGAAAATAACACATTGTTAAATTCTCCTATTTGAATGATGTACCTCTCACAGGGGTCTAATAAATATGAAATTGGATTGAACACGACTGTATTCCTTATGGCGAGAAGTATTCCCCTTTGTTTTTTGTTATGGTGAGAAAGAATAACTTTAGAAAACTCAGGGTGTCTTATTCTATGGGCATCCTTTTCCATTATATGAGTCCCTTGTACACAGAACACGTCACACTTCAGGGAAAGAGCCTCTTTCCACATAAACGATGTTTTATGAAGACTGTTCAAACCCTTCACATTTAGGGAAGCAAACGTAATCATCGTGGTACAATAAAGAAAACGCCATTGTGTAGAATTGTAAAATCTGATGATACACATGCAAACCGTCTATCTACATGTAAGTATTAATAAGAGAGGGTATGTCAAAAAGAATCACATTTGCTAAAAACAAGTTAGTATACCATATAAGTAAAGGTACATCCAGCATCTGAGCATTATAAGATATCACACATCTAGCTGAGAGAGACATTAGACAAAAGAAAACTAGGAAGTAACTTGAGACCCAAAAATTAGAGTCAGACAAACTAAGTAAACACAGTAAACACATAGGCAGTTGTATAAGCTGTAGAAAAATGGTGGGACAGTCACTCAGGGCTCGAATCCCAGAGACATGGCCGAATTCCAGTCAGCACTTACGTCACGGTAAAATAACTCAGCGATTAATTGTCCTCCAGGGTGGCACCACTTGCTAGTACCCTTCCAGGCAGTTAGACGAGAGTGTACCATCCTCTGCAAGGTTCGGAAGTGGAAGATTTTCCTTTTAACAATTTTTGAGGTATGTGTCTCTAGTGGCACAAGCAGGGCACAAGCAGTGGCGCAACATATTTACCACTGAAATGACATATCTAGGGAAAAATAATAATTTTTAATTTGCACCATCCGCAGCGCATTTATTTATGGAAAAGACCTGTGAGGTGAAAATGCTCACTACACCCCTTAGTAAATGCCTTGAGGGGTGTAGTTTCCAAAAAGGGGTCACTTTCTTTTTATTATTTCACATCTGAGCCCTGCAATTGAGAACCAATACTTTGTAAATCGCCAAATTAGGCCTCAATTTTACATGGTACTCTTTTACTCCTGAGCCCTGTCAAATGTTCAGGCAATAGATTAGGGTCACATGTAGGGTGTTTCTAAAACCGGGAAACACCGCATAATAATTAGAGAGCTGTCTTGCTATGGTGGAACAAGCTGGGCACCACATATTAGCATATCTATGGAAAAAATCCCATTTTCACTCTGCAACATCGAGTGCACACTAATTTCTACAAAACACCTGCGGGGTTAACATGCTCACTACACCCCTAGGTGAATGCATTGAGGGGTGTAGTTCCCCAAATGTGGTCACTTCTCCGGGTTTCCACTGTTTTGGTCCCACAAGCACCCAGAAACCAATCCTTTAAAATCTGCACTCAAAAAGCCAAATGCCGCTCCTTCCCTTCTGAGCCCTGCCGTGTGTCCAAACAAGGGTTTATGACCACATGTGGGGTATTTCTGTACTCTGGAGAAATTGCATTACAAAAGTTGGGGTTCTTTTTTTCCTTTATTTGTTGAGAAAATGAAAAATGTTGAGCTAAAACTACGTCTTATTGAAGAAAAAGGATTGTTTTTATTTTCACTCAATTCCAATAAATTCTATGAAACTGTGGGGTCAAAATGCTCACTGTAGTTTCATAAATAGAGTCACTTTTTGGGTGTTTTCCTTGTTTTGTACCCTCAGGTGATTTGCAAATGCGACATGGCCTCCGCAAATCATTCCTGCTAAATGTGATCTCCAAAAGCCAAATAGCTCTTTTTCCCTTCTAAGCCTTGCTGTGTGTCCAAACAGCCGTTTATGACCACATGTGGGGTATTGTTTTACTCGGGAGAAAATGTTGCAGTGCTTTTTCTCCTTTAGTCCTTCTGGAAATGAGAAAAAAATCGCTAAACCTACATTTTCTTTGAAAAAATGTAGATTTTAATTTTCACGGGCCTAATTCTAATAACTTCTGTAAAATTATTCCCCTGTTTTGGCACCGCAAGAGCCCTTCAAACCTGACATGGTGCCTAAAATATATTCTAATAAAAAGGAGGCTCAAAATCATCTAGGTACTCCTTTGATTCTGAGGCCGGTGCTTCAATCCAGTAGCAGGCTAGGGCCACAAGTGGGATATTTCCTAAAACTGCAGAACCTGGGAAATAAATATTGAGTTGCATTTCTCTGGTAAAAGTTTTTGTGTTAGAAAAAAACTGGATAAAAAATTAATTTCTGCAAAAAAAAATGAAATTTGTAAATTTCACCTCTACATTGCTTTAATTCCTGTGAAACATCTAAAGGATTAAAAAACTTTATAAATGCTGTTTGAATACTTTGAGGGGTGACGTTTTTAAAATGGGGTGACTTATTGGGGGTTTCTAATATATAAGGCCCTCAAAGCCACTTCACAACTGAACTGGCCCCTGTAAAAATAGCCTTTTGAAATTTTCTTGAAAATGTGAGAAATTGCTGCTAAAGTTCAAAGCCTTGTAACGTCCTAGAAGATAAAAGGATGTTAAAAAAATTATGCCAATCTAAAGTAGACATATGGGGATGTTAATTTGCAACAATTTTGTGTGGTGTAACTGCCTGTCTTACAAGCAGATACATTTAAATTGAGAAAAATGCTAATTTTTGCAATTCTTCGCTAAATTTTGGTGTTTTTCACAATTAAATACTGAACGTATCGAGCAAATTTTGCCAGTAACATAAAGTCCAATGTGTCACGAGAAAACATTCTCAGAATCGCATGGATAGGTAAAAGCATTCCGGAGTTATTACCACATAAATTGAAACAATTGTAGAGTTAAAAAATGAGGCTCTGTGAGGGAGCCCAAAAGTGGCCAAAGTGGAAAGGGGTGAATGCAGTAAGATTTTTAGAATTGTATTAATCCTTGTAGAGAAGAAGTGGAAAAATTTTTGTTTTGTTATTATTATAAACACATTATTATTATTTATTATTATTATTATTATTATTATTATTATTATTATTATTATTATTATTATCTTGTTATTATAGTAAACACATTTTTTAATTGTCTAAAGCAATTGTTTTATAAAGTTGTCTTCTGCAAGGGAGATCCCCCTCTATTAGGCTCTATTCACATCTGCGTTGGGGTCCCGTTCTGACGTTCCATCAGAGGTTTCCGTCAGAACGGGACCCTAAACAGACATAAACTGACACTTACGGAAACCAGAGGTTTCCGTTTCCATCACCATTGATTTCAATGGTGACGGAGCCGGTGCCCGTGGTTTCCGTTTGTGTCTGCTGTGCACCGCACCCGTCGTTTTGCCGGAAACAATAGCGTATTCGACTATGCTATTGCTTCCGGCAAAACGACAGATCCAGTGCACAAAAGAGACCGGCTTCGTCACTATTGAAACCTCTGTCTGCTCAGGGTCCCGTTCTGACGGAAACCTCTGACGGAATGTCAGAACGGGACCCCAACGCAGATGTGAACAGTCTTAGCCAGAGCAGAGAGCCACTAAGAAAATGTCCACTCTGGTAGACAAAGCCCGGTCATTACTTTGGTCTCCCATAATACATTTTCCTTGGGCTGATGGAGGGGTGTTCCAGGAGTATGCCCCATGGCATTTTTTAGAGAAAGGGTTGTCTTTGTGACAAGCCCTTTAATAAATGAGAGCTAATACTCCTACAATCACACAATATAATCTAATAATTCCTCTTTGCATACAGTATATACTCTTTAAACTTGTATTTCTTGTAAACAGAGTTGTCTTTATCAAACAGATGTTGAATAGAAATATTTTCTTTCCTTAAGTTTAGTAAAGAAAAAAAAATAGGAAGCACAGATTCATTGGTACATTAGTTCATTGGTACATTAGTTCATATTTACTCACAGATGTAAGGTGTATTTCTTTGGAGCATTTCCAGGTACTTGGCTCTCACAGTTTCAGAAAAATGTGCGCTGTTCACGTAGACTCAACAATATGTTTCCTTGATAATTACCAATTATTTATCTTCTTCGTATTTGGAGTACAGCATTAAAGCTTGGTGCCCAACTTGGAGTGAGTAATTCAACAAGTTATTGCTATACAAATAAGCTAAATATGTTTATTTTCAGAGTCTTGCTCTATTTGTATGCATGTGTAAATAAATATGTTTTATGTATACCTTAGAACACAAAACACTTTAGGAAAACAGTACTCCTTTTCATCTGAGTTATCCAGACCTGTATACCTTACTGCCTTACTGTATTTATTTTTATTCTGGTGTACAATATAAATCTCTTTCCTGTCCTCTATTGACTTATTTAATCAACAGGAAAAACATTTCACTTGCTAACACAGTAGGACACACATCATACACACATGCTTTAAAACTGTAATTCTGTTTACAAATGATACCGTTTATGGGAGCTATCAAGGATAGATAGATAGATAGATAGATAGATAGATAGATAGATAGATAGATAGATAGATAGATAGATAGATAGATAGATAGATAGATAGATAGATAGATAGATAGATAGACGGACGAAGTCTAATGTGTATGGATTGTCTGGAAAAAAAAATCAAATTCATGTTTTATTCATAGCAACAGAAAGTAACAGAACACAGTATTTAGAATTCAATACTATGAAGTGCCAAAAGTCCCTACTTGTTTGAAAATCATATCACAGATTTTGCTGTTTACATCAAATAGTGCAATTGAGGAAGATAATGAGTCAAAAATCTGCTTGCTATGAACACAATCTTTCACTTTCTTTAACCCCTTAACGCTGCAGCAATTTTTCGATTATTGTGTTTGCTTTTTCCTCCTCGCCTTCAAAAATCCATACCTTTTTTATCTTTCCGTCAATAAAGCAGTATGAGAGCTTGTTTTTTCGCAGGGACAAGTTGCAGATTTTAATGGCCCCATTTAATGTACCATATGATGTACGCTGGAAAAATGAAAGCAGTACTGTGATTGGTTGCTATGAACAGCAAGGCCAGTTTCTCTTTTAGACAGCACTCATTATACCATATTATTTTTGGAAGCTTAACAGTTAAGTGTATAAATGTAATAAAGTTAAGTACTTTTTCCACAGTAAAGTCCTAGTGAACACAATACTAAGTAATTTAACGTGTCCTTTAAGTATTTATGCTTTACAGTAACTGTCTGTTGGTTAAGACAGCCATTTATCATTTTATTTATAGTCCCTTCTTTGTTCACTACCATTGTCCTTTTGTAAAGCAGCTAAAGGCAAACAAGCTTTATTTGTTATGTTCTACAGATTGCAAGGCGGTCAATTTAGATCACGGATAAGCATTTTCTTTAATTATGTATTGTTTCCTCTCAATGACTGCGCCAATTGCTATTGATACAGTGAAATAAAACAAATGAACTTGCAGAAAGGACTGAATCTACTTCCTTTGTCTATTTGTTCTCAGATAGTATCTCACTTATGATGTTGAACACCAATGTTGGTTGCCATAGAAAAGTCAGGGCTATGGATGTACTGACTGTAGATAGATTTGATTTGCCTTCAATAAAATATTGCATATTGAAAATACTGCATGAACAAAAATATATAGATGCATAGTAAATCTAGGAGATACAGTATAAATGTAACAGGGGGGAGAGGGTTTATGATGGTTACTGCCCCGCAGAGGAAATTCCACACAAGAACTTCAGATGACACAGGTATAAGATGCTGAACAGAACTTTACTCCAACAGAGGCAGAATCTTCATGGTTACAATATTTGGTACATAAGCTGGACGGTTTCACTAATAAATAGGCTCTATACTTATCGGTTTCTGATATAACTAGTGAGAATGGGACACCGTCTTGGCTAATGGTTCAGTCTCAAGTTAAACTTGTGGTGCAGGAGATCTTTGTTCTCATATGAAGTGCTGAGCTGGCGATACGCCATTCAGTCTTGCAGATGACACCAAGCTATGTAGTATTGTTCAGCCTATGGAAGATGTTCATAAATTACAAGTCGATTTGGACAGATTGAGTGTTTGGGCATCCACCTGGCAAATTTGGTTTAAAGTAGATAAATGTAAAGTTATGCATCTGGGTACCAACAATCTGCATGCATCATATGTCCTAGGGGGAGCTACACTGCGGGAGTCACTAGGTTGAGAAGGATCTGGGTGTTCTTGTAGCTCATAGACTAAATAACAGCATGCAATGTCAATCAGCTGCTTCTAAGGCCAGCAAGATATTGTCGTGTATTAAGAGGCATGGACTCGCAGGACAGGGATGTAATATTACCACTTTACAAAGCATTAGTGAGGCCTCATCTAGAATATGCAGTTCAGTTCTGGGCTCCAGTTCCCTGGAGTTGGGAAATATACAAAGAAGAGCAACGAAGCTAATAAGGGGCATGGAGAATCTAAGTTATGAGGAAAGATTAAAAGAATTAAACCCATTTAGCCTTGAAAAGGGATGACTAAGGGGGGGACGTGATTAACTTATATCAATTTATGAATGGCCCATAGAAGAGATATATTGAAAACTTGTTCCCCTCAAAATACAAGGGGACACTCCCACCGTCTGGAGAAAAAAAAGGTTCAATCTGCAGAGGCGACAAGCCTTCTTTACTGTGAGAACTGTGAATCTATGGAATAGTCTACTGAAGGTGCTGGTCACAGCAGGAAAGGAAGATGGCTTTAAAAAAGGCTTAGATCATTTCATAGAACAAAAAAAATATCAGCTCCTGTGTCAATGTGTAGAATTTTTGTTTCGTCCCTTCCCTTTTCCCATCCATTAGTTAAACTTGATGGTCATATGTCTTTTTTCAATCATACTAACTATGTAAATACAAAGTCTTTTTGGTGGATCAGTCACTTTGTAGCTAGCGCCCTACATGGCAATCTCAACTGGCAGCTCTCATCATGCCCGGCTATGCAATCTGGCAGCTCTCGCCCTGCACGGTTATCCAACAGCGGCTCACGCCCCGCTCAGCAAATCCACCCACTTTGTACGAACTTATTTCTCCCTCTCCTGCTGATTCCACACGTATCACTCTTTCTGTCTCTCTCCTCCATCACTCACAAACTGTCACTATATCAAAATAGATATTATTTTGTTTAAAGAATGCCACAACTGACCTCTGACGCTAATGTGCCTTCACAAAGTCCTGTCTGTACAAAATATATAGTGCTCCATGAAAAATAACATTTTCTCCTAATACAAATAAAGTTGCATTACATAACATAACATAACATAACATTAGCTGCTTAACATATTACACATAAGTGAGTTTGGGGCACACCTTACATGTCACTACAGTCACTAGATACATCTGTGTTTTTAACTCTTTAATCTTCTTGAGTTGTGACAATTTAATAGATAAATCAGCACTAGTGAGATTGATTTCAAAATGTGACTTTTGAGGTCATGTGACAGGTCTATCTGATTTGATCTATTATGAAACAGTATTGATCCAAAGGAAAGCAAAAATAAAATACTGTTTAAATCCTTAGATCAATTGCATGTCTCAAGCATAGAAATATTGTAATATCATGTCCTTCAAGAAATTAGATTAAAGGGAACCTGTCAGTGGTTTTGAGGCCTCAAAACTGCTGACAGGATGATATAGGGGAGGGCATTTTAAACTTACCTGTTTTCTCGGTCATTACTAAGAAACCTATGTTTAATTACCCCAGCTCGGCGGTCGCCACTGTCTGCTCTGAGTGACGCCTCTAGCAGCCAATTAGAAGCAGAGGGGCCGGGCTTGCAACGTGCAGTGCAGGAACACTTGCACATCTAGTCCCGCCTCGGTGGCACTTGCAATCGGTGGCAGAGAAATTAAACACCGTTTTCTCAGTCATGCAACTTGCATGACAGAAAAAGGTAAGCCAGACAGGCAGGGAACGTTCTCCTAGCATTTGCCAAACCCAGACTCGTCCATCAGACTTCCAGATGGAGAAGCGTAATTCATCACTCCACAGAACACGTTTCCACTGCTCCAGATCCCAGTGGCAGCGTGCTTTACACCACTCCATCCGATGCTTGGCATTGTGCTTGGTGATGAAAGGTTTGCATGCAATTGCTCGGCCATGGAAACCCATGCCATAAAGCTCCCGGCACGTGGTTTTTGTGCGGATGTTAATGCCGAGCGCTGGCGATTTTTATGAAATATGCGCCTCAGCACTCGGTGGACCTGCTTTGTAACTTGAGTTGCTGTGCTTCCTAAACTCTTCTACTTTGAAGTAATACCACTCACAGTTGATCGTGGAATACCTAGAAGGGAAGAAATTTCAGGAACTGACTTGTTACAAAGGTGGCATCCTATTATAGTACCACACTCACATTCAGCGAGCTCTTTAGAATGACCCATTCTTTCGCAAATGTTTGTAAATGCAGACTGCATGGCTAGGTGCTGGATGAAAAACCTGAATTCAATGATTAAGTGGTTTGTCCCAATACTTTTGTCCATTTAGTTTATGTATCTTACACTTTCTGTTACGACACGTCTGTCCCTTTAAGATCGCCATGACTACTAGTTCTGGTTTTACTTGTAGAGCCTTCCCACGTCTTTGTGTCAGGTGTAAGGGTGGAGTTTTTATACCTAGCTTCCTCCCCTTTTTCTTTGCTTGTGAATTTTCCTTGTTTCCCTGTGTTTGATCAAGCTACTGACTATAACTTGTACCTTTGGCTTTTGACTTCCTGGAACAGGACCTTGGCTTGTCTCTGGATTACCCCTTGTTTTCTGATTTGGACTTTCTGCTCCGGCTGGTTCTAACCTCTGCTATTCCTGACATTCTCTAGCTTTGGGAGTTGGATTTTCTGTTTACACTCTGGCTGTCTTGTTGCACCTCTTATCCAACACTGAACTGAATGCAGCAAAAACCAACCCGCCTTGCAGTCGGCTCTGGCGAACACCATAGAGTAGCCTTACATTCTGTTGATCAGAGTTGTGACAGATTTAAGGTTGCGGATTTATTTGCATGCTCACTCCTGACAGTCTCCAGCAGCCATTGGAGAATTGGTCACCTAGCAATTCCATAAACGTCCACCCCGGGAATTGCTAAACTAGCGATTCCATAACATTTTCTGCATGATTTGGAGATGTATAGTGACAGGTTTCTGAGCTATGATATAAAGCATATAAAGTATGCAAAGTAAAGCATTCCCATCACCCATCAATTAAATAAAAGTTTTAATGAAGTTTGTACAATAAACAGTTTTGAAAAAATTAGATGGATGAGGGAACGGAATCTAAATAAATACCATAAGAACTGGGAAAAATTGATTACATTTCAAAAATCAGACGAAATTCTTAACTTAATTAACCAAATTTCTCAACATGATAAGGAGACTCATGTGATTGAAATGATGTAACATTAAAGAGACTCATTAGCTACTCACAAAACACAAACCATACTTAATCTGAAAACGTTTCAAATATAAATAAGGAATAATGCTTTTGTAAACCGTAAAATCTTTATAACGTATTACACTATGCTCGCATTGTATAAAAATAGAATTCTAACATTCCTCAGAGTTTGACCCACCTACATTTACCATTACCCCCACCCCTTATCCATCACCCCGCTGTATTGCAATCATACTTACATTAGGTACAAATTTGTGATATTACACTAAATGATTACAGTAATTCACTGTCTCATTGATTTAAATTAAAATTCTGAAGATAAAGAATTTACTGAAAAAAAACTATACAAAGGTTGCATCTAGTAATGTGATTAATAGGCAAACTACGAAAGGTTGGCAGTTTTTAAACATTGCTGCCTGCTCCTTATTTGGGTGACATGATTCCTCTATGCATTGTCATCCTGCAATATCATAGCCTATTAAAAACACAATGCTAATATGCTGTCATGGGTTATGTTGTTCACTGTCATAGCCAAATGAAAGCATGGCGCTGCTGTGCTGTTTCTTCTTGTTGCTTTGGGGTGGCTTAGTAGCGATAACATATGATAGGATCTAAGTACTAAACTTTTAATTTTCCAGGCTTAAAATGATTGCACATGGTTGTATTTTAGCAGCGAGCAGAATGTCCTCTCTATAATTGAAAGGTGCTATCAGGGGTGAGAATCTCAACGGTTGTAGTTTAGGGTTTTCCCAACCATGAGATGGGTGTTCTCATTAGTGAGGGTAGTGAGGGACCCCAAATAGTTTATTAAGCGTGGCTTGGGAGGCAGTTTTGACAGGAGTGATCATAAGCTGATCACTTCTACTACACAGGCCTTTTCTCATAGTAACAATAGGTTAAAAAAACAGATGATGGCTGAATTGAATAATAGTTTGAATTCTGGCATGGAGGTCCAGGCATCTATTTAAAGTTGTAAAATCTTTGATCTAGCTGATAATAGGATATCATGGATCCACTCATTTAGCTTGTTTACACATTGTGATTATTGGTCAGAACATATTAAATCAGCATACATATACAAGAGTAATTTTTGTTAGTTAATTTTTTTCACTCGGGCTTATTTTAGACTTTTGTTCTAGTGACATGTGATTTGTATGTACACCCCTGTTATGGAGACTAAAGAGAGAGGAACATTCATGGTAATATGTAAACTTTTATTATTTTGATAAAATGCTTTCTAGTTAGAGATGAGCAAAATGATTCTACTCAAATCAAATTCACTACGAATTTCCAAAAAGTTTCTGATTTTTGCAAGTCCGAATCTTTTGGTATTTGACCCGCACAAATCATTTAAAATGGCGGTTGCAATTTTACAGAGCAGAGGAAGATAGAAAAGAAAAATCACATGACCTCGGGTGTCGGCACGAAGGGGTTCCACATAATACCTTGCGGCAGCCCTCCCTCTAGCACAGCTAATCATGACAGGTATAGGTGTGAGTCACTGATGACTCACTCAATGATGGTAATATGAGTCATAGCCACTATAAACAGCCCAACCAGTATCAGTAAGTGTGTTTTATAGTGAAGAGAATAGATAATTAGATTTACATTAATTTGATTGATTGACTCCTATCTCTGTCTAAATCACTCTATGTCAGTGTGTTAGTTAGACAGGCAGTTATTGCTGTGAATGAGTGCCTCTGCAGCTACACAATTCTTAAATTGAATTGTGAATCAACAATCTCCTTCACATCATTCACAATTTTTTTTTATTAACCCCTTAAGGACACGGCCTGTTTTGGCCTTCAGGACACAGCCGATTTTTTCAAATCTGACATGTGTTACTTTATGTGGTAATAACTCCAGAATGCTTTTACCTATCCAAGCGATTCTGAGATTGTTTTCTCGTGACATATTGTACTTGATGTTAGTGAAAAAAAATGGTCGATAAATTCTGTATTTATTTGTGAAAAACACCAAAATTTAGAGAAAATTTGTGAAAATTAGCATTTTTCTTAATTTAAATGTATATGCTTGTAAGACAGATAGTAATACCACACAAAATAGTTACTAGTTAACATCCCCCATATGTCTACTTTATGTTTGCTTCGTTTTTTGAACGTTCTTTTATTTTTATATGACGTTACAAGGCTTAGAACTTTAGCAGCAATTTCTCACATTTTCAAGAAAATTTCAAAAGGCCATTTTTACAGGGACCAGTTCAGTTCTGAAGTGGCTTTGAAGGCCTTATGTACTAGATAGACCCCATAAATCACCCCATTTTAAAAACTGCACCCCTTAAAGTATTCAAAACAGCATTCAAAAAAGTTTCTTAACCCTTTAGGCGTTTCACCGGAATTAAAGCAAAATAGACGTGAAATTTACTAATTTCATTTTTTTTTGCCAAAATTTATTTGTGATAAAAAAAATTTGTACCACAGAAGGTTTTAGCCAAGAATTGCAACTCAAAATGTATTACCCTGATTCTACAGTTTTTAGAAATATCCCACATGTGGCCCTAGTGTCCTCTTGGACTGAAACACGGACCTCAGAAGCAAAGGAGCACATAGAGGATTTTGGGGCCTCCATTTTTTAGATTATATTTTAGACACCATGTCAGGTTTGAAGAGGTCTTGTGGTGCCCAAACAGTGGAGACCCCCCAAAAGTGACCCCATTTTGGAAATTACACCCCTCAGGGAATTTATCGAGGGGTATAGTTAGCATTTTAACCCCACAGGTTTTTTGCTAAAATTATTGGAAATAGTCTGTAAAATTGAAAGTCCACCTTTTTTCTGAAAAAACGTAGACATTTTTAATTTTTACTAGAAATAAAGGAGAAAAAGAACCACAAAATTTGTAAAGCAACTTCTCCCGATTACGGGAATACCACATATGTGGTAATAAACCGCTGTTTGGACCCACGGCAGGGCTCAGAACGGAAACAGCGCCATTTGGATTTTGGAGCACAGATTTTGCTGGAATGATTTTCGATGCCATGTCGCGTTTGCAACGTCCTGGAGGTACCAAAACAATGGAAACCCCCCAAAAGCGACCCCATTTTAGAAAGTACACCCCTCAAGGAATTTTCCTAGGGGTATAGTGAGCATTTTGACCCCTCAGGTTATTTGCAGAATTTAGTGGAATTCGGCCATGAATATGAAAATCGACTTTTTTTCTGAAAAAACGTAGACATTTTTAATTTTTACTAGGAATAAAGGAGAAAAAGAACCACAAAATTTGTAAAGCAACTTCTCCCGATTACGGGAATACCGCATATGTGGTAATAAACCGCTGTTTGGACCCACGGCAGGGCTCAGAAGGGAAACAGCGCCATTTGGATTCTGGAGCACAGATTTCGCTGGAATGATTTTCGGTGCCATGTCGCGTTTGCAACGTCCTGGAGGTACCAAAACAGTGGAAACCCCCCAAAAGCGACCCCATTTTAGAAAGTACACCCCTAAAGGAATTTTCCTAGGGGTATAGTGAGCATTTTGACCCCTCAGGTTATTTGCAGAATTTAGTGGAATTCGGCCATGAATATGAAAATCGACTTTTTTTCTGAAAAAACGTAGACATTTTTAATTTTTACTAGAAATAAAGGAGAAAAAGAACCACAAAATTTGTAAAGCAACTTCTCCCGATTACGGGAATACCGCATATGTGGTAATAAACCGCTGTTTGGACCCACGGCAGGGCTCAGAAGGGAAACAGCGCCATTTGGATTCTGGAGCACAGATTTTGCTGGAATGATTTTCGGTGCCATGTCGCGTTTGCAACGTCCTGGAGGTACCAAAACAGTGGAAACCCCCCAAAAGCGACCCCATTTTAGAAAGTACACCCCTAAAGGAATTTTCCTAGGGGTATAGTGAGCATTTTGACCCCTCAGGTTATTTGCAGAATTTAGTGGAATTTGGCCATGAATATGAAAATCGACTTTTTTTCTGAAAAAACGTAGACATTTTTAATTTTTACTAAGAATAAAGAGAAAAAGAACCATAAAATTTGTAAAGAAACTTCTCCTGATTACGGGAATACCTCATATGTGGTAATAAACTGCTGTTTGGACCCACGGCAGGGCTCAGAAGGGAAGTAGTGCCATTTGGCTTTTTGAGAACAGATTTTGCTGGAATGGTTTTCGGTGTCATGTCACGTTTACAGAGCCACTGAGGTGCCAGTACAGTGGAAACTCCAAAAAAGTTACACCATTTTGGAAACTACACCCTGAAAGTATTCATTTAGGGGTATATTGATTATGTTGACCATGTCGTTTTTTTTAGCTAGAATTACGGGAGAGGATAAAACTGAAGGAGCGCCTTGTGGCTTTTTGGGCCTAGTTAGATGAATTCCAGGCACAATTTATTTGCAGACTTTCTGAAGTGACTGAGCAGAAAACACTGTACTTCAGTATTCATCTAGGGGTATAATTAAGTATTTAGTTTTTCAGTATTCATCTAGGGGTATAATGAAGTATTTAGTTTTTCAGTATTCATCTAGGGGTATAATGAAGTATTTAGTTATTTTTTTAGGTTTAATTCCAAATCATAAATGGGCAATAATGTACTAGTATTCATCTAGGGGTATAATGAAGTATTTAGTTTTTTTTTTTAGGTTATATTCCAATTCATAAATGGGCAATAATGTACCGGAAATAGGGATGAAAGGCCAAAAATGGGCAAAAAAAAAGTAGAGAGTAAGTCATAAAATTAATAATTTAGGGAGGAATGGTAGGCGCGAAAACAGTCCTTGATACACAATCCTGGCTTATCAGGACAAGTCTCACACTGATAGCCCGTGTCTTTTCGCATTCCGTTTTTATAACAGACGCGACATTTTTTGTATGGTCTTCTCTTTTTCTCAGTGGGGGGCACTTCACTTGGGAAGTGCTGCCCTGATACAATTCTGCTGGCCTCGCTGCTATGGGATGTACTTGCAGCTTCTTCTGCTCGGTCTTTGAAAAGTAGTTGCTTTATTACTTTTTCCTGGTATTCAAGATACCGTGCTTGATTCCCTGACTTCCTATAAATAATAAAAGAATTGTACAGCGCTGTTTGTATGAGGTGCACTGCAGTCTTCTTGTACCATACACGGGACTTCCTCATTGCGCTGTATGGCTGTAGCATTTGATCTGCCAGGTCTACGCCACCCATGTGCTGGTTATATTCCTGTATACACACAGGCTTGAGGGCGGTGGCATTACGCCCTCTTACTGGAACAGGGGTGCTGCTGTCCCCATGAATGGACGTGATGATAAAAACATCTTTTTTATCCCTAAATTTGGTCACCATCACAGTCCCATTAGTCAATGACCTGCTATCACCAGGTCTCAGTTTCTGGTCGACCAAATTTTTTGGGAGGCCCTTTTGATTCCTCCGTATTGTGCCACAGGCGACTGTATTTTTATCAAATAGGCAGTGGAACAATGGGACGCTAGTATAGAAATTATCTATATAAAGGTTATAACCTTTATCTAGCAGGGGGTACAAAAGGTCCCACACAATTTTGCCGCTTATATTGAGGACAGGGGGACACTCTGTTGGGCAGATTTTGGAGTCTTTTCCCTCGTAAATTCGAAATCTGTGAGTGTACCCACTTTCACTCTCACAGAGCTTATAAATTTTGATCCCGTATTTTGCCCTTTTACTTGGCAAGTATTGCCTAAATCGTAGCCTTCCTTTGAAGAGCACGAGTGACTCATCTATGGCAATATTTTTATTAGGGGTGTATGCCTCTGAAAATTTTTCACTCAGAAGTGAAATGAGCGGCCTAATTTTAAATAATCTGTCCTGGTTGGGGTCACCAGGCGGAGGGCACTGGCTGTTGTCCGTGTAATGGAGGAATCTCAATATTGCCTCAAACCGAGTTCTCACCATTACAGCCCTGTACATTGGGGTAGCATACAGAACGTCGGTCGACCAGTAGGACCGTATGGTGGGTTTCTTAATAAGCCCCATATTAAGAAGGAGCCCCCAGAACTTTTTAATTTCTGCAGCACATGTTGGATGCCACTTCTGGCCTCTAGCGTAATATGACGCGGGGTGACTGGCCAGATACTGTTCGGCATAAATATTTGTTTGGGTGACCATTAGGTTCACCAATTCCTCTGTGAAGAAAATTTGAAAAAAATTTAATTCCGTGTACCCAGTGGTATCAATTTTTATTCCTGGGGCAGAAGTGAATTCAGGAATTTGGGGTGAAAAAATATTTGGGGGCACCCAATTGGAGTCACTTGAGTGACTGTCACTCTGCCTACTCCGCCTTTGTGGGGGTTCCTCACTATCGCTAGAGGATGACAAAATAAGGAACTGTTCCTCATCCTCACTGGCGGTTTCCGTGTCTGTGTCTGAACACAGCATGGCGTAGGCCTCCTCCACAGTGTAATTCTGTTTAGCCATAACTTTATACTTTTTTAAAAATTTTATGACAAATAAAAAAACGACGTCTGAAATGTCGTCAGAAACCTGGTGTATGCGTGTGTATATATGTAAACCTACCTAAACTACTACTAAAATTTTTTAGATTATTTAAAATTGTAACTTTTTATTTTATGCTAAAACAAAAAATCGCGCCTAAAACGTCAGCGCAGGAAGGGTTAACACTCTTTTTCGGACGTCTGCGTACGATATATATAGCGTATATTATTACCTATATATATATATATATATATATATATATATATATATATATATACTATATAACGTATATATGTATGTATATAATATACACGTGTATATATATATATATATATATATATCTCAAATAATCACCTATATATATCCTACACTACCTATAATTTTTTTAGATTTTTTTTTTTTATTTTTTAGATATTTTATTTATTTTTTTTTATTTTTTTAACAAACTAAGTAACTAGGCAAAAGGAGAGGGAAGGGGAGGTGGATTGGGGAGCTCTATGGGGTTAAAAAACGGGTTTGTGTGCTGTTTTACAATTGTGAGGGGACACACTAAATTCACTGTGGTCCGATCTCCTCAGAACTGTCACAACTGTGACAGAAATGAGGAGATCTGTCACAGAGGAAGGGCGGCAATTCACTTTTCTGCTGTGATTGGTCAGTCTGGAGTGACTGACCAATCACAGCGATCCACGGGGGGGCAGAGCCGTGATTGGTCCCACCGCCGATAGCTGTGACGCTCAGCTGTCTGTGACAGCTGAAGTCACTGTCCTGTCACCGTTTGTTTACAAGCGGTGACAGTTTAACTGCAGGACGAGAATGCTCGTCCTAATGCGGCAACGACCGGCCGCTCAGGACGAGCATTCTCGTCCTGCGTCTTCAACCAGTTAATGTTAATCCTGGTGCTGATAGCATGCCACTGCCTTCTGAAACAGATGTCACTGTCGTGACGTCACCCATTGTTTTGCAATGATCTAATAGTGCCACCAAAAATTGGCATATTGCTCTGTGTCAAGCATTTATACAGCGCATTTATACTTCAGTCTGTGTACAAGTGACAATGCTTTTCAAATAATAGATTTTAATTTCAATTTAAATCCTGGTGCTTCTGAAATAGATGTTTTGCTTATATTTAATTGCTAATAACAGTGCCAAGTGTCAAGCGCCATTATAGTTCAGTCTGTATTCAAGTGACTTTATTTACATTTAAAATGCATAAAAAAATGTTTTTAAACAGTCTGTTTGTTACCACTGGTGAACATCCGTTTACCCATAGCCATACTGTATATGTTGCTGTCACTTTGACATTACTTATGCTGTTTTTGCATTAAGGAGCTTGAAAGGGGTTGGATGCACTCCAAGACCTCAGAGTGTCATATACGACTTTCAAGGGCAATCAATTTGCAATTAATTAATCCGGACCGAATCTAATCCGACGCTCTGTTTGAATGAATCGGACACAAAACGAATTTCATAAAATTCGCTCATCTCTATTTTTTATGTAAGCTTATATGGACTCTTTTAACTAAAGAACGGTATATATGTATCATTTGAGGATAGCAAACTGACAACAGATATTTTAGTTTACAAATACAACTGACTTTTACATGTACGTTAAATGTTCTGATATAATTATTTAACCCCTTCCCGATATTTGTCATATGGATACGTCATGGAAAGCTAGTGGTTCTCGCATTTTGCTGTATCCATACCATAAATGGTGGACACGGGCTCAGAAGCTGAGTCGGTGCCACGATCCCCGGGTGTCGGCTGCATGTTAAAGCTGACACCCTGGGGTAATTGCGGGGACCAAAGTTTGCTCCGATCCGACCATTAATGCCTTAAATGCAGCGGTCAAAAGCGATCGCTGCATTTAAGGGGTATCCAGCTCCTCAGTCCCCCAGCAATGAAATTGCCGGGAAGTCGGTGGCTGCAAAGGCAACCGGGGGCCTAACACTAGCCTCGCGGTATGCCTAGTATGGAAGCCTTTCAAGCCCCACCCAGAGGTGGGGCCTAAAAGGCTTCCGTAGCCACCGGCAAGATAGCGCCGGCTCAGGAGCTGAGACGGCATCATCAGCGGTGGATGTCAGCTGTATGTTACAGCTGACATCTATTGTAATGGCAGGAACCGGAGCGAGCTCCGATTCCTGCCATTAGCCCCTTAGTGCAGCGATCGAAAGCGATCTCTACATTTAAGGGGTTTTCAGCTCATCGGCACCCCAGCAATGAAATTTCCAGGGTGCCGATAGCTGCAAAGGCAACCGGAGACCTAACACTAGCCTCCCGGTATGCCTATAACTGTAGGCTTTCAGATCCCGAGGCTTCCGTAGCCGTCGGCAAGATGGATCTGGATCTGGAGCTGAGCTGGCGTCATCAGCAGTTGATGTCAGCTGTATGTTACAGCCGACATCCACCTGTAACGGCAGGAACCTGAGCTAACTCTGATTCCTGCCATTAACCTCTTAGATGCAGTAAGGTTATCTTAGAGGTTGGTAGCAGATCGGCAGCCCTGCCATGCAATCGCAGGGCTGCCGACTACTGCTCTGGCCTAACAATGGCCTCCTGCTCTGCCATTACGGAAGACGTTTAGGCCCCACTCGGAGGTGAAGACAGAATGACTGACAGATCTAACACATTGCACTACATAGGTAGTGCAATTTATTAGAAAAAAAAATCTGACAGTTGGACCTTTAAGTCCCCTAGTGGGACTAAAGCAAAGTGTAAAACAAGTGAAAAAAAAATTGTAAAATAAAGTTTCAAGTAATAAAATAAAACACAATCCTTTATTATTGAAAAAAATAAATAAACCATGCATATTTGACATCGCCGCGTCCGTAACGGCCTAAACTATAAAAATATGATCTTATTTATTCCACTAGGTGAACGGCGTAAAAAAACCGTAAAAACAATGCCAGAATTTCTGTTTTTTGGTCACTTTGCCCTACAAAAATTGGAATAAAAAGTAATCAAAAAAATCTCATGTATCAAAAAACGGTACATGTAAAAGCTATAGCTTGTCTCGCAAAAAACATGTCCTCATACAGCTCCGTCAACAAAAAAATGTAAAATGTTATGGTTCTCACAACATGGCGACAGAAAAAACACATTGTTTTTACAAAAGTAATTTTATTGTGCAAAAAGTTGTAAAACATAAGAAAGTGCTATAAATTTGGTATCGCCTGAATCGTACTGACCCGCAGAGTAAACTTAACATGTAATTTATAATGCATGGTGAATGCTGTATAAAAAAAAAAATTAAAAACTATGCCAGAATTGCTGTTTTTTTGGTCACCTTGCCTCCCAAAAAATAGGATAAAAAGTGATAACAAAAAGTCGCATGTACCCCAAAATGGTACCAAGAATAACTACAGCTCATCCCGCAAAAAAACAGCCCTCATGCCACTACATCTATGAAAAAACATAACATTAGTTAAGGCTCCAATTAGTCAGGAAATAAAAAATATGCAGTCTGTTTCAAGAGGCGATTTATCAAGGCCCTAAAATTAGGGAACCAGGGAGGGGAGGGCCCAAACATATCTGTTGGAAGTGAGGGTGCCCTTATTATACCAGGACAACACTTCACAGCAAAATTCCCCAAACTGCAAAGGTGTAGAGTGTGTACCAAAAGGGGAATAAGAAAGGACACCATTTATCAGTGCGACACTGGCCTGTGCATAAAGGATTGCTTCACAGCATAACACACATCTATAGATTATTTTGTTTGTTTTTTACCCCATTATTATACCACTTGATTATGCCCCTGATATACTCTGCCCAGCTTACATGTACCCCCACATTATAAACTGAAATACCAGTAATACTCAAACAAAACTACTACCAAGCAAAATCCATGCTCCAAAAGCCAAATGGTGCTTCCTCCCTTCTGAACCCTACAGTGTACCCAAACAGCTGTTTACTTCCAAATATATTGCATCGCCATACCCAGGAGAACCCTTTTAACAATTTTTGGGGTGTGTGTCTCCAGTGGCCCAAGCTGGGCACGACATATTTGCCACTGAAATGGCACATCTAGGGAGAAAAATTTACATTTTTACTTTGCATCATCCGCAGCCCAATCATTTATGGAAAAGACCTGTGGGGTGAAAATGCTCACTACACCCCTTAATAAATAAATTGAGGGGAGTAGTTTCCAAAATGGGGTCACTTCCCAGGGGTTTATTTTATTATTTCACATCAGAACCTCTGCAATTGTGAACCAATACTTTGTAAATCGACAAATTAGGCCTCAATTTTGCATGGTACTCTTTCACTATTGAGCTCTGTCAAATGCCCAGGCAAAAGATTAGGGTCACATGTAGGGTGTTTCTAAAACCGGCAAACACAGCATAATCATTAGAGAGCTGTCTTGTTATGGTGGCACAAGCTGGGCACCACATATTGGCATATCTATGGAAAAAAAATTGCATTTTCACTCTGCAACATCGAGTGCACACTAATTTCTGAAAAACGCCTGCGGGGTTAACATGCTCACTACACCCCTAGGTGAATACCTTGAAAGTGTAGTTTCCCAAATGGGTTCACTTCTGGGGGGTTTCCACTGTTTTGGTCCTACAGAGGCTTTGCAAATGCGATATAGCACCCAGGAACCAATATAGCAAAATCTGCACTCCAAATGCCAAATGGCGCTCCGAACCCTTCTGAGCCCTATTGTGTGCCCAAACAGCAGTTTATGACCACATGTGGGGTATTACCATACTCGGGAGAAATTGCTTCACAAATATTGTGGTTCTTTTTTTCCTTTATTTGTTGAGAAAATGAAACATTTTGAGCTAAACCTACGTCTTATTGAAGAAAAAGGATTGTCTTTATTTTCACTGTCCAATTCTAATAAAATCTAAGAAACACTTGTGGGGTCAAAATGTTCACTACACCCCTAGATAATTTCCTCAAGGGATGTAGTTTCCAAAATGTGGTCACTTGTTGGGTCTTTCCACTGTTTTGTCCCCTCAGGGGCTTTGCAAATGTGACATGGCCTCCGCAAATCATTCCTGCTAAATTTGAGTTCCAAAAGTCAAATGGTGCTCTTTCCCTTTTAAGATCTGCCGTGTGTCCAAACAGCCGTTTATGACCACATGTGGGGTATTGTTTTACTCAGGAGAAATTGCTTTACAAATGTTGCAGTGCTTTTTCTCCTTTAGTCCTTGTGGAAATTAGAAAAAAATGGCTAAACCTACATTTTCTTTAAAAAAATCTAGATTTTAATTTTCACGGCCTACTTCCAATAATTTCTGCAATGAACCTGTCTGATGTCAAAATGCTCACTATACCACTAGATAATTTCCTTGAGGGGTGTAGTTTCCCAAATGGGATCATTTTTGGGGCATTTCCACTGTTTTGGCAACACAAGAGCCCTTCAAATCTGACATGGTGCCTAAAATATATTCTAATAAAATGGAGGCCAAAGTCCACTAGGTGCTCCTTTGCTTCTGAGGCCTGTTCTTCAGTCCATAAGCACACTAGGGCCACATGTTGGATATGTCCTAAAACTGAAGAACCTGGGCAATAAATATTGAGTTGCGTTTCTCTGGTAAAACTTGCTGTTACAAATTTTTTTTATTAAAAATTAATTTCTGCAAAAAAAAAAATTTTTACATTTCACCTCTACTTTGCTCTAATTCCTGTGAAACATCTAAATAAACTTTCTAAATGCTGTTTTGAATACTTTGAGGGGTGCAGTTTTTAAAATGGGGTGACTTTTTGGGGGTTTCTAATATATAAAGCCCTCAAAGCCACTTCACAACTGAACTGGTTCCGTTAAAAATAGCATTTTGAAATGTTCTTGAAAATGTGAGAAATTGCTGTTAAAGTTCTATGCCTTGTAACGTCCTAGAAAAATAAAACGATCTTCAAAAAACGATGCCAATCTAAAGTAGACATATGGGGGATGTTAATTAGCAACTATTTTGTGTGGTATAACTGCCTGTCTTACAAGCAGATACGTTTAAATTGAGAAATTTGCAAATTTTTGCAATCTCGTCTGACACGATGCAGGACCTGTGAGTGACGTCACAGCGTGATCTGCCAGAAGCTGGGCGTTCTGAAGAGAAGTGGATGATACTTCTCATCAGAACGCCCAGCTAGTAAAAGTATTAAAAACGCCCCGATGTACGCACATAATACACGCCCACTTGGACTTTTACATTTAAACACACCCACTTGGACTTTTGCAAGCCTCATTTGCATAACTACAAAAATGGTCATAACTTGGCCAAAAATGCTCGTTTTTTAAAAATAAAAACGTTACTGTAATCTACATTGCAGCGCCGATCTGCTGCAATAGCAGATAGGGGTTGCAAAATCTGGCGACAGAGCCTCTTTAACTGCAAAACATGTGGAAATCTCTTTGTACTTGTTGCATTGGCTAAATGTTTGCAGAGATCTAGTGTCAGGTTTATATTAAGTTACACACCACCTTCATTTTAGAGCTTAGTATAAAGTTTTATTTTCTGATGTATGTGATGACTAATCTCACACTTTAATGTGTATGGGGCACCTTCCAATGTGCAGCACATTTTATTTCTTGTGACCTGTATTTTTATGCTTTTAGTTCTGAAATGTCCAGTGACCTTGTTGCAGTAATTCCGGTCAATGATTACTGCCTTCACCCAAGGAGCAATTTCTTGACAAAGCTTTCCACTAGCCAGGAGATCAACAAGAATGGCTCTTCTCTTGTACTGTTCCCAGTTTTACAGAAGGTCACTATTAGACTACACAATAATCTATGATAAATGTGCACCAGGGAAACTGTCCAAGATTAATGTGTATATACTGTAGATATTCAAGTTTCGTATAATTTATTTATTAAAAAAAAAAAAACCCTAATAATAAGGCTTCATTGCTTTCTGCTTATATTTTTATTGATTTGAACATTTCAGGATACATTAGCCCACATGTATCAAAGCAATTGCCCCTTTTTTGGCGCATTTTACTCCAAAGTAGAGCTTGATAATGCATTTGTTTACACCAGAGTTTAGAGATATGTGTACCTAATTCGTCTTATTATAAAAGTGTAGTAAAAAATGGTTGGGACTTACTATTTTGTAAGGTGATGCAAAAGTGATGCATTTCTACACTACCTTGGCGTCATCCTTTTAGCCAGAATAATAAATATTGATGTGTGTTGTGACAAATTTAACAAAATGGTGGACAAGTTTGTTGAAATATATGTCACTACCTTTAACATAAACACTGACTAAAATTAGTCCACTCAGGGGCGTAGCTGTAGGCGGTGCCGAGTTAGCAGTTGCTCTGGCGGCTGGGGGGCCCAAAGGCCCCCTGCCACATAAGACATCAATAAAATAAATGGCACAGAATAGGTTGGGGCCCTGTTCCAAATTTTGCATTGGAGCACAGGGGCATTACATTATGCCTCTGACACCCCTATTGTTACAAGAATTTGAAGAACTATATCCGCTGCAATATGGTCCCTAATATAAGTAGGTTCAAGTCTACTGTGACTGAAATGCAAAAGGAAACAAACACAAAAAATGCAGCAGCACTCTGCGGCAGCTAAGACGTGCAAACACTGTATATGTATATGTATATACACTACCGTTCAAAAGTTTGGGGTCACCCAGACAATTTTGTGTTTTCCATGAAAACTCACACTTATATTTATCAAATGAGTTGCAAAATGACTAGAAAATATAGTCAAGACATTGACAAGGTTAGAAATAATGATTTTTATTTCAAATAATAATTTTCTCCTTCTAACTTTGATTTCGTCAAAGAATGCTCCATTTGCAGCAATTACAGCATTGCAGACCTTTGGCATTCTAGCTGTTAATTTGCTGAGGTAATCGGGAGAAATTTCACCCCATGCTTCCAGAAGCCCTATCCACAAGTTGGATTGGATTGATGGGCACTTCTTGTGTACCATACAGTCAAGCTGCTCCCACAACAGCTCTATGGGGTTGAGATCTGGTGACTGCGCTGGCCACTCCATTACAGATAGAATACCAGCTGCCTGCTTCTTCCCTAAATAGTTCTTGCATAATTTGGAGGTGTGCTTTGGGTCATTGTCCTGTTGTAGGATGAAATTGGCTCCAATCAAGCGCTGTCCACAGGGTATGGCTTGGCGTTGCAAAATGGAGTGATAGCCTTCCTTATTCAAAATCCCTTTTACCTTGTACAAATCTTCCACTTTACCAACACCAAAGCAACCCCAGACCATCACATTACCTCAACCATGCTTGACAGATGGCGTCAGGCACTCTTCCAGCATCTTTTCAGTTGTTCTGCGTCTCATAAATGTTCTTCTGTGTGATCCAAACACCTCAAACTTCGATTCGTCTGTCCATAATACTTTTTTCCAATCTTCCTCTGTCCAATGTCTGTGTGCCTTTGCCCATATTAATCTTTTCCTTTTATTAACCAGTCTCAGATATGGCTTTTTCTTTGCCACTCTGCCCAGAGTCGCCTCTTCACTGTAGACGTTGACACTGGCGTTTTTATTTAATGAAGCTGCCAGTTGAGGACCTGTGAGCCGTCTATTTCTCAAACTAGAGACTCTAATGTACTTGTCTTGTTGCTCAGTTGTGCAGCGGGGCCTCCCACATCTCTTTCTACTCTGGTTAGAGCCTGTTTGTGCTGTCCTCTGAAGGGAGTAGTACACACCATTGTAGGAAATCTTCAGTTTCTTGGCAATTTCTCGCATGGAATAGCCTTCATTTCTAAGAACAAGAATAGACTGTCGAGTTTCACATGAAAGCTCTCTTTTTCTAGCCATTTTGAGAGTTTAATCGAACCCACAAATATAATGCTCCAGATTCTCAACTAGCTCAAAGGAAGGTCAGTTTTATAGCTCCTCTAAACAGCAAAACTGTTTACAGCGGTGCTAACATAATTGCACAAGGGTTTTCAAGTGTTTTCTAATCATCCATTAGCCTTCTAACACAGTCAGCAAACACAATGTACCATTAGAACACTGGAGTGATGGTTGCTGGAAATGGGCCTCTATACACCTATGTAGATATTGCATTAAAAACCAGACGTTTGCAGCTAGAATAGTCATTTAGCACATTAACAATGTATAGAGTGTATTTCTGATTAATTTAATGTTATCTTCATTGAAAAAAACTGTGCTTTTCTTGCAAAAATAAGGAAATTTCTAAGTGACTCTAAACTTTTGAACGGTAGTGTATAAATTCATCTAAATTGCATTACTGCTATATTTTCTATACTTATAAATGTGAGGCTCTTTGCGCAGATTTTGATCAAATTTTGTGAGCCCACCTGCCACGACATCCTTCAGATGGGTCCCTATGCTAAACAAAGTCACATCTCTCTTAGGCCTGCCTAGGCTTACAAAAAGAACTCGTGGTTGGAATCGGGATTATTCTGCTCTAACTGAAATGAGCCTTGGACAGTTAAGGGAGTGCACGACAAACATGGAGGCAGTACATGAACAATGTGGAATATCTCTGGACTTTACGCCATTCATATTTCCCTTAACCCTGATCAGTCTCCCTGTCCCTGCCATTGAAAAACACTCCCACAGCATGAAGCTGCCACCACCATGCTTCGCTGTACGGATGGTATTGGGCAGGTAATGGGCAGTGCCTGGTTTCCTCCTGACATTATTCTTTGACTTGTGGCCAAAAATTTTAATCTTGGTTTCATCAAACCACAGAATCTTGTTTCTCACAGTCTGAGAGGCCTTTAGGTGCTTTTTTGCAAACTCCAGACTGGCTTTCATGCGTCTTTTACTGAGGAGAAGCTTTTTTCTGGCCACTCTGCCATAAAGCCCAGATTGATGGAGTGCTGCAGTGATAGTTGACCTTCTGAAAGTTTCTCCCATCTGTACACAGGATCTTTGAAGCTCAGCCAGAGTGACCATTGGATTCTTGGTCACCTCTCTTACCAAGGCCCTTCTCCCAGGATAATTTAGTTTGGTGGGAATCCTGTTTGCCTTATCCAGTACCGGTGTTTAGTTTTAGAGCCTAAGTCGACTGTCCGAGATGACTGCACCATCTGTGTCCGGTGGCCGTGCCAAACCGAGTGTCTGAAACGACTTCACCATCTGAGTCCAGTGTCCAAGATGACTGCACTACTTCAGTCCAGTGTCCGAGTCAAGTCCAGTGTCCGAGATGACCTCACTACACCAGTCCGGTGTCCTAGCCAAGTCCAGTGTCTGAGCAGACTGCACTACTCCAGTCCGGTGTCCTAGCCAAGTCCAGTGTCCGAGAAGACTGCACTATTCCAGTTCGGTGTCCTAGCTAAGTCCTGTGTCTGAGACATCTGCACCACTCCAATCCGGTGTCCCAGCCAAGTACAGTGTCCGAGACAACTGCACCACTCCAGTTCGGTGTCCTAGCCAAGTCCAGTATGCGAGACAACTGCACTACTCCTGTCCGGAGTCCTAGCCACACTTTGTTATCCTGCACAGGCCTGCTTCCCCCTGACTGTCCGGTATATACCCACTTCTGACCTTCCAGTTACTTTAGCATTATTGACTCTCACTGACTCTATTGACCCGCAGCTGCTCCGTTACGGCAGAGTCAGCTGTGAGACCTTACAGTGAAGGAAATAAGTATTTGATCCCTTGCTTATTTTGTAAGTTTGCCCACTGTCAAAGACATGAGCAGTCTATAATTTTTAGGCTAGGTTAATTTTACCAGTGAGAGATAGATTATATAAAAAAAAACACATAGTCAAAATTATATATATTTATTTGCATTGGGCACAGAGAAATAAGTATTTGATCCCCTACCAACAATTAAGAGTTCAGCCTCCTCCAGACCAGTTACACGCTCCAAATCAACTTGGTGCCTGCATTAAAGACAGCTGTCTTAAATGGTCACCTGTATAAAAGACTCCTGCCCACAGACTCAATTAATCAGTCTGACTCTAACCTCTACAACATGGTCAAGACCAAAGAGCTTTCTAAGGATGTCAGGGACAAGATCATAGACCTGCACAAGGCTGGAATGGGCTACAAAACCATAAGTAAGAAGGAGAGAACTGTTGGTGCAATAGTAAGAAAATGGAAGACATACAAAATAACTGTCAATCGACATCGATCTGGGGCTCCATGCAAAATCTCACCTCGTGGGGTATCTTTGATCCTGAGGAAGGTGAGAGCTCAGCCGAAAACTACACGGGGGAACTTGTTAATGATCTCAAGGCAGCTGGGACCACAGTCACCAAGAAAACCATTGGTAACACATTACGTCGTAATGGATTAAAATCCTGCAGTGCCCGCAAGGTCCCCCTGCACAAGAAGGCACATGTACAGGCCCGTCTGAAGTTTGCAAATGAACATCTGGATGATTCTGAGAGTGATTGGGAGAAGGTGCTGTGGTCAGATGAGACTAAAATTGAGCTCTTTGGCATTAACTCAACTCGCCGTGTTTGGAGAAAGAGAAATGCTGCCTATGACCCAAAGAAAACCATCCCCACTGTCAAGCAAGGAGGTGGAAACATTATGTTTTTGGGGTGTTTCTCTGCTAAGGGCACAGGACTACTTCACCGCATCAATGGGAGAATGGATGGAGCCATGTACCGTCAAATCCTGAGTGACAACCTCCTTCCCTCCACCAGGACATTAAAAATGGCTCGTGGCTGGGTCTTCCAGCACGACAATGACCCGAAACATACAGCCAAGGCAACAAAGGAGTGGCTCAAAAAGAAGCACATTAAGGTCATTGAGTGGCCTAGCCAGTCTCCAGACCTTAATCCCATCGAAAACTTATGGAGGGAGCTGAAGATCCAAGTTGCCAAGCGACAGCCTCGAAATCTTAATGATTTACAGAGGATCTGCAAAGAAGAGTGGGCCAAAATTCCATCTAACATGTGTGCAAACCTCATCATCAACTACAAAAAACGTTTGACGTCTGTGCTTGCCAACAAGGGTTTTGCCACCAAGTCTTAAGTCTTGTTTGCCAAAGGGATCAAATACTTATTTCTCTGTGCACAATGCAAATAAATATATATAATTTTGACAATGTGATTTTATTTTTTATTTTTTTATATAATCTATCTCTCACTGGTAAAATTAACCTAGCCTAAAAATTCTAGACTGTTCATGTCTTTGACAGTGGGCAAACTTACAAAATCAGCAAGGGATCAAATACTTATTTCCTTTACTGTGTATGGATGGGTTGTGTTTTTCCAAATCATGTCCAATTAAATGAATTTACCACAGGTGGACTCTATTCAAGGTGTTGAAAAATTTTCGAAGATTATCTAGAGAAATAGGAAGCCCCCAGAGCGAAATTTCAAGTGTCATGGCAAAGGGTCTGAATACTTATGTCCATGCAAAATTTAAGTTTTTCCTTTTTAATAAATTTGCAAATATTTCTAAAACTCTGTTTTAACTTTGTCATTATGGGATATTGAGTGCAGAATTGTGGGGAAAAACATATTTTTTTATTTTATTTTAGCACAAGGCCTCAACATAACAAAATGTGAAACAAGTGAAATAGTCTGAAGACTTTTCGAATGCACTGTGTCTATATCCAGCTAGATATCATCTATATGTATTCATTCCCATATTTTGTGTGTGTGTGTGTGTGTGTTTGTGTACGTGTGTGTGTGTGTGTGTGTGTGTGTGTGTGTGTGTGTGTGTGTATAACACACACACACACACACAAACTGTAATTTTGTTTACAAATGATACCGTTTATGGGAGCTATCAAGGATAGATGATAGATAGATAGATAGATAGATAGATAGATAGATAGATAGATAGATAGATAGATAGATAGATAGATAGATAGATAGATAGATAGACAGACAGTTGCTGAAAATTCACCGCATTATTTGTTGTCAGGGGTATGGGTTACAAAATAGGTTTCACTTTCATGCTGAGAGTAAACCTAATGCTATTAAAATGTACAATTCCTGACATTCTATTCTATTCTATTTTGTTAAGATTTGCAACGTGTCTCATACATTTAAAATAACCACCTGCAAAGATAAATATAATTTTGGGACAATTAAAGGTTTCACAGTTAAAGTAGGTAAAGCATAGTTTATTTTATAATACATGTATATTTACATGCTTCTATTTATTTAGAGGAACCCTAATGAAATGATGGAAAACACATTCTAAAACTGTAGGTTCCCTTTAAATCATACTTACCCCATAAATAGCTGGAAATCCTAAAAATAAACAAAATTGTAGTATAGAGTGAGACTTGCCAAAAAGACCACCTCTACGAGAAGAATAACCCTGCACTAGACCTGATTTTACGGTGGTTGTTTTTCAATTCCCTTATATACTATATATTGGCCCTTTATATTAAGAGGACCACCATTCTAGAAGATGATTTTAACTGCAATTTTGGAAGTGGTCTCAGGGGGTTCACTGTACTTCCTACAAAAGTGTATTTTGAGTGTCTTTACAGTCTTTAAAAAAAAATAATCAGTTGGATGCTGAACAGTAGTTGGTTTGTGTAGTCTGGACTGCCCCTCACAGCTGTTAGAAGGCAGCTTAGGGGTAGTTATACACAATTAGATTGCTGTGCAGCAACCTTGTACACCTAAACCTAAATTAATGCTTACCAAACCCCTCTCATTTAGAAAATTCCCATTGCTACTCTTGGTATTTAAAAAACAGCAAGCACGTGTCCCGGTGCGTTAATCCTTACAGTATTTACCTGTCGTGGCCAGAATTTCATGTCCTGTTATTTTTTTAATGTCCTCTTATGTTCTGCCTACTACCCTTCATAAAGTATTCCATTATCCTTGACCTAATAGTATTATTGACTTTATTGATTCTTATTTTCTTTGTTTCTCATGAATTCCTGACAACACTGATGTACCCAATTACTATCTGCTTGAGTGGCCTAGTCAGCATTATGCAGCTAGATAGTCCTTTTTGAAGATGTAGCATAGTTGATACTGTATGTTGATCTTGTGAAAAGAACTAGAACTGGAGGGGATACAGCAAACAAGCTAGTTGCCTAGTTTATCAAGTTTTGTGGTTGGTTCAATAAATAACACAGGGCACTTTCCCAATAACTTTTTTTTTTTGCAAAACCAGCACAGTCCATTTCTATGTCAGTGTAGCACAATTCTACATATGAAGTTAATGCACTGGGACTAATAATGCAGTGGTACTTAGTGAATACAGCAAAGAGTATCCAAATACCTTATAGTGGCTTTTGCCTAGGCCTCCTCTGCACATGTTTTGGCCATTGCCAAGAGACATGAGTAACATGAAGCAGATGATAATGCTAGTTGTCGTTTCACCTGCCAGTCATCAGGAATGCTCATGGGGTATGACCAGAGGTATCTACAGAGTGAGCCCACGAATATTGTGGATGTAACTTGGCATATGAAAATGTGTTTTAGTTGGATTTGAAAGGTAAATTCTTTTAAGGGACATATGCTGTGTGCCAAAGGCTTCTACATCAACAAAGGATGGACCATTCCCGTAGTTAAAGCAATTTAAATGTTTACAGAATGTAAAATTACACAGCTTTCCACCTCTAAAGAACCTTAACCCCTTCCCGACATCTGCCGTATATATACGGCGCACGCCGGGTAAGGGAATATGGAGCGGGCTCACGGCTGAGACCGCTCCATAGAGCGAGTGTGTCGGCTGTGTGTTACAGCCGACACTTCCGGGTAACGAGCGGGATCCCGTTCAAGCGCGATCCCGCTTGTTTAACCCGTTAAATGCAGCGTTCAATAGCGATTGCGGAATTGAAATGACTAAAAACCGGGGGACGACCCCCTGTAACGTCCCAACATCCCCCCCCCCCCCACGGCGAGATCGGGGAGAGCAGTTGGTTGGCATGGCAGCCTGGGGGCCTAACGAAGTCCCCTAGGTCCGCCATCTTTGTACTCCTAGGGCTTCATAGCCCTAGGAGAGTGTCAGAATCGCGATATACTGCAATACATTAGTATTGCAGTATATCGTGCAAGTGATCTAATGATTGCTGGTTAAAGTCCCCTAGGGGGACAAGTAAAAAACAGTAAAAATAAAGTTTTTTTAACAAATAAAAAAAAAGAAAGAAATTAAAAGCTCAAAAAAAAACCTTTTCCCATTTTCCCTCAAGCACAATGTAAAAAAAAATAAAAAGCTAACATAACTGGTATCGTCACGTTCGGAAAAGTCTGAACTATTACAATGTATCATTATTTAGTCCGCACGTTAACGCTGCAAAAAATAATCAAAATTGCTGTTTTTTGGTCCCTTCTTCTCCCACAAAAAATGAAATAAAAAGTGATCAAAACATCTCACGTACCACAAAATAGTACAAATATAAACTGCAGCTCGCCCCACAAAAAATAAGCCCTCACACGGCTAAATCGACAGACAAATAAAAACGTTATGGCTCTCAGAATGTGGCGACAACTCAAAATTGTATTTTTAACAATCAGATTTTTTCCTTGTAAAAGTAGAAAACATAAAGAAAACGATATAAATTTGGTATTGCTGTAATCGTATTGACCGGCAGAATAAAGTTAACATGCCGTTTTTATCGTACGGTGAACGCCGTAAAAACAAAACCACCCAAAATGTTGAGGAATCGCTGTTTTTTTCCTATTCCACCCCACATATATTTTTTTTCTCGTTTCCCACTACATTATATGGTAGAAAAAATGGTGCTGTGAAAATCTACAACTCGGCCCTGCAAAAAACAAGCCCTCATACGGCAATATTGATGGAAAAATAAGAGTTATGGCTTTTGGAAGGTGGGGAGGAAAAAACAAAAGTGAAAATCGGAAAAATGGCTGCGGAGGGAAGGGGTTAAATTTTAAGTTATATGCTGTTTCAGTGTTGTTTCCATCTTATATAAACCAATCTCTCCAGTGTATTATTTCTTTTGCGCCAAAAGAAAAATATACATCAAATTACAAAATGTTTCCAAATTGAAACAAGTAGCAATTGAGAACTGCTTCAGGGTTAAATTCATCACTCTAGACATCATGGATTGATTTTGTTTTTCCAATACTGTGTATTATTAGATGAAATCTATATGCAGTAGAACCACAACAGCAGACTTAGAATTTTTGTATTCAGAGAAAGTTCTCCACACCATTCGAGAGGAAAATGTTTGTTTAATCAGGTGATTCAGCCTTTCCTTCTAACATTTACTCACTTCTCTTTTTCCTACTGTTTGATCATATTTCACAAATATTCCCCAGTTATGTTGGGCTTTGTTGGCTAGCTTAATTATAAACTATGGTCTTACTGGGAATATTTGCTGACTTGGTTCACTCATAAAAAATAGACAATTTTCCAGGATACTTTGTGTTTTGATCATAAATCACAATAATATTTTTATTCTGTTAACAAATTTATGTTGACATTAGAGAAGAACATTGTAATTGTATTAGGGTAGGATTACAGGAAACAATAATATTGCTCTCTCAATTTTATGATCTGCCGGTTAGGTGTTTTAGAATTATGCTTGTATAATTTGTTTGCATATAAACTTAATGAAATTTCAAATGACTACAAAAGAGGAAAATTGCAGAAGAATATGTTTATGTGCAAATTATTCAGATTAGAAATATTTAAAATTCACTCAATAGTATTTAACTTTCGTTACATCACAGAGGAGATAAGCTATTGATTTCAAGTATTTGTATATTGAAGAATTGAAGAATGAAGAATTACTGACCCACAGGGAATATTAATTTATGTAACAGAATGCTCTAATAAGACTGTCTTTACAGAATATAGAGGGACCTGAACATGGAAACCAGACGGTTGCTAAAGAGCAAATAATGCTACAAAAAATATGTTTACAATACAAGAGCCTAAAGTAAATGAATGTGTTTATTGAAAGAAGAAAATATATTTCTTCCCGTTTTATATGTCCTTGTTTTTTTCCCTTTTCCACTTCCCAATAATAAAATGCACCACTGATAAAAGTAGCACTACCAAGAAAAGGACTCATTCGAAGAAACCAACTTTTTTTTTAATATGCTATATCACTTATATCACTCATTGCTTGGGATATCTGTTAATGCGGCCATTTCTTGTGAACATTTGATTATATCTCCACTTGTGTACTTCTAAGGGGATACCTAAACACAGCCCCACAGGGTTCACAAAACTGGATGATAATGTCAGTTATTCACAGGGACAGACAGAGTACTCAAGACATGAGACTTCATAATGACTGACAGTATGTCAAAAATGTAAAATGAGTGGGGGCATGCAGAAGAAAATGTTCTGGGCAGCATTTTATTACAGACCAGCTCATTTTTATATATGGCAACTCGATAGGCAGCTGTAATGATTGGTTATAGTGTTTCTTCACCACCGCAGAATTTTTTAAACGATACATATATTCTTGTCTCTCCCCTCATCAATCATTGACAGCCGTTGATAAATATATGCCTATACTCATCGGCGACCATCAATGATTGGTGAAAGGAGCCGGAATACAATGAATTTTCTTTTTTCGGAATTTTCTGAATTATTATTCAGATGGCACAATATTTTTTGTCTCATTTTATATAACAGCTCTTCAGACCTAACATTATAATACGCTGCCCTTAACCCCTAACCGCACCACAACGTAATATCACGTTGTGATGTGGGGGTGATGTTTGGAGCAGGCTCAACCGCTGATCCCGCTCCATACACAGCAGGTGTCAGCTGTGTATTACAGCTGACACCCGGGACTAACGGCCAAGAACAGCAATCACGCTGTTTCTGGCCATTTAACCCCTTAGATGCAGCATCTAAGACATTAGAAAGAGGGGGACTCCCCAACCGAGAACTCATTAACACCCACACAACGCCATCGAGGGGTACCTATGGTTGTCATGGCAGCCCAGGTGCCTCATTTAAGGCCCCCAGGACTGCCTTTCTTCATCTCCTGTTAAGCCCTGCCTCTGGAAGGTCTTAACAGGAGCCTGTAAAAATGACAATGTACTGCAATACAATAGTATTGCAGTATATTGTACCAGCGATCTAACGATCGCTGGCTCAAGTCCCCTAGAAGGACTAATAAAATGTGTCAAAAAACATTTAATATTAGTTTTTAGTAGTGTAAATATACACTACCGTTCAAAAGTTTAGGGTCACTTAGAAATTTCCTTATTTCTGAAAGAAAAGCACAGTTTTTTTTCAATGAAGATAACATTAAATTAATCAGAAATACATTCTATACATTGTTAATGTGCTAAATGACTATTCTAGCTGCAAACGTCTGGTTTTTAATGCAATATCTACATAGGTGTATAGAGGCCCATTTCCAGCAACCATCACTCCAGTGTTCTAATGGTACATTGTGTTTGCTAACTGTGTTAGAAGGCTAATGGAAGATTAGAAAACACTTTAAAACCCTTGTGCAATTATGTTAGCACCGCTGTAAACAGTTTTGCTGTTTAGAGGAGCTATAAAACTGAACTTCCTTTGAGCTAGTTGAGAATCTGGAGCATTACATTTGTGGGTTCGATTAAACTCTCCAAATGGCTAGAAAAAGAGAGCTTTCATGTGAAACTCGACAGTCTATTCTTGTTCTTAGAAATGAAGGCTATTCCATGTGAGAAATTGCCAAGAAACTGAAGATTTCCTACAACGGTGTGTACTACTACCTTCAGAGGACAGCACACAGAGGCTCTAACCAGAGTAGAAAGAGAAGTGGGAGGCCCCGCTGCACAACTGAGCAACAAGACAAGTACATTAGAGTCTCTAGTTTGAGAAATAGACACCTCACAGGTCCTCAACTGGCAGCTTCATTAAATAGTACCCGCAAAACGCCAGTGTCAACGTCTGCAGTGAAGAGGTGACTGGCTAATAAAAGGAAAAGATTAATATGGGCAAAAGCACTCAGACATTGGACAGAGGAAGATTGGAAAAAAGTGTTATGGACAGACGAATCGAAGTTTGAGGTGTTTGGATCACACAGAAGAACATTTGTGAGACGCAGAACAACTGAAACGATGCTGAAAGAGTGCCTGACGCCATCTGTCAAGCATGGTGGAGGTAATGTGATGGTCTGGGGTTGCTTTGGTGCTGGTAAAGTGGGAGATTTGTACAAGGTAAAAGGGATTTTGAATAAGGAAGACTATCACTCCATTTTGCAACGCCATGCCATACCCTGTGGACAGCGCTTGATTGGAGCCAATTTCATCCTACAACAGGACAATGACCCAAAGCACACCTCCAAATTATGCAAGAACTATTTAGGGAAGAAGCAGGCAGCTGGTATTCTATCTGTAATGGAGTGGCCAGTGCAGTCATCAGATCTCAACCCCATAGAGCTGTTGTGGGAGCAGCTTGACCGTATGGTACGCAAGAAGTGCCCATCAAGCCAATCCAACTTGTGTCAGGGGCTTCTGGAAGCATGGGGTGAAATTTCTCCCGATTACCTCAGCAAATTAACAGCTAGAATGCCAAAGGTCTGCAATGCTGTAATTACTGCAAATGGAACATTCTTTGACGAAAGCAAAGTTTGAAGGAGAAAATTATTATTTGAAATAAAAATCATTATTTCTAACCTTGTCAATGTCTTGACTATATTTTCTAGTCATTTTGCAACTCATTTGATAAATATAATTGTGAGTTTTCATGGAAAATACAAAATTGTCTGGGTGACCCTAAACTTTTGAACGGTAGTGTATATACATATATTAAAATGACAAAAAAAAAAACACTTTTCAACAAAGTAAAAAATACAAAAAATATAGAAATTGGTATCGCTGTGTCTATAAAAGTCTGAACTATCACAATACAGCATTATATAATGTGCATGGTGAACTGAACGCCGTAAAAATAAAAAATATAAAACACCAGAATCACAGTTTTTTGATCACTTCATATCCCACAAAAAATTTAATAAAAAGTGATCAAAAAGTCTAATGTAGCCCAAAACACAATTTAACAATTAGTTTCCTCTTTTTAAGAGTAGTAAAACATAAAAAAAACGATATAAATTTGGTATCGCCGTAATCATATTGACTGGTAGAATAAAGCTAACATGCCATTTTTACCGAACGGTGAAAGCTGTAAAAACGAAACCCCTCAAAAGATTGAGGAATTGCTGTTGTTTTTCCTATTCAACCCCACAAATAATTTTTTTCCAGATTCACAATACATTATATGGTACAATAAATGATACCTCATAGCTATATCGATGGAAAAATAAAAAGTTATGGCTTTTGGAAGGTGGGGAGGAAAAAATGAAAAAATAAATCAAAGAAATGGCTGTGACAGGAAAAGGTTGAAGAAGGTGGCATAGTGTAATGACAGATTTAATTTAAAATCAATGTAAGGCCCCATGCACACGACCGTGCCCGCAATTGCGGTCCGCAAAAACGGAGGTTTTTTTTACGGTCGTGTGCATGGGGCCTTAGACAAGAGCAGAGCATGAATTTATAGTGAGAAATTATTTCATGATTTAGGGTGTATGCCTTCACTGGTGTCTGATGTCAAAAATGTTATATACAACAATTATATAATACACGTCATAGAAGAAATAAGAGGACACAATACAGACTCAAGCTTGTGTGGTCTGGCAGGAACATGTCTCAGCATACCATCTGATTAGAGAGAGCTGATATTCACTTTAGCTGTCAGGAAACATTACCTTGCTCCCGGCATGCCTATGCTGGATAAGTATCTCCAAAGAGCATGATCGGCTGATTTTCAATGTGACAGATGAAGTGTTCACCTCAAGTCTCATCTATTTATTACAACAGAGTGCACTAAGCTAATAGTAATGCCTGATTGCTGATGGATTCCCAATGGGAACCTGTTCGGAATTCAAGGTACTGTACATAAAGAAAACTTTTGTAAAGTTACAGAAATTGTACATAGATAACTGTCAAATTAGACTAAAAAGGTGAGATCATATTTCAATAAGTATCTATCATTAAATATTATAAAATAGCACTAGTTGATGCCATAACATTCTGATTGGTGTGTTCCGACTCCTGGGACCCCCATGGATTACGACAACAAAGGTACCAAGGTCCCCTCTGCCTTTTCCTTTTACAGCAAAACTCCCGTCCACTCACTATCCATAATGAGGATTGGTGGGAGTCCTGGCAGTCAGACCCCCACCAATCAGGAAGTGATGGCATATCCCAGCGATATGACATCACTTTTAATGGTGGAAAAACTTCTTTAATATGATTGAGAGAAAACTAGGAAGTGAGAATAGTCTTATGAGTATTTGACCTTTTTGACACTTATGAACTCAAGGGAAATATCGTCTCCTCAAGTTTGACCTTACAATGAGTTTCCCTTGTTTGCGTATTTTCAATCTTTTGTGATCTGGTTGCTGAGGAGGGGGGGGGGGGTCTGTATGGGCTAGCCATTTATACATAGATCTTGTCTGTTAGGTTTATAAATGTAATCTTTTGAATTCTGTTTGAGTTTACCGTATTAATTAATATCAGCTTGAAACTATCTGTATGCTCGGGAAATATCTAAATTGGAAGGGTTCACCATCAGAATGGGTCGCCATCTGCTACCCTGACCTCATCTGACCAACTGTAAGTAAAAAATACATCGTTTTTCCTAGCAAGCTCAATTAAAATGACTATTCTGCTATGCTAGTTTGTATCAAACAGTATCTACATTCTGGCCTCATCCGGCTGCTGTGTTTTCTCTGTGTAAATGAACACATACAGAGCTGAGCAGAAGAGTGAGGAAGCAGATGTCAAGACAGTGTCATTGATAGTCAGGAAGCTGCCTTAATGAGCAATTACTTATTCTTCCAGCCAGTGTATCACAAATATGACTTTTTTTCTTACAATATCACTGCAAAGTTCTAAAGACGCATCTTACAGAAATGTTCACTTCCTGCTGGGTTGTTGGTCATTAAACATTACATTTTACAATCATCATGAGTCTAGGCATATTAGTAATCAAAACATTTCTGAAATCATTCTAAATACAGACAGACAGTATAACAAAACCTACTGCTTGTATTATCAGGATTTTTCCTTTTAGTAATGGTTTGGTTATTGTTCTTAATTTTACTTTTTGCATTCTTGCCCTCTTTGAAGCTGTAGATATTAAAGCGCTAAACTGATTGGCGGCCTGGTGGCTCAGTGGCTAGGACGGTTGCACTACAGCATTGGATCCTGGGTTTGAATACAACCATGTGGGTAACACCGACATAGACTTTTTATTTTCTTCCAGGTACCATGGTTTTCTCCAACGCTCAATAAACATACTGAAAGAAGGACAGATAGATAATGAGCATTGGGCTCAGGGACTGATGTGATTGAATAAAATCTGTGAACATGTTGCTGCTTTACCCAAAACTTTTGCAACCTACAAATATCCTAAATTTAATATTTGCACTTTAAAATAAGATCGAATTAGTAGAATTTTTATAAAATATATGGAAAATAATTTCTAAAATATGTAAATGATAACTCTGTGGAAACCTTCTACATCTTCACGTCTCTCAAAACCTAACTTACCTATTTTATTGATCTCAGACTCAAAATTCCAGATTTCATTAAGTGGGGAGATGCTGAACCCCCTGCAATTTTTATGTGGCTAGAAAAGGTCTCTCAGATCGGCCGATTTGAGTAATTGGCAGGCTGGGAGCACCAATCTAGAGAAAAATTTCCGCCTATATGAAGCCTTGTTTGGATTTTGCACATAAAGCCTAAAATCAACTTTTACGCTATCACATTCACCCCTTTATCAGCTAATGCACAGCAGCAAGGCTAGATAGATTTAAGGCTATTTTATGTACATGAAGCTTATTCTGACTATTCAGCATATTTTGCTTTTAAATATAGAATGGCATGACCATTTGATTTCTTGTATTGTTATAGTTATTACTTGTTTGATGAATTGTTCTGACTTTTTCTTTTTTTTTTGTAAATTCTTTATTTTGAGACACAGTTTTTGGTGACAACAACAAACAATAAACAAGCAGTTCATTATACATATGATCACTTCCGTAATACAAAATTGCAATATGGCAAATCAAGCATAATAAAAAACCATAAGTATGAGTTTGCACGAAAGTGACCACTGCCAAAGAACTAGTCATATAAACATACAATCAGACTTTAAATCATAAATGAAAACATAAAATAAGAAAAACATAATAGGTCTTATCTCTATCTCAGGAACATTGAGATACATTGTATGACTACCAAGGCAAGAAAATAACACAAATAAGATACATATACGTCCAAGACAAATGCAATCTCTCAGATGTGGTCAATAATTAGGTGAGATCTGTAAAGTAAATTATAAGTGCTGTTTAAAGGGACTAAGTAGAGGAAACATAAGTACAGGAACACCACCCAAATGGACATCTCAGAATGAGACCTCCTCAGAGCCCGTCAATCAGATAAGTATACCAGGTACAAAGATCCAAGTCACATCCCAGTTCTCGCCCTACTATGAAAATCTCTCCATGGCTTCCAAACTTTCAGGAACAAGTCCCTTGTTGCCATCCCAACAGTTCTTCCAATGAATGGAGCTGGTGAACCTTAGACCACCACATGTCCATTGAAAGAGGGTCCTCACTGCGCCACTTCAATGGTATCAACAGTTTAGCCACCGAGATCAGGTGGACAAGTTCCTTCGTACAGGGGTAAAGTCTCCCGAAGGAAGCCATAAAAAGATCAGTTCAGGTGTCAATGTTAAAGAGCGACCCACAATATCATTAATAGCACTTTCCACCTGAACCCAAAAAGGTCTGATTTTGGGACAAAACCACCAGATATGTGACAGGGATCCAGGAGGTAACCCGCATCTCCAACAAACATTTGAAGAGATGAGATGTATCTTATATAGATATGCTGGAGTACGATACCAGCGAGTTAGCAATTTGTAAGAATTCTCCTGATGTCTTACATAACACAAGAACCCATGAGATCGAGACAAAATAAAGGAGACTTCTTTTTGCGAAAGAACAATATCTAATTATTTTTCCCACGCCATTAAGAAACAGGGTTTGGACGGGGCCAAATCTAAAAGAAGGTTGGTATAAATTTTGGACAAGGATCTGGCTGGAGACTGCGGCATAAGGGTATAATTCTCCATCCAAGTAGGATCTGGGTATGGAGGAGGAGCTATAGCCAAAAACTTGCAGCACGCTGATTCAAAGTCATACCGATGAAGAAATGTCACATTAGCAGCAGAGGTAGATCCACCTGTCCCATATGATTGAGCCAACAGTGCATTCAGGTCAGGAGTAACCCTACCAATAGTCACCTCACTGACCCTAAGAGAACCAAGAGGAGGCCATAACGACGACCCAGGAGAGGTTATCTTATCTGTAAAATAAGGAAGGACCCCCAGTGGAGCTATCGGAGAGAGGCAACCCCCAGCCATATTCAACACCTTAGACCTCTGACAAACTTTAAGCATACCACGCGTCATATCACTAACTAAAATTGTTTTCGGTGGCAATGGTAATTTAACCCAAAGCAAGGGTAGGCATTCCTCCGAGAGAACCCGTCTCTCCAGATCCAAGTAGCTATGGGTAAGGGAGGTGTTAGCAAGTTGCGACCAATGAAGCAATTGAATTACTTCATAATATAACCCTATATCTGGTAAAGATAAACCCCCATGTTTCTTTTTTAAAATAAGTAGTCTATGGGCCAATCTGGGACGTTTTCCCCTCCATAAAAAATTTATAAACAGACTTCTGAATCTAATGAAGTAACTAGCTGGAAGGTCTATGGGGATGCTTTGCAGTGGGTACAGGATCTGAGGGAGCACATAGGTGGCCAATATGTTTTTCTACCATTCCATGAAAGAAAGGGTATATTTATTTTAGACAGAAATTTTGGGATTTTCGGGACAAGAGGATCAAAGTTCAAGGAAAATACTTGTCTGGGATCCGCTGGAATTTCAATGCCCAAATATTGGATAGCCAAAGGCTGCCATTTAAACGAAGATATGGACTTTAAGTGTACTAACTGATCATGCGGTATAGAGATACCCAAGGCCTCAGACTTCCCATAATTAATTTTAAAATTAGAGATGTCTCCGAATTGAGCGAATTGAGCGTCCAAGATCAGCGGAATTGCAGGAAGAGGATTCGTAACTAATACCAGCAGATCATCTGCAAAAGCTGCCATCTTATGAGTGCGTCCCCCAACCCGGAGACCCTTAATGCCATCAGTTTGTCGAAATTTAAAAAGAAGGGGCTCTAACATAATAACAAAAAGGGATGGTGATAAGGGACACCCCTGCCGTGCTCCATTCAAAATTGAAAAGGAATCAGACAAAGACCCAATAATTTGAATCCTAGCAAAGGGCCCTCAATACAAGGAAAATATAGCATCTATAAATGTGGATGGAAAATGAAATTTCAATAGAGCTCTCCTCATGTACTCCCAACAGACCCTGTCGAAAGCCTTTTCGGCGTCAGTGCCTAGCAAAACCATAGAGCCTCTTGATTGACGAACATGTAGCATAGCATGCAGAACTCTACTCACATTATGTTAAACCTCCCGTCCCTTCACAAACCCCACCTGCTCATCTCCAACAATTAAGGGCAAGAGCGGCAGCATACGCCGTGCCAAAATTTTCGCCCACCATTTGACATCGCAATTTAAGAGCGAGATTGGTCTATAGCTTCCACACTGCTCTGGATCCTTCCCCTCCTTAGGAAGAATAGTAACAAACGCTTCCATAGACTGTTTAGGAAGAGAGGAGCCCTGCAGTAAAGAATTGCAGACCTCCATGAATTTAGGAATGAGCTGTGTCCGAAATTTTTTATAAAAGGAAATAGGCAAGCCATCCGGGCCTGGACTTTTTCCTGAAGGAATTGGGTCCAAAGTCTTTCCCACCTCCTCCTCCGTAATTGGCGCTAAAAGCGCTTCACATTGTAAATCGGAAAGGTGGGGAGCTGATATATCCGACAAAAATGCAGTTATGCGTTCTTTCCGGTCTGACATAGGAAGAGGAGTCCCCTCGGAGGAATCATTCAAATTATACAACTTGGAATAAGAAATCTGAAAGGCCTTGGCTATATGTTGCGTTGATGTCACTCACTCTCCCTGATAATTTTTAACAGCCTCTATAAACATCTTGGATTGCCTCTGCTTAATTAACCTAGTCATCAATTTAGAGCCTCTATCCCTATGCATATATGTCTGACTACAAGCTGCCCGATACGCCTTAGTGGCTTTATAACTAAGAAGGTCTTGAAGATCTTGGTGTAATGAACAAAGCGATCTATAGTCTAGAAGGGAACCCGTCCGTTTATGCACCCCTTCAGTATTGGAAATCTGTGACAGTAAGCTTACAACGTATTTTGATCTTTGTTTCTTAAAGAGGCTCTGTCACCACATTATAAGTGCCATATCTCCTACATAAGGAGATCGGCGCTATAATGTAGGTGACAGTGATGCTTTTTATTTAGAAAAACGATCTATTTTAAACCACTTTATTAGCGATTTTTAGCTTTATGCTAATGAGTTTCTTAATGCCCAAGTGGGTGTGTTTTTACTTTCGACCAAGTGGTCATTGTACAGAGGAGTGTATGACGCTGACCAATCAGCGTCATGCACTCCTCTCCATTCATTTACACAGCAGCATCGCGTTCTTACTAGAACACAATGTGCAGCCACATACACAGACATTAACGTTAATCAAGTGTCCTGATAATGAATGTACATTACCTCCAGCCTGGACGTCATGTGTATTCAGAATCCTGACACTTCTGAATCTTTTCTGTGAGATTTCCAGCAAGGGAAACAAAATCTCATTACATTTGTAATCTCGTGAGATTACACGTGGCTTGCTGGAATCTCACAGAAAATATTCAGAAGTGTCAGGATTCTGAATACACACGATGTCCAGGCTGGTGGTGATGTATATTCATTATCAGGACACTTGATTAACGTTAATGGCTGTGTATGTGGCTGCACATCGTGTTCTAGTAAGAACACGATGCTGCTGTGTAAATGAATGGGGAGAAGTGTATGACGCGGACTGGTCACTGATTGGTCAGCGCCATACACTCCTCTGTACAGCGCCCACTTGGGCATTAAGAAATGCATTAGCATAAAGCTAAAATCAGCTAATAAAGTGGTTTAAAATAGATCATTTTTCTAAATAAGAAGCATTACTGTCACCTACATTATAGCGCCGATCTCCTTATGTAGGTGATAGGGCACTTATAATGTGGTGACAGAGCCTCTTTAAGGTAAGAAGCTAAGGCAATAAGCTCCCCCCTCATATAGGCTTTATGTGTCTCGCATAGGATGGGCCTGGAGTTTTGTGGGAAGTAATTAAATTGAAAAAATTCCTCTAACTTGGAGGCAAGAGACACATTTTTCTCGGCGTGTTCTATGATCGTGTCATTCTGTCTCCAGACCCATTCCCGTTGAAGAACACCCTGCAATTCCAAAGTAATACACACCGGAGCATGATCCGAAACCGTAAGACTCCCTATATCAGTGCGCTGCAAGATCGGCAACAAAGCTAAAGGAAGGAAAAAATAGTCTATTCTATGATAAGTACCATGGGGAGCAGAATAGAATGTATAATCTTTAACCGATGGGTTACCAACCCGCCAAGCATCAACCATTCCCAATGTAGACATAAGCAAATTGAGCTTACGAAGTATCAAGGGGGACAGAGTCTGAACCAAGGAGGTTGAGTCCATCGGTAAATAAAAAGAAACATTAAAGTCTCCCCCCAAAATAAGTTGACCCTCCGAAAAGGACTTAACCCCTACGAGTAAGTAACTGTACGTCATTGCGGGAGGTTACTTCCCGCACGAGGACGTATAGTTACTGAGTTGTTTCCGGTGCACACTGTCGGCGACAGTTTGTACCGGGAACCTGGATGTCAGCTGTCGCCGACAGCTGACATTCCACTCTTGCTGGCCAGCGGTCCTTTGCCGCTGATTTTGGTGAATTAACCCCTTAAATTCGGCAAATTTTAGGGGTTTCTAGCATATCGGCAGACCCCGGTCCGAATTCAAGGGGTTTGCCGATAGTTAGCATGGCAAACAGATCCTAACAATGGCTTCCGTGTCTGCCATGGACGGAAGCCCATCAGGACGAACCTTCGGTGTGCATCGGGAACTGGAAGATCAGCTGTCCCCGACAGCTGACACTCCAGTGTTGCCGATCAGCGGCTCATCGCCGCTGATTTAGGCAATTAATCTGTTAAATGTGGTGCTCGATTGCGATCACCACATTTAGGGGGTTTGTAGCACATCAGCAGCCCCCATGCAATTGTGGGGGCTGCTGATGCTTGTGATGGCATCCGGAGGCCAGGCAACAGCCTCCGGGTCTGCCATGTATGGAAGCCTATGAAGACAAGCCTCTGGCTGATCCTCGTAAACTTACTCTCAGAGTGACTGTGACGTCACACTGACATTTGGTATACATTACATTACCTAGGCAGTGTAATGTATTCTAGCAGCGATCAGAGCTGCAGGTAAAAAAAAGAAAGTGTAAAAACGAAAAAAAAAGTTAATAAACAAAAAAATCAAGTGTAAAAAGTACAAAAAGTGAATAAAAATGTTTTATAAAACTGTAAAAATAAAAGGTTTTGTTTTCCTATAATAAGTCATTTATTAGGGAAAAAAATGAAAACATTAAAAAAAGTACACATATTTGGTATCACAGTGTTCATAACGACCCAAACTATGAAACTATAATGTTATTTTTTTCCGCATGGTGAACGCCGCAAACAAAATAAACGGAAAACTATGTCAGCATCGCTATTTTTTGGTCACCACCCCTCCCAAGATATAGAATAAAAACTGATCAAAAAGTCGCATTTACCCCAAAATAGTACCAATAAAAACTACAACCCGTTCTGCAAAAAACAAGACATCCCACAGCTTTTTTGACGAAAAAATAAAAAAGTTACGGCTCAGAATAGGGTGTCTCAGAAAATAAATTATTTTATAGAAACTTAATTTTATTGAGAAAACGCTGCAAAACGTAAAAAAAACTATACACATATGGTATCGCCGTAATCGTACCGACCGGAAGAATAAAGCAAAACTTAATTTATTGCGCTCCCGGAATGCTGTAAGAAATAAAGAATTTAATGCGCCAAAATCGCTTGTTTTTTGGTCACCTTAGCTCTAAAAAAGATCCTGTGGGGTCAAAATGCTCACTACACCCCTAGAAATATTCCTTGAGGGGTGTAGTTTCCAAAATAGGGTAACTTTTGGGGGGTTTCCACTGTTTTGGTCCCTCCGGGGCGTTGCAAACCCGACATGGCAATGAAAACCAATCCAGCAAAATCTGCGCTCCAAAATCCGAAAGGCGCTCCTTCCCTCCTGAGCCCTGCTGTGGGTCTAAACATCAGTTTATGACCACATATGGGGTATTGCCGTAATCGGGAGAAATTGCTTTACAAATGTTGCGGTGCTTTTTCTCCTTTATTCCTTGTAAAAATGAAAAAATTCTATGTTTCCACAGAAAAAAAGGTGATTTTCATCTTCACAGAATAATTCCACAAAATTCTGCAAAAAAACTGTGGGGTCAAAATGCTAACTATACCCCTAGAAAAATGCCTTGAGGAGTTTAGTTTCCAAAATGGGGTCACTTTTGGGGGGTTTCGACTGTTTAGGTACCACAAGACCTCTTCAAACCTGACATGGTGCCTAAAATATATTCCTAAAAAAAGGAGGCCCCAAAATCCACTAGGTGCTCCTGAGGTTGCTTCTGAGGCCTGTGTTTCAGTCCATTAGGATACTAGGGCCACATGTTGGATATTTCTAAAAACTGCAGAATCTTGGCAATAAATGTTGAGTTGCATTTTTCTTGTAAAACCTTTTGTGTTACAGATTTTTTTTTATTACAAATGAATTTTGGCAAAAAAAAATATGAAATGTTAAATACTTTTGTGTCAAAAAAGACAAAAGTATAATAGGTATGATACCTTTATTGGCTAACCATAAAAGTTCTATATGCAAGCTTTCAGAGCACAGAGGCCCCTTCTTCAGGCAGTTTACAAATGAATGACTTAGAAAAAAGCACAACATTTAGATGTTACACAAAGACAATTAGTACATGAGGTGATACATCATTAAGATAAGCCGGGGCAATAAAACTGAGGTTATAGGGGTGATGACTTAGGAGTTAAGGCATCTGGAGTCAGTCTGATGGGGGACGTGACGTGTGTCCATGTAGTGGCTCATAAATCCTGGTGTTAGATTGAGGCCTTGTGTCAATGACTGGAATTGTCACAACTGTCTTTGTGTAACATCTAAATGTTGTGCTTTTTTCTAAGTCATTCATTTGTAAACTGCCTGAAGAAGGGGCCTCTGTGCTCTGAAAGCTTGCATATATAACTTTTATGGTTAGCCAATAAAGGTATCATACCTATTATACTTTTGTCTTTTTTGACACAAAAGTATTTAACATTTCATATTGTCTCTGGCTAACACGGTACTACACTATTTTTTACTGTACTTGGCAAAAAAAAATGAAATTTGTAAATTTCACCTCTACTTTGCCTTAATTCCTGTGAAACGCCTAAAGGGTTAAAATACTCTCTGAATGTGGTTTTGAATACCTTGAGGGGTGCAGTTTTCAAAATGGGGTGATTTATGGGGACTTTCTAATATGGAAGGCCCTCGAAGCCACTTCAGAACTGAACTGGTCCCTGAAAAAATGGCCTATTGAAATCTTCTTGAAAATATGAGAAATTGCTGCTAAAGTTCTAAGCCTTGTAATGTCCTAGAAAAATAAAAGGATGTGAAAAAAACCAATGCAAACATAAAGTAGACATATGGGGGATGTTAACTAGTAACTATTTTGTGTGGTATTACTATCTGTTTTACAAGCAAATATATTTAAATTTAGAAAAATTCTAATTTTTGCAAATTTTTGCCAAAATTTGAAGTTTTTCACAAATAAATATTGAATTTATCGACCAAATTTTTTCATTAACATAAAGTTCAATATGTCACGAGAAAACATTCTCAGAATCGCTTGGATAGGCAAAAACACTCCGGAGTTATTACCACAGAAAGTGACACATGTCAGATTTTTAAAAATCATCTGTGTCCACAAGGCCAAAACAGGCTGTGTCCTAAAGGGGTTAAGGGACAAGAGGGTAGACCGCAGCCATCTATATTGACCAACATTAGGAGCGTATAGGTTAGCTAATGTAATCTCCATACCAAATACATGTCTTTTCAAAAAAATATATCGTCCCCCCCTCATCCATCATGGATGCCTCTACTTGAAAAGGGACTGACTTTTTCATTTGCAGTCCGTGTGTCACTGATTCCGCCTTATCACTTGTAATAATTTTTCGTTTTTAAAGTCCTATTTGTGTCCTTACTTGTGGACCTGCAAGTCCTACTCTAATGCTTTACAGTTTTCATTTGTTCGACACGATAATATTCAGACTTTTGAATGAAAACAGATTTGACAAAAAAGATATGCTAATTTGGTGAATTCTGGAATCACATGTTGAATGTGAACAAGTTATTATTAGGGTAATGTGACTGGTATTGTGATCTTGTTCTTTTATGTGACCCATGGGATGAATGTTTACACAGCACTAAGGAGGATCCTATTTATGATCACACGACTAGAAAGCATTGACAAAGGATGTCAAATCCCAAATGCAAAGCAGAAATGAGTAATAAATATCTTCTTTGAGAGAGTGTTTATATAGCTTTTACCTGCCGATAGCATAGGAGCTATATGGACAGTTTATACCAATTGCATTTATGGTATGTATAAGTATAAACTCTTTAATTTACATTTTATACTTTTAAAATTGTTTGTATATTATTTTTTTTTGTAAAAATATGGCTGAACTATAATTTTTCTATTGAGCACTGTACATTCCTTGGCTCCCTATAGCTTTATTGATAGAAAGCTAGAGAAAGATAGATTTCTTTTCAGACCAAATTTCTGACAAAAGTATTTGCTAAAATTCTGGCATAGATTAGGTTGAAAGACATATAGAAAATAGCAGATATGCAGAATTCCATTTACTATATAGAAAGTTCAGGAGGTTATCGACAAGGACAGAGACTCTTCAGATGCCAGACAGCAGAGGCTGCCTATGTGAAGAGACATTCCTTAGAAGTCGCATTATCATATTATGAGGTATACACACTGGCGTAGCTATAGGGGTCGCAGCGGTCGCAATTGCGACCGGGCCCCGAAGCCAGGGGGGCCCACGGCCCCCTGCACCACATCAATAAAAAGTTACTATAGTAACTCGGGCCGCGGGCCCCTGTTACTATAGTAACATACTTGACTTACCTTCCTGGTTCCGGATCGCAGCGGAGGTCCTGACGTCAAGCGCTGTGCGCAGCGCATGACGTCACAGCGCTATGCCGCCGCGCACAGCATCGAGACTACAGAACTCCCGCTGCGGCCGAAGAGGAAGGTAAGCTTAGCCCTGACTGGCGGGGTCTGACTCCCGGGACCCGCCAATCAGCTGTTTTGAAGGGGCCGCAGCACTCGTACGAGAGCTGCTCCCCTTCATTCCTGTCACTTCATTCCGGTCACACTGTGAATCCGTGTTGGCGATTCACAGTGTGGGCGAGTAGTGAAATGAAGGGGAAGCAGCTCTCGTACGAGTGCTGCGGCCCCTTCAAAACAGCTGATTTGCGGGTCCCGGGCGACACATCAGCTATTGATGGCCTATCCTGTGGATAGGCCATCAATGTTTAGGGACTGCACAACCCCTAAGCCTACGATGTAGCAGGCTTAGGGGGCCCATGAGACAGGATCACAGATTGTGTGATCCTGTCTGCTGGGCCCTGTATCTAAGCCAATCACATGGTAGGCTTAGATACATGGCCCATGCGTGATCCTATCTGCTGGGCCCTGTATCTAAGCCTACCACACTGTAGGTTTAGATACAGGGCCCCAGCACACAGTAATCTTATACTGTATAAGATTACTGTCTGCTGGACCCTGTATCTAAGCCTACCTTGTGGTAGGCTTAGATACAGGGTCCCACAGACAGTATCACACATGGGCCCTGTATCTAAGCCTTAGGGTATGTGCACAGACACTAATTACGTCCGTAATTGACGGACGTATTTCGGCCGCAAGTACCGGACCGAACACACTGCAGGGAGCCGGGCTCCTAGCATCATACTTATGTACGATGCTAGGAGTCCCTGGCTCGCTGCAGGACAACTGTCCCATACTGTAAACATGTTTTCAGTACGGGACAGTTGTCCTGTAGCGTCGTACATAAGTATAATGCTAGGAGCCCGGCTCCCTGCAGTGTGTTCGGTCCGGTACTTGCGGCCGAAATACGTCCGTCAATTACGGACGTAATTAGTGTGTGTGCACATACCCTAACACATGTGTTACTAATCATTTTTTGTGTGTTTTCTTACAGGTTCGGTCGTTGGACTACGGCGGATTCCAGGACTACTTCGATGACAGCTTTTTTTTTATTAATAAAATGGTTAATGAGGGTTGTGGGTTTTTTTTTTTTATTTCAATAAAATATTTTTTCTATGTCTTTGTGTTTTTTTTTTAAACTCTATTACTACCGCCTTAGTAATGGCCGCCGGCTGATTGACAGCATCCATTGCTAAGATGGGGCTTAGTGTTAGCGGATGCAGAGGCTAACACTGACCCCCTTTATTACCCCGGTACCCACCACCACCAGGAGTACTGGGAAGAGCCGGGTACGATCCAGTACCTGACCATCTGTAGCGATGGTCGGCCACTGGGGTGGCCGCAGGCTGGTATTATCAGGAGGGGAAAGGCCAAAAACAGTGGCCCTTCCCATCCTGGTAATGCTGCTGCTTTATTGTATCTGGCTGGTTATGAAAATGGGGGGGACCCCACGTCATTTAAAATAAAAAATAATTGGAAAGAACGATGTCGGGTCCCCCCCCAATTTTCATAACCAGCCAGATACAACACAGCAGCAGCAGGCAGCATTACAAGGGTGGGAAGGGCCACTGTTTTTGGCCTTCCCCAGCCTAATACTACCAGCCTGCGGCCACCCCGGTGCCTGCCCGTCACTACAGATGGTCGGGTACTGGTTTGTACCCGGCTCTTCCCAGTACCCCTGGTGGCGGTGGGTACCGGGGTAATAATGGGGGTTAGTGTAGCCTCTGCACCGGCTAACATTAAGCCTCGCCTTAGTAATGGAGGTTGTTAATCAGCCAGCGGCCATTACTAAGGCGGTGATAATAAAGTTTAAAAAGATACAAGCACATAGAAAAAATATTTTATTGAAATAAAAAAACACAACCCTCATTAACCATTTTATTGAGAATAAAAAAAAAGCCGTCATTGAAGTCCTCGTATCCGAAGTCCAACAACCGAACCTGTAAAAAAAACACAAACACAAAAATAATCAGTAACACATAAAGGGCATGACCACACGTGGCGGATTTCCTCCGCAACTGTCCGCATCAATGCCGCACAGAATCTGCGTTGCAGATTCTGCTGCGGATCTGCACAAAATGTGCAGTACATTGATGCGGACTAGCTGCTGCGGACTGCGGGAAAAGTGCTTCCCTTCTCCCTATCAGTGCAGGATAGAGAGAAGGGACAGCACTTTCCCTAGTGAAAGTAAACGATTTTCATACTTACCGGCCGTTGTCTTGGTGACGCGTCCCTCTTTCGGCATCCAGCCCGACCTCCCTGGATGACGCCGCCAGTCCATGTGACCGCTGCAGCCTGTGCTTGGCCTGTGATTGGCTGCAGCCGTCACTTAGACTGAAACGTCATCCTGGGAGGCCGGACTGGAGACAGACGCAGAGAGTTCTCGGTAAGTATGAACTTATATGTTTTTTTACAGATATATGTATATTGAGATCGGTAGTCACTGTCCCGGGTGCAGAAACAGTTACTGCCGATCGCTTAACTCTTTCAGCACCCTGGACAGTGACTATTTACAGACGTCTCCTAGCAACGCTCCCGTCATTACGGGAGCCCCATTGACTTCCTCAGTCTGGCTGTAGACCTAGAAATACATAGGTCCAGCCAGAATGAAGAAATGTCATGGTAGTAAAACCAATACGCTCCGCAGCACACATAAGATCTGCGGACTTCATTGCGGAATTTTGACTCTCCATTGAAGTCAATGGAGAAATTCCGCCATGAGTCCGCCACTGCTCCGCAACAGACAGAGCATGCTGCGGACACCAAATTCCGCTCCGCAGCCTATGCTCCGCAGCGGAATTTTACGCCTCGTCTAAACGAACACTGCTAAATTAAAGTGTAAGTCAATGGACAAACGGCACCGCTGCGGATTAACGCTGCGGAGTGTCCGCAGCGGAATTTAAGTGAAATTCCGCCACGTGTGAACCCAGCCTTAGAAGCAAAATTATTATTCTTACCTATCCTGGGTCCAGCGCTGGAGCCGCAATGTCAGCGAGCTGGGCCCTGTATCTAATCCTATCATGTGTGATACTGTCTGCTGAGCCACTGTATCTAATCCTATCATGTGTGGTACTGTCTGCTGAGCCACTGTATCTAATCCTATCATGTGTGATACTGTCTGCTGAGCTGTGTATCTAATCCTATCATGTGTGATACTGCCTTCTGAGCCACTGTATCTAATCCTATCATGTGTGATACTGTCTGCTGAGCCACTGTATCTAATCCTATCATGTGTGATACTGTCTGCTGAGCCACTGTATCTAATCCTATCATGTGTGGTACTGTCTGCTGAGCCACTGTATCTAATCCTATCATGTGTGATACTGTCTGCTGAGCCACTGTATCTAATCCTATCATGTGTGGTACTGTCTGCTGAGCCACTGTATCTAATCCTATCATGTGTGGTACTGTCTGCTGAGCCACTGTATCTAATCCTATCATGTGTGATACTGTCTGCTGGGCCACTGTATCTAATCCTATCATGTGTGATACTGTCTGCTGAGCCACTGTATCTAATCCTATCATGTGTGATACTGTCTGCTGAGCCACTGTATCTAATCCTATCATGTGTGGTACTGTCTGCTGAGCCACTGTATCTAATCCTATCATGTGTGATACTGTCTGCTGGGCCACTGTATCTAATCCTATCATGTGTGATACTGTCTGCTGAGCCACTGTATCTAATCCTATCATGTGTGATACTGTCTGCTGAGCCACTGTATCTAATCCTATCATGTGTGGTACTGTCTGCTGAGCCACTGTATCTAATCCTATCATGTGTGATACTGTCTGCTGAGCCACTGTATCTAATCCTATCATGTGTGGTACTGTCTGCTGAGCCACTGTATCTAATCCTATCATGTGTGGTACTGTCTGCTGAGCCACTGTATCTAATCCTATCATGTGTGGTACTGTCTGCTGAGCCACTGTATCTAATCCTATCATGTGTGATACTGTCTGCTGGGCCACTGTATCTAATCCTATCATGTGTGATACTGTCTGCTGAGCTGTGTATCTAATCCTATCATGTGTGATACTGCCTTCTGAGCCACTGTATCTAATCCTATCATGTGTGATACTGTGCTCAGCCACTGTATCTAATCCTATCCATAGTTTATAGGGTCGTAGTGCTATAGATATGCTATGCTGTCTCATATACACACTTTTTTTTGGGGCGGACACATGTATTGGGGCTATTTCCCGGACATTTTAAGCCCTGAGGGTATGTTCACACGGCAGCGTCTGTTACGGCTGAAATTACTGTGCTGTTTTCAGGAGAAAACAGCACCGTAATTTCAGCCGTAATGGCATGTGCAGGCGTCTTTTGCTGCGTCCATTACGGAAGTAATTGAAGCTGGTTTTTACCATGGAGTCCATGGAAAACGGCTCCATTTACGTCTGAAGAAGTGACAGGCACTTTTTTACGCGCCGCCTTTTGACAGCGGCGCGTAAAAAAAAATGACCGTCGGCACAGAACATCGTAAGACCCATTCAAATGAATGGGCAGATGTTTGCCGACGCTTTTGAGCCGCATTTTCGGACGTAATTCAATGCTAAAACGCCCAAATTACGTCCGTAAATAGTGTGTGTGAACCCAGCCTTAGTGACGCCCCGGCTGCTAGTGCTGCATTGTTGGGTCACTTAGGCCATGAGAAGTTTGCGGGGGGGGGGGGGCCCAGTAAGAATTTTTGCATCGGGGCCCATGAGCCTCTAGCTACGCCCCTGGGTATACAATAGTGTGTCACTGCCTCTGTGAACTCTATACAACGACCATATTTTGTTTAGTTTACAATGTTGCAGTTGCATGAGAGAAAATATCTTATAGTGAGGAGCATGTGTCTATAAAATATATGACCACACACTTTGGTAGCATCCTGAGGGGCATAACAAGTAACCTTGGAGCCCTAAAGCAAATTTCAAACTTAGGCCCCATTTTACCATGGGTACTTTCAACAGAAAACTCAAAGCATGAAAAACGTATTATTGGTTTGTCCCCCTCTGTGTGCCATTTCGAAATGCACAGGAAATAAATAGGAGCATTGCTGGAGCGGGCTCTAGGGGCATGTGCCCCAGGTGCAGTAATGTCACATTAAAGGGACGATTAACTAAATGAAGGTTAAGCACAGAAATCATGCTCACAGTGACATCACAATACAGGATTAATGAACACAGTGATGTCAAAGCAGAGTAATAATATACATGGAAATGTTGCAGTAAAAAGATAATTAACTCAATTAAATAACAGAAAAGGAATCATGAGCAAAGTTATGTCACAGTATAAGGATAATGCACACAGAGATGTCACAGTGCAAGGAATAGCTACTCAGTGGTTACAGCACAAGAATTATAAAAAAAGAGTGATGTCACAACACAAAAATGTCATGAACAAACACATCCTGGCATAAAAAACAAAACACATAATGACGTCCCCATGGAAGCAGAATGTACACAATGTTTTCACAGTACAGGAAAAATTCTGTGATATCACAGCAAAGGAATAATGCAAAAAGTGATATTGCAGAGGGACATTACACATACTGTAACAGGGATGCAACAAGTAGCCATGGGGCTTAAAGAGGCTCTGTCACCAGATTTTGCAGCCCCTATCTGCTATTGCAGCAGATCGGCGCTGCAATGTAGATTACAGTAACGTTTTTATTTTTAAAAAACGAGCATTTTTGGCCAAGTTATGGCCATTTTTGTATTTATGCAAATGAGGCTTGCAAAAGTACAACTGGGCGTGTTGAAAAGTAAAAGTACAACTGGGCGTGTATTATGTGCGTACATCGGGGCGTTTTTACTTCTTTTACTAGCTGGGCGTTCTGATGAGAAGTATCATCCACTTCTCTTCAGAACGCCCAGCTTCTGGCAGTGCAGATCTGTGACGTCACTCACAGGTCCTGCATCGTGTCGGCCACATCTGCACCAGAGGCTACAATTGATTCTGCAGCAGCATCAGCGTTTGCAGGTAAGTAGCTACATCGATTTACCTGCAAACGCCGATGCTGCTGCAGAATCATCTGTAGCCTCTGGTGCCGATGTGTCCTCACTCGTCTGACACGATGCAGGACCTGGGGAAGTGACGTCACAGCGTGATCTCTCGAGAACACGGCTGTGTCTGCACTGCCAGAAGCTGGGCGTTCTGAAGAGAAGTGGATGATACTTCTCATCAGAAAGCCCAGCTAGTAAAAGTAGTAAAAACGCCCCGATGTAACACACATAATACACGCTCACTTGGACTTTTACTTTTAAACACACCCACTTGGACTTTTGCAAGCCTCATTTGCATAACTACAAAAATGGTCATAACTTGGCCAAAAATGCTCGTTTTTTAAAAATAAAAACGTTACTGTAATCTACATTGCAGCGCCTATCTGCTGCAATAGCAGATAGGGGTTGCAAAATCTGGTGACAGAGCCTCTTTAATAACAAATCTTGGAAATGCAAACCATTCAGTTTTCCACAGCCCCTTTAATCATTCATAGTCTTTACAATCTGCACTTTACCTCTTTGTGGAAATGGGCCCCCTTAGTTATTGGACCTCATAGCAGCTGCTATGCCTGCTACCCTGGGAGTTATGCCCATAATCAGCTACTAAGTATATTAACCCGTTAGTGACCGGCCCATCGTGTTTTTACGTCGGTCACTAACTGGCCTTATTCCGATGCCATAGACTTTTTACGTCGCAGCATCGGAATAAGTAAACAGAGCAGGGAGCTGTCAAATCTCCCTGCTCTCAGCTGCCAGAGGCAGCTGAGAGCTGGGAGCGTCCCTGCTCTGCCGGGTGAGATCGATATTAGTATCGATCTCACCCGTTTAACCCCTCAGATGCGGTGCACAATAGCGTGCACCGCATCTGAGTGGTTTTGGAGAGAGGGAGGGAGCTCCCTCTCTCCCACCGACACCCGGCTATAAGATCGCCGAGTGTCTGTGTCTCCAATGGCAGCCGGGGGCCTAATAAAGGCCCCCAGGTCTGCCTGGAGTGAATGCCTGCTAGATCATGCCGGAGGCATGACCTAGAAGATGCCTGTCCGTGTTAAACGGACAGGCAGTAATACACTGCAATACAAAAGTATTGCAGTGTATTATAAATGCGATCGCAGAATCGCATATTATAGTCCCCTAGTGGGACTAGTAAAAAAGTGAAAAAAAAGTTTAATAAAGTTAATTTAAAAAAAAATGTGAAAAAAAATGAAAAACCCAGCTTTTCCCCTTACAAAATGCTTTACTATTAAAAAAACTAAATAAAGTTAAAAAGTTACACATATTTGGTATCGTCGCATAAAAATGTAACCCACACGGTGAACGCCGTAATTTTTTTTATAAAAAACTATGGAAAAATTGCTGTTTTCTGTGAATACTGACTTTAAAAAAATGTGATAAAAAGTGATCAAAAAGTCGCATCTTCTCCAAAATGGTACCAATAAAAACTACAAGTCTTCCCGCAAAAAAAAAACACTCATACAACCGCATCGGCGAAAAAATAAAAACGTTACGGCTCTTCAAATATGGAGACACAAAAACAAATAATTTTGAAAAAAAAGCGTTTTTACTGTGTAAAAGAAGTAAAACATACAAAAACTATACAAATTTGGTATCGTTGCAATCGTAACAACCCGCTGAATAAAGTTATTGTGTTATTTATATCACACGGTAAACGGCATAGATTTAAGACGCAAAAAAGAGTGGCGAAATTTCAGGTTTTTTTCTATTTCCCCCCAAATAAAAGTTAATAAAAGTTAATCAATAAATAATATGTCCCCCAAAATGGTGCTATTAAAAAATACAACTTGTCCTGCAAAAAACAAGACCTTATACAGCTATGTCGACGCAAAAATAAAAAGGTTATAGCTCTTGGAATGCGACGATGGAAAAACTTAAAAAATGGCTTGGTCATTAACCCCTTAACGCACCATGACGTAACTGTACGTCATGGTGAGCAGTAAATTCGCGCACCTTGACGTACAGTTACGTCAGTGCTTTGACAGCTAACCGCCGCGCGGCGCTACACCGCAGCGGCGGTTAACTGTGCAGGGTGTCAGCCCTGCTCTCCCCGTTGCCGATCAGCGGCCTGTCGCCGCTGATATCGGCAGTTAACCCCTTAATTGCGGCGCTCGATTTTGAACGCCACAATTAAGGTCTTTAGCGCCGATCGGCAGCCCCCATGTGAAATCACGGGGGCTGGCGATGGTACCCATGGCAACCGGACGCCAGACAATGGCTTCCGGGTTGCCATGTACAGAAGCCTATGAGGACCACCCCGAGGGTGGTCGTCGTAGGCTTCCTGTCAGTGTGACTGTCACGTCACAATGACAGTTGGAATGCATTACACTACGTGTGTAGTGTAATGTATTCCAGCAGCGATCAGAGCTGCAAGTCTAAGTGTCCCCTAGTGGGACAAGTGAAAAAAGTAAAAAAAAGAATAAAAATGTTTTAAAAAAAGTGTAAAAATAAAAGTTATAAGTGACATAAACATGAACTGCTTTTTTCCTATTATAAGTCTTTTATTATAGGAAAAAAAATGAATACGTAAAAAAAAATGACACACATTTGGTATCACCGCGTTCGTAACGACCCCAACTATAAAACTATAATATTATTTTTCCCGCACGGTGAACGCCGCAAAAAAAATAAACGAAAAACTATGCCAGAATCACTATTTTTTGGTCACCGCCCCTCACAAAATATACAATAAAAAGTGATCAAAAAGTCGCATGTACGCCAAAATAGTACCGATACAAACTACAACCCGTCCCGCAAAAAACAAGCCCTTACACAGCTTTTTTGACTGAAAAATAAAAACGTTACGGCTCTCAGAATATGGTGACACAGGAAATAAATTATTTTCTAAATAAGTTATTTTATTGCGCAAACGCTGCAAAACATAAAAAAACTTATATACAAATGGTATCACTGTAATCGTACCGACCCGCAGAATAAAGAATAATGGTCATTTATAGCCCAGGGTAAACGCCGTCAAAAATAAATAAAAATCATTGTCAGAATTGATGGTTTTTGGTCACCTTGCTTGCCGAAAAAATTGAATAAAAAGTGATCAACAAAATTGCATGTACCCCAAAATGGTACCAATGAAAATTACAGATTGTCCCGCAACAAATAAGCCCTCACGCAGCTCTGGTGGTGAAAAAATAAAAAAAGTTCCGGCTCCCAGATTATGGCGATGCAAAATGTGCAGTGTTCCAAAAGTGGATAAGATCGGGCGCCATTTATAAGTGCGACACTGGCCACATATCTGTGGATTATTATTTATTTACCCAATTATTATACCCTCTTATTATGCCCCTGATGTACTCTGCCCAGTCTACATATGCCCCATATTATTAACTGAAATACCAGCAAAACGCCAGAACTACTACCAAGCAAAATATGCACTCCAAAAGCCAAATGGCGTCCCTCCCTTCTGAGCCCTACAGCGTGCCCAAACAGCCGTTTACGTCCACCGATATGGCATCGTACCAAAAAATGGTACCAATAAAAACTACAGCTCGTCCCGCAAAAAATAAGCCCCCACACCGCTCTATTGACAGAAAAATAAAAAAGTAGTGGCTCTTGGAAAGCGGGGAGGAAAAACGAAAAAGCAAAACATGAATCAGTTCGTAAGGGTTACTTACTTTCGAATGAAAAAACATTTATGACCACATGTGGGGTATAGCCGTACTCGGGAGAAATTGCTTTACAAATGTTGGGGTGCATTTTCTCCTTTATCCTTTGTGAAATTGAAAAAATTCAACATTTTAGTGGAAATAATGTTGATATTAATTTTCACGCCCTAATTCTAATAAATTCTGCAAAAGACGTGTGGGGCCTAAATGCTCACTATACCCCTACATAGATTCCTTAAGTGGTGTCGTTTCCCAAATGGGGTTACTTTTGGGGGGCTTCCACTGTTTCGGTCTCTCAGGGGCTTTGCAAATTCGACATGACACCCAAAATCTATTCCAGCTAAATTTGAGCTCCAAAAGCCAAATAGCTCTCCTTCCCTTCTAAGCCTCGCTGTGGGTCCAAACAGCAGTTTATTACCACATATGGGGTATTTACGTAATCAGGAGAAATTGTTTTACAAATGTTGGGGCGCTTTTTCTCCTTTATTCCTTGTAAAAATTAAAAATGGCTACCTTTTTTCAGAAAAAAAAGTAGATTTTTACCTTTACAGACTAATTCCAATGAATTCAGCAAAACAACTGTGGGGTCAAAATGCTAACTTTACCCCTAGAAAAATTCCTTGAGGGGTGTAGCTTCCAAAATGGGGTCACTATTGGGGGGTTTCCACGGTTTTCATCCCTCCAGTGCTTTACAAACGCGACACGGCACTGAAAACTATTTTAGCAAAATCAGAAATGCAAAATCCAAATGGTGCTCCTTCTCTTCTGAGGCCTGCTGTGGGTCCAAACAGCAGTTTATTACCACATATGGGGTATTGCTATAATCGGAAGAAATTGCTTTACATATGTTGGGGTGTTTTTTCTACTTTATTCCTTGTAAAAATTTAAAATTTCCCCATTTTTTCACAAAAGAAGTAGATTTTCACCTTCACATACTAATTCAAATAAATGTAGCAAAAAAACTGTGGGTTCAAAATGCTAACTATACCCATAGATAAATTCCTTGAGGGGTATAGTTTCCAAAATGGGGTCACTTTTGGGGGGTTTCCACTGTTTTGGCAGCACAAGACCTCCTCACACCTGACATGGTACCTAAAATATATTCTAAAAAAAAGGAGGCCCAAAATCCACTAGGTGCTCCTTTGCTTCTGAGGCCGGTGTTTCAGTCCATGACCGCACTAGGGCCACATGTGGGATATTTCTAAAAACTGCAGAATCTGGGCAATAAATATTGAGTTGCATTTCTTGGGTAAAACCTTCTGTGGTACAGAAAAAATTTGTTACAAATGAATTTTTGAAGAAAAAAAATGAAATTTGTAAATTTCACCTCTACTTTGCTTTAATTCCTGTGAAACGCCTAAAGGGCTAAAATACTTTGTGAATGCTGTTTTGAATACTTTGATTGGTGCAGTTTTCAAAATGGGGTGACTTCTGGGGACTTTCTAATATATAAGGCCCTCAAAGCCATTTCAGAACTGAACTGGTCCCTGAAAAAATAGCCTTTTGAAATTTTCTTTAAAATATGAGAAATTGCTGCTAAAGTTCTAAGCGTTGTAACGTCCTAGAAAAATAAAAGAATGTTCAAAAAACAACGCAAACATAAAGTAGACATATGGGAAATATAAACTAGTATGTATTTTGTGTGGTATTACTATCTGTTTTACAAGTAAATACATTAAAATTTAGAAAAATGCTAATTTTTGCTAATTTTCTCTAAATCTTGGCGTTTCTTACAAATAAATATTGAATTTAACGACGAAATTTTTTCAGTATCATAAAGTACAACATGTCACGAGAAAACAATCCCAGAATCGCTTGGATAGGTAAAAGCATTCTGGAGTTATTACCACATAAAGTGACACATGTCAGATTTGCAAAAATGGGGCTGGTCCTGAAGGCCAAAACAGGCTTAGTCACTAAGGGGTTAAGGTTTAAAATAGGCTGGTCATTAAGGGGTTAATATTATTATAATTATTATTATTATTATTATTATTATTATTATTATTATTATTATTATTATTATTATTACTTTATCTCTTTCCTAAGATTCTGATTTAAATTCCTTTATTGTTTGCCTATAATTTATGTGCAAACACAATTATTGTTTATTTAGTTCAATTATGTTCAATTATTGTTTATTTATTTAGTCCAGGGGTATTCCCATCTATGACATTTCTGTTTCTTCTCCACAGGATATGCCATGAGTGTCTGATAGGTTAGCGTTCCACTGCTGGGACCTCCAACTATCAGGGGAATCAGAGTCCCTATAACCCCACGATTCACCAGGCAATGTCTCCGATGTCTAAAGCATTTAGATGGAGAGTGAATGGCGAGGTGGCAGCCCATGTGTGTAGCGCTCTTCATTCAGGTCTATGTGATGTTGTGGAAACGGTCGAGCAAGCTTGACATGCATTTCCTAGAATTGTTAGACATTGGCATGTCTGGAGGAAAAACAGCTGAGCTTTAGAGTAAAAGACTTTGAATACTTACTACACATGTGAATCCTGGAGCAATGTGATATTTTCACGTTTGACTGGAGATATGCTTTAAATTTTGTTGAGGACTTCTGCAAAACTTCCAGTTGATATCTAAGAGTCATCACTAGACCTAGAAATTGACGTCACCATCAGTGAAATGCCTGAGGAGAACAATTATAGAAGGCTATGAAAAACTATATTAACACATTGTCATATATCCAGCTGCAAGACAGTTCAGGCATAAGTAATGCCATTACTGGAATACTGTGAGTCAGTGCAGAAAAGATGCATTTATAAAAAAAAATGCAACAGTAGGTCGCAGGATGTAGCAACACAATAGACCAAAATAAAATAACAGTTGAGGGTTTCTATTTATCCTTTTGATTTCTGACTCTCATAGGTTTTGCTGATCGAGACTGTTTCAAGTCATTTCTCCATGTCACCATCTCATCTGGCCCTAGACAGCCAGGAACAGTGCAACTTATTAAAGTGATGAATGGGTAACCCCATGTAGAATATAGTAAAGTGCATTGCTTCTGCAGCAAATATAAAACATATTTGTCAGGAAAGCATTATTTCTTAGTGAGGAGACATGCTAATGAAGGTTCTACCGTCTACCCGTTCAATATACTGTAGGTCTTACATTTTCTCTGACAGATAATTGACTTATCAGGGCACTAGTAGACAATGATAGCAAATGTCTAATTGACAATTGGTTGCTACGTAATACAAATTATATGCCGAGATACCATGTTAGTAAACCTCTGTGTAGTTTGTTGATAAATCAAGCCATGTGCACATTAACACAAGGGATGAATCAATTCCTTGGCTTGAACTGGATAACAGAAGAGGTAGAAGAAGTAACAGCACCAGGACTTCAGAGTAGATAAGATGCTGGTTTAATCATCAAAAAGTGAGTGACTTTTCGGTTCACATCTGAACCTTTCCCAAGCAGTTGCAGAGTGCCAGATATATATAGGAAGTACATGGAGTGGTCAATAAAAAGGCATATTACTCTATAATTCATAATTTATACATCATCTCAAATATATATATATATATATATATATATATATATATATATATATATATATATATATCTCAAAAGTGCCCACATAGAGTACATGAATAAATAGCCATTCAATATATAACAATTTATAATAAAGTGTTATATATTGAATGGCTACATATTCATGTACTCCATTTTCTTTTTAGTTATTTGGTATTATACACCAGTTTTTCTGTATATGTTTACTATTTTGGGGGTGCCTCTAAACTGTAGACTTTGAACTGAACATATTCCCGCTTATTATGGCCTTTTGGTAGGGATCTGATGCTGGTATTTTCGCTCAACCTGTAATTATCATATGTCTATATTGCCGCTAGTTACCCATATCCTTGCCACACTTGCAGCCAGCTCTGAGTGGGTCCTTCGTTATGCACACCAGGGGTTGGTACGCTACCATGTATGACACCACATCACTCTCATGGGAGTTATGTGAACACACATCGGCACATCGGCGTGTGACACACACCCAGGGTGCCTGTCTTCATATTTCAGTATGGGACTTTGACTGTCCATTTGATGGCCATCAGTCTCCTTTCTCCTCCCCAACCTTCTATTTCATGGTATGAGGGATTCCGCTGGTCACTTTTTAGTGACTTTTGTGCCATCGCTGTACCTTGGCTTTGGGGTGTTGTTCACACCGGGTGCGTTTTTTTGTGCTGGACAGTTTATGTGTGACATTTATACCAGCCCAGTAGTATCCATTATATCATATAAAATAATTCCCCTATCCATTGTCCCTTGACATTAGTACAATTATCACTATCTTTATTTAGGTATTTTTTTTACTTGCCTCAATATTACCATTACGGCTGGATGTACGGTACATGCATGTGCGGACATGCGCATTAGGAAGCCCCTTTCTCTCTGTCTCTTAAGATCACCACTATCGCTCCCTTAGACCAGCGGCGCATGCGTGGACATGCACCGCGCAGTCTGGGTACCCTAAATGATCTAGACTTTCTACGCATGCACAATAGTGCGGCTTGGACGCCATTATGGCGGCTTATACATCTGTTAAATAACATGTCTACTAGTAATTAACACTTGTTTTTTACACTGTATATGTTTTATACTATGTTAGAGCTTGTGACTAGGAAGTTATTCTAGTACTTAATATTATGGACGGATATACACGATTGATATATCAAATATAAACTGTATACTTATGATATTGTATTATTTACACTGATGATTGGATGGGTTTTGACTGATTGACACTATGATACAGAATATAGCTTGTTATTGCACCATGTAATTTGCTTGAGAAAGGCTTTTAGTGGACAGAACTGAATTGTTGCACTAAGGACAATAAGGTACGCTTCATTTTTTCACTGGATTCCATGAAGAACTGCCTGAGTTTTTGATTCATATATTCATGGGACGTTAGTCTGTTCCCCAAGGCTTGCACCCACAAATCGCCCATGCTGCTAGACTGTGGATTGTCTATATAGATACATATATTATTTTTATATATATATACATATATGTATTTGTGATGATGTATACATTTTTGAATTATAGATTAATATGCTTGTATAATGACCACTGTATGTACTTCCCGCATGGCTCGAGAAAGGTTCAGATGTGAACCGAAACATCGCTCACTTTTCGGTGATTAAATCAACATTTTCTTATCTACTCTGAAGACCTGGTGCTGTTACTTCTTCTACGTCTTTTGTATTATATATACAGTGTATATATATATATATATATATATATATATATACATATATATATGTATACATATACAGTACCGGTCAAAAGTTTTAGAACACCTGAATTCTTCCAGTTATTTTTAACATTACCACAGTTCTAGTACAGAAAAAAAACGTGAATTGTTCAAAGATTTAAATGTAAGTTAAAAACAAAAATAATATGAACAAAAATAATATTAATTTTTAACCTCCAAAGCAACAATAGTCTGAATTTCTGATTTTAACCAAAGGGCTTTTTTTCAGGGAAGACATCAAGGACAGATGCTCTACAGCACAGAAAGCAAATTATGGTTTGAAATTGGATGCAAACTATTGACTAAACTCTTGGAGATTACTTTCAAACTCTGATTCTATATAACCAGTGTTGGAACAGACTGCGTTACAACACCCCGTAGGGCAGGATTTTGACTGTTTTGCTTTTCAGGACTTAGCTCATTGATATCATAATGGCAAGAAAAAGGCAATTAACAAAAGAAGACAGAAGGATAATTGTAACCCTTAGAAGTGTAGGCCTGTCCTACGGAGAAATTGACAAGAAAGCTAAAGTGCCAGTCAGTACAGTTTCCTATACCATCAAAAGGCACTTGGATACTGGTGGAAACTCTGACAGGAAGAGGTCTGGCAGACCAAAGGCCACTACAAAACAAGTCAACAGTTTGCGCGATGGGCGCCTCACAGCACAAAATCTTCAAGCCCAGCTTAACCCTTTCACGACCAAGGACGAAAATGCACGTCCTGGTTGGCTGCTAGTTCCCGCACCAGGACGTGCATTTTCGTCCGCATTTCAAACTGTCACTCTGTGTAAACACAGAGTGACAGACCCGCGCTGACAGCTGTCCTAGACAGCTGAGACATCAGTCTCGCCGGACAGCGGACCATCGCCGCTGCTTTCGGCAGTTAACCCCTTAAGTGCTTTTAAGTGGTTTGAAGCACATCGGCAGCCCCCAAGAAGTGATCGTGGGGGCTACCGATGCTTGTCACGGCAATCGGAGGTCAGATAATGACCTCCGGGTTGCCATATATGGAAGCCTCGGAGGAACAGCCTCCGGCCGTTCCTCCTCTGCTTCCTGTCAGTGTGACAGTCACGTCACAATGACAGTTAGAGTACATCACACTACGTGTGTAGTGTAATGTACTCTAGCAGCGATCAAAGCTGCAAGACTAAGTGTCCCCTAGTGGGACAAGTTAAAAAAGTAAAAAAAAGTAATAAAAATGTTTTAAAAAAAGTGTAAAAATAAAAGTTAGAAGTGATATAAACATGAACTGCTTTTTTTCCTATAATAAAACTTTTATTATAGAAAAAAAATGAACACGTTAAAAAAGTACACATATTTGGTATCACCGCGTTCGTAACGAACCCAACTATAAAACTATAATGTTATTTTCCCCGCATGATGAACACCCCCCAAAAAATCAATAAAAAACGACGACAGTATCACAATTTTTTTGGTCACCACCCCTCCCAAAATAAAGAATAAAAAGTGATCAAAAAGTCGCATGTTCCCAAAAATAGTACCAATAAAAACTTATATCTGTCCCGCAAAAAACAAGCCCTTACACAGCTTTTTTGACTAAAAAATAAAAAAATGATGTCTCTCAGAATATGGTGACACAGAATTTTTTTTGTTTATAAATAAGTCATTTTATTGTGCAAACGCTAAAAAAAAGGACCAAACCTATAAATATATGGTATCGCCGTAATCGTACCAACCCGCAGAATAAAGTAAAAATGTCATTTATAGCGTACGGTGAGCGCCGCAAAAAGAAAACTTAAAAAACGGTGTCAGAATTCCTGTTTTTTGCTCAGGATTGCAAAAAAATGGAACAAAAAGTGATAAAAAAAAATAAATCGCATGTACCCCAAAATGGTACCAATGAAAACTACAGATTGTCCCGCAACAAATAAGCCCTCACACCGCTCCGGTGGAGAAAAAATAAAGAAGTTCTGGCTTTCAGAATATGGCGATGCAAAATGTGCAGTGTGTCCAAGAGTGGATAAGATCGGGCGCCATTTATCAGTGCGACACCGGCCACATATCTATGAAATATTATTTATTTACCCCATTATTATACCCTCTTATTATGCCCTGATGTACCCCGCACAGATTACATATACCCTGATGTACTCCGCACAGATTACATATCAGAAAAACTACCAAGCAAAATCTGCGCTCCAAAAGCAAAATGGCGTCCCTCCCTTCTGAGCCCTGCAGTGTGCCCAATCAACAATTTGCGCCCACACATACGGCGTCGCCATACCCGAGAGAACCCGCTTAACGTTTTATGAGGTATTTGTCTTCTGTGGCACAAACTGGGCACAACATATTATGCACTAAAATGGCATATCAGTGGAAAATTGCAATTTTCACTTTGAACCATCCGCTGTGCACTAACCCCTTTGCGCACTATGACTTAATTGCCCGTCATGGTGCGGCGGTTGATGTATGGAGCCGGCTCACGTGCTGTGCCCGCTCCATAAACTGCGGGTGTCGGCTGTATATTACAGCAGGCCCCCTCGGTACTAACGGACAGGAACAGCGATCGCTCTGTTACAGAAGCCTGTAAGAATAACAATATACTGCAATACATTAGTATTGCAGTGTATTGTACCAGCGATCCAATGATCGCTGGATCAAGTCCCCTAAGGGGATTGATTAATAAAATGTGTAGAAGAATTATAGTTATTAGTAGTGAGAATTATTTTTTTTAAAGTTAAAAAAACAAAACACCTTTTCGCATTTTTCTTCTAAAGTAATGTAAAAAAATTAACAAAATTGGTATCGCTACGTCCGTAAAAGTCAGAACTATTACAATATACCATTATTTAATTTGCACAGTGCACACCTTAAAAAAATGTAATAATTGAAACCGCCAAAATCGCAGTTTGTTTTTTTTTGTCACCTTCGCTCTAAAAAAAAAATGTAATACAACTTTTGAATCACTTTTTATGTACCAAAAAATGGTAGCAATAAAACCTGCAGCTCCTCCCGCAAGAAATAAGCCCTCACACCACTCTATTGATGGAAAAATAAAAAAGTTATGGCTCTTGGAAAGCGGGGAGTGAAAATCTAAAATATGAAAGCAAAAAATGGATCAGTCCTGAAAGGGTTAATTCATTTCTAATGAAAAAACGTATGACCCCATGTGGGGTATTTCCGTACTCGGGAGAAATTGCTTTTTAAAAAATGGTTGTTTTTTTCCTCCTTTATCCCTTGTGAAAATGAGAAAATGCAACATTTTAGTGGAAAAAATTTTGATATTAATTTTCGCGCCCTAATTCTAATAAACTCTGCAAAAGACCCGTGGGGTGTAAATGCTCACTATACCCCTAGAAGAATTCCTTGAAGGTTTTTCCAAAATGGGGTCACTTTTGGGGGAGTTTCCACTGTTTTGGTCCCTCCAGTGCATTGCAAATGCGACATGGCACCGAAAACCATTCCAGCAAAATCATAAATCCAAATGGCGCTTCTTCCCTTCTGAGCCCTGCTGTGGGTCCAAACAGCAGTTTATTACCACATATGGGGTATTGTCGTAATCGGGAGACATTGCTTTACAAATGTTGGGGTGCATTTTCTTCGTTATTCCTTGTAAATAATAAAAATTTCTATGTTGTTTCAGAAAAAAGTACATTTTAATTTTTACAGACTAATTCCAATATATTTAGCGAAAAACCTGTGTGGTCAAAATGCTAACTATACCCCTAGATAAATATCTTAAGGGGTCTAGTTTTCGAAATGGTTTCGTTTATGGGGAGTTTCTATCTTTCTGGCAGCTCAAAGCTTCTCCAAATGTACAGTGGGGCCTAAAACATTTTCAAGCAAAATATGAGTCCTGAAAGCCTCCGGGTGCTCCCTTCCTTTGGGGCCCTGCCGTGTGTCCAAACAACGCATTAGGGCCACAATGTGGGTATTTTTGAAAACAGGAGAAAGAGGGTGATAGATTTTGGGGTGTGTTTCTTCATTTTCATGTTCGCTTTACAAAGAAATCGGTCTTCAAACAAATACTTTTATGAAAAAAGTGAAATTCTTTTTTTTTTCACCTGATATGCATTAAATTTAGCAAAGAACTGTGGGGTCAAAATAATTACTATATACCTAACTAATTACGTTATGGGGTCTAGTTTTCTAAATGGGGTCGTTTATGGGGAGTTTCTATCGTTCTGGTAGTTCAAAACCTCTCCAAATGTACAGTGGGGCCTAAAACATTTTCAAGCAAAATATGAGTCCTGAAAGCCTCCGGGTGTTCCCTCCCTTTCGGGCCCTGTCGTGTGTCCAAGCAATGCATTAGGGTCACAATGGGGGCATTTTTGAAAACAGGAGAAACAGGGTGATATATTTTGGGGTGTGTTTCTTCATTCTCAGGGTCGCTTTACACAGAAATCGGTCTTCAAAGTGCTACTTTTATGAAAAAAGTTTTTTTGTTTTTTTTTTCACCTGCTATGCATTAAATTTAGCAAAAAACTGTGGGGTCAAAGTACGCACTACACCCCTAGATAAATACCTTAAAGGGTCTAGTTTTCTAAATGGGGTCGTTTATGGGGAGATTCTATCGCTCTGGTAGCTCAAAACCTCTCCAAATATACAGTGGGGCCTAAAACATTTTCAAGCAAAATATGAGTCCTGAAAGCCTCCGGGTGTGTTTCTTCATTCTCATGGTCACTTTACACAGAAATCGGTCTTCAAAGTGATACTTTTATGAAAAAAAGTGAAATTATATTTTTTTACGCCTGCTTTGCATGAATTCTTACAAAAAAACTGTGGTGTCAAAATACTTACAACACCCCTTAATAAATACCTTAAGGGGTGTAGTTTTCAAAATGGGGTCACTTGTGGGGGTTTCCACCATTCTGACACCTATGAGCCTCTGAAAACCTGGCTTGGTGCAGGAAAACAAAATGTACTTCAAAATGTATAAAATGATTACTAAACTTGTAAGTCTTCCAAATTGCTGAAAAAAAAAATTTTTTTTTCAAAAGTGCTGCCAAAATAGAGTAAAGAGATGGAAATATATATTTAATTAAAAAAATTGTACAGTATGTATGTACATATGTGACATATTGCAGTTAAAAATAGGGAAACATGATAATTTTTACAAAATTTCTTCAATTTCTCTATTTTTTAATTAATTTCCACAAATTGTATCAGTCTACTTTTACCACTAAAATAAAGTACAACATGTGACGAAAAAACAATGTCAGAATTACTTGGATATTCAAAACTTTCACAGAGTTATTCTCTGATAAAGTCAGACATACCAGATTTGACAAATCTGGCTTGGTCATTAAGGTACAAACATGCCCGGTCATTAAGGAGTTAATGCAGCAAAAAGTAAACAAGTTTAAATTTCAATTGTGAAGTGAAGAATTATATCTGCAGGTTTGACAGGTCGAGTATCAGTAAGAAAGTCACTGCTAAGACTGCAAAAAAAATAAAAAATACTTGCCTGGGCCAAGCGGCACCTCCAGTGAACTACTGAAGATTGGAAGAAGGTCTTATGGACTGATGAATCAAAATCTGGCACCTTTGGTACATCACACACGATTTTTGTAAGTCATTGAGTACGTTAAAGGATGCTTCCTCTGTGTGTGAAACCAATGGCCAAACATGGAGGAGGAAGCGTAATGATCCAGGGCTCTTTTGCTGGATACAGAGTTGGCAACATGAACAGGGTTACTGGCAAACTGAACAAAAAGGGCTACCACAGCATTTTGATGCACCATGCAATACCCTCTGATCAGGGCCGATTCTAGCTTTTCTGCTGCCTGAGGCAAAAATTTAAATGGCGCCCCCCAGACCTTCATTGACCTCCCCCTGGCTGTTCTACATCACTAGCAGCCTCACAAAAAAAAATATCATACCACCCATTATCTCACTGCAAATCATACAGTGACTACAGTACTTATTAGAGGCAGAATAAAAATTTCCCTTAGGTGACTCGCAGTTGACATTTCCATCCGGTCCAGACCTCTATGATGATTTCTCCCAGCCTTGGCCCATTTCTGCAGTTTTCCGCTGAGATGTCTTCAGCTTCTCCCTTTTCAAACATTTCTGCACCTATAAATAAAGATAAAATTGTCATGGTGCCACACAGAACGCCCCTAAATATAATAGCGCCATACACTGCACCTCGAATTGTAATAGAACCATACAATGTATCCGATTATAATAGCAACATACACTGTGTGCCACACACAGTCCCGCCTGTATAATGCTCCCCATAGAGCCCCCTGTATATAGTGCCCCCTGTAGACAGTGCCCCCATAGATAGTGCTCCACATATATCCCCCTGTAAATATTGCTCCACATATAGCCCCCAGCCCCTGTAGATAATGCTCCACATATAGCCCCCACATGCAGCCCCCCCTGTACATAGTGTTCCACATATAGCCCCCACATATAATCCCCACCCCTGTAGATAGTGCTCCAGATACAGATGTAACTGTCACGATGTCACGTAGGGTTCGTGAACCCACTGGGCCGTACCATCTTGGCGGTATGGCAGCTGGCCAACAGGGCGCAGGTCAGAGTCTATAGTCTATATAGGGTACCTGTGGCAGCTCGGACAGTAGCAAGGCAGGCTTGGCAGGAACTAGGCAGTTGGTAGAGGTCAGGTGTGGAGAAGCAGGAAAGGCGTGGCATACAGCACAGCACGGCTACAGCTAAGCACGGCACTAGATCAGGATACAGGTTACAGGATACAGGAACAGGAAACACTGGGAGCAAGAAACACTAGGGGACCATTTGCAAGACAGACTAGGAATGCAACAACAAAGCTCAGGCGTGGGAGGATGGGGCTGGGACCTTCTTATAGCACAGGGTGCTCTGGACCAATTAGCTCAATCACCAACATGCTTGCGCTCTGGCTTCTCAGTTCTGGACTGAGCTCGTGAGCGCACCCTGGTGGTCACTGTGGAGCAGGACGGCCGTATGTGCAGACATCCCTTGAGAGAAGGGCGTCGACTGGATGGAAGGAGTTCATGGTCAGCGACCACGGACATTACAGTATCCCCCCTCTTACGCCCCCTCCTCTTGGGACCAGAAAGAGAGAGAAACCTCTTAATGAGGGTAGGTGCGTTGAGATTCTCCTCAAGCTCTCAGGACCTCTCTTCTGGATCAAATCCCATCCAATCTACTAAATAAAAGGTTCTTCCTCTTACTTTTTTAATGTACAAGATCTCCTTAACCTCGAAGGTGTTGAAGGACCGCAGGGCTTGGAGTCTTGGTAAAGCGGTTCAGAACCACTGGCTTCAGGAGAGAAACATGGAAAGAGTTGGGGATCTTGAGGGTAGGAGACAGCCGAAGCGTGTAGGCGACAGGGTTGATCTGCTGCAGGATCTCGAAGGGACCGAGGAACCTAGGAGCAAATTTGTACGACGGCACCCTCAGTCGAATATTCCTGAGGACAGCCAGACCTTCGTGCCAGGAAGAAACTGAGGGGGTTCTTTTCTCCTTGTGTCCACCTTCCGCTTCATGCGGTCGACCGCCAGCAGGATGGAGGATCGAGTCTGCTGCCGGATCTGCAGAAAGTCCCGAAAGACCGTGTCAGCAGCTGGCACCTCGGACGTAACAGGGACCAGGAGAGGAATTCGTGGGTGTTGGCCATAGACAATAAGGAACGGTGTCTTCTGTGTGGACTCGCTGGTATGATTTTTGTAAGAGAACTCAGCCCATGGAAGCAACTGCACCCAGTCATCATGCTGTTTAGAGATGAAGTGGCGTAGGTAGTTCTCCAAGATCTGATTGATCCTCTCGAGCTGACCATTGGACTGAGGATAGTAGGCCGAGGAAAAGTCCAGCTTTATACCTAGGAGTCCGCAGAGGGCTCTCCAGAACTTCGAGGTGAACTGAACCCCCCGATCAGACACAATATGCTGCAGCAAGCTGTGCAGGCAGAAGATGTGTTGGATGAACAGCTTGGCCAGCAGAGGAGCAGAAGGAAGACCGGTCAGAGGAACGAAGTGGGCCATCTTCGAAAATCGATCCACCACCACCCAGACAGTACTGCATCCGGCAGAGAGAGGCAGGTCCGTAATAAAGTCCATAGCTATATGCTGCCAGGGGGCATTGGGCACAGGCAAGGGCTGGAGCAGACCAGAAGGTCTGGTGTGAGCGACCTTGTTGGCTGCACATACTGAAAAGGAAGAAACAAAGTCCATAATATCCTTGGGCAGCGTGGGCCACCAAAAATAACAAGCAATCAGATCCCGAGTCTTACGGGTCCTCGCGTGACCTGCCAGTCTAGAGGAGTGTCCCCAGCGGAGGATTCTTCCCCGGTCAGCCAGGCGCACAAAAGTTCTCCCTGGAGGAATGTCCCCAACTTGCAGGGGATTGACAGAGACAATGCAAGACGAATCAATGATGTTCTGTGGAATCTCCATGGTGTCTTCTGTCTCGAAAGACCTGGACAAGGCATCGGCCCTCACATTCTTGTCGGCCGGGCGATAATGGAGCTCAAACTGGAACCTGGTAAAGAACAGTGACCACCTGGCCTGACGAGGGTTCAGCCGTTGGGCCGTCTGAAGATAGGTAAGGTTCTTATGGTCCGTAAAAATCAGGATGGGATGAGCTGCTCATTCTAGTAGATATCTCCACTCCTCCAGAGCCAATTTGATGGCCAGTAACTCCCGATCCCCAATCGAGTGTTGCGTTCTGCGGTAGAGAAGAGCTTAGAAAAATATCCACATACCATTGACTTGCCCTTGGAGCCTCTCTGGAACAGGAGTGCACCAGCACTGACAGGGGATGCTTCCACCTCTAACGAGAACTGTAGAGAGACATCTGGATGATGGAGGATAGAGGCTGACATGAAGGCACTCTTCAGGCTATTGAATGTGGACTCTGCCTCAGGAGTCCACACCCTGGCTCTCATGCCCTTCTTAGTGAGGTTAGAGATAAGAGAAGTCAGTGAGGAGAAGTTTGGAATAAACTCTCTGTTAAAATTGTCGAATCCCAGAAAGCGCTATATGACCCTCAAGCCTTGAGGGCGTAGCCATTCCAGAAGAGACTTTACCTTTTCAGGATCCATCTTGAGACCTCGATTCGAGACGATATAGCTCAGGAAGTGTAGAGCATCTTTTTCAAACACGCACTTCTCCAACTTAGCGTACAGACGATTCTCCCTTAACCACAGCAAAACCTGGCGGACATGTCTCTGATGAGTCACATGATCTGGAGAAAAAACCAAGATATCATCAAGGTAGACTACTACACAAACATATAGGAGGTCACGGAAAATGTCATTAAAAACTCCTGGAAGACCGCGGTACCATTACACAGGCCGAAGGGCATTACTAGATATTCATAGTGTCCATCACAGGTGTTAAATGCAGTCTTCCATTCATCTCCATGGCGAATCCGGACTAGGTTGTAAGCCCCACGCAGGTCTAGTTTGGAAAAATCTTGGCACCACGTATACGATCAAACAGTTCTGAGATCAGAGGCAACGGATATTTATTTTTCACAGTGATCTGGTTGAGACCTTGGTAGTCAATACAAGGACCAACAGAAGCATCCTTCTTTTTGACCAAGAAGAACCTGGCTCCTGCCAGGGAGGAAGACATCCGTATGAAGCCCCTCTCCAAGTTCTCTTTCACGTAGACGGACATCGAGTCAGCTCGATAGGGCAGTCATACGTCCGGTGTGGAGGCAAGGTCTCCGCCTCCTTCTTGCTGAAGGCGTCCGAAAATGCTGAGCCGAACGAATCTGCACCAGGCATCGGCTTTGACACTCAGGGCCCCACTGGATAACCTCTTCAGAATTCCAGTACAGGACTGGGGCATGTAGTCGGAGCCAAGGCACGCCCAGCAACACAGAGTTAATGGCTTTGTATAGGTCATAGAACGACAGGTGTTCGGAGTGAAGAGCTTCCAATTGTAGCCTCAGCGGCTTGGTCACAGCTATAACTGGGTCTGGTAGAGGTAGTCCATTCACTGATGAAACTGTCAATGACCTCTCCAGAGGGTTAGTGGGTAATTGAAGAAGATCCACCAGGTCTCTACAGATGAAATTAGCAGTGGATCCAGAGTCTAGATACGCAGAGACCTGATGCGTTCTCTCGCCGGACACTATGGTCACTGGTATGGACAATTTAGACAGAAGTCCTTTCTTACCCAAGGTTGCCTCTCCTAGCAACCCTAGGCTTTTGGATTTTTGGGGACACAGTCGCACAAGATGGCCACCGAGGCTGCAATATAGACAGAGTCCCGAAGTGCGTCTGCGTTGTCTCTCCTGGGAGGATAGCTTACACTTGTCCATCATTACAGACTCCTTAGGAGGATCGACATCTGAGGACAGCAGAGGTTGCTGCAAAGTGGGGACCAGACTAGGAAGGCCTCCCTCACGACAAACCTCTTGGAGGCGTCCTCGAATCCACATAGCAATCCGGACGGACAGAAGGATGTGATTATCCAGGGTAGATGGCAGGTCTTTAGCGGCAAGTTCATCCTTAATTTTAGCAGACAGTCCATGCCAGAATGCAGCCACCAGGGCCTCATTGTTCCATAACAGTTCTCCCGCCAGGGTGCGGAAGTGGATGGCGTACTCACTCACAGAGGTGTCTCCTTGGCGTAGGTTAATCAAGGAAGCCGCTGCAGATGAGACCCGTCCAGGCTCCTCAAACACTATACGAAAAGTCCCGAGGAAGCTCTTGAAGTCACGGGTCTCTGGTCATTGTCTCTCCCAGATAGGATTCGCCCATGCAAGAGCCTTGCCAGTGAGGAGAGAGATGATGAACGACCCTTGCGCAATCAGACGAAAATGTCCTTGCATACAGGCTGAAGTGGATCTGGCACTGGTTCAAAAATCCACAGCAGGTACCTGCGTCTCCATCATAGCAGTCAGGAAGTGGCACAGAAAAAACGGAGATCAACACTGCCAGGAGGTGTAGTCTGAGGAGGATCAAATGTAAATGAGACACATGCCTTAAATATCACTTGTGTTAATGTATCATCGTGCTTGAGAAAGGTCCTAAGGCTTGACAGAAACTTTGTATTCCTTTTGTAAGTCTTTTTTGCCATTCTGGAGTGCTGCAGGATTTCTTTTTGGCATATTCTACAGTCGGGATTCTACATATTCGGGATTATCTGCTTTGCACCCGCTATCATAGTGGGATTTGCTATAGAGTGCTGCTGCTTTCTACTTGTGTGTGTATATATATATATATATATATATATATATATATATATATATATATATATATATACATACAGTGAAGGAAATAAGTATTTGATCCCTTGCTGATTTTGTAAGTTTGCCCACTGTCAAAGTCATGAACAGTCTAGAATTTTTAGGCTAGGTTAATTTTACCAGTGAGAGATAGATTATATAAAAAGAAATAAAAAAAATCACATAGTCAAAATTATATATATTTATTTGCATTGTGCACAGAGAAATAAGTATTTGATCCCCTACCAACCATTAAGAGTTCAGCCTCCTCCAGACCAGTTAAACGCTCCAAATCAACTTGGTGCCTGCATTAAAGACAGCTGTCTTAAATGGTCACCTGTATAAAAGACTCCTGTCCACAGACTCAATTAATCAGTCTGACTCTAACCTCTACAACATGGGCAAGACCAAAGAGCTTTCTAAGGATGTCAGGGACAAGATCATAGACCTGCACAAGGCTGGAATGGGCTACAAAACCATAAGTAAGACGCTGGGTGAGAAGGAGAAAACTGTTGGTGCAATAGTAAGAAAATGGAAGAACTACAAAATGACTGTCAATCGACATCGATCTGGGGCTCCATGCAAAATCTCGGGGGGAACTTGTTAATGATCTCAAGGCAGCTGGGACCACAGTCACCAAAAAAACCTTTGGTAACACATTACGCCGTAATGGATTAAAATCCTGCAGTGCCCGCAAGGTCCCCCTGCTCAAGAAAGCACATGTACAGGACCGTCTGAAGTTAGCAAATGAACATCTGGATGATTCTGAGAGTGATTGGGAGAAGGTGCTGTGGTCAGATGAGACTAAAATTGAGCTCTTTAGCATTAACTCAACTCGCCGTGTTTGGAGGAAGAGAAATGCTGCCTATGACCCAAAGAACACCGTCCCCACTGTCAAGCATGGAGGTGGAAACATTATGTTTTGGGGGTATTTCTCTGCTAAGGGCACAGGACTACTTCACCGCATCAATAGGAGAATGGATTGAGCCATGTACCGTCAAATCCTGAGTGACAACCTCCTTCCCTCCACCAGGACATTAAAAATGGCTCGTGGCTGGGTCTTCCAGCACGACAATGACCCGAAACATACAGCCAAGGCAACAAAGGAGTGGCTCAAAAAGAAGCACATTAAGGTCATGGAGTGGCCTAGCCAGTCTCCAGACCTTAATCCCATCGAAAACTTATGGAGGGAGCTGAAGATCCGAGTTACCAAGCGACAGCCTCGAAATCTTAATAATTTACAGATGATCTGCAAAGAGGAGTGGGCCAAAATTCCATCTAACATGTGTGCAAACCTCATCATCGACTACAAAAAACGTCTGACTGCTGTGCTTGCCAACAAGGGTTTTGCCACCAAGTATTAAGTATTGTTTGCCAAAGGGATCAAATACTTATTTCTCTGTGCAAAATGCAAATAAATATATATAATTTTGACTATGTGTTTTTTTTTTTTTTTTAATATAATCTATCTCTCACTGGTAAAATTAACCTAGCCTAAAAATTCTAGACTGTTCATGTCTTTGACAGTGGGCAAACTTACAAAATCAGCAAGGGATCAAATACTTATTTCCTTCACTGTATATATATATATATACTAATGTAACAAATTGCATGTTACAGTGTATTCCCACAATGCCTTTTTATTAGTCCTGCTTAATTGTGGCAGCAGGCATTGATGTTCCCGTTCTTCAATACTTTATTTTAGTTGTTAAACAAGAAGTTGTTCCCTGAGAACCAGCATATGCTACCAAGAAAGCCATTGTTGGAGGAGAAGTATATTTGGGATAATTTCTCAATAATAAATTCCAGATGACTGAAAACTATTTTGTTACATTTTATATTTAAATTGACATTTCCAAGTGGGAGATATAATGCCATCCAATGCCTTATTTTTAGATTCAGTATCTAGCTTGCACTGTTTTATAAATAAAATTATGCCTATCTTTTGAATACATGAAAAACAAAGCCTTGATCTAAGTAAAACCTAAACGCATTTACTGAGTGGAAGAATTCATGACTAATCAAGTAACTTTAATCCAATAAAACATTGCACACAATTCTATGTTGATATTAATTTGACCTTGCATCATATTAGTTCTGCATTGAGATTTGTACTTTCTTTAAAAAAAATTATATTATAATGTAAAAACTTAGTGAATACAATTCCGCCAGGAGTTTTATATTTTAGTCCCAAAAGTAGTAGAAAATTCAAATAAACTTAGTGATTATTATTGTTAATAAGGTTCTGGGATTCTTATTTAGAAATGAAATAACCCATAGCTACAATAGACGTACAATATACAGAGGATCATTTCTACTATGTTCCTTACAATGCTTGTTTGCAGAATGTAATATTATTTACCTTCCCTTTTACCAGGTTTTACAGCACATTCACTATATTTCAGTGTCTGAATAGGGGAGAGCAAACTAATGGAATCTAATTGGTATATAATATACAATATACAAATATGGTGACAGCACTCTGCGAACACTAATGCCACCTAAACACTGTAAATAAATAAATATGCATTGCTGCTGAATCTACTTACACTAGCCACGACAAGGCGACCTCTATAAGGTGGGCCCCTACGCTGCTCATACCCCCTGAACTGGGACTAAGCCTACATATACCTAGTATATAATATATATAGAGCATGTTTCCTTTAGGGTGAGGCACACATAATGGTTCATATGTGGCTGTAATGTGACTAAAAAACACAATGGCACGAGCATTTACCAGAAAATGCTGCAGTTTTGTGATTTGGCCATGTGGTTTTACAGGTAAAACATGTTAAAATGTGAGACCATTGAGTTTAAGCCACTGCATGTAGCCTTGGCCTTAAAACACAAGATTTTTATTGAAGTTAATTACTTAAAGGTGTATTCCCATAATTAATTGTTGTGGCATATCAGTAGGATATGCCATAAAGTCAAGATAGTCGGGGACCAGATTTCTGAGACAATGCTTATCCCAAGAAGAAATCGTCAAAAGCCTCCTAAAATTTGTCCCTGCACAGTGGCGCTCCTGGCCACCCACCATGTAGGGAACTGCAGCACAGCTCCATTTAAGTGGAGCGCCGCTGAGCAATGAAAAACTGTGAAGGGTATCCTATTTTCTGAACCAGCAGTCATAATTCCACCGATCAACAAGTGATGACATAACCTAGCAATCACTTGTTATTGTAGGAAAACCCCTTAATACAGTTTCATATGAAGAAAAGTTAAAAGGAGTATTCTGGGATTCATAAATCTATAAATTAATGAAAAAATATTACATTTGCACTATACTTACTATTCTGATTCTGCCCTGGTCCCCTGCCACCCGCCTCTATGCATATACCACCGCTCCTGTTGTCCCGACATCATTATAGTCAAAACATCACCACTGCAGCCTGCGATCGCTGACTGCTGTCATCTGAGACTGGCTCCAGGGACCAGAGTGGAATCAGTTAGGAAAATATAATGCAAAGTTGGTTATTTTTAAATTTTTAGCCCACATTCACAAATGTATAAATCCCAAGGAAACCTTTTAAAGTAGTCTAACAAATACATCACTTACAGTCTCATATTTCATCTAAGAAGCATATAGTTCCATAGGGCGACTAGAACAGTGACCCAAGGGTTAGCACTGTTGTCTCGCAGCACTGGGGTCCTGCGTTTAAGTCCTTCTAAGGGCAATATCTGCATGAAGATTGTATGTTCTTACCGTGTCGCATAAGTTTCATCAGGGTACTCCGGATTCCTCTCACACTTCAGGTCAAGTGACTGCCTATAAAATTGGCCCTGGTGTATGTCTGAATTAGGGACTAATGTGGTTAGGGATATAAGCAGTTCTGCATCTTTCTGTTATTGTTTATGAAATATCTGAATATTTATACTGTTAAGTACTACTGGTAATATCTGTTTGCTAGATTGATTCCAGAAATTTTCGTTTTCTTCATTAATTTCTAGTGTACTGGCAGGTAACGCACATTTTATGCCAGAACTGAACTAGACATGAAAGTTTTTCTTTCTTAAATCCTAATGAGATTAATTTTCCCCAGAAACATTATCATTTTCGAAAGATAAAATTAATTGTGCATACATACGTCAGACATTAATACATAAGTGTTCAGAATGCCCCAAACCACAAAAGCTTGTTGCATTTGATACAAACTTCCATTTCCCTTACCTTTTTAATGACTCTTTCAGTGCATTTTTTTCTTAATCTTCCACTTCTGAGATGTTCCCTGAAGTCTTTTATTATGTTCTGAAATGAAGATAATTGAGATTAGGAATATTAATCTTGTTGTGTCCATTAATATATGAGGTTGGATTCTTTACGGTGAAGTAGACATATAAATGTGGATATAAAAGCTAAGAGTAAATGAGGCTGAATCCTCTGCTCTTCTAGTACAGCTCAGATTAGGAAGGTCTCATTAGTAGTACTGTTTTATATGCTAAATTCAAACTTAAACATTAAAAAGATTTTAAACAACTTAATCTTAAAATAAAATGTCCTGTTAGCAATCCAATTATTATGATATTGTCTACCGTTTTCAGTGGGGTTTTTTTCAGAAAATTCTGCATATCTATGTAGACTTGTTTATTATATTGGCCCATGGCTAATCTCAAAATAGCTTGGCTATCTGTATTGGGTACACGTGACATAAGCAGTAATGGGCCCGTGAGCCAAATGTGGGTTTGGGGCTCATTACATTTAACATGCACATACAATGGACCTCCATCTGCCATAATGCCCATGTAGCTGAACAGAATATAAAGATGTTACATAAATATTGTTTCATGTTTTGCAAGTAAAATAAATGTCTTATATTATAGATTAGAGATTAGCTGAAAAAAGCAAAAATAACAAAATTCAGACAGTCTGTATAAAGAAATGTGGTTGCAATGCCTTTGTAATTCTGTACCGCTGGTTTGCACCTACACTGATGTCCCCTCACAATATGGCACATTCTAGTAATACATCCTCGTTCTTCCTGAACTCATGTATATTCAAAAGGCAACTACAGGGTATGTTAAAAATCCCGACTGCTCTACTATATTCTTGAACCTCCTCCCTCCAAGAAATGTAGTAAATGTGATCAAATACTTTACAGAATTGCGTTATGTAACTTTCTAACATATTGGTATCATACTTTAAAAGACTCCTTACCCACTAGTTCTATTTCATAGCTTTGACAAGATTTTTAATGTTTCCTCCTTGTCAGCTGCTCATTAATAGAGAATGCGTCTACATGACATTTAGAAAACAAAATGAAATTTGCAATGATTTAAGGTGTAATATAACAAAGTGAAGCTTATAAATCAGTTAAGACCTCTAAATTGAGATAGTAGTACTTTTAATTTAAGAGCTTGGACTACTCACCCCTGTGTTCTGTGCTTTAGTTCTTTAAAACAGTAAACACTTCTGAGAAATTGAAGTTATTAGTACAGTTTGTGAATATACCTGTCAATAAGATGATGGATAGTGTGGAAGAGGAGATAGAAAGCTCTTATGAGAATGTTTACTCTTTGAGGCATGAACATCTTTAGGACATGGAATGACAAGTACATGAAGTGACTCCAAAAAAGAATGAAAGATGTCTGTGCTTGTCAGATCTTCTTAGCCTTCATGTGCAGTTTACAACTGCTCAAAAACTATAAATAAACAACTTTTGGATATTGGTAATAGAAATGTATCGGGACTGCATATTAAACATACTGATTCTGACTTGTAGAACCAATCATTGAATTGGGGAACAAACCAAGAATGGGGCGTTCAGTAATATGATTCTATCAAAACCATAGAAAACTCTGCAGATGGGCAATTGTTCTTTGCGTTGTATTTTTTTTATATATAGAGTAGATGTGTTTGATTTCTCAAAATATCTCTTAATGATAAACTCATGACGATGCATAAAACTGGAGGTTATTTATACAAAAAAGCCAATATTTTGGAGTAAGAGTGGCAAAATATGTCAGACATGTGGACTATATTCATAGAACATTAGGATGTCATGTATAAAGTGTGTACTGACCAAGAGAAATGCTGCAGGAGACAAACAAAGCCCAATAGTTAATGAAGATATATGACAAATAAGTTTATTAGGTTTAGGAGCTAAAGGTCATATTTAAAAAAAACATCTACAATTCAAAATATTTTTTTATGAGATTAGGGTTATTCTCAAAAAATACTTTACTGTGATGAATGTATGAAAATAAATATATTTTGAAATATACATACAACCACCAGCGGTCTGCTGCTTTACCTATCGCCAGCCCTGTGTTTGCAGTGACGTCACGTCCATTAAGACATCATGTCACATGACCATGGCAGCCAATCATGGTCTGGCCCTGTGGAAACAAGATCACAGTGCCGTCCCATGACTGGGTGCTTGGTGACTTGACATCTGAATGGGCATGGTGGAAAAAGTCCTTTTGAAGACTGTGAGTACATTTAAAATATTTTATGTTATTGTACATACAGCACAGTAAAGATTTTTTTTAAGGATGTACCCAGATCTCTTGGAAAACCCTGATATGATGCCTTATTACTGAAGCATCTGGGCGATTGGATGTAAGACAAAATGTTGTAAATACAAGTTTCATGGTGCCAACTTCTCAAAAGTTTATTAGTTAATAGATCATTAGCTGCCTTATCACCAGATGGGAAGCAGGATTTCCAAATAGTCTGTTGTTTGACTACAGTAATTTCATTCTTTCAATGGCCAACAGGTTGTTAATTTTATTGTGGACAGTTTATGACACATCTGAGTTTCTGTTCACATTAACCTCATGGCTTCTATTCATAATGGAGTAATGACTGCCATGATGGATCCTCAACAAATGCTGAGGAATCCCGTTGACATAATGGGATCTGGCAGGGTTTCAATATCTTTGCCGGCAAGAACAGCCTTGTAGGCTAAGTTGTTCTTGCCATCAAAAAATATTGAAAATCCTGACATAAAATGGAAAAACTGCTAATATGAAGTCAGGAAGTATTAAGGTTGGAGAACCCTTATACCTCTTTAACTTAGATCAGTCTATTTTTGTGGTGATCCTCAAAACTGAAAATTAAAATGTTCAGCATTCTATTTTATAACTGCTATGGTAAACAGATAAGTGTCAACCATAAGTAAAGGATAACAGTAGCTATTATGTTAGCGTTTACTGATCTGCTGTATTCATGGCTGCTATATCATATAGAAGCAGAATGCCTGAAATATGATTAAGTCATCTTTATTACAAACTGAGCCGGCTGAAGTTATAAACCTCAGAATGCTTGTGATCCTGTTTGTGTCCCTTAAATAAGGATCAGGAGAGCCTGACACAGTTATGTTTAAAGCTGTTGGGACTTTTTTTTAACTTTTGCCAATATACAATAAAGGCGGCTTTATTATCTCGCAAGCTTTCTGTTCTCTGCTTCTATAAGCTTTCAAAACAAAAAAGGCCATGGGCTTTCCTTTAACTTACAAGGATTTTACTATCTGGATGGAGAGCATGAGGTTTGTTGACATGTATTATGCTGTAACTGATATGACTTGTATCTGTGTCTGCAACTCAATGAGATTCCATTTTTGTAAGATGTGGCTTGCATAATGAACTGGGGAGAACTGTCTGTATAAGGCACAATGTAATGAAAAGAATACATCCGTGGTATTCAAGGGTATTATTCTGTGAAGTTCAATATGCTCAGAGAGCAATGGAAAAAAAGCGCAGCGAGGATTCCTCATCAAAATTCCTATGTAGAAATCACTTCTATTTTTACTTTCTATATAATACTTTATAATGTATATTTTATATTTGAGAAAAATTACTGTAATGCAAACAACAGGATTGTTATAATTGTTGAAACTCGAAAGGGAAAAGGGACTAATACTGAAATCTACCAATCTGGGAAACAAAGCGTGATTTTATCAGATAATTTAGTCCACATTTTTTTTTTATTAAAAAAGTGACACATAAACACCAGTGTTCAGCACTTTGTGTTTTTTAACTATGTGTAGATACAGTACAGAACCTTACTAACAACTTGCTGAGGTCCTGCTGATGTCAGGCGAGGGGAAAAAAGCAACTGTTGATTAACATTTTTTGTCTCCTTGTGCCGCACATAACCCAAATTATTGAGCAGGTCAGTACATGGTGGGTGAGTTAGATAGAGCTACATTTCACAAACTGTAATGTACCTCATCATGCCTCTGATTTCATATGGAGTCATACAGAAGTTAATTTGTCTAATTCATACAAAATTCAACAACAAAAAAACGGTGGCATGTTGCATTGGATTTTGCATTACAGAGGTATTACCTTGCATTCCTTTTAGAGGAAAATATTTTTGTAGTATGGTGCCATACAAAGGTACTATATAGCAGCAGTTTTAGTGCCTATAGCTCCACAGTAGACAGCACTAGAGACTAGGCGAGCCACCGAACACGCTCAGTGAATGAATGGGTGCAGCAGGAACAATGGCTGCACTTTCCAATCAAAATTAGGTATTTGCAGCTATTTTGCATTAACAATTGCTTTGTCAGTAGCTCATAAGACATATTTACTAGGCAATCAGACCAAGTCCAGCTTTCTATGTCTCTGATATAAGAGGCATTTCATACTTGATTCAGATTACATTCGGTACAGATTTAGTTAGGCTGGCTGTTAGTTTCATGACAGAATTTTTTCCAGGCCAGGAAATGTGTGAGGCGTATGCTAATTACCTTTTCCTTGCACAGGTGTCAGTTGACAGGTGCACACAGCTAGGCTCCTCCTGGCGGGATTTAAGATGTCAGTTAGAAATGATGTATCACTAAATATTCCACAATTTAAAGCATACCTAACTTTTCAGGTGACTTTTCAGAATAAGCTGTTATATACGTGTGCTTGAGGAATAACACTATTTCTGGCCATTAACTGACTTGTATATGGCATTTTTTGTAGTTTTCCCCTCTACAGTCTCTATCTCTCAGTTTTCTCTGAGCTAGTGGGCATAGACTAATGGCTATCATGTCTTCTATACACTGCACACAGAGAAGATGAGAATCCTGCTCTCCTATCTTAATCACATATATGTACAAGCTGCAGCAGCATTTAGTACATTATACAGCAGTAATGAGCAGTGTTGCTGAGAATCCAGCACTAGGGAGAGAGATAACACTTACCAGGAAGCTGCAGCACTTCTGTCTGTGTCTTTCTCACACTGATCCTGCTCCCCCTCCCCTCTCCAAAGACTTGTATTGGCAGCATGTCTGTGTCTGGCTCACTCTAATCCTGCTCCCTCCTCCTTTTCCCCACTCCCCTCTCCATAGCCTTCTATGGGCAGCATCGGTGTCTTCCCTTTCCCTACTCCCTCCTCCTGCCCCCTTCCTGTCTCCATAGACATGTATTGGCAGTTTGTGAGGAGACACACTCCCACTTTCTTCAGTTTGTCTCCTCTGCTCTGCAGCTAGAAATTGAATTTACTCGAACACAGGGGATGGACAGCAGATTACAGGACAAGAGACTCCTAGTGAAAGTAACTTCACATAGAATTTGCATGGATACAACAACTAAATTATAATAGTAAGAAAAATACAAAGTTGATCTATATCAGTTATACTATTAGATTAGCTTAAGTTGTTTGAAAAGTTAGTATCTATTTAACTCTTTGGGCCTCAATCATGTACATGAAAGTCGACACGGGTCATGATTGACAAATCTATATTCCTTCAACCCAGGCATTGTAATTACTAGTGCTAATGGCTTGTGTGGGTAAGAGTGACAGCCTTTGGCCTAAGTAAGAGTTATCCTGTAAAAATCCCTGTTATAAAATACCCTAGTTATGACCTAACAGGTGCCTGTGCATTATATTATGCACAGACATAATTTAGTAAACAAATTGAGGAGAGACATGATTTAGTGTCATACAGAGTGACACTACAGTATACTTAAAGTGTGGGTTCCCAACTTAAATATTTATGGCCTATCTACGGGATATGAAACTAAACAGCACAATCAACCACACTAGCTTATTACTGTCTCTAAGATACCATCACCAAACATCAATATTATTGTAGCATGGGTGATTAGAACAAAAACCTTACATTCTATATTTATTACGATAGTTAAAAGCCTTAAGGAGCTTAACAACACTTACTGTTACATCATTGTATAGTGCCATAAGTGGTTTCTGTCAGATACCACAGATAAATGCACCAAACACAAACTGAAAAAAAAAACAACAAATATAATATATATTTAAATATATAAATATAACATATATATTTAAATAAATATAACACGGTTTAGTATACTTAGGAACAGTCTTACCAGGTACGTCGGTTGAGATGTCACACAGAATGGGGGTATTGGTTATCCTCTAAAGCCATCACTTATTAGGAGGACACATCCACTGAATGTGAACATAAAAAATTTCCCTAGGCCTAATCCGAAACCCTGCTCTGAAAAGGCGACGTCTGGATCCTGCCCCTGACTAAATTGTCGTAGCTACATGCCTCATGTATGTCCCAACACGTTTAATCTAGTGGTCCGTAAAAGGATCTTCAGGTGGAAAAAAGTAAAAGTGCTGAATAAAAGTCACTGCTGTACTAAACAATGTTGTTCAAGACAAATAAAAATTCTACGATTTGTCTTGTGGATATACTAATTGAACACAGCCTAACAGAATAGGTACAGGTCCCCGAGCTGAGACTTGCATCTATCAGACATTTATGGCATATCTTGTGTACAGCATATGTAATAAATGTTTAAGTTGGGAATAATGTTTTAAATAAAACGTTAAAATTTAAGGCCTCTAATGGAACAAATACATAAAATTTTAATTAATATGAATTAATGTAAATTAATATGGGTATCCTCAACATTTTTAAGGTGATTAAGGATAATGGTAAAGAAAAGAAAATAACAACGGTGGGGTTGCTTTGTTTTGCATTCCACCATTGATAATATTTTTTATAAATTAAACACTAATATATTTGCCAGATTAGTAAATGTGCCCAATCTATTTTAGAAAATTGCAGAACTCTTCATCATACAATTAATAGACTTTATTTACATAAAGCCAGGCATCCTCTTTGAAGACATGTCAGATAATCTCTAGATATAGCACGCAAACTTCCTTGCTATCAGCATACAATGTCCATAATAAAGTGCCAAACCAGCAGGAAGGATGGAAAACTATATCCAAAAACTAGAAAATCCAGCTATTCGGTGGAGATTATATTAAGTCCCTACACCTCATTAGTGATCTTTATTAATTATGATATAGACATTATACACATTAATTTCTACAAAATCTGGTTATTTTGGCAGTAAAATATATAAAGAAAAGTATAGTTATCATACTACCAAGCCTCCACACCTCTGTCCTCAAGAGCTGTGAGATTTTGCTTTGATCTTGAAGTCAATGTCAAGCTTTTCATACCATGTCATTTGGCACTCCTAAAATCAATGCATAGACATTAAATTAAGAGCTAAAATAATGGCTAAAAGCAGGCGCTAGTAGGAGTAACTTAGGAGCTTTTCTTTTATAATATAAATTGTTTATTGTTGTTGATTTATATGACAAAATATTCCATACTACATAACAAAAAAAAATCTAAGAAAATGTTCAGAATTAACATTATATTAAACAAAATATTATGTAGTACAGACACTATCCCAAAAGTCAATGCTAAAAAAAATCAACAGTCACCCCCTAAAACCATGGAAAATATTGCGTGGGGAGGGGCGAGAGAGAAAAAAATGATAATAAAAAAACAAACAAACACATTACTCCTCAAACAACTACTGGCATATTTTAAACCAGTCCTAAGGTATTTTTCTGTTCGTGGGAGAGCTCCATATCAATCTGTTCCAGATCTTATAAAAATACATTTCCCCTTGCTCTTTACTTAGCGTGAAGTAATATGATCTCTCTAAAAGAATCATTCTATTCACCTTATAATGCCATTCTACTTCCTGTGGGAAATCTTTTGAGATCCATTTATAAATGATAACCAATCTTGCCAAAAACAAAATCTTTCTAATTTGTTTGCTACATCCACAGTCTTTCAATAGACCAGAGATGCAAAAAATAAATAGCATCGGTTCAATTGACTCTTCTTTCAGAGTTAATTTAGAAATAGATGCTGGTACTCCACTCCAGTATCTATGTAGCTAAGGGACAATGTCACAACAAGTAGTTGGGATCTGCTTGATGTGTACCACATTTCTGACAATTATCCTTATTCCTTAACCCCATAACCTTTAAAAGCTATGGTGTATAATAAAGTCTATGATTGATCATAAAACTAATAAATCGGTGATCGTGATTTAATGATGCTTCTCCGATATGTTTATAAACTAACCTCCAATCGATCCTAATGCCAAGATCCTTACCCCAGGTTCTTTGTGATTTAATATGGTTTCCTTCATCCCCTAAATGAATTTTTTATATAGTGAGGACAAAAGTTCTTTCTTACTTTTTAAACATTCTAATGATTGAAAAGGTGTAAGAACAAACTGTGATTTATATTTAATAGCCAAAAAGGCATGTTTTATTAAAAAAATATCTAAGCAGACTGTAATCAGGGACCTTGTACAGTTTCTGCAGTCCTGTAAAAGTTGTTTGTTGTGCATTATAAAACAAATGTGATATCCTTGTGATTTGATACTTTTTCCAAAACAAAGAGTCCGGGAGGCTGTCAAACTCACCAATATTCCTATTGTCCCATAGAGGAGTGACTTCGAAAAAGGTATTAATTTTTTCAATGAGTTGGACAGCATCCCAGACCCACTGCCGGTTATCATAAATAGTCCCAAGTCCCAAATCAGGGTAATTCAGTACCCCGGCTTCTAGAGCTTCAAATATATTAGACCATTTGTCCCCTAGTGTTTTCAACAAAAATTGATTATCCCCCCAGGCCCTCCCAGTCACAGAAATGTTGGACATGAGAAGCTAAAAAGTACTTCCTCCAATCAGTAAGAGCAAAGCCCCTTTGGTTACCGGTAGGATAAGAACAGAGTATTTAATGGGATTTTTCCCCCGTTCCAATTTAGGTCATTAGAGATATGTAGCTTCTAGTGTTTTAAAAATGTTTCCCGGTAACCAAATCAGACAGTTGGAGAAAAACATAATATTTTAGGTAAAAAAAACATTTTGATCAGTGCTTTAACTTTCCCCCTCAAAAATGCAAACAGAGGAATTATATTCAGTGTAATGTAGTCAGCGGGGCCCCTAGAAATTTTAAGTCCTAAATATTCAGACACCTAAAAAGAGATCAAGGAGGAAATCTGATCGGGGTTAACTTCAGCCGAGATATTTAACAAACTAGATTTTTGACAATTAATTTGAAGGCTAGCCCGCTCACCAAACTCTTGGTATAATCGAATTACATGGTCGACCGAAAATAAATCCCCTATAAACAGAAGAACATTGTCTGCGTATAACGAGATTTTATCGCCCTTATTACTCATTTGAAAACACACTATATTCTCGGAGGTTCTTATCTTCATTGCCAAAACCTCAATTACTAACGTAAATATATTGTGTATAGTATATGCAATAAATGTTTTAGTTTAGAATAAAGTTTAAAATAAAACTTTAAAACTTAACTAAGGCCTCTAATGGAACAAACATGTTTTTTAAACAATTACTTAAAATTAATATAAATTAATGTAAATTAACATGGGTATCCTCATAACATTTAAGGTGATTAGGGATAATGGTAAAGAAAATAAAATAACAATGGTGGGATTGCTTTGTTTTTCATTCCATCATTGATAATAATTAATATAAATTAAACACTAATATATTTGCTAGATTAGTAAATATGCCCAATGTATTTTAGAAAATTGCAGAACTCTTCATCATACAATTAATAAACTTTATTTACATAAAGCCAGGCATCCCCTTTAACCCGTTAGTGACCGGCCCATAGTCTTTTTACGTCGGTCACTAACGGGCCTTATTCCGATGCCATAGACTTTTTACGTAATAAGTAAACAGAGCAGAGCAGGGAGCTGTCAAATCTCCTTGCTCCTTGCTCTCAGCTGCTAGAGGTAGCTGAGGGCTGGGGGCGTCCCTGCTCTGCCGGGTGAGATCGATATCAGTTTTAAACGGACAGGCAGTAATACACTGCAATACAAAAGTATTGCAGTGTATTATAATAGCGATCACAGAATCGCATATTATAGTCCCCTAGTGGGACTAGTAAAAAAGTAAAAAAAAGTTTAATAAAGTTAATTAAAAAAAAATGTGAAAAAAAATGAAAAACCCAGCTTTTCCCCTTACAAAATGCTTTACTATTAAAAAAACAAAATAAAGTTAAAAAGTTACACATATTTGGTATCGCCGCATCCGTAACGACCCCGACTATACATCTATTACATTATTTAACCCGCACTGTGAACGCCGTAAAAAATGTAATAAAAAACTATGGAAAATTGCTGTTTTCTGTGAATCCTGACTTTAAAAAAATTTGATAAAAAGTGATCAAAAAGTCGCATCTACTCCAAAATGTTACCAATAAAAACTACAAGTCTTCCCGCAAAAAAAAAAGCCCTCATACAACCACATCGGCGAAAAATTAAAACCATTACGGCTCTTCAAATATGGAGACGCAAAAACAAATAATTTTGGAAAAAAAGCGTTTTTACTGTGTAAAAGTAGTAAAACATACAAAAACTAAACAAATTTGGTATCGTTGCAATCGTAACAACCCACTGAATAAAGTTATTGGGTTATTTATATCACACGGTAAACGGCGTAGATTTAAGACGCGAAAAATAGTGGCAAAATTTCAGGTTTTTTTCTATTTCCCCCCAAATAAAAGTTAATAAAAGTTAATCAATAAATAATATGTCCCCCAATATGGTGCTATTAAAAAATACAACTTGTTCCGCAAAAAACAAGACCTTATACAGCTATGTCGACGCAAAAATAAAAAAGTTATAGCTCTTGGAATGCGACGATGAAAAAACTTAAAAAATGGCTCGGTCATTAAGGTTTAAAATAGGCTGGTCATTAAGGGGTTAAAGACATGTCAGATAATCTCTAGATATAGACTGCAAACTGCCTTGTTTTCAGCATACACTATTCATAATAAAGTGCCAAATCAGCAGGAAGGATGAAAAACTCTATCCAAAAAATTAGAAAATCCAGCTGTTCAGTGGAGATTATATTAAGTCCCTACACCTCACTAGTGATCTTTCTTAATTATGATATAGACATTATACACCTCAATTTCTACAAAAATCGGGTTAATTTGGCAGTAAAATATATAAAGAAAGGGATAGTTCCCATGATTTCGGACCGCATGTATATCCCCAGAGAGATTATCATCGAGCTCTGTATCGGCAAAGGGGATTTAAACCTTATAGATCCTATAATAATCATCAATATTTTAGAGAAGATCAACAGTCTTTTTTTCCCCAAACAAGGGATCTGACTCATGGTATAAACCAAAAAATATTTCCCCATCAGCTGTTGAAGTCTCAGAACTGAGTTCAATACAGGGAGAATCAGATTCCAATGGAAAGGGTGACACCATTAAAAAGAAAACTAGATGAGGAAAAAGGACAAAGTACCTTTGAAGAAACAGAAAGAAATTTAAATAAACGGGGGATATTTAATCTGAGCAGCAAAATACTTACGGATGAACACTATAAGTTACTAAATAAGGGTATCAAATTTGGGCCAACCCAACCCTTAAATAAATTTAAAACATATATCGATGTGCACAAGTTTATCAGATCAATTAATCTTCAGAAACATTTTGTAAATATTAGTGATAACATTGAAAAAATAGGGACACCTGACATTTTCTTTTAGATCAGTACAAACACACGCAACTGGGAGACAAATTAGGGTTTATACCCTTTATCAATAATAATCATTGCATTGAAGCATTCAAAAAGATCGTACTAAATCAACTAGATCTTTTATCTAATAAGAATGGAAATAAGAAATTAACCCCTGTAGAAGTAAATGCGTTAAAAGATCTAGAAAAAGATCTCAATGTCGTAGTTAAAGCTGCGGATAAAGGGGGGGGGGTGTGGTTATCCTAAATATATCAAATTACCATACAGAAATTATGTGGCTTCTGTCAGATTCTATTACATATAGAAAACTCAAAAATAACCCCACCGTAATTTATAGAAACAGTTGGAGATTTTACTTTTAGATGAAAAAAAGAGGGGCATTCTCAATATTAAACATCCAAAAACCCCTGTTATCTACTACTTAACAAAAGTGCATAAGAATCAAGCCCACCCGCCGGGCCGCCCCATAGTGGCTGGCATAGACTCACTACTCACATGTCGGATTTCTGAAAATATTGAGTTTTTTCTTACAAAAATATGTTATAAATACTAAATCCTATCTCAGAGATTCAGCACATCTTATTAAAGAATTAAAAAGTATAAAGAGAAATAGAGATACCATCTTATGTACATGTGATGTGGCATCACTGTACACATGCATATCCCATGATTTAGGGATATATGCTGTCGAGTCTACTTTAATAGCAGATAAGAATATGGCATCTGATTAGTCTAAGTTTATTGAGGACCTTATTAGGTTCGGTTTAGAGAAAAACTTTTTTTGGTATGATTCGGTACATTATCTCCAGATCACCGGTACTGTGATGGGGGCTAAATTTTCACCTAGTTATGCTAATTTGCTCTTGGCTGTCTGGGAAGAAAAGTTTATTTACTCAAGTAAGAATGTATTTCTAAAGTTCATTAAGATGTATAAACGTTATATAGACGATGTAGTCATCATTTGGGAAGGTAAAAAAGATGATTTGGTATCCGTTATTGAATATATCAATAGCAATGAATACAATTTGGTGTTTACTTCAGAATACAGTAATGATAGGGAATTTTTGGGATTTGGAAATTTTCAAAGAAAATGGTGAGATTTATACAAAAAAAATTATTTCAAACCTACAGATTGTAACAGCTATATATAACATTCCAGCAGTCATTTAAAACCCTGGCTTGGAAACATCCCAAGGGGGACAGTTTAAGAGGATTAAAAGAAACTGCACTAAAATAGAGGATTATGATGCACAATCACAAATTATTAAAAACCGTTTGATTGAATGCAATTATGATGAGCAGATAATATCAACTGCATTGAAATATGTTAGAGAACAAACCTTAGTGGATCATAGTGAAAAGATTTAGAAAGAAAATGGTACTAATATCATCAACACTGATGACACAATAAAAAAAACAACTGTAAGGCTGGGTTCACACGTGGCGGAATTTCACTTGAATTCCGCTGCGGACACTCCGCAGCGTTAATCCGCAGCGGAGCCGTTTCTCCATTGACTTCCACTTCTATTTAGAAGTGTTCGTTTAGACGATGCGTAAAATTCCGCTGCGGAGCATAGGCTGCGGAGCGGAATTTGGTGTCCGCAGCATGCTCTGTCTGTTGCGGACCAGTGGCGGACTGGTTGCGGACTCATGGCGGAATTTCTCCATTGACTTCAGTGGAGATTCTAAATTCCGCAATGAAGTCCGCAGCTGTCATGCACATGTTATGTGTGCTGCGGATGAGTCTTGCTTTTTTGACATGACATTTCTTCATTCTGGCTGGACCTATGTATTTCTAGGTCTACAGCCAGACTGAGGAAGTCAATGGGGCTCCCGTAATTACGGGAGCGTTGCTAGGAGACGTCAGTAAATAGTCACTGTCCAGGGTGCTGAAAGAGTTAAGCGATCGGCAGTAACTGTTTCTGCACCCTGGACAGTGACTACCGATCCCAATATACAGCAACCTGTCAAAAAAATAGAAGTTCATACTTACCAAGAACTCCCTGCTTCTGTCTCCAGTCCGGCTTCCCAGGATGACGTTTCAGTCTAAGTGACGGCTGCAGCCAATCACAGGCTGCAGCGGTCACATGGACTGCCGCGTCATCCAGGGAGGTCGGGCTGGATGCCGAAAGAGGGACGCGTCACCAAGACAACGGCCGGTAAGTATGAAATTATTTTACTTTCACTAGGGAAAGTGCTGTCCCTTCTCTCTATCCTGCACTGATAGAGAGAAGGGAAGCACTTTTCCCGCAGTCCGCAGCAGCTAGTTCGCATCAATTTACTGCACATTTTGGGCAGATCCGCCGCAGAATCTGCAACGCAGATTCTGTGCGGCATTGATGCGGACAGTTGCGGAGGAAAACCGCCACGTGGGGGCATGCCCTAAGGGTTCCATTTATCACTATGTATTCATCGGATTCGTGGGCAGTACCTAAAATCATTCAAGACAACTGGCATATTGTCAGAAATGATCCGACATTAGGTCCACTTTTGCCCATTAACTCCATCATTACATATCGAAGAGCACCAAACATAAAACACAAGATTACCAATAGTTACATAAAATCCTCTGTAAAAACCTTCAAGGGTATAAAAGGTAGGATATAGTAAAAGAAAGGGTAATTTTCAACTCCTTCACGGATGCAGAGAATAAAATACAAATTTGCACTGCAGGCGAATTTATACACGATTTGTCAGCATTTTGTTTCCGCAGCGTGTGTATGAAATTTGTTCAAATCTCATCCACTTTGCTGCTACTGTATTATGCTGCAGATTTTTCACAATGATTTCCGTTGTGAAGAATAGAAGAATATGCAACTCATCCGCCCTGTGTGAACACACTCATAGGAAATAAAATATATTACAGAGGCTTTATCAATGCGTTGTGAAATGCTTTGTGAAATGGTGGACCTGTACTTTAAGCTCTGTTCATGTCACAATTTACACAATTGTAACATTTAATGTGTACTTCCTTTTGTAATAACCAGTCATTAGACATAATTTATAATACTATAAATTCATTTAAAGTAAATCAATTCTGTAACATTCCAAATTTAGTTTTTATGTAGCAAGGTGGATCTAAGCTTTATTTTATACTGTACATTATATGGTTACGGTAATGAAAATTTTAACAAAAAACAAGGAAGAATATCATTATTTTTTAGCATAATGTACAGATATTTTCCAATTTTTCATGTCTGTGATGTGGGGATTCCCTATAGCTTAATAGAAAGTTGCTGACCGATGTAAAACTGACTCAAGCCTTGCCAAAGCTCATGAATTACACATTTCTTGATAGACAACAATAGTGTGTGAACATTTCACAGCTTCAAGTGACAATCTGTTCATGCCAGCTGACAATCTCTGGTGAGCTTATTAGAGATGAAGCTTTTGTAAGTTGGCTGATTTTTCTTATACACCTCTGTGGCTATTTACTATTTTCATGTCACCTTTTCTCTATATAATAGCTAAGATTTTTTATTTTAGATTGTATTGTGTTTTTGAATTCAACAGTTTGAACTTATATCTGAGAATTCTTAGTATATTCAGATCATGCATATAGAGGTTTTGCTAATAAAAAAAATACAGAAATATACTATGTATGTATATGCCTCATGACCTTATTCCTGAAAGGCTCGAACTGGATCTTCTTTGAATTAAAGCTATATACATCTATTGAGTTCCATTAAATCCCCAGTTGATATCCTTTATGCTTCTGGCAGCTGAGATTGCTATAGTTCATTTATGGAAATCCTCCACTTTTCATTTTAAGTAGGATAAAATCAAATTGTCATTGGACAAAATTAATGCAAAGTAGTTAAGTATTCGTAATGACAGCTAGGAGTTAATTTTACATGGTCTGGACCTCCATAATGGGTATCCGTATCTCTGTCAATGAGTTCTGTCTGGAGTGTGGATGGTTTCTCGGCAAGTTAATTTGCCCTTAGCCTACTGGTGGGGCTCATATTTCCATGTTTACTGTACTGCAACCGTCACTCAGTTTTCATCATCATTCAACAAAATCTCTAGGATTCCCTCCAACTGACCCTAGGCATAGGCCGAACTTTTTTTCCCTTTGCCTCCCTGTGTTCCTTTTTTAATTTAAAATTTGACTTATTTATGCGTGATCTGATACCTATTAGACAACACTAAAGGGGTGTTCCCAGAATAAACAATTATCACAAGACTCGAATCCTTCATCTTCCTCACTGAATTATAGCGGTGAGTAGAAGATTGATCGGAGTAGCAGTCGAGCACACACCCACTGCTTTTTTCAATGTTTGTGGGACTGATGGAAGCAACCGAGCACTGCACTCGGCTGTTACCATCAGTCCCATACATGTTGATCAGAGAAGCAGCACAAATACAGTGAGGAGGAATGGGGGGTTTGAGACCCCCATTCTCGCGATCAGGGGGGGTGCCAGCAGTGGGAGTCCAGGCGATCAGACAATTATCAGCTATCTTGTGGGTAGATAAGAATTACCGATTCTGAAAATACCCCTTTAAAGATTTTTCTTCTGTTAGTTTCGTATTTTGCTTTGTAGCCACTATGCCAGTATACTTCTTATTTTGTATGTTTTAATGTTATTTTTTTGATTAAAGAAAGGCTTAATAAAACTAACAGGTACGTGAATTGCATATTCCATAAATATCACCTGTCATAGAAAATAGTTATGTGAGTGCTAACACCTGACTCCTGCGATATGGCTCACTAACATTGATTTATTTCCTTAACATGCAGTGTGCTCTTTAAACCAGCATTTAGTTTAAGAATATTGATTTTTCCATCAGAAGTTACACCTACTTCCCATTCACTACAGACTACGCATGAATAAATGAGGTGAAAGTGCTGGGAATGAACGATATTGACACGTTATATGGTGTTTGAACATTTTAGTACTGAATTGTTCCTGTTATTTGATCACAGCTACAATTTACAAGACGTCATACACAATGATCTGCACAGTTATTTGCTTCTTGAAAAGGGTCACATCAAGTTGCTTCAATGGTCATCTTTCTAAATGACTTGTAGAAATCTAGCTGTAAAGTTAAGAATTGCAGACCTTTTTTTCTGAATAAGCATTTCCCTATATGCTATATCAAACAAGTGAAAAGCATGCACTTAATGTACCATCATATATAAAGTAATGAGCTGGAGCTCACTAACTAAGTTCACTATATAAGATGTAATATAGCTTTGTTATAAAACATGGATGAATACTTTACTTAAATATGTTTACTTCTGGGAGTGCTGAGAGTTTGTGGATTTGTAGAATTTTTTTTAAATACTTTAAGAGCGCTTCATTTTTATATAGGTGCAATAAGCATCATTGTATAGAACAGCATTGGGATAATTATTGACAGGGTGTCCAGGCTGTAGGCTGTTTTTTATACTGATGACCTATCCACAGGATAGGTCATCAGTATATGATTAGTGGGGGTTCGGCACCCAGACCCTGCACCGATCAACTGTTCCTTCTGGCTCCAGATGCCAGAAGCTATGCAGGGTGAGTGCAGACCGCTCCGACCACTGTATAGCGGCCGTGCTGGGTTACTACATCTCTGCTTCTCTTCACTTGAGTAAGATCAGAGCTGCAGTTTTGCAGCACAGCAGCCATACAGTGGTCGGAGCCATCTGCTTCTGGCACTGACCCTGCATATATTCCGCCGCCCGGAGGCAGCTGAAACAGCTGATCAGTGTGATCAGTGTGATGTCCGGGTGTCAGATCTCCACCAATCATATACTGATGACCTATCCTGTGGATTGGTAATCAGTGTAAAGAACAGCCCGCAGCCTGAACAACTCCTTTAAAAAGAAAATCAAGAAAAAAAAATCAATAAAACATCTTCTTGATCACTTGAGGCATAAAGCATTTCAGACATCTAATTTAAAAGGTTTGTCCTATTTATTGTATAAGGTCATATGCATGTCATAGTGGAGGGATACCCACTAGAGACCACAGACAATTAGCCAAAGTGACGAGACGCTATCAAAGAGTGTCTCTTGTTCATTCGGACTCAGCCTGGCCAATGCAGGGGAAATGTAAAGCCAACTACAACCAATGGTGATTTCAGCTTTTAACCACCGTTTAAAACCAGAAGCGTAATGATCGCGGTCGCAGGGGCTAACTGGGGTAGGCCTCCTGCTGACAAAAGAATAAGGGAGCATTATTTTTTCATGTCTGATCTGGGAGGTCCGATTTGCAAAGGGGTCTGATCCGAGGTAAAGGGGCATGGGGCCAAGCACACACTTTGTACGCCCTTATTTAGAATCAAGATTGGCAGCGATCATTTAAAGAGGCAACCACTGGAAATGACTTCCTGTATCCTATATTTATATATTCACTTTGTATATACCAGTACCTCACTATAAAGCTGCTAATAACCTAAGAGATAAATTTATCATCCTCCATCTGAGCTACAATAATAGTGTACTACACAATGGCCAATATTTTACCAGACTTACTGTATGTATTTATACTGGTCTTTGTTTTATCCTTTTTATCCATTTTATCGTTTTATCATATTTTGAAAAGATTTTCCAACTTTCCTTTACAGGAAAATTCGGCCCTGTTATTGCTTAGATATTTAAATGTAGATTTGACTGATTCCTATATTCTGTCCTTCTCCATTTTTACTTTTCTGCTAAATTTTACAAGACTTTGCAGAGTGAAATTTGAATTAATTTTTTATGGATGTTAGAAACTTATGGTAAGGTCACCCTTAACTCCTGTAGGTCGGCTGAGTTGTGGCCACAGTGTGGCCAAAACCAGGCCAGTATGCTAACTTCTTGTGAAATCTGAGCCCGGTTTTTGCAGGTAAAACTGCTTTTGATATACAAAAAAAAAACTCACAGACATTAACAAGCATTTAAATGCCTCACCACTTTACAGTAAAATCTTATGTACACTTGGTTTTCAGCACACCGAAGACAGGCCGCCATATGTGGGCTTCCCCTTACTTAACAGCCCGAACAATTCTACTGAAGTCTTAATGTCATTCCCTTTTTCTTAAATGTTTAGACCTGCTGAGTACAACCTCCCTCTCCCTGCTGCTATCTCTAACACTGAGAGAAGGGAGGGGAGGTAGCAGTTGAGTCAGCTGTCAAGAGCAGTGGACTGACTGATTTGAGTTAGAATTTGCAGAAGACCAGCTGTCTACAGGAGTTACACAGACTCTACAGCAGCCAAATGGTGGGACATTTTTAATAAAAATTATTAAGAAAGTTACTAAATTTTGCACTTAGGAAGCAATAGGACAAAGAAATTTATTTAGTTCAAAGGTGTACATAGCCTATAAATATTTTATTTTCAGTAAGTTTACACTGCATTTACATCTATCCAATATCTGGTTCAATAGTAACTTTAGAGCATTTTTGAGCACACTGCTTAAAAACATCTAGTCTTCAGTATAGCTGACATATTTCCAATTATTAGATTTAATTTCTCTTAGTTCTAGACTTCAAAGCTGATATTTATGGGTGATATTTTATAATTCATAAAAGCACATAATGAGGTAAATCTGAAAACATATGATTATAGGAACCACAGCGCTTTAAGGTCTATTACAATAGTATCAGAACTGACTTGCTTAGTACTGACTAAGAAGCAGCTAAATGTTGGCAGAAGGTATGGAAATCAATAAAGGCTAGAGGAAAAAAAAAGAGAAGGAAATACCAGATGTAATGCTCAAGATTTGATTTACACTGTTGCTACACATTTTGCTGCTATGTCATAGCTATTATTGTTATAATAATAATAATGTTAAGTATGGTAGTAATAACAATAATAATAGTAATAATAATAATAATAATAATAATAATAATAGTAATAATAATAATAACTAGTATTATTATAATACGCAAAGGAAATTTTTCATTTACATGTTTGTAAATAATACTTAAATAAACGTTATATTTTAATGTCAGAAACTGACGATAATACAGAGATAAAAGGTGCTACATAGACGATTCTTATCTCTTCCAGCAGAAGAAACCTGTACCAACCACTGATTGACTGAACTGATTGACATGTTGTGCTCCCTATTTTTTTTAGAAGAAAAAAGATTTTCTTCAGCAGCTTCAGTGTGTATTATACAGTTCTACAGTACATGATGATAATAATAACCTTAGATACTGCAGACGGTTTTTGGTTTTTTTCAAAGGATGAGGGTGTTTGATGTCAATCAATTAATGGTGGACAAACAGAGGTTTTGCAACACCTGAAATGTGTATTATAAGGAATAATCTTGCCCTCTATTAAATGATAAGAATACAAGTACCGTATATATCGGCGTACAAGACGACTTTTTACACCCTTAAAAAAATGTCAAAAGTGTGGGATCGTCTTATATGCCGGATATTGTCTACATTAGGGATGCACGTTGCAGCCGCACAGCTCAGTATAGTAACACATGAATGTATGGGAGCGCGGCTGCGGCTGTGTAATTCAGCTCCTGAGTCATGATAAGTTCGCGGGGTCAGGATGATGCAATGCGGCCAGCGCTGCACTAATGAGCGGCGGCACTGGAGACAGAACATGGCGGGCGCGCTACAAAACACCCCCATGTTCTGTCTTCAGTGCCTGAACTGCCGCTCATTAGTGCAGCGCCGGCCGCATCACCTCATGCTGACCGCGCGCGCACTTCCTGTCAGGAGCGGGGCAATGGCTGTATTACACAGCCGCAGCCCCGCTCTATAACGGCGGAGATGAGAGAAACCGCTCATCTCCACCGTTATTCCCCTGAATGCTGCGATCACAGCTGACTGCAGCATTCAGGGGAAAGTGAGAAGGGGGGATGCCCCTGGATCGCGTCACAGGGAATTCCTGTGACGCGATCGAGGGCCATACCATATATGGGCAGACAGCCCAGGGTCTATTGACGGACCCCAGGGCTGTCTTACCATATTTCATGTTGTTAGGACATACCCAAGTATGTCCTAACAACTGCCTGTGTATTATCTGTCCACAGGTTAATGTACTGGCACATATCTGATATATGTCTGTGTGCTATCTGTCCACAGGCTGATGTACTGGCACATATCTGATATATGTCTGTGTGCTATCTGTCCACAGGCTGATGTACTGGCACATATCTGATATATGTCTGTGTGCTATCTGTCCACAGGCTGATGTACTGGCACATATCTGATATATGTCAGTACATTAAAGTTTAAAAATAAAGTAAAAACAAAGTATTGTTAAATTTTAAAAAAAATACACCTTCACCTTTTTTACAATAAACATTAAAATAAGTCTCAATACATAAAATACACACATTCAGTAATGGCGCGGACAACAATGTTTTTGCATCATTTATGATGTGTACGCTGTAAAAAAATGAAATAAACACGGCTTTCATTCACTTATTAATGTGAGGCGCGAGGTGCGATGAATTTACCCTCCATGTTCCTCACATTAATAGTAATTAACCCCATCATGTACCTCGCACATTAACCCAATATGACTGAGAAACATGATGGGATTAATTACTATTAATGTGAGGCGCGTTCAAAATTCATCACACGTCGCGCCTCACATCAGAAAACGGAAGAATTTTTTATTTATTACTGTTGGCAAAAGTATCGAAATTGGTATCGAAATCAAAATACTAAACGAAGTATCGGTATCGAAGTCCAAATTCTGGTATCGTGACATCCCTAGTCTACATATTGTCTACACACAGGTTGTGTGTTACCTTGTGAGCCTGCAGTCCGGTACACAGGCTCCCGGGATGCACGGAATCCGCCACGGATCTGAGGGAAGCCGGTATTAGCCGCCAGGGAACATCTCTGTAAGATCCTCTGGCCCGCCCTTTCCTCTCATTCCCTGCCTCTCAGATCTCGCGCGATGAAGCAGCCTATCTGCGCATGCGCGAGTTCAAAGAGACAGAGAGTCCTGGGTCCTGCCGCCGATGGCCATAGTGAAGCGCTCCTGCACGAAATGGTGAGTATATCTTAAATTCTATATTTTAAGGGTAAAAGTTGGGGGTCGTCTTATACGCCCAGTCGTCTTATACGCCGACATATACGGTAGTCATAATGGAGTTCTGTAACCTGTATAAATGCCTGCGGCCTTGTGCTTTTACAGTATATGGTTACGTAAGTTTTTATTGACTTCTAATATTCTCATAATTTATAGTAGATAGTACAATATAATTGTTGTCATAGATTTTGCAGAGCAATATACTGTTAGACAAAACTCAACCCAATAAAGGATTTTTGTCATAAAAGTATATTTAAAAAAAAAAACAAAATTGCTCAATTACATTACTATATTGCTTACAGCATCTTCCTATTTAGTGATGTTTTAATGAACGTATAGCTAAGACAAAATCACCTTCCTTTACATGAGAGTGTTGTGCCACTGGCGTCACAATAGATGTTACTGCAGTTTAGCCCCTTGCGCAGCAGACTTTTTTTTTTTTTTTAAATTTACGTTTTTCTTCTCCCCACGTTCCAAAAGCCATAGCTGTTTTATTTTTTTGTCAATATAGCCATATAAGGGCTTGTTTTTTGCAGAACGAGTTGTAGTTTTTTATGCCGCTATTTTTTTATCGTATAATTCACTGGAAAACACGGAAAAAAAATCTTTGTAAAAAAAATGTGATTTCGCTATTGCTATTCACCAGGTGGTAAAAACAATATGTTAACTTTATTTTGCGGATCGATATAGTGATACCAAGTGTATATACTTTTTTATGTTTAACTACTTTTACAAAGAAAAAACTAATTGTTAAAAAATATATTTTTTTGTGTACTCATGTTCTGAGACAAATAACTTTTCCTTTTTATTCATGTTCTGAGACTAATAGATTTTTTATTTTAGCTATGTTCTTAGACAAATAACTTTTTGATTTTTACGTTAATTGTGGGAGGGCTTAATAGGAGCAGAAGGATGACAGACCTGGGGGCCTTCATAAGGTTCTCAGGCTACCATGACAACCATCCGCACCCCGCAATTGTCTTACGGAGGGGCCAACAGGCTGTCAGAGAGGGCCACCCTCTCTTTCAAGGGCTTAAATGCTGCAGTCGCTATTGACCACGGCATCCAAGTGGTTAAGCACCTGTATCAGAATTATCTCTTATCCCGGCCGTTGCAGTGAAGTGTTGGCTGTAACATAGCCCAGTCCATGAGCCCACTCCAAACTTCCTCTTCCCGTCTATGACATAACCCTACGTCAAATGTCAGGAAGAGGTTAAGGTGTCTGGGAAAAAATGTCTGAATTAAGTTTAAAATGGGAATTCCAGGTAAATTCTAAGAGAATAAGGTATTGCTAGTAGACTTAGGGTATGTTCACACGCAGAGTCAAAAACGTCTCAAAATACAGAGCTCCTGATTTTCAGACGTTTTTTGTGCCACTCGCTATTTTCGCGGCGTTTTCCGCTGCGTTTTTTATGGCCGTTTTTGGAGCTTTTTTAACCAGAGTCTATGGAAAATGGCTCCAAAAACGTCCAAAGAAGTGTCCTGCACTTCTTTTTCGCGGCCGTTTTTTTTACGCGTCAGCTGAGGCAACCCCCCAAATTACTGAGCTCATGTGAAACCCAGCCCCTGTAAATTATCAGCCTCAGATATCCGATTTCATGGGCAACTCAGGAATTAATTTTGAGACTGAAGGCCTCACAGAAAAATATTTTTTTTTTAGTGAGGAATTTGTGAATTTAATGGCGGCCTAGACCAATTTATACGCCCAAGAATTTATTGCCCAGAACTCTACGTCATCATATGCTAGACCCCTTAGGTGGACCCCTGTAGATGCAGCAGATATGAGGACATTTTGGGGCCTGGTGCTGCATATGGGTCTAGTGAAGAAGCCAAAGATTAGGTAGTACTGAAGTACAGATGTTTTTTACAACACCCCAATTTATCGCATGGCCATGAACCGGACTCGCTTTGAAGCGATTTCAACGTTTTTGCATTATAAAATGAGGCCAGTCATTGATCACTTTAGCACTAAATTTCAAGAAGTGTACACCCCCGAAAAGAACATTGCAGTAGACGAGTCCCTTGTACATTTTAAGGGGAGGCTAAAATTCCACCAATACCTGCCAAGTAAGAGGACAAGGTATGGGATAAAAATGTACAAGCTGTGCGAGAGTAGCTCAGGGTACACCCACAGGTTTCAGGTTTATGAAGGGAAGGACTCCAGGATTGGACCTCCAGAATGTGCCCCCAACCTGGGAGTTAGTGGCAAAATAGTGTGGGATTTGGTGCACCCACTTTCTGGACTAGGGCAATCATATTTACGTGGATAACTTCTACACCAGCATCCCACTATTTAAATGCCTCTCTACCATTAATACTGCAGCATGCGGCACGGTGCGCAAAAACCAGAGAGGTCTCCCTAAAACACTGCTTGGCCAACGTGTCATAAGGGGTGAGAGCATGGAATTATGCAGCGAGAACGCGTTGTTCGTTAAGTGTAAGGACAAGAGGGATGTCCTCTTGACCACAATACATGGGAAGGGCAGCACCCCTGTCTCTGTACAAGGTACCACCACAGTGACCCACAAGCCAGATTGCACCGTGGGCTATAATAAGTACATGGGTGGGGTTGATCTCTCAGATCAAGTGCTGAAGCCCTATAGTGCTATGAGAAAAACAAGGGTGTGGTACAAAAAGGTGGCCGTGCACATGGTACAGATGGCATTGTAGAACGCTTAAGTGCTATCCAAATGTGCAGGCCGGACAGGGTCATTCCTTAATTTTCAAGAGGAGATTATCAAGGTGCTTGTGTTTGCAAACCAGTCAGGGGAGGGCCCAAACACATCTGCTGAAAGCGAGGGTGCCGGTATTGTACCAGGGTAACACTTTGCTGGCATCGTTCCCCAAAGCTGCAAAGAAGGGAAGATCCCAAAAAACGTGCAGAGTGTGTATCAAAAGGGGCATAAGAAGGGACACCACTTATCAGTGCGACACCTACCCCCAAAAAACTGGCCTGTGCATAAAGGATTACCACACATCTATGAATTATTAATTTTATTATTTATGAACCCTTTTATTATACTCTGATTTGCTTTTCACAATTTACACATTCCCCCACATTATATATTGAAATACCAGTAAATACGGCCTAATTCAAATAAATTCAGACAAAAAACCTGTGGAGTCAAAATGCTAATTATACCCTTAAATAAGTTCCTTGAGGGGTGTAGTTTTCTAAATGGGTCACTTCTGGGGTGTTTCCACTGTTTTGTTCCCTCAGGGGCTTTGCAAATGCACATGGCGCCACAATCCAATCCAACAGAATCTGAATGCCAAATAGCCCTCCTTCGCTTCTAAGCCCTGCCGTGTGTCCAAATAGCAGTTCATAACCACATATGGGGTATTGCTGTGCTCAAGAGAATTTTTTTTATAAATGTTGGGATGCCTTTTCTCCTTTAGTCCTTGTGGAAATAAAAAAAATTTAGGTTTAGCTAAATTTTATTGGAAAAAATGTAGATTTTCATTTTGACGGCCTACTTCCAATAATTTCTTCAAAAAACCTGTGGGGTCAAAATGCTAACCATACCCTTAGATAAGTTCCTTGAGGGGTATAGTTTCCTAAATAGGATCACTTTTGGGGCGTTCCCACTGCTTTGGTCCTTCAGGGGTTTTGCAAAGGCGACATATGGCCTCCACAAACCAATCCATCAAATCTGAATGCCAAATAGAACTTCTTCCCTTCCGAGTCCTGCCGTGTGTAAAAACAGCCATTTATGACCACATATGGGGTATTGTTATACTCAGGAGAAACTGTGCTACAAATGTTGTGGTGCTTTATCTTCTTGAGTCCTTGTGGAAATTAACTAAACCTACATTTTATTGAAAAAAATTGAGATTTTCATTTTCACAGCCTACTTCCAATAATTTCTGCAAAAAACCTGTGGGGTCAAAATGCTAACTATGCCATTAGACACGTTCCTTGAGGGGTGTAGTTTTCTAAATAGTGTCACTTTTGGGGGGTTTCCACTGTTTTATCCCCTCAGGGGCTTTGCAAATGCGACATGGCCTCCGCAAACCATTCCAGCTAAATTTGAGCTCCAAAAGTCAAATGGCGTTTTTTCCCTTCCTGCCGTGTGTCCAAACAGCCATTTATCACCACATATGGGGTATTGTTTTATTCAAGAGAAACTGCTCTACAAATGTTGGGGTGCTTTTTCTGCTTTAGGTTTTGTGGAAATGAAAAAAAAATAGCTAAACCTACATTTCATTGAAAAAAAATTAGATTTTCATTTTCACTACCTGCTTCCAATAGTTTCTGCAAAAACCCTGTGGGGTAAAAATTCTAACTACACCCTTAGATACGTTCCTTGAGGGGTGTTTCCTAAATTGGGTCACTTTTGAGGGGTTTCTACTGTTTATTCCCCTCATGGGCTTTGCAAATGCGGCATGGCCCCCGCAAACCATTCCAGCTGAGCCCTGTCGTGTGTCCAAAAAGCTGTTTATGACCACATATGGGGTATTGTTTTACTCAGGAGAAACTGTTCAACAAATGTTGTGGTGCTTTTTCTCCTTTAGTCTTTGTGGAAATGAAAAAAAAATTAGCTAAACCAACATTTTATTGAAAAAAATGTAGATTTTCATTTTCACAGCCCATTTCCAATAATTTCTGCAAAAAACCTGTAGGGTTAAAATGCTAACTATACCCCTAGATAAGTTCCTTCAGGGGTTTAGTTTCCAAAATGGGGTCACTTTGGGGGGTTTCCACTGTTTTGTCCCCTCAGGGGCTTTGCAAATGCGACAAACCATTCCAGCTAACTTTGGGCTCCAATAGTCAAATGGCGCTCTTTCAATTCTGAGCCGTGTCATGTGTCAAAACAGCCACATTTAGGAGAAACTGCTTTACAAATGTTGTGGTGCTTTTTCTCCTTTAGTTCTTGTGGAAATGAAAAACAATTAGCTAAACTACATTTTATTGAAAAAAATTTAGATTTTCATTTTCACAGCCTACATACAATAATTTCTGCAAAAAAAACGTGTGCGGTCAAAATGCTCACTATACGCCTAGATAATTCCCTGAGAGTGTAGTATCCAAAATGGGGTCACTTTTTGAGAGTTTCCACTGTTTTGGCACCATAAGACCTCTTCAAACCTGACATGGTGCCTAAAATATATTATAATAAAAAGTGCTCCTTTGATTCTGAGGCCTGTGTTTCAGTCCATTACCAATCTAGGGCTACATGTGGGATATTTCTAAAAACTGAAGAACCTGGGCAATAAATATTGAGTAGCATTTCTTTGGTAAAACCTTCTGTGTTAGAGAACAAAATGGATTAAATGTGATTTTCTGCAAAAAAAAAAAGAAATTTGTAAATATCTCCTCCACTTGCTGTAATTCCTGTGAAGAGCCTAAAGGGTTAATATACTTTCTAAAAGCTGTTTTTAAAACTTTGAAGGGTGCAGTTTTAAAATGGGGTGATTTATGGGGGGGCTTCTAATATATAGTGCCCTCAAAGTCACTATAGAACTGAACTAGTCCCTAAAAAATAGCCTTATGAAATTTTCTTGAAATTGAGGTATTGCTGCTAAAGTTCTAAGCCTTGTAACGTCCTAGAAAAATAAAAGAATGTTCAAAAAACGATGCCAACATAAAGTAGACATATAGGATATGTGAACTCGTAACTATTTTGTGTGGTATTACTATCTGTCTTAGAAGCAGATACATTTAACGTTAGAAAAATGCTAATTGTTACAAATTTTCTCCAAATTTTACCACTAACTTAAAGTCCAATGTGTCACAAGAAAACAGTCTCAGAACCGCTTGGATAGGTGAAACCATTCCAAGGTTATTACCACATAAAGTGACACATGTCAGTTTTGAAAAAAACGGCCTGGTCCATAAGGCGAAAACAGGCTGTGGCCTTAAGGGGTTAAAATACATTTTCTTATAAGCTCTAACTTGTTAATTCTAAAATACAACTATGTTTACAACAACAAAAAAATGAATCGTCCTCCAAGATAATGCACATCATAACTGCTTCTGAAAAATATAAAACATATACAATGCATTCGGAATGTCTTCAGACCCTTTTAAGTTTTTTAAAATTTTGTTATGTTGAGGCCTTTTGCTAAAATGTAAAAAAAAATGTTTTTACCCATCATTCTGCACTCAATACCCCATAATGACAAAATGAAAACAGAATGTACCGTATTTAATCTTTGCTAATTTATTGAAAAGGAAAAACTTAAATATTGCATTGACATAAGTATTCAGACCCTTTACACAGTACGTGGGTGAAGCACCTTGGGCAGCGATAACATCCTCCAGTCTTCTTGGGTATGATGCCACATGGTTTGTACACCTGGATTTGGGGATTTTATGCCATTCTTCTTTGCAGATCCTCTCAAGCTTTGTCAGGTTGGATGGGGACCGTTGGTGGACAGCCATTTTCAGGTCTCTCCAGAGATATTCGATTGGGTTCAAGTCAGGGCTCTGACTGGACCACTCAAGGACATTCATAGAATTGTACCTGAGGCACTCCTGTGTTGTCTTGGCTGCACGCTTAGGGTCATTGTCTTGTTGGAAGATGAACCTTTGGCCCAGTCTGAGGTCCAGAGCACTCTGGATCAGGTTTTCATTAAGAATATTTCTGGACTTTGCTCTTTTCATTTATTCCTCAACCATGACCAGTCTCCCTTTCCCAGCCGCTGAAAAACATTCCCACAGCATGAAGCTGCCACCACTATGCTTCACTGTAGTGATGGTATTGGGCAGGTGATGAGCTTTACCTGGTTTCCTCCAGACATGACGCTTAGAATTGAGGTACAAAAGTTCAATCTTGGTTTCATCAGACCAGAGAATCTTGTTTTTCACAGTCTGAGAGTCCTTCAGGTGGGCTTTCAGGTGTTTTTTTTTTTTGGTTTTTATTTTACTGAGGAAAGGCTTCTTTCCGACCACTCTGCCATAAAGCCCAGACTGGTGGAGTGCCGCAGTGATGGTTTACCTTCTGGAACATTTTCCCATCTGCACACAGGGTCTTTGGAGCTCAGCCAGATTTACCATTGGGTTATTGGTCACCATTCTTACCAAGTCCCTTCTCCCAGGATAAGTTAGTTTGGTGGGCCGGCCAGCTCTAGGAAGAGTCCTAGTTGTTCCAAACTTCTTCATTTTAAGAATTATGGAGGCCACTGAGCTTTCAGTGCTGCAGATTTTTTTTTTTACCCTTCTCCGGATCTGTAACTCCACACAATTCTGTCTCTGAGCTCTACAGGCAGTTCTTTCTTGCACATGACTTGGTTTTTGCTCTGATATGCATTGTCAGCTGTGAGACATTATATAGACAGGGCTGTGTCTTTCCAAACCATGTCCAATTAAATGAATTTACACAGGTGGACTCTAATTGAGGTGTAGAAACATTTCAAAGATGATTTAGGGAAATAGGAGACCCCAAGAGCTAAATTTTAAGTGTCATAGCAAAGATGAATACTTATGTCCATGCAAAATTAGCATTTTTCATTTTTAATACCTTTGCAAAAAAAAGGAAAAATTCTGTTTTCACTTTGTCATTATGGTGTATTGAGTGCAGAATGATGGGGACATTTTTTTATTTTATTTATCTTAGCACAAGGTCTCAACATAACAAAATGTGAAAAAGTAAAAGGGTCTGAAGACTTTCCGAATGCACTGTATATATATATATATATATATATATATATATATATTCATACACACATACATACATACATACATACATACATACATACATACATATATACACCATTTCTACCTATGTCTTAGATTAATCACAAATAGGGACATTAACTGACTCATGCTTTTCCAAAGAGAAGAGTGAGAATCAGAGGAATGTGTGTGTATATATCTATTATACCTAAAAAAAAGTATTGGTGAGGACCTGAAAAGGGTTGTCTGAGGATTAACACTGATGGCATATTGTTAGCATATGCAAACAATGTCTGATCAGGGGGGTGCAATGTCTGATTGCTATAACAAAGTAGTAGTACCGCAAGAAAAAACACTATGCCACTTTGTCTACTGTCAGGTCCGCATGTCTGTCTATGAGGATTGCATGGTAGACCCATTAGAGTCAGTAGCCGATCATGTGGCTGCACACCTGTATTTTGTCTAGATTTTAGCCACAGCCAATTGGACAATGTTAGCATATCCTATCACTGAAAAAGTACATACCAAGGCTATGTTCACATCTGCGTCGGATTCTCCATCACAGATCCGGCAGGATTTGCCGGAGTTTACCGGAGACAATAGCGCAGCATGCTGCACTATTGTGTCCGGTAAAATCACAGACACCCCGACGGAAAGTTGATGGAACCCAATTACAGTTAATGGGTTACCGTCAGCAACCGGCTGTATCCGTTGTGCAACGGAAGCGTCGGTTCCGTTATTGCATTGTTCTGCTCCTCTGACGGAGGAGAACAACGGAACACACCAACACAAGTGTGAACCCAGCATAATGGATGCAAAAAAAAAAACATTGCAAAAGCACTCTGCGATCACCAGACCATCTAATATATAGATTATTTTAAATTGGAAAAACTGTTATGTTTACTATGCCTACGAATGTGATATTCCTAGCGCACATTTTGATCAAATTGAATTAGTCTACCTCGCACAACAAGGTAACCTGTTTTTAGTGGGTCCCTAACCTAAAGATTCAACTTTCTCTTTGACCTAAGCCTGCAGTATGAACCCAGGGTAGGTAGGAACAACTTAAGGCCTTATTCACGTCAAACTTATTTCACGTCTGTGTGCCGTCCGTTTAAATTGTTGCCGACATATGATGTGTATGCTCGTCATGAGCAGCAGGACAATGCCACATCAGGACAAGCAGAGTGGCGTAATTACCGCCATAGCAGCCGTAGCGGCTGCTATTGGGCTCATGGCATTAAGGGGCCCACGCCGCCCGCCGGCCTGGGCCCCCTATGCCCGGTGGCACCGCTTGCAGCTGCTATGACTCCTACAGTGGTAGCGACGTAACATTCAATAGTTCCTGCATCCTTAGAACGCAGATACTATCGAACACTATAGCACAGCAGGAAGGTATCCCCCTGCTCTGTCATTTACTAGGCAACAGGCCATGTTCGAACTGCAGACTATCAGGCACAGGAACAGAATCCCTGAGCAGGCCGGCGTGATGACATCACTGGATCACGCCACCCTACGCAAGGATCCCATCAGGGGCCTAGGGGAGTATAAATTTTTTTGTTTTATTTGTTTGGGGGCGCTATGTACAGGGGGGCTGTATTGCACTATCTACAAGAGGGAGGTGGGGGTGCTATCTACAGGAGGGGCTGTATGGCACTATCTACAGGGCAGGCTGTACGGCACTATCTACAAGGGTGGCTGTATGGCACTATCTACAAGAGGGAGGTGGGGGCACTATCTACAGGGGCAGCTGTATGGCACAATCTACAAGGGGGTTTGTATGGCACTATCCAGAAGGTGGAGGTGGGGGCACTATCTACAAGGGGGGGCTGTATGGCACCATCTACAAGGGGAGGTGGCGGGTGCTATCTACAGAGGGGGGCTGTATGACACTATCTACAGGGGGGTATGTATGGCACTATCTTCAGGGGGCTGTATGGCACTATCTGCAAGGGCGAGGTGTGGTGCACTATCTACAGGGGGGCTGTATGGCACTTTCTACAATCGGGAGGTGGGGGGCACTATCTACAAGGGTGGCTGTATGGCACTGTCTACAAGGGGAGAGGGGCACTATCTACAGGGGGAAGAGTGGCCCTATCTACAAGGGGGTGTGACACTATCTACAGGGGGGGCTGTATAGCACTGTCTACAAGTGGTCTGTATGGTACAATCTACAGGGAGGGCAGTATGCCAGAATCTAAAGGGGGCTGTATGGCAGAATGTACAGGGGGATATAGGGCACAGTTTCCAGGGGCCACTATCTACAGGGGACACTATTTACAAGGGGGCTGTGTGTGGCACCCAGGGGAGGGGCAGTCAAAAGTTTGCTATGGCGCCCAGTGTTTCCTAGTTACGCCCCTGGACAAGCATACTCGTCATTCTGATTTCATGGGCACAGCAAGTGTGTCCGTGCGATCAGAAGCCAACTGATTGTTTGCTATTAGTACACAGGGTAATGTACTGGCATATAGATATATGTCAGTACATTAAAGTTAAAAATTAAAAATCCCACTACGGGATTACAAAAAAGTTAATTTAATTAAAAAACAAAAAGTTTTGTAACAATTTTTAACAAATCAGTAAAAATAATGAACACAAATGCACATTTTATAAAAAAAAACTTGTTTTAAATATAAGGCTCGAAACATAAAATATTATACATATATTTGGTATCGTCACGACCGTAACAACCTGCACAACAAAGTCATAGCGTCATTTATGATGATCCATGTATGCAGTAAAATAAATAAAGACTGCAGCAGAATTTCTTTATTTCTGCATTTTTGCCTAAATAAAAATTTATATAAATGAAACGACAATGACAATGAAAGAAAAAATGGCACCTGCATAAAGTACAACTCAGCCCTCAAGAAATTATTCTGGTCCTCAAGGCCAAAATTGGCTCAGTCCCTCCAAGGGTTAAATAACTGAAAGCACACTGACCAATACAATTCAATGGGGCTATTCACACATCCGTATATTTTCACTGCAGCATGTGTCTGTTGCGTTAAATTCACCACATGTCCTATTCTGGTCCACTTTTGCGGATCAGTCACGCTCATTGAAGTCTATGGGTGCATGAAAAACACGGACTGCACACAAACAACATCAGTGTGCAGTCCATTTTTTCCCTCATCAGCTGCTATAGAAATGCAGAGGAAAAAAACGAGATGCTGACTGGCTATATTTGTGGCTGATGTGTAATCCTGGAAAATAACAATAGCCTTAGTCCTGTGATTAGAAAGTCCTGTTCCCTGCAATTAATGAGAGTTGGCCTTAATGGTTTAATATAGATATGATCTGCAGCTGGTAGAGAGTAGAGAGAGGCGGCTTGCAGGTCAGTTATTGACAGCAGAATAGAGCACTGGATTTGGAATCAGCCACAACTGGTTCTTCAATCCAGTTGTGATTTTAACAACTGGATCAGGAGAATATATATATGAAGGCTGTGCGGCTGACATTGTATTTGGACATTTTTTTATTTATATATATATATATATATATATATATATATATATATATATATATATATATATATATACATACATACATACACATGGAGGTGCATAAGTAGGTATATAGTTTAAATAATAGATAAATATAATAATAGGTATACAGTTTAAATAATATTTTATAGAATAACAAAACAATTAAGTACAGTCTCTTATATGCTCAAATTGGCGGCCCTCCTATTTACACATTGCTGTAATCTAGTTTTTACACTCACACTTTGGCACAAAGTTCTATATTGCCATTCATTTCTTGGCATGCTTCTTTTATGAACTGAATCATGTTATCCACGGTGCGTGGTTTTCTTGCATATACCTTATCTTTGATAACTCCCCAAAAGAAAAAGTCCATCGGGGTAAAGTCTGGTGATCGTTGTGGCCATTCAATCGGTCCTCGTCCACCTACCCATCTATTGGGTAATTTGTTGTCAAGAAAATGACGCACCGCTAAAACATAGTGAGGAGGGCTCCATCTTGCTGAAAATAGGAGTCTTAATTTTCATGCTCCAACTGCAATTGTGGTATTATATTTTCTTGGATCATGTTAAGGTCCAGGTCTAAGGTAACCATTGTATTGTAGAAGATAGGTCCAATTACCCCTTTACATGAAAGGGCCCCAAACTGTAACCCCAGGGTGATTCTTAAATTATTGCAAGTGGGTTTTCTGTTGAGTAATAAAAACAGTTGTGCCTATAAACAGCACCTGAAAGTTTGAATTTGGCTTCATAGGACCAAGTTATTCTTCTAATAATGCCGTCTCCTTGTGTTTCTTCATTCAAAATTGCCCAACAAAATTGTAATTAGACTGTTTGAAAAATCTCCTCCTGTATACCTACTTGTGCAGCTCCCTGTATATACTGTTTATAAGCAATTTTGCAACCAAGTTTATCACATCTATCGCTATCATCTGTATGGCCCAGAACATCCAAAACCGGATTCTCATATTCAAACTCTGTAAGCATCCAGGAATTAACAAAGCAAAGCACTTCTGCCTTATTGCTACCTCTGCTTCTGAAACATTCCCAAAATTTTAGCATATTCTCTCTTTTCATGTGTCCATTATAATTCAAGCATTGCTTCAATTAGCACATTAAGCACTTCGACAATTAATGTCTTTGTACAATACTTTGAACGCTTTTCAATTTAAATAGAGGAAAGCAATCTAGGGACAGACATGCAGATTGTATCTGATTTTAGCCTGTCACAAAAACAAAGAGAAATAATTAAAAATCATGTTCTACAAAGCATTTTGGTAATCATTTATGCCTTGTGTGGAAACAAGGCACTTGTTATTCATACGTCCCATTCTTTGCACTTTTATAGGAATAGGTGTGCGCACAAGTTGTTCATGGTGTGACTGAAAGTTTTCTTTTTACAGACTCAGGGCATTAGCCACATCTGATTATATAGGTTATGATTTGCACTGCAGCTGGTGCTTCTATATATGCACTGTGTAAATTATTATATATCTACTATTTTTATTTTATAAACTCACCTGATTGGGTTGCGTAAAATACAGGCACAACTGTGGTGAAGGCACAAATAATAAATATTAAATTGCAGCTGCCTCCCAACCACAGGGTGTGCAGGACCGTATAAATATGGATACAAGTAAAAAAAAAAAAAGGGAGCTGATAGTGTTACTGATGTAAATTTTAATACTTTAATGGTTAGGAGTTTCAACACTGGACATCTACCATCTCTAATTGGGTCTATTATATATGGGCCATGGATAAAAGATGCTATTATGTGTGATATTCTTATAATAAAAATTGTGAACAAAACATTTACTAAGTCATCATAGAACTATATATACGGTATATATTTACTTAATTTCCCCATTCAAATGGAGTAATGATCAGGAGTATGGGGGCGAACCACTGTCAATACGACAGTTCCTCCTCATACATTTTGCATCTCGTCTGGAGCACATCCCATTTACATGGGGAGATGCATTGTCGACAAGCAACAATTTTCATGGCTGCATAAAAGATGCTCTCAACCACTTAACGTAAGTTTGCTCAAATGTCGGCTGAACGCTGCCCTGTTTACACAAGGCAATAATAGGGAAAGAGCGTCAATCATTGGCCCATGTAAAAATTGTGTGTTGAACAAGCATTGAAATAGAAAGTGCTTCATGCTTTCCACCATACTACGGCCAGACTACTCAGACAGGAAACCTGTTTCATAAGCTCCTATACTGCAGATTACCCCAAACATACAGTTTCCAGGGCAAAGAAAGAGCACAGGACAATATTCCACTCTAAGATCCTTACCTGAGTCATATTTAATGCAAGAACTGCTGAAAGTGCGTTAAAATTAGTATTCTCAATGAATTTCCTGGATAGACATTCTCCCAGATCCCATGTCCAGATTTTTATTATTTACAAGGTAGAATAAGTCAGAAGGCAGCACTCGCATGTCCTTTAGATCCCCTCCGCTCACCAATTTTTGTAAAAAATTGTTTGTAAGGGCCTGTTCACATCAGCGTTGGCTTACCGTTCCGGGGTTCCATCTGAGGTTTCCGTCGGGTGAACCCCACAACGGAAAGTGAAACTGAAACAACAGCTTCCGTTTCAGTCAACATTGAAATCAATGGTGACGGAAACATCGCTAATGGTTTCCGTTCGTCACCATTCCGGCAGGATTCGGTTTAATCGACGGAATCAATAGCGGAGTCGACTTCGCTATTGATTCCGTCGGAAAAACGGACACCTGCTGGAATGGTGTAGAACGGAAACCATTAGCAATGTTTCAGTCACCATTGATATCAATGGTGACTGAAACGGAAGCTGTGATTTCAGTTTCACTTCCCGTTGCGGGTTTCTCCTGACAGAAACCTCAGACGGAACCCCGGTATGGAAAGCGAACGGTGATGTGAACAGGCTCTTATGCTTTTTTTTTTTGCCACATTTTTTGAGTTAGAGAAGACACATATAATGTCTCTCCGGTCCAAAGAAGACTATGCCCTCTTTGTAAAAATGACAGTTTCCAAACCAATTAGAATGAGTAACAGTCAATTTATGGTTAATTGTACCTTGTATCACAAAAAGAAATATGATCACCATAAAATAATATTTACTCAAAAATTGGAAGGAAATCCAAATAACCACCAATTCCATGGACATTGTGTATTCACTGGGTGCTGGTACATAGATGAAGTGCCAGAGAAATTGCCTCTCATCTGTATTACATTGTAGTGCCAAAATGGCAAATGTTATATTGACACATGAATGATAACTTAGATAGGAGTAAATTGGTTGAAATAAATTTACCTGTATCTTGTGATCTCTTTACACATAGTATTATACCTTACATAGTTATATATACCAGGCTATGTACACCTTTAACATAGTTTTTTTTCTTTGTTTTTTCCCCATAAAATTGTGCATCAGTGTGATTGGTGCAACTTCCTAAATACATTTTATTAAAAATTTTACTTTTTTGATACAGCTGCTTTGTATCCTGTATATAGAGAAGCAGTATCGTTTCCTAAGACCTGACTCCGTCAGGTCCACGGGATTGGCGGGTTCAGTGACAGCGGGTCCTGCGTGTCTCTGATGGCAAGGTCGTTGTGGTATCTGTGTTGTGTGATGGCAAGGTCATTGTGTTATCACTACGGGTATGTTCACATGGGCTATTTTCAGGGCCGTAAATGTCCTGAAAACGGCTGGAAAATCGGAAGCAGAATGCCTAAAAACATCTGCCCATTGATTTCAATGGGAAATACGGCGTTCTGTTCCGACGCGGCATTATTTTACGCCTCATTTTCAAATAACGGTGGGTATAAAGACGCCTCATAAAAAGAAGTGCAGGTCACTTCTTGAGCCGTTTTTGAAGCCGTTTTTAATTGACTCAATAGAAAAACAGCTCCAAAAACGGCCGTAAAAAAACGCTCGTTTCTTAAAAAACAGCTGAAAATGAGCTGTTTCCCCTTGAAAACAGCTCCGTATTATCAGCCGTTTTTTGTTAAGCGTGTGACCATACCATAAGGCCTAATTCACATGAGCATGTTCGGTCCGTGATATGTCGGCAGTATTTTCCGGACCGAACACACTGCAGGGAGCCAGGCTCCTAGCGTCATAGTTATCTATTGCTGCGGGAATACTGTACCATACTGAAAACATGACTACAGTAAGGGGCAGTTTTCCCGCAGTGAGGCAGGGCCTCGTAGCATAGATACAGTGAAGGAAATAAGTATTTGATCCCTTGCTTATTTTGTAAGTTTGCCCACTGTCAAAGTCATGAACAGTCTAGAATTTTTAGGCTAGGTTAATGTTACCAGTGAGAGATAGATTATATTTAAAAAAAAACTGAAAATTACATTGTCACAATTATATATATTTATTTGCATCGTGCACAGAGAAATAAGTATTTGATCCCCTACCAACCATTAAGAGTTCAGCCTCCTCTAGACCGGTTACACGCTCCAAATCAACTTGGTGCCTGTATTATAGACAGCTGTCTTACATGGTCACCTGTATAAAAGACTCCTGTCCACAGACTCAATTAATCAGTCTGACTCTAACCTCTACAACATGGGCAAGACCAAAGAGCTTTCGAAGGATGTCAGGGACAAGATCATAGACCTGCACAAGGCTGGAATGGGCTACAAAACCATAAGTAAGACGCTGGGTGAGAAGGAGACAACTGTTGGTGCAATAGTAAGAAAATGGAAGACATACAAAATGACTGTCAATCGACATCGATCTGGGGCTCCATGCAAAATCTCACCTCGTGGGGTATCCTTGATCCTGAGGAAGGTGAGAGCTCAGCCGAAAACTACACGGGGGGACTTGTTAATGATCTCAAGGCAGCTGGGACCACAGTCACCAAGAAAACCATTGGTAACACATTACGGCGTAATGGATTAAAATCCTGCAGTGCCCGCAAGGTCCCCCTGCTCAAGAAGGCACATGTACAGGCCCATCTGAAGTTTGCAAATGAACATCTGGATGATTCTGAGAGTGATTGGGAGAAGGTGCTGTGGTCAGATGAGACTAAAATTGAGCTCTTTGGCATTAACTCAACTCGCCGTGTTTGGAGGAAGAGAAATGCTGCCTATGACCCAAAGAACACCGTCCCCACTGTCAAGCATGGAGGTGGAAACATTATGTTTTGGGGGTGTTTCTCTGCTAAGGGCACAGGACTACTTCACCGCATCAATGGGAGAATGGATGGAGCCATGTACCGTCAAATCCTGAGTGACAACCTCCTTCCCCCCACCAGGACATTAAAAATGGCTCGTGGCTGGGTCTTCCAGCACGACAATGACTCGAAACATACAGCCAAGGCAACAAAGGAGTGGCTCAAAAAGAAGCACATTAAGGTCATGGAGTGGCCTAGCCAGTCTCCAGACCTTAATCCCATCGAAAACTTATGGAGGGAGCTGAAGATCCGAGTTGCCAAGCGACAGCCTCGAAATCTTAATGATTTACAGATGATCTGCAAAGAGGAGTGGGCAAAAATTCCATCTAACATGTGTGCAAACCTCATCATCAACTACAAAAAACGTCTGACTGCTGTGCTTGCCAACAAGGGTTTTGCCACCAAGTATTAAGTCTTGTTTGCCAAAGGGATCAAATACTTATTTCTATGTGCACAATGCAAATAAATATATATAATTTTGACAATGTGATTTTCTGTTTTTTTTTTAAATATAATCTATCTCTCACTGGTAAAACTAACCTAGCCTAAAAATTCTAGACTGTTCATGTCTTTGACAGTGGGCAAACTTACAAAATCAGCAAGGGATCAAATACTTATTTCCTTCACTGTAACTATGACGCTAGGAGCCCGGCTCCCTTCAGTGTGTTCGGTCCGGAAAATACTGCCGACATACGGACTGAACATGCTCGTGTGAATTAGGCCTTAGGTTTAGTAGGGAAGGTTGAGGCCTCTTTACGGCACCAGACTACAGGAATATCCCCATTTGTATTCTGTCAGTGCTGTTATGATATATCTGTTTTATTTATGTATTCCATACTCTACATTTTATTCACACTAGCAGTGTGATTTGAAATGTTAAGTTTATTACATCCTTTTTCAATCTGTACACCAAAATAAAGATCTCTCCTCCACAATATGTTTTAGCAACTAGGTTCCAGTTTTATAAACTATGCTGAGAAAATGGAAATATAAATCTTGGCCGCTGACATAGTGTCTTTAGTTAGGAATCCAACAGCAATAAGATAAGTGGAGTTTGAAAGATCTGCTGTCCTAACAAAAAGTTTATGTGTCTCTCGAAATGAAATGCTTTTCATTACTCAGATATTCAAACACAGGAGAGCAAGAAATCTCACTAGAATGCCAATTAAACAGCTTGATTTTTTAACCTTATCTTTTCCTTTTGTCATATGTTTTTTAATAGTCAATGTTATTTTTCATATCTAGCTTAAAGTGTAGAATACAAAAAATAGGCAGCACTCCAGGATCTCAAAGTGAAAAAATCAAGTGATGAACTTTATTCCATAATGCGCAGTAAAGCGTATAGGACGCCAAGTTCATGCTGTAGTTCATGCTAATTCATGGAAACCCTTCTGTAATCTCTCTAATTGGTGAGTCCACCTGTGTTCTTCACATTAGCCCTTAAGCATCCCATTAATGTATATGCTTATGAATCTCTTGTGTTTATTTAATTTTCTCTATGCACTATGATATACTATACTCTGTACAGTCGTTCACTTCCTTTTATGTCCATTGGATAATTATCTCACATTTGAGATATACCGATTTTGCTGTATTTTTACTTGATTTAACTTTACCCTGATTAATCAACCTACACTACCGTTCAAAAGTTTAGGGTCACTTAGAAATTTCCTTATTTTTGCAAGAAAAGCACAGTTTTTTTCAATGAAGATAACATTAAATTAATCAGAAATACACTCTATACCTTGTTAGTGTGCTAAATGACTATTCTAGCTGCAAACATCTGGTTTTTAATGCAATATCTACATAGGTGTATAGAGGCCCATTTCCAGCAACCATCACTCCAGTGTTCTAATGGTACATTGTGTTTGCTAACTGTGTTAGAAGGCTATTGGATGATTAGAAAACACTTGAAAACCCTTGTGCAATTATGTTAGCACCGCTGTAAACAGTTTTGCTGTTTAGAGGAGCTATAAAACTGACCTTTCTTTGAGCTAGTTAAGAATCTGGAGCATTACATTTGTGTGTTCGATTAAACTCTCAAAATGGCTAGAAAAAGAGAGCTTTCATGTGAAACTCGACAGTCTATTCTTGTTCTTAGAAATGAAGGCTATTCCATGCGAGAAATTGCCAAGAAACTGAAGATTTCCTACAACGGTGTGTACTACTCCCTTCAGAGGACAGCACAAACAGGCTCTAACCAGAGTAGAAAGAGAAGTGGGAGGCCCTGCTGCACAACTGAGCAACGAGACAAGTACATTAGAGTCTCTAGTTGAGAAATAGAGGCCTCACAGGTCCTCAACTGGCAGCTTCATTAAATAGTACCCGCAAAACGCCAGTGTCAACATCTACAGTGAAAAGGCGACTCCGGGATGCTGGCCTTCAGGGCAGAGTGGCAAAGAAAAAGCCATATCTGAGACTGGCTAATAAAAGGAAAAGATTAATATGGGAAAAAGCACACAGACATTGGACAGAGGAAGATTGGAAAAAAGTGTTATGGACAGACGAATCGAAGTTTGAGGTGTTTGGATCACACAGAAGAACATTTGTGAGACGCAGAACAACTGAAAAGATGATGGAAGAGTGCCTGACGCCATCTGTCAAGCATAGTGGAGGTAATGTGATGGTCTGGGGTTGCTTTGGTGCTGGTAAAGTGGAAGATTTGTACAAGGTAAAAGGGATTTTGAATAAGGAAGGCTATCACTCCATTTTGCAACGCCATGCCATACCCTGTGGACAGCGCTTGATTGGAGCCAATTTCATCCTACAACAGGACAATGACCCAAAGCACACCTCCAAATTATGCAAGAACTATTTAGGGAAGAAGCAGGCAGCTGGTATTCTATCTGTAATGGAGTGGCCAGCGCAGTCACCTGATCTCAACCCCATAGAGCTGTTGTGGGAGCAGCTTGACCGTATGGTACGCAAGAAGTGCCCATCAAGCCAATCCAACTTGTGGGAGGGCCTTCAGCAAATTAACAGCTAGAATGCCAAAGGTCTGCAATGCTGTAATTGCTGCAAGTGGAGCATTCTTTGACGAAAGCAAAGTTTGAAGGAGAAAATTATTATTTGGAATAAAAATCATTATTTCTAACCTTGTCAATGTCTTGACTATATTTTCTAGTCATTTTGCAACTCATTTGATAAATATAAGTGTGAGTTTTCATGGAAAACACAAAATTGAACGGTAGTGTATATATATTTGGGTCTGACACACCATTTGTATGCTTGAAAAAGGCAGTTACATCTGCAAAACGACGCTTATGAAATAAAGTTCATCACTTGATTTTTTTCACTTTGAGATCCTATTTTTTGTATTCTACTACGAAGGATATAGCCTTTATCCTAAGGATGGCTCCCATATTTATTTCTTCTATATGGTGCTGCTCTGGACTTATGGTGCTGCTTTTTTGTAGCTTAACCCCTTCCCGCTCAGCTCAGTACTATTACGTCGTGCTGAGCGCATCATTCGCGCTCAGCTCAGTAATAGTACTGACCTGAATAAACACAGCGCCATTTAAGCCAGGCGTGTGTTTGAGCTGTGATACCTGCTGTTTCCGACGGCAGGCTATCACAGCCCAATACCCTGGGACCAATTGCGGTGGTCCCGCCCCGGCGATCGCTGCTATTGGTTAGTCAGTGACTACTAACCAATAGCGGCGATTGTATACAACATTTCCTGCCCCAGACCTCATATCCTCCCACACCTGCCCTGAAATTCTCTGTTAGTGTTAGAGAGTAGTTCAGAGCAGTTCTGTCAGGAGAATTGTGCTGTAAAAACTTGAAAAAAAGTAAATTTTTTTTGCTTCCCTCCTCCTCCATCCACTTCCCACTGCTGTCCTCCACCTCCTTGTGTTCCCCTTGTCAGCCCTGTTTTTTGTCAGTGATCTCCTATCACATTTTTTGGTCCCTGTGGACTATTATTTTTTCTTTTTTTTTTCTTTCTAAAATACAAAAAAACAAAAAAAAATATAAAAATGTATTAAAATAGTTTGGAAAGTTATCATCTAGCTAGTTTAGTATTAGGGTTAGTTAGTGTCAGGGAACTGTCAAATAGTGTAGTTAGGTTTAGTGTCAGGGAATTTAGCATCAGGATCCGTCACCGTGGTTAGGTTTAGCATTAGAGATCCATCACTGTAGTTATGTTTAGTGTCAGGAACGCTCGGAATAATCTAGTTACGTTTAGTGTCAGGGAATCGTCGCCGTAGTTAGGCTTCCCTCCCTTCTTACATTGACAGGGGCCAGGCAGCGTAATCGGTGCGTTCATGCCTGGCCCCATACTATCTGTAACGCGCGCGTCCCTGCTCTTCACTCGTCGCATGCGCAGTACGATCATTCTGCTCGACGTTCTAATAGGCAGTACTGCGCATGCGTCGAATAAAGAGTAGGGACGCTGCGCATGCGCAGTACTGCCGATTAATATGTCGGCATACACCCCTGGGAAGTGTATTTCTATTGATGAGTCCCTGGTACATTTTAAAGGGAGGGTTCAATTCCACCAGTACCTGCCGAGTAAGAGGGCATGGTATGGCGTGAAGATGTATAAGCTGTTCATCAGGGTATTCTTACAAATTGTGGGTATATGAAGGGAAGGACACCAGTAATCAGCTCCCAGAATGCCCTCCCTTACTGGGCGTTAACGCAAATATTGTGTTGGATTTGGTGCACTTACTGCTGGACTAGGGTTACCAACTCTACCTGGATAGTTTTTATACCAGCGTCCCACTCTTCAAGTGCCTCGCTTCCAGAAGTACTGTGGCATGCGGCACTGCTATAAATAATCTGAGAGGCCTCCCTAAGACTCTGCTTGGGTAAACACTCAGAAGGGGTGTGAGCAGGGCACATTCCAGCAGCAACATATTGTGTTTCAAGTACAAGGACAAGAGTGATGTTCTTGTATTGAAAACATTACATCGCCACACCAGTACCCATGTACCAGTACGAAGTACCAGTACAGAGACCCCCAAACCAGATTGCATCCTGGACTATAATACGTACATGGGAGGGGTGGACTTGTCAGATCAAGTCCTGAAGCCCTACAGTGCCATGTGGAAATTGAGGATGTGGTATAAGAAGCTGGCCGTGCACATCATACAGATAGCGTTGTACAATATGTACGTGCTACATCGATGTAAAGGCCAGAGGGGAACTTTCCCGGAATTTCAAGAGGTGGTTATCAAAAACCTAATCTTTAGGTACCATTAAGGCACCAAGTACACCCAGTACTTCTGGAAGTGAGGCCACAAGCATCGTACCAGGGCAACACTTTCCAGGAGCAGTTCCCCAAACTGGCAAGAAGAGAAAGAATCAAAAAAGGTGCAGAGCTCCTCACAGAGGGGGATAAGGAAGGACACAATATACCAATGCGACACGTGTCGTGAAAAGCCAGGACTCTGTATAAAAGACTGTTTTAAAATTGATCATACATCTCTTAATTTTTAATTTACCCTGATGCTCTCCGCACAGCTTATCCCCCTCATCTTTCCCTTCTGAGCCCTGCCATGTGCCCAAACAGCAGATAACAGCCACATATAGGGTATTGCCGTACCCAGGAAAACCCACATTACAATTTATGTGGTGTAAATCTCCGGTGGCACATGCTGGGCACAATATATTGGACACTAAAATGGCATATATGTATGGAAATTTCAAATCTCACTCTGCACCATCTGCTGCACATTACCTTTTACACAATACCTGTGGGGTCAAAATGCCCACTACACCTCTAGATAAATGCCTTAAGGGGTGTTGTTTTTAATATGGGGTCACTTCTTCGGGGTTTCAACTGTACTGGTACCTCAGGGGCTTCTGCATACATGACGTAGCAGAAAAGCACTGTCACGATGCGTGGTGTGGACCCACTGGGCTGTACCGCGTAGCGGATAGGCAGCTGGCCAACTAGGTACAATACAATGTCTATAGTCCAGAAAGGGTACCTGTGGCAATGTAGACAGTAGCTGTGATTCAGGCTTAAGATAAGGCTCTGGCAGCAGACAGGCACCCGGTGGGTGTAACAGCAGATGCAGCGGAAGACACAGCTCGACTTCAACATTAGACGGCACAGAGGCACGGTAGCACAGGATACAGGGTACAAGAAGCAGGAACAGGTAACACTGGGAACTGGAAAACACTATGAGACCATTTGAAAGTCAAACTTTAGGTATACAACAACGCTCAGGCAAAGATAAAGAGGGCAGTGCCCTTTTTATAGTCCAGCAGCATTCTGGACTGATTGCAGATCACCTGCAATTGTGCGCGCTCTGGTCCTTTAAGGCCGTGCAAACGCAGGCACGCGTGCCCTGTGGGAGACAGTCTCTGAAGCAGGAAATGAGTGTCAGGGTCTCCCAGGAGGGGGAGGCCGCCGAGAACTCACATGTCCATGGCCGTGGCCCTCAGAGGGTAAGTCAGAACAACGGGCCGCGGCCATAGACATACAAGCACCAGTAGGCCAAATGGTGGTCCTTACCATCTGAGCCCTCCCATGGACCCAAACAGCAGTTTACCACCACAAATGGGGTATTTCCACATTCAGGAGGAATTGGGCAACAAAATGGGGTATTTTATTCCTTGTGAAAATAAGAAGTTTTCAAGAAAACCTAAATATTATTGGAAAGAATATTTTTTTTTTAAATTCGCAATCCAATTCAAAAACTGTGGGGTCAAAATGATCACAACACCCATAAATGAATTCCTGAGGGGTGTAGTTTCCAAAATGGAGTCACTTCTGGTGGGCTTTTATAGCTTTGATACTTATGGGGCTCTGCAAATGCGACATGGCACACGAAAACCAATCCAGCAAAATCTGGACTGCAAAGAACACATAGTGATCCTTCCCTTCTGAGCCCTCCCATTGACCCAAATGGCAGTTTATCACCACAAATGTGGTATTGCCGCACTCAGGAGAAATTGGGCAACAAAACAGAGTATTTTATTTCTTGCGGAAATAATAAATTTTCGGCAAAAACTACATATTATTGGAAAAAAGTTATTTTTTTTAATTCACAGCCGAATTCAAATAAGTTCTGTACAAAAACTGTGCGGTCAAAATTATTACAACACCCATAAATTAATTCCTTGAGGGGTTTAGTTCACAAAATGGGCTCACTTCTGGTGGGTTTTTATTGATTTAATACTTCTGGGGCTCTGCAAATGCGACATGGCACCCGAAAACCAATCCAGCAAAATCTGGACTGCAAAGCACACATAGCGCTCCTTCCCTTCTGAGCCCCCCCCCCATGTACCCAAACTGCAGTTTATCACCACAAATGGGGTATTGCCGCACTCAGAAAATATTGGGCAACAAAATGGGGTATTTTATTCCTTGTGAAAATAAGAAATTTTGAGTAAAAACTACATATTATTGGAAAAAAATGACATTTTTTTAAATTCACAGCCAAATTCAAATAATTTCTGTGAAAAAACTATGGGGTCAAAATTGTCACAACACCCAAAAATAAATTCTTTGAGATATGTAGTTTCCAAAATGGGTTATTTTGGTTTTTTTTTTTCCAATGTTTTGGCACCACAAGACTTCTTCAAACCTGACATGGTGCCTAAAATATATTCTAATAAAAAAGAGGCCCCAAAATACATTAGGTGCTCCTTGTTTCTGGGGCTGGTTTCTGTATTTTAGTCCAGTAGCACACTAGGGCCCCATGTGGGGCATTTATAAAACTGAAGAATCTGGGCAATACATATTTAGTTGTGTTTCTCTGGTAAAACTGTCTGTGTTACAGTAAAAGATGGATTAATAATTAATTTCTGAAGGAATAATGAAATTTGCAAATTTCACCACCACCTTGCTTTAATTCCTGTGAAATGATGTTTTGAATACTTTGAGGGGTCTAGTTTTTATAATGGGGTGTTTTATGGGTGTTTCTAATACATAGGCCCCTCAAAGCCACTTCAGAACTGGTACCTAAAGAAAAAGGCTTTTGATTGCTGTTTATGTTTATGTTTCCCATAAAGACATATGGGAAATATTAATTATTAACTATTTTGTGTGGTATAACCAGCTGTCTTATAAGCAGATACATTTAAATTTTCTCTACATGTTACTATTTTTCAGAAATAATCACTGAATATTACGACCAAATTTTACCACTAACATAAAGCCCAATGTGTCATGAGAAAACAATCTCAGAATCACTTGGATTACTAAAGTCATTCTAGAGTTATTACCACATAAAGTGACACATATCAGATTTGAAAAATGGGCTCTGAGCCTTAAGGCCCAAACTAAGCTGCATCATTAAGTGGTTAAAGTGTGCCTATTATTACAGTTTAGGCAGCTGTAGATGTTCATTAGATGTGGTGCAGCCAGAAATGTTGTGCCTAAGGCCCCATACACATGTCCGTAATTGTGAATAAAATACTGACACATTAATTTCTATCGGCCATGGACACCTTCCCGTAAATTTAGGGGTGTGTGTCCGGGCCAAAGAAATGGGCCGCAAAAAATAGGACATGTCCTATTTTTTGCATTTACAGGCCGTGCTCCTATTGTATTTACTGTGAGCACGGTCCTCAACTGTGGATTATACTCTACAGCCCGTCCGTGCAGTATTTACTGACCGCAAATACTACACGGACGTGTGCATGGGGCCTAACCTGTACATTTAGAGCTTTTCCTTCCCTCTTTTTTAAATGTATATTTTCTATCCATGACTGTGATAAATGGGTGGGCACTTCCGGAAGTGTAAGGGAGCTGTACTGTGCGCTCTGACCAATCAACTGCCTTCCTCTGCTGCACCTCCTTCCGCTCTCACAGCATCAGACACAAACAGACATAAGCTGGCCATACACTTGAGATAGCTGTCTGTCAAATGATCGTTCGGACAACATCTATTCCTCCCTACTACACCATACACAAACTCTTCTGGCAGCGGCTTATCTACTAACAAACAAAAGGATAGGGCATGTTAAAATTGCACATGCCAGAACTTTCCCTCCCCAACATCTGCCATCGGGGGTAAGTTGGGATGCCGCCATATACATTAGCTGGTCGGCTTGTCCCGCTGAAATCGGCGGGTTCAGCTGCCACATTTAATGTGTATGGCCAGCTCAAAGCAGAGAGACTGTAACATCCTGCACCATGCGTACCGTTGCTAATTGTGGTGACTGAGCAGCTATAGAGAGTTTCTAGGCAGGGAAAGGGGAACTATAGGCTCCTGGAAGGTGACAGATGCCAGTTATTCCTATAAAAATATATTACAGCGTTTAATATATTTATATGCACTACTGATTTATGAAAAAATAATATAACAGTACCTGTGCTTTAACACCACATCTGTTAAACAGACAAACTAACCTTTTTTACCATAACAATCAATCACAGTGCAGTTTTCATTTTACCACATCAGTTTTAGAAATGAAAACGGAGCTCTGATTAGCTGCTGTGGACAAAACATTTTTTCTGTTAGACAGGTTTGATAAATAGGCCAGGGCTAGACTTAGACTTTTTGTAGTACTACTCATTGATTTTAACTATTGAGTGACAGCTGTAGTCCAAAATTTCATGCAACTTAATGTATTTAATTGAACTGCCTCTGTCACTCAATAACTAAAATCAATCATTAGTATTACAAAAAGTCTCAGTGTAGCCCTGGCCTTAGGCTACAACAACAAATATAGTTACCAATAAAAGCATTTTCTGGTTTTATATAGATAAAGCTTAGTCACTATAAAACGAAGAACTCTGCAGCTTTTGGGCTAATTCAGGAGTCCCTGCCTCGCTTTGGGAAAATTGTCCCGAACTGTAATCATGTTTTCAGTGCGGGAGAGTTTTCCACAGCGAGGCAGGGACTCCTAGCATCATAGATAACTATGGCGCTAGGAGCCCGGCGACCTGCAGAGTTTGGTCCGGGAAATACTGCCGAAATATGGTCTGATTTTATCACAGACCGAACATGCTCGTGTGAATTAGCCCTTCTAATATACTTCAATTCCTAACCTTTTTATGCAGTCAGTGAATGAGAACATTATTGTTTACATCTTGAGGCTGAACACCCCGATTCAGACCTAGTTCTGCTCTGTTCAGGTGAGGACACAATTTGATCCATTCTATACAATTTTGCTAAACAGCCTGGACTCCAGACTGATGCATTTAGCAAACATTGTAGCAAACTATCAGAGAGATTTGTAATGCTCATTTAGCTAACAGAGGAGTGTCTAGACTGGACACAGTTTGTAATTTGAATCCCCAACAAGAGGAAAAAGAGGTCAGAATTATAAATGGCTGATATTGAAATAAAATACAACATACATAATTAAAAGGGTTATTCCAGCACAACAATGTATCACATATCCACAGGATGGGTGAAAATAATTTGATCATTGGGGGTCCCATCGCTGGAACCAGGGCTGGCCTTAGGATAGATGGCACACTGTGCGAAATTATCTTTTGGTGCCCCACCCCATCATAAAAAATATGCCCCACAAAAAAGTATAATGCCCCCCACAGTATAATGCCCTATATAGTGCTCCCACACAGTATAAATCCCCTTTAGTGCCCCCCATATAGTATAATATAATATATTATAACCCCTTCAAGGACACTGTATTTTGTCCTCTAATTGTGCCCCCACAGTATTATGCCACCTAAGTGCCACACACAGTATATTGCCCCCTGTAGTGCCCCTACACAGTATAATGTCCGCTTAGTGGCCTCCACACAGTATAATGCCCCCCTCCCCTGGCTGCCACACACAGCCCCCCCTTGTAGATAGTGTCCCCCTGTAGATTGTGCCATACATCCTCCCTGTAGACAGTGCCATAATCCCCTACCTCCTCCTTGTAGACAGTGCCATAATCCCCCACCTCCTCCTTGTAGACAGTGCCATATAGACCCCCACCTCCCTCATGTAGACAGTGCCATACAGCTCCCCACCTCCCGCTTGTAGACAGTGCCCCCAAACAAATATAAAATGTACTCACCTAGGCCCCGTTCCGATGGCAACCTGAGCTGCTCCTCGACGGGATCCTTGCCTAGACCGGCGTGATCCTGTAGCCTAGTACAGAGTTTAAGATATACAAAAAAAAATGGGACATAGAATGTAATTAAAACCACAGAAAAGGCCATACTCACAGATTAGGAGGTGGGTAAAAAACCCGTTCCAAACAGGACGCAACCAGGTCAGAGAATGCTGTTGATGGGAAGTGCCCAGGTGTGTTTAAATAATGATAGCCACTCCCATTGATTTATTTGGCTTCTCTCACCCTCAGGGATCAGCTGTTATTGTTCGGCTGGGGGAAGTGGTGTCTAGGCACACATTTCCCTTGCAGCAGGATTTGCACTAGAAATGTAGCATGTCTTTTAAAGAGTGGCTCCTGAGAGTGGGACCTCAGGGGATCCTGAGAGTGGGACTCTCCTATATGACCCTAATAGGACATATTAACAGGGGTTGTCATACTGTGACAAACCCTTTAATGCACAATCAAGAAGTAATGTACTTAGGAATGAAGATTACAAAAACATCAGCGCTGTCGTATAATAGTAGCGTTCCTGGCGCACAGTTCTAGAAGACCTAATGTAAGGTCCCAAAATATAAGCCACAAAAAAGAGATGGAGACCGCACTTGGTATAAACGATCCATTTATTCACCTATTGCAATGTTTCAGCTCAAGACAGGAAAAATGCTTGAAAAAGGCTTCTGTCTTGACGTGAAACATTGAAATGGGTGAATAAATGGAATGTTTATATTTAGGAACGGGGTGAGCTAAACTTTGTATATTTGGGAATTACTTTATGGCAAGTGTATATACCAATTTATTATTATTATTATTATTATTGTTATTATTATTATTATTATCATTATTGCTATAATGGAGGGCACTGCTAGTGTTTCCCATGGCAACACTACTAGAATACTCATATATAGGCAATAGGTAGCATTATCAATCATAGACATTGGCGATATACTATAGATTCCTATCAGTTTGATCATTTTTTTGGTCACTGTATGTGTAATTACAATTCTATTGTTACAAAATGTTTGGGAACATTGTAGTTATTATATCTTCTGAACTAATACTATATTACGAAATTTGATCTTCATATACTCGTTGTCCATGCCTTTTTTGTATTGATACAGCTTCATTAAATCCTACTGTATTAAGGACAATCAAAAAAACATTAGAGACACCAATCCTTTAGACCTCCTTTGGCCGTCAGAACTGCAGCAATTCATGGCATAGATTCCACTGAGTGTAGAAATAATTCTGCATAAATATTGGCCAATGTGGACAGGATCGATTTTTGCAGCTACAGCTAAAGTGTCCTTCTGCCATAGGGTAAATAGCTGCCATGAAGGGATGAACTTGGTCGGCTATAATGCTTAGGTAAACCCTACTGTTCAAACCTCCATCCACAGGTATCAGAGGACACAGGGTGTGGCAAGAAAACATTCCTTCCACCCTTAATCCACATCCACCAGCCTGAACTGTTGACATCTGACCTGGTTAACAGCATGGTGCAACAGAATTCTGGATTCAGCTGACCAAATAACGTATTTCCACTTCTCAGTGATCTAATTTTTGTGCTCTTTTGTCCACTGGAGTCTTGATTTTCTGTTACCCTTAGACAACAATGGCACTCAAACTGTCATCTGCTGTTATAGCCCTTCCGTGCTAAGTAACAACGAGTTGTCTGTTCAGGCACATTAGTTGGAGCACCAGAATTATATTCTGCTGCAATTTTTTTTAACTGTCTACCAACTGCTCATCTGAATGATTCTTGACATCCTTCTCTAACCCCATTTGTTAACAAGTTGTTAATGTCCAGAGGATCCCCTTTCGCTGGAGGTTTTTCCTCAATCACACCTGTAATGTCGGGGTAGGGAGACAGACAGGTGAGCCCTAATCTACCCGCCACTCAGTGCCTGCCTACTTGCAATGACCCGCTCTAGGCGACGGGGTACAACTGGGCGACGGTCCCTACACTCAATAGGTGCACTACAGACAAACAGACAAGGGTACAAAGAAGCCGGGGAAATAGGGAAGTTGCCCACGGGAACACCGTGAGCAACAAGCGAGGTGAACGAGCCGAGTCAAACCAGGAGATGAGCGAGGTACAAAAACGCTGAGCAGAAGAGTGGTCAGTAAAGCCAAGGTCAATAACAAGCAGAGGGTAGTAGTTCAAGAAGCTGCAGCAGGGCCAGGAAACCAGCAGAGAAGAATTACAAGCAAAGGAGGAACAGGAAAGGCAGGTATAAATAGACAGAGGGCGGGAGCTAGCTCCGTCTGGCCAGGCTGTGATAGGCTCTCCCACTCCTAAGCCTGCCATCCTGAGTGGTGGAAGATGGAGTCAGTCTCACAGACATAGAAGCAGGTGCAGACTGATGACCTATGGGCGTTGACACAGAAGCTGTGTCTGGCAGATCCTTTACAACACCATTCTTTGTATACTCTCGGCATCGTTGAATGAGAAAACCCCAGAAGATTGGCAGCTTTTTAAATACTGGCCCTGGATAATCTAGCATCAGTGACCAAGCCTCATTCAAAGTAGCTCAGACAGCTTAATTTTTCCATTCTAATGTGGATTCGATTGATTTTCTGCTGCACTCCAAGGTCATGTGTCTAATTTCCATATAGGGAAGCACCAATAATGAAAGGGCAGATGTCCCTAATATAGTGGCCATTCAGTGTATATCTGAGATGTGTTCAAAAAAAATTCTTCAAAAATCATCTGTTAAGTTCTGCAATAATAGAGCAACCTGATCAAGCAAAGAATACAATGGTACTGTAAGTCAATGTCAGTATGCCTTTGCAGCTCAAGAGTTAACTGTTATTGCTAGCTGATCTCTCGCTCCCTTACAATACCCTGAGAAGTACAAATATGAAGAGAAAGGAACAACCTGTTCAGAATTCAGGGATAAGAAAGAAATATTATTTGACTTTGATTTGACAAATAAAGGATAAAAGATTATACCTGCTTATTGCAGTGAATTTGATAGCAGGATCCATTGCAAAGTGTATAATCAATGAAATTCTGCTACATCTACATGCACATACAATTATTACAATCTCCAGATAGAACTGCAGCTTTTTGTCTTCTGCCTGGAATAGATGACATGTGATGAGGTACATGAGATGAAAGTAGAGTGTGTTTGACCTTTTCCAAGACACGCATGGATTGTTATTCACAGAGTTCTCTTAATGTGTAGGTGCCATTTCATAGGGGAAAAATAAAGAAGAATAAAAGCTACATTTAATAATAAGGTATTTTTTCCTGACTTACAATAGTAGACAATACTCATGGCATAGGCAAGTATATACAGTCATGGAAAAAAAGAATATGCCCTCTCCTTCCATTCTATGTTATTTAATTATAAAGTCCTAAATAACAATTGTGTGGTCTCGACCAACCTCCATAAACATACAAATTACCTTTGGTGACAACTAAAAAAACAACAGATATCAATATGCATTCATGTTTTCCAAAATGTAAACCAACATTCAGAAACCAGGTGGGAAAATAAGTACATACTTCCTATTTCCACAATTATTAAGAAATTACTTTAGCAGCTAGGTGTAACTAATCAACTGCAGAAGATTAGTTAAAGGGACATGTCATCAGTATAAGTTTGGTGGAGGTCCGACACCCGGATCTTGCACTGATCAGCTGTCCCACCTGCCTCCGGCCACCGGAAGCTATGCAGTGGACAGTGCCAGAAAAAGATGGCTCCGTATATTATATAGCGGCCATGCTGGGTTACTGCAGCTCTGTTCCTATTCACTTAAATAGGAGCAGAGCTGCAGTACTGCAGCAGGGCCACTATACTGTTACCGGCTTCCGGCACCGACCACTGCATAGATTCCGGTGCCCGGGGACAGCTGGAACAGCTTTTAGGTGCGAAGTCCAAATGTTGAACCCCCACCCATCATATACTGGTGACCTATCCTGTGGATAGGTCATCAGTTAAAAAACTGCCCCCTGCCTGGTCATCCCCTTTAATCAGCAAGACTTGTGACTACCTCTATAAAAGCAGAACGTTTGGCAGTTTGGTGTTCTGAAGGACACAGGTGTGTGTCTACATCATACCAAAAAGAAAGTACACCAGCGATGACTTCAGGGAAACAATTGTTGCTACTCATCAAAATCGGAAGCGTAAAAGGTAATCTCCAAACAATTTGAAATTCACCATTCTACAGTGAGAAAGATTATTTACAAATGCAGTCTTTAAGACAGTTCTCAATCTTCCCAGGAGTAGAAGTCCCAGCAAATTTAGTCAAAGGTCAGGCCATTTATTGCTCAGTGATATAATGAAAAACCCAACAACTATGTGACATGAACTACAGGCCTCTATAAGCATATGAAATGTTTATGATAAAGGTTGTACAAGTAAGGCTTTTATGAAAGAGTGGCTATAAATAACCCTATGGAAGCACAACTTAGGTTTGAAAAATTACATCTGGATGAACCACAAAAGTTCGGATGGATGAGACCATGGTGGAAATGTTTGGTCATCATGCACAGTGCTGTGTTTGGGGAAAATTGAAGACATATCACCCCAAACACCTCATTCCAAATGTCAAGCATGGTGGTGGAGGGGAGACAATTTAAGCTTGTTTTGGAGCCACAGGACCTAGGAAATTTGCATTCTTTGAGACAATTTCACTTTATAACAAATGTGAAGACATCTGTCCATCAGCTCAAGTTGGGCAGAAATTAAGTCATGCAACATGATAATGATCCAAAGCACACCAGCAAATCAATATCTGCATGGCTAAAAAATAAATAAATTAAGGTGTTGGAATGGCCAAGTCAAAGACCTCAACCCCATTGAAATATTGTGGCAGGATCTAAGAAGGCTGTGGATGAACAAATGCCCTCAAATATCAGTCAACTGAAGCAACGTTGTAAAGAAGAGGGGCCTGAAACTACAGAAAAATTTACTACAAGTTCAAGATGATTCTACATGTAAGCCTTAGGCTTAAATTAGAGGGTGCATTTTTTCCTACCTGGTTTCTCAATGTTGGTTACCTTTTTGAAAAAATGATTACACATTGAATTCTGTTGTGGTTGTTTTTTGTCACAGTTCAATATGTTAGAATTCATAGTCGGCACTGCTCATATGTAGCATATTTAGAGTAGAGATATAGATTTGGAGTAAAGTTAAAGATTTGGCTAATAATGGTCCCGGAATAAAATTTCCAGACATTTATAAAATCAGAGCTGATGGCCTGTCCCTGTCCAGAAATATACTGTATATGGTCATATATATTATACAGGATGTACCCTTCCTTATAACCTGCATAATTTTAAAGGGATCAAAATCTTTCATCTATTTTATTTGAGGTAACATGGCCCACACTAAAGCTAAGCAATCTACATTGTCCAAAAAGACCAGACGGGTGTCCTTTGTCCTTACATGTACTGTTATAGTAAAATTCAACAGTAAAATAAAACCTTCCCGCACTGGTTCGTTTTTAAACTCGGGCATCACTTAGCACATTACAAGGGGAAAGACAGTCTAGCTGAAGGAAATGTCCATTTGCAGATGGGAACTCCTAAATATACCTTAACTAGCTTACCACACACACACACTGATGCACATGCCTCCATGATGGGGGGATACCTCTGTGGAATAATGTTTGTATGGAACATTTGCTCTCCTCTTAAAACACACAATACCGGGGGAACTTAAGAATATTTTCACCCATAATATAATGTACTTCAAACATAGTCAGATGAAAATAGAATACCCCCAGGGCGACTCTTCATTACCGTCTATGTCTTTTTTAAATTGTTTTCTCATTGGGTAACAATCCAAGTATGCACACAAAGAACAAACGCATGACTAAAGCAGTAACATATATAATATTCACATACATGGAAAAGTGGAAACATTTATACACCTGTATAAAATTTGAGTAATAAGAGAAGTCAGCCCTGCATAGCTTCCAAATTGAGTCCTGTGCTTGCAATTTAATGTCCCCTAACTACAGTAAGAATAGCAGCTCTGAAGCAAAAACTGCAGCTTTAACAATAAACAAATGGCAACCTAACAGAAAAGAAACATTTCTATACAGTATGTTTTATTATGCACTTTAATATTCACAATAAGAAATGTAGATATGAAATAACTCAGGGAGACAGGTCGTCTAACAATATTGATTATGCATTTTCTTACGTAAAAAGAGAATTTAATAAATATATACCAATGGTAATGGATGATGAGAATAAAGGTAATTTTTTGTAAACAACATTTGTTCCGTGTCTGAAAATCAAACTAGCAAAAGAAGGAGAGAAGTCTTGTTTACACTCCTTGCAGTTAGACCCATATAGAGACCATGTCACGCAAGAAGATTCAAGTATATTCTGGTTACATTTCATAATTTAAAATTGGACTGTAAGTGTCTGGTTTTATTCAATTTATCAGGAGACCACAAAGCAGTTACAATTGGGCAGATTTTAACCTCTTGCCGCCACAACCATTTTTAATTTTATTATTTGTTTTCTCTTCCGCCCCACCTTCCAAAAGCCATTGCTTTTTTTTATTTTTCCATTGATATAGCTGTATGAGAGCTTGTTTTCTTGTGGGATGAGTTGTAGTTTTTCACGGCCCCATATAATGTACTGGGAAACTGTAAAAGAATGGGGAAAAAACAGTGACTACTCCATTATTTTTTGGGTTTAATTTTTATAACGATAACTGTGCAGTAAAAACGACATGTTGACTTTATTATGCGGTTTAATACAATTATGGTAATACCAAATTTATATATTTTTGCAAAGAAAAAACGAATAGTTAAAAAAATCATTTTTGTGTCACCATTTTCTGAGAGTCATTAATTTTTTATTTTTCCGTAGATTGAGCAGTGTGAGGGCTTTTTTTTGCGGGGCAAGCTGTAATTTGTATTGGTACCATTTTGAGGTGCGAGCAACTTTTTGATATCTTTTTATTCTATTTTTTTTGTGGGAGACAAGGTGACCAAAAATAAGCAATTCTGGCTTTTGGGTTTTTTACAGCGTGCACCATGCGGGTTAAATTATTTTATTATGAAATTGTTTGGACTTTTACGAATGCGGTGATACCAATTATGTTTACTAATTTATTTTTTTACATTGCGTTTGTGGGAAAATGGGAAATGTTTTTTTTTTAACTTTTAATATTTATTTTTTTATATATAAAATAACTTTATTCAACTGATCTTTTACTTTTTTTTTTAGTTTTTTACTAGCAGTCATTAGAGCAATTGGACAATATCCTGCACTATTAACTGCATCATCTAAGGGGTAAAATGAGCAGGATCAGCTTTATCTCCAATTCCACCCAGTTCAGTGAAGTGTCGGCTGTAACATACAGCCAACACCTGCTTAATGTGTAGCAAGTTTAGCCCGTAAGCCCGCTCCATAATACTCCTTGCCGGCTATGACGTAATCCTACGTCAAATATCGGCAAGGGGTATATATTACTCTGGTACAAGTATATGTTATATAAAGACCATTTCCATGTAAAATAAATAAACAAAAACAAATCACAGATAATACTGTTAGCCCAAATCCAGCCAATTTTAGAAGTCACATAATTAGTTAAGTGTAAATCACTTGTTATCAGTCAAGGTGTTTGTGTATTGTATAAATAGACTTATGTCTGTAAGGTCCAACTGTTTATGGTTCTGTTTCTTGGTGAAACGACAAAGAAATATTTTAGCGATGTTTCTTTTTTGTTGCGATGGTCATTCTGCAAAAGTAACAACAGGAGGTGTAGTCATATTTGAATGAGCTTTTTGGAGATAATGGCCGAATATTGTTGTTTTGTTGGCATTTTCATTCAATAACAGTGGCAGTTATGGCATCAATTTTATGAGATGCTAATTTATTAGTGACAATTGGTGAATAGTTGTCATTTATGCAAAAATGGCCACCACAACAATCCAGAAAAATGCAAATACTTCTTTTATTAAAACAAACATAAACTCAATCTTTGGTTACGGATCGAACTTCTAAATTTACTCTATTTATTACTATACTATATATGATCAATTTTACAATTGTGATGGGAATCGAGTAAAGGGTCCACACATTTTGGTCTGTCTTCCTAAGACTAAAACATGGTCATCTGTGTACATAGAGATTAACATGAACTTTTTGGCTAAAAACAATCCTTTGTAATTAGTACTTAAGGTTTGGACAGAGTTGTAAAATATTAAACACACTAAGGGTATGTTCACACGCTGAGCCAAAAACGTCTGAAAATACGGAGCTGTTTTTCAAGGGAAAACAGCACCTGATTTTCAGACGTTTTTTGAGCGACTCATGTTTTTCGCGGCGTTTTTCGCGCCGTTTTCGTGCCGTTTTTTCGGCCGTTTTTGGAGCTGTTTTCAATAGAGTCTATGAGAAAACGGCTCCAAAAACGTCCCAAGAAGTGTCCTGCACTTCTTTTGACGAGGCTGTAATTTTACGCGTCGTCTTTTGACAGCTGTCAAACGACGACGCGTGAATTACAGGTTGTCTGCACAGTACGTCGGCAAACTCATTCAAATGAATGGGCAGATGTTTGCCGACGTATTGGAGCCGTATTTTCAGACGTAAAACGAGGCATAATACGCCTCGTTTACGTCTGAAAATAGGTCGTGTGAACCCAGCCTTAGGGTAAATGCACATGGTTCAGAATTTCCGTGAAAAACCCTGCAGCAAATCCAACCCAGATGCGGCAGTTTTGCTGTTTCAAAGAAGAAGAGGGGATAAAAAAAAGATCATACTCACCTCCACTGGCGGTCTCTGCTACCCTGGGCTCAAGATCTGCAGCAGTTACACTACGTGCGTAAAGAGCCTAAGGGTATGTTCACACGAGGGCGTCCGTTACGGCTGAAATTACGGGGATGTTTCAGCCTGAAAACATCCCCGTAATTTCAGCCGTACCGGCATGTGCAGGCACTTGAACGCAGCGTCAATTACGGACGTAATTGGCGCTGCTATTCATTGGAGTCAATGAATAACGGCTCCAATTACGGCCAAAGAAGTGACAGGTCACTTCTTTGACGCGGGCGTCTATTTACGCGCCGTCATTTGACAGCGGCGCGTAAATTACGCCTCGTGTGAACAGACAAACGTCTGCACATTGCTTTCAATGGGCAGATGTTTGTCAGCGCTATTGAGGCGCTATTTCCGGACGTAATTCGGGGCAAAAACGCCCGAATTACGTCCGTAAATAGGCCGTGTGAACATACCCTAATACTGAATTAGAGCACAACCTCCCTACTCTAACTTTAGGCTGTACTGCAGTCATCTTCAACCTCTTGAGCTGTTGCGAAACTAAAACTTCTGGCACGCTGGGAGTTATAGTTTTGCAACACCACTGCTTCAGTACTATAAGGGGGGATTCACACGAGCGTGATTTGGCAGCGTGTAGGGCGCGTGGTTTTCGCGCGGCACGCAATGTCCTATAGAAGTCTATGGGGTAGTACACACAGTCCGTGTATTTTGCGCAGCGTTTGTTCGCTGCGCAAAATACGCGACAGGTTCAATAACTCTGCGTATTTCACGCATCACGCACCCATTGAAGTCAATGGGTGCGTGAAAACCAGGCAGGTCGCACGGAAGCACTTCCGTGCGAACAGCGCACGAGCTGTCAAAAGGATGAATGGAAACAGAAAAGCACCACGTGCTTTTCTGTTTCCAAGCATCCAAACGGAGTGAACCCCGACAACCGAAGCTAACTTCACCGGGTTCGGCCAAACTCGTTTTGGCCGAACCCGGCAAAAAAATTTCCGGTCCGCGACGTCGGGAGACATTCACTGTGCATGGTGCTGAAAGAGTTAAACTGTTTCAGCACCATGGACAGTGACTTGCGATCCCAAAATACATGAACCTGTAAAAAAAAACGAAGTTCTAACTTACCGATTACTCCTGTCTCCTTCCTGCAGTCCGACCTCCCGGGATGAAACTTCAGTTCAAGTGACAGCTCCAGCCAATCACAGGCCAAGCACAGGCTGCAGCCAATCACAGGCTGCAGCGGTCACTTGGACTGCCGCGTCATCCAGGGAGGTGGGGCCCGATGTCAAGAGAGGCGCGTCACCAAGGACGCGTCACCAAGGACGCGTCACCAAGGCAACGGCCGGGAAGTTCTCGGTAAGTAGGAACTTTATCTTTTTTTTTTACAGGTTTTTCGCTGTTGTGTTCGGCATTCACTGTCGAGGGTGCTGAAAGATTTAGCTCTTTCAGCACCTTGGACAGTGACGGGCGTTGACAAGCCTCATCTCTATGATGCCGGCTGCGCGAAAATCACGCAGCCGCACATCAGACACGCATGACACACGCAGCTGTCAAATGGTTTTTGCGCTCGCAAAACGCCGCGTTGTTTGCGCGCGCAAAAACGCAACGTTCGTGTGAATCTGCCCTTAGAAGTATAAAGCTATTGTATAGTATTTGATTAGTGATGTATGTTTAAATGGTTATTTCCTAATTGGTTTGTCCTTCACAAAATAAACTTATACAAAAATGTTCTCCAATGGGTTATGATTCATAGAAAATGCTCTATTTATCTGAACTCCATTGAACAGGCGAAAAAAAAAATAAAGAATAAGGTTGTTTGGGAAGAAATGATAAATGCTATAGTCATGTAGGACATGGATTTCATTAGTTCAAAGATAAATGTAAAGACCAAGATTTCCAGAGCTTTTCTCTCAAATTCCCTCGAGTTCTTTCCGTAGCTATAGCAAATAAATAAACGCTATGAAAACACAAATACAATATACTAGTGCTTCTCAATGAATTAGAATATCATCAAAAAGTTAATTTATTTAAGTAATTCAATTCAAAAAGTGAAACTCATATATTCTACAGATTCATTACACACAGAGTGATCTATTTCCAGCTTTTTTTTTTTTTAATGTTGATGATTATGACTAAGGGTATGTGCACACGGCCTATTTACGGACGTAATTCGGGCATTTTTGCCCCGAATTACGTCCGAAAATAGCGCCTCAATAGCGCTGACAAACATCTGCCCATTGAAAGCAATGGGCAGACGTTTGTCTATTCACACGAGGCGTAGTTTACGCGCCGCTGTCAAATGACGGCGCGTAAATAGACACCCGCGTCAAAGAAGTGACCTGTCACTTCTTTGGCCGTAATTGGAGCCGTTATTCATTGACTCCAATGAATAGCAGCGCCAATTACGTCCGTAATTGACGCGGCGTTCAAGCGCCTGCACATGCCGGTACCGCTGAAAATACGGGGATGCTTTCAGGCTGAAACATCCCCGTAATTTCAGCCGTAACGGACGCCCTCGTGTGAACATACCCTAACAGTTAATGAAAACCAAAAATTTTTTCTCTCACAAAATTAGAATATTGGATAAAAGTTGAAGATTGTAGACTCATGGTGTCACTCTAATCAACACAAAACACCTGCAATGCTTTCCTAAGCCTTTAACCCCTTAATGACCAGCCTATTTTAGACCTTAATGACCAAGCCATTTTTTACGTTTTTCCATCGTCGCATTCCAAGAGCTATAACCTTTTTATTTTTGCGTCGACGTAGCTGTATAAGGTCTTGTTTTTTGCGGGACAAGTTGTACTTTTTAATAGCACCATTTTGGGGGACATATTATTTATTGATTAACTTTTATTAACTTTTTTTTGGGGGGGAATAGAAAAAAACCTGAAATTTCGCCACACTTTTTCACGTCTTAAATCAACGGCGTTTACCGTGTGATATAAATAACACAATAACTTTATTCAGCGGGTTGTTATGATTGCAACGACACCAAATTTGTATAGTTTTTGTATGTTTTACTGCTTTTACACAGTAGAAACGCTTTTTTTTCAAAATTATTTGTTTTTGTGTCTCCATATTTGAAGAGCCGTAACGTTTTTATTTTTTCGCCGATGCAGTTGTGTGAGGGCTTTTTTTTTGCGGGAAGACTTGTAGTTTTTATTGGTACCATTTTTGAGTAGATGCGACTTTTTGATCACTTTTTATTAAAACATTTTTAAGTCAGGATTCACAGAAAATAGCAATTTTTCCATAGTTTTTTATTATTATTTTTTACAGCGTTCACCGTACGGGTTAAATAATGTAATAGATTTATAGTCGGGGTCGTTACGGACGCGGCGATACCAAATATATGTAACTTTTTTACTTTATTTTGTTTTTTTAATAGTAAAGCATTTTGTAAGGGGAAAAGCTGGGTTTTTCATTTTTTTTCACATTTTTTTTAAAATTAACTTTATTAAACTTTTTTTTTACTTTTTTACTAGTCCCATTAGGGGACTTTAATATGCGATTCTCCGATCGCTATTGTAATACACTGCAATACTTTTGTATTGCAGTGTATTACTGCCTGTCCGTTTAACACGGACAGGCATCTGCTAGGTCATGCCTCCGGCATGATCTAGCAGGCATTCGCTCCAGGCAGACCTGAAGGGTTTTATTAGGCCCCCGGCTGCCATTGGAGACACAGACACTCGGCGATCGTATCGCCGGGTGTTGGTGGGAGAGAGAGGGAGGAGCTCCCTCTCTCCAAAACTACTCAGATGCGGTGCACGCTATTGCGCACCGCATCTGAAGGGTTAAACGGGTGAGATCGATACTAATATCGATCTCACCCGGCAGAGCAGGGACGCCCCCAGCCCTCAGCTGCCTCTAGCAGCTGAGAGCAGGGAGATTTGACGCTCCCTGCTCTGTTTACTTTATCCTGATGCAGTGCCGTAAAAAGGCATAGGCATCAGAATAAAGCCCGTTAGTGGCCGCCGTGAAAAGGCGTATTGGCGGTCACTAACGGGTTAAAAGGACTTGTATGTTGCTCAGTGGTACAAAGTCCTGTTTTCAGAAGAAAGTAAATTTTGCATTTCATTTGGAAATCAAGGTCCCAGAGTCTGGAGGAAGAGTGGAGAGGCATCAATCCAAGTTGCTTGTGAACCAGTGTGAAGTTTCCACAGTCAGTGATGGTTTGGGGAGCCATGTCAGCTGCTGGTGTTGGTCCACTGTGTTATATCAAGTCCAGAGTCAACGCAGCCGTCTACCAGGAAATTTTAGAGCACTTCATGCTTCCCTCTGCTGACAAGCTTTAAGGAGATGCTGATTTCATTTTCCAGCAGGACTTGGCACCTGCCCACACTGCCAAATGTACCAATACCTGGTTTAATAACCATAGTATCACGGTGCATGATTGGCCAGCAAACTAATCTGGCCTAAACCCCATAGAGAATCTATGGTGTATTGTCAAGTGGAAGATGAGAGACACCAGACCCAACAATGCAGACGAGCTGAAGGCCACTATCAAAGCAACCTGGGCTTCGATAACACCTCAGCAGTGCCACAGGCTGATCGCCCCATGCCATGCCGCATTGATGCAGTAATTTATGCAAAAGGAGCCCTGACCAAGTATTGATTGCATATACTGTACATTCTTTTCAGTAGACCTACATTTCGGTATTAAAAATTATTTTTGAAATTGGGTTTATATAATATTAACATTTTCTGAGACACTAAATTTTGGGTTTTCATTAACTGTTAGCCATAATCATCAACATTAAAAGAAAAAAATGCTGGAAATAAATCACTCTGTGTGTAATGAATCTATATAATATAGGAGTTCCACTTTTTGAATTGAATTACTGAAATAAATTAACTTTTTGATGATATTCTAATTCATTGAGAAGGACTAGTACAACTGTGTATGTACAACTGTGACCATATCCAAAAGACCGAATGCTGGCAGTTATAACATGGAAATAAGTGAAGTGAGGATCAAACCCCTCAGCAATCTCGTTTTGTGGGTGTTAGCAACCCTCATGTTTAATATATTATTGGTGGGCGCTGTAGACAGGAACCAATGTGTATGTAATCCTGCTGTATGTGGTCTCCAAGCAAAATGTAAAATAACATTAGTGTGTTAACTGTAAAACTAGATGTGACTGTGTATAGGCTAACTAAGATTAATGGGTACTCTATTATTTTATGCTCACTGGGTGAATAAACAGTAGGCCTTGTGAAGCATCGGGACTATGTAGCTACCTGACCCTCTGTTGACTTTCCCCCTCATTACTTCTTCTTGACCCAGTGGGTGGCTTGAGTTTCTATTTTTATCATATAATGTGTACATTTTTTACACTACTCACTTTTGGTTTTGTGTGCTATGTTACATCTCACACTGTTCGAGCCATACTTGATGAATTTAGAAACTGGAGACTTAATCGAAAGTGATCTGGGCTACATTTTGATGTCTTGGAACCTATACATAGGTTGCAGTCACACCTATGGCCTTGCGCCTAATGGGTCAAAATGCTCTACTGCCAGATAGGAGGACAGCAGTATTATAAAAAATGACAAATGATATTTGGGGGCCATGGTACAGGTTTTGCACTAGGCCCAGAAGTTTCAATCTATGCCTCTGTTGAGAGGATATCTATTGTTCTTTTAGATAGGGACAGAACGTTTCCACAAATCATTCCCTTTTACGGAAATTTCAAAATTGTCTTCCAATGCTTGTTCTTGTACTTTAATACCAAGGAAGTAAATATTACTACTACAACTACTTTGAATAATAATGATAATACTAAACAAGACTTGGAGTATTGAAAATGCATAAGTGTCCATGTAAGCAGTGCTTGTCGTGATGATGCAAAAGTGGAATTATGTCATTTATTTTATTTTAAAACATATCTATCCTCACTTTATTTAGATCTGAACATAAAAATAATAAATTCAATAAGTACTTAACATTTCTTAGGAAATAACTGAGATATTCAACTAAGATAAACAATCCACGAATTACAATGTTCTTCCTATTTCTCGCACAGTATTGTCTTTCCCAATAACACTGTAGCATTAAAATATCACAAGAACTGTATTGCTAGACGACAGAGGAAGAGAAAATCATACATTATCTGGCAGCTACACTGGCAGAAGCGGGTCACTCAGATGACTCATCTCCAGTTTGCAGATGTATCATGGAGTTTGCATAAAAATCAAGTCAGCAATGGTTCTTCCAAGATCACACTTTGAGAGTTTTTTTTACCTAAAGGACTGAGTGTTCTTCAGTGTGTAGATGGTGACATACGTTTTCAGTCTCAAAGACAGCTGCCATGACAGCTATGAAAGCAGATAAAGTAGGAAAGAGAAGAAAAGGAAAGGGCAATGTGGGGGATATCAACCATGCTTCATGTCTCCTTTGTGTCACACCGGCAGACATGGCCAGTGTTATCTTCCCAAAGGAACAGAAATATCAGCAAATTCACACACTTAGAACTTCCCTCTTGTCACCTATGAGATCACGCTGTGACATCACTCACAGGTCCTGCATCATGTCGGACGAGCGAGGACACATCGGCACCAGAGGCTACAGTTGATTCTGCAGCAGCATCGGCGTTTGCAGGTAAGTAGCTACATCGACTTACCTGCAAACGCTGATGCTGCTGCAGAATCAACTGTAGCCTCTGGTGCCGATGTGTCCTCGCTCGTCCGACACGATGCAGGACCTGTGAGTGACGACACAGCGTGATCTCTCGAGAACACGGCTGTGTCTGCACTGCCAGAAGCTGGGCGTTCTGAAGAGAAGTGGATGATACTTCTCGTCAGAACGCCCAGCTAGTAAAAGTAGTAAAAACGCCCCGATGTACGCACATAATACACGCCCACTTGGACTTTTACTTTAAACACGCCCACTTGGACTTTTGCAAGCCTCATTTGCATAAATACAAAAATGGTCATAACTTGGCCAAAAATGCTCGTTTTTTAAAAATAAAAACGTTACTGTAATCTACATTGCAGCGCCTATCTGCTGCAATAGCAGATAGGGGTTGCAAAATCTGGTGACAGAGCCTCTTTAAAAGTAAATGTCTCTTTTGCCTTCTATGGGACCATATTGACTTTACCACCAATAATTATGAAGGAGTTTAATTATTGTAACATCATCAGACCTTATTACTTTCCCTAATATTGTCATTGTCTCTGTGCCTATGTTACTCTGTATCCCAATACTTATTGTACACCTGACCCAGAGCTCAGAAACATGGTCTGTATATGAGGGTGAGAGTATTATTACACAGCTCTCCCTGATTTGTTGGAAAGCAAGTGAGAGGTGAAAATCCATCTGGGGAAACGTGAATGCTTTCACAGTCTTTTTCCACACAATGGAGTTTTAACTATATGAAATCCGTCTGTTAAAAAATGATCCGCAACTATAGAACCATTGGTATGGCTGAACCCCACCACAAAATGTGAACATGGCAAATCTGTTCACTAAATATTACACTTGATATATTTAAGATATTCACTAAAAAAAAAAAAAAAAAGGTCACTATTAGAATATTTTTCCTTTATGACGATTCTGGAGTTTATTGACAGCTCTATCAAGACATCAGTACTGTATAGAGATGGTAAACTGTAGGTTATAACACCTACTACTCCATATTATTATCCTCAGTCTATCTGAAAATAGCCATGGTGGCAATGACAATAAAGTAGGTTTTCCCGCAATTGACATTTATTATATGCCAAAGCTATAAAATCTGTAATGTTTGGCAGCTGAAGTGCCCACTGATTCCATTATTCTCATCTTCGCTAAGGAGGTGACCATAAAGTTATGTTTTCCTTTGCTTCTCTACCTAGGTTCTCTTTTGCCAGGAACATTTCTACTCCTCAATCTTTACCTTTAACGTATCCTATATGGTATATACTCCATCAATTGGACTACCATTACATGTCATTTTTTATTTCAAACTCACATGACATTTTACAACCTTCACAACTTTTGCCTTTTTGAAATATATGTACTTCTAAGTAATTTGTATCTAATAAAGAAACTTTGTATATAGTTGTTTTCACTGTTCTCTACTAGTTTTATAAATTGCAGATGCTTGTAAGATCTCTTTTCTCATTGCTTAACTGCTTAGGGTCTGCGTGCCTTATCTTAACTCAACAACTTTTTGTTGCTTAATAAAAAGAGATTTGAAAAAAAAAGTTATGGAAACGGTGGAGAGGGACCCCACATGTACAGTTACCATTTAAAGAGGCTCTGTCACCAGATTTTGCAACCCCTATCTGCTATTGCAGCAGATAGGCGCTGCAATGTAGATTACAGTAACGTTTTTATTTTTAAAAAACGAGCATTTTTGGCCAAGTTATGACCATTTTCATATTTATGCAAATGAGGCTTGCAAAAGTACAACTGGGCGTGTTTACAGTAAAAGTACAACTGGGCGTGTATTATGTGCGTACATCGGGGCGTGTTTACTACTTTTACTAGCTGGGCGTTCTGATTAGAAGTATCATCCACTTCTCTTCAGAACGCCCAGCTTCTGGCAGTGCAGACACAGCCGTGTTCTCCAGAGATCACGCTGTGTCGTCACTCACAGGTCCTGCATCGTGTCGGCACCAGAGGCTACAGTTGATTCTGCAGCAGCATCAGCATTTGCAGGTAAGTAGCTACATCGACTTACCTGCTAACGCCGATGCTGCTGCAGAATCATCTGTAGCCTCTGGTGCCGATGTGTCCTCGCTCGTCTGACACGATGCAGGACCTGTGAGTGACGACACAGCGTGATCTATGGAGAACACGGCTGTGTCTGCACTGCCAGAAGCTGGGCGTTCTGAAGAGAAGTGGATGATACTTCTATACACAACGCCCAGCTAGTAAAAGTAGTAAACACGCCCCGATGTACGCACATAATACACGCCCAGTTGTACTTTTACTTTTCAACACGCCCAGTTGTACTTTTGCAAGCCTCATTTGCATAAATACGAAAATGGTCATAACTTGGCCAAAAATGCTCGTTTTTTAAAAATAAAAACGTTACTGTAATCTACATTGCAGCGCCGATCTGCTGCAATAGCAGATAGGGGTTGCAAAATCTGGTGACAGAGCCTCTTTAAGTGAAAACTGGCACTTTGCAGTTCTCAACATTTGTGAGCCCCATTTGTTTGACATGCCAAAATTCATGTAGCTTGATCTTTTGAATGAGAGAGCTTAAATGGGTTTTCCCACCAGGGACATTTATGAGATATCCACAGGATATGTCATAAATGTCAGATAAATGTGTGTCCCACCTCTGCGACCCACACCTATGGGTATGTGCACACACACTAATTACGTCCGTAAATGACGCACGTATTTCGGCCGCAAGTCCCGGACCCCACACAGTGCAGGGAGCCGGGCTCCTAGCATCATACTTATGTACGATGCTAGGAGTCCCTGCCTCGCTGCAGGACAACTGTCCCGTACTGTAATCATGTTTTCAGTACGGGACAGTAGTTCCACGGAGAGGCAGGGACTCCTAGCGTCGTACATAAGTATGATGCTAAGAGCCCGGCTCCTTGCACTGTGTTCGGTCCGGGACTTGCGGCCGAAATACGTCCGTCAATTACGGACGTAATTAGTGTGTGTGCACATACCCTATCTCTCTAGAATGGGGCCCCTTAAACCCCGTTCTACCTTCTTCTGCTCTCGCTACATACTGACTTTATGGTCAGGAGACAAAAACACTGAATCTTGCTGAGCTACGCCGTTTCCGTAAGTCCCATAGTAGTGAATGGCAGTTACGGAAGCAGTGTAGCATGCGAGCTACGCTGTTTCCGTAACTACTATTCAGTTTTATGGGTCTTGCGGAAACAGCGTAGCTCAGTGAGCTAAGCTGTTTACTTCTTTATGGTCGGAATTCATCTGCTTCAGCTGCAACACAGAGTGGCAGAACTGGGTTTAGTGGGCCCCGTTCTAGAGATAGGGGCAGGTCCCACAGGTGAGACCCACATCTATCTGACGTTTATGACATATCCTGTGGATATGTCATAAATGTCCCTGGTGGGAAAACCCCTTTAAGGTCCTTTTACACGGCCCAACGAGGGCTTGGTAAACGAGCGTCGATCAACAAGACAGCTCGTTGATCGGCACTCGTTTGCTCCCTTCACAACAAGCAGGTATGGAGACGAGTACTCCTTACTCTGATCCCTTGTTCCCATACATTTCTATCATGTCGGCAGCACGTCTCCTTGTTTATACAGGGCAATTATCGGGAATTAGCGTTCTGCGAACGCTCGTTTGCCCAATTATTGTCCAGTGCAAAAGGGCCTTTAGTTTGCTCTCTATTGTTGCCTTTCACTGGTGTAGCAATCTTTATCTTCACTCTGATAACTTGCTGCAGCGTGATATCACACAGTAAAAGCCATTGAAAAGCCATTAAAAAAAAGTCAAGTTAAAAGTTTCTTGTCACTGTTTTTAATGCGTTAACAGTCAAGTTAAAAATTGCTACATCTGTATATACTTGTTAATGTATTTCTAAGAAAATGTACACTAAGCTAATGTAGGGTCACATGATCCCGTGCCTTTAAATCATCCTCATCATTGAAAAAAAAAAGACAGGATTACGTAAAATCAGACTTTTATGGTAGCATTATGATGAAAATCTAAAGCTTTAATGTTTGAATGCAATGATGAAAGATGAAAGTTACCATGAATATACAATATTCATAATATTAATTAAGACATCAGCACAGATCCCTTTGTAAATTCATACAGTGACATGCAGAGGTGCGCTAGCTTTGTAGTTTTGTTTGTTTGCGCCACATGATCTGTCAGGCAAATATGAATTTGTTATGTTCAAACAACATCTTCATAAGATACCGGCCCATTAAAATATCGCAATATCCTGCTGATTGAATGTTGTGATAAAGAAAGCCGAGTGTGCCGTGTCAATCTGCTAATGTGCATTATACATTATATACTGTTACTACCACCTGACACGGTGGTAGCAGTAGCCGGTGACAGGCTGACAGTCAGATTAAGAGGAGCTGCAATGCTTGCTATTTTAGGCATGTGCAGTTTTGTGAGATAGCAGGACATCGTGGACTAAGAAATCATGTTTGCTTCTATTCATATTCAGTACTTGGTCCTTATTTAATATGATACCTAGAGTTAGCAATAATGTACTGAAATAAATAACATCTAGTATTAATCCTTGGGCTGTATCTTATATTACAGCTCATATTATCTCAACTTATTGAGCTGTAATACCAGACACATACCATAGACGGGAGTGGCGCTATCTCTGGAACAAAAGTAGTCAATTTTTTCTAATCCCGGTCAACCCCTTTAGGATTCAGAGGGGGATATTTAACAGCTATTATACAAATGACTTAATAATAGCTTGTGAATAGCTTCTGAATCGATGATAACTGCATGTCGATTGTCATGCGTTTTCTCCATTTCATTAGAGCAATGAACACAATGTATGGGGACGAACGAGTACGATCGTTCATCCCCATACGATTTGCTTATTCTTGACAGCACAATCCATGTTTATACAAAGACATGTGCTGCCAACAAGAGACCATTTTTGGGCCACTTAAAAGATGCGATCAGCCAACCTAGGAGCGGTTGCTCAATTGTCGGCTGATTGCTGCCATGTTTACACAGGGCAATAATTGGGAATGAACATTCATACAAGCGCTTGTTCGCCTGATCATTGGCCCGTGTAAAAGGACCTTAACCCCTTCCCAACATCTGCCGTATATATACAGCGCCGTCGGGCAGGGCTTCCCGCAAAGCGCAGTACCATTACGTTGCGGTGATAGTGCGGGCTCAGGAGCTGAGCCCGCACCATCACCGCCGAGTGCCACCTGTATGTTACAGCTGGCACCCTGAGGTAATGGCAAGGACAGGAGCTAACATCCGATCCGGCCGATTAACCCCTCAGATGCTGCGTTCAATAGAGATCGCAGCATGTGAGGAGTTTTTAGCCACCGGCACCCCAGCAACGTGATCGCTGGGTTTCCAGTGGCTGCAATGGCAACTGGAGGCCTAATACTGGCCTCCCGGTCAGCCAGCAATGGAAGCCTCCTATGCCCCGCTCGCCGGTGGGGTCTAAAAGGCTTCCTGTACCATTGGCAAGATGGCACCGGCTCAGCTTCTGGCTCAGAAGCTGAGCCAGAATCATCAGCAGTGGGTGTCCGCTCTATGTTACAGCGAACACCCCGCTGTAACGGCAGAAACCGGACCTAGCTCCGATTCCTGCCACTAACCCCTTCGATGCAGCGATCCAATGCGATCGCTGCATCTTAGTTGTTTGTAGCAAATCGGCAGCCTGCCATGCGATGGCAAGGATGCTGACTGCTACTATGGCAACAGGAGGCCTAACAATGGCCTCCTGTCTGCCATTACCGAAGCCGATTAGGCCCCAACCGGAGCCGGAGCCTGATCGGCTTGCTGTCAGTGAACAACTGACAGTTCTAATACGTTGCACTAAATAGGTAGTGCAATGTATTAGAACATCAATCAAACAGTTGGACCTTCAAGTCCCCTAGTGGGACTAAAGAAAAGTGTAAAAAAAAAAGTAAATATAAAAGTTGTAAAAAAAACGTTTCAGGTAATAAAATAAAACACAATTGCCCTTCTTCCCTTATCAAGTTATTTATTATTGAAATAAAATAATAAAACCATATATTTTTGGTATCGCCGCGTCTGTAACGACCTGAACTATAAAAATATTATGCTATTTGTCCCGCGCAGTGAACGCCGTTAAAAAAAAACACAAAAAAATTATGCCAGAATTGCTGTTTTTTTGGTCACTTTGTCTTACAAAAATTGAAATAAAAAGTGATCAAAAAGTCACATGTATCTAAAAATGGTACCTATAAAAACTATAGCTCGTCTCGCAGAAAAAACAAGTCCTTATATAGCTCCGTCGATGAAAAAATCAAAAAGTTATGGCTCTTACAACTTGTCGACAGAAAAAATACATTCTTCATACAAAAGTAATTTTATTATGCAAAATGTTGTAAAACATAAAAAAGTTCTATAAATTAGGTATCGCCGGAATCGTACTAACCTGCAGAATAAAGTTAATATGTAATTTATGACGTGTGGTGAACGCTGTATAAAAAAAACTAAAAAACTATGCCAGAATTGCTGTTTTTTTATCACCTTACCTAAAAAGTGATCAAAAAGTTGCATGTATCCCAAAATGGTACCAATAATAACTACAGCTCGTCCCGCAAAAAACAGCCCTCATACCACTACGTCTATGAAAAAATAAAATAAGTTAAGGCACCAATAAGTCAGGAAAGAAAAAAATATGTGGTTGTGCAGGCCCAAGGGGAACATTTCTACTGTTTCAAGTGGCGATTTATCAAGGCCATAAAATTAGGGAACCAGGAAGCATAGGTCCCAAACATATCTGCTGGAAACGAGGGCGCCCGTATTATACCAGGACAACACTTCCCAGCTAAATTCCCCAAACTGCAAAGGTGCGGAGTACGGACCAAATTGGAGATAAGAAAATACATTTATCAGTGCTACACTGCACATAATGGATTGCTTCACAGCGTAACAAATATTTATGGATTATTTTATTGTTTACCCCATTATTATGCCACCTGACTATGGCCCGGAGGTACTCTACCCAGCTCACATATGCCCCACATTATAAACTGAAAAACCAGTAAAGCTCCAAACAAAACTACTAGCAAACAAAATCCACTCTCCAAAAGCAAAATGGAACTCCATCCCTTCTGAGCCCTACAGTGTGCCCAAACAGCCGTTTACTTCCACATATATGGCATCACCATACCCGGGAGAACCCTTTGAACAATTTTTGGGGTGTGTGTCTCCAGTGACACAAGTTGAGCACAACATATTTCCCACTGAAATGACATATCTAGGGAAAAAATTTAATTTTTACTTTGCACCATCCGCAGTGCAATCCTTTATGGAAAAGACCTATCAATGAAAATTCTCACTACACCCCTTAATAAATGCCTTGAGGGGTGTAGTTTCCAAAATGGGGTCACATTTCAGTGGTTTCTTTTATTATTTCACATCGAGCCTCTGCAATTCCGAACCAATGCTGTGTAAATTGCCAAATTAGGCCTCAATTTCGCATGGTACTCTTTCACTCCTGAGCCCTGTTGATAGTCCAAGCAAAAGATTAGGGCCACATATAGGGTGATTCTAAAATCGGGAAACACAGCATAATAATTAGAGAGCTGTCTTGTTATGGTGGCACGAGTTGGGCACCACATATTGGCATATCTATGGAAAAAAATAAAATTTTCCCTCTGCAACATCAAGTACACACTAATTTCTGCAAAACACCTGCAGGTTAACATTCCCGCTACACCCCTAGGTGAATACCTTGAGGGATGAAGTTTCCAAAATGCGGTCACTTGTGGGGGGTTTCCACTGTTTTGGTCTCACAGGGGCTTTGCAAATGCAACATAGCGACCAGAAACCAATCCAGCAAAATCTGTACTCCAAAAGCCAAATGGCGCTCCTTCCCTTCTGAGCCCTACTGTGTACCCAAACAGCAGTTTATAACAACATATGGGGCATTGCCGTACTCAGGAGAAATTGCTTTACAAACGTTGTGGTTCTTTTTTCTTTTACTTGTTAAAAAAATGAAACATTTTGAGCTAAATTTACATCTTATTGAAGAAAAAGGATTTTTTTTATTTTCACTGCCCAAGCCTAATAAAATCTATGAAACATCTGTGGGGTCAAAATGCTCCTTACACCCCTAGATGAATTCTTCATGGGGTGTAGTTTCGTGAATGGAGTCACTTTTGGGTAGTTTCCACTTTACTGGTACCTTAGGGTCTTTGTAAAAGCGACATGGTTCCAAGAAATCAATCCAGCAAAATCTGTACTCCAAAAGCCAAATGGCGCTCCTTTTCTTCTGATCCTTGCCATGTGCCCAAAAAGCAGTTTATGACCACATATGGGATACTGCCGTACTCCAGAGAGGTTGCTTTACAAATGTTGTTTTTTTTTTTTTCCTTTATTTGTTGAGAAAATGCAAAATTGTGCGCAAAAGCTACATTTTATTGAAGAAAAAGGATTGTTTTTATTTTCACTGCCCAATTCTAATAAAATTTATTAAAATGGGGTCATTTGTGTGAGGTTTCCACTGTTTTGTCCATTCGGGGGCTTTGAAAATGCGACCTGTCGTCCGCAAAGCATTCCTGCTAAATTTGAGCTCCAAAAGCCAAATGGCGCTCTTTCTTTTCTAAGCCGTGCCGTATGTCCAAACAGCCATTTAGGACCACATGTGGGGTATTATTTTAAATTGGGAGAAATTGCTTTACAGATGTGGCAGTGCTTTTTCTCCTTTAGTCCTTGTGGAAATGAGAAAAAATTAACTAAACCTACATTTTCCTTGAAAGAATGTCGATTTTAATTTTCACGGCCTAATTCCAATAATTTCTGCAATAAACCTGTGGGGTCAAAATGCTCACTATACCCCTAGAACTTTTCCTTGAGGGGTGTAGTTTCCCAAATGGAGTCACTTTTAGGGGATTTCCACTGTTTTGGCATCACAAGAGCTCTTCAAAACTGACATGGTGCCTAAAATATATTCTAATAAGAAGGAGGCCCCAAAATCCTCTAGGTACTCCTTTGCTTCTGAGGCCGGTGCATTAGTCCATTATCACACTAGGGCCACATGTGGGATATTTCTATAAACTGCAGACCCTTGGTAATAAATATTGAGTTGCATTTCTCTGATAAAACCTTCTGTGTTACAAAAAAAATTGATCAAAATTGAATTTCCGCAAAAAATAAGTGAAATTTGCCAATTTCACCTCTACTTTGCTTTAATTCCTGTGAAACGTCTAAAGGGTTGAAAAACTTTCAAAATGCTGTTTTTAATACTTTGAGGGGTAAAGTTTTTAAAATGGGGTGACTTATTGGGGGTTTATAATATATAAGGCCCTCAAAACCACTTCACAACTGAACTGGTCCCTGTAAAAATAGCATTTTGAAATTTTCTTGAAAATGTGAGAACTTGCAGCTAAAGTTCTAAGCATTGAAAAATAAAACAATATTAAAAAAACAATGCCGATCTAAAGTAGACATATTGGGGATGTTAATTAGCAACTATTTTATGTGGTATAACTGCCTGTCTTACAAGCAGATACATTAAAATTTAGAAAAATGCAAATTTTGGCAATTTTTCTAAAAATGTTGGTGTTTTTCACAATTAAATACTGAATGTATCGAGCAAATTTTGCCAGTAACATAAAGTCCAATGTGTCACGAGAAAACAATCTCGGAATCGCTTGGATAGGTGAAAGCATTCCGAAGTTATTATCACATAAAATATGAAACATGTCAGATTTGAAAAATGAGGCTGTCAGGAAAGTCAAAAGTGGCCCAAGCGGGAAGAGGTTAACAGAAGAAAGAATATACTATACATTCAAAACATTTATTATCTCATGCAGTATGTTTTGTAGTGTAACAAGCTAAAAAAAAAGTAGAATAGTTGGATGTGTTGTGGGGGGGTTACGTGCCAAATGTGCTTTGCGTCTTTCCATCTCTTGATATTTATGATGTGTAAGACATAAACCACACATTGCATTGAGAGCTGGAGAATCCTAGACTCGTTTAATCAAAAAGAGGAAGAATCCTTGCTTTGGAGAATGCTTCCATTCTTTTTTACGCTGGAATCAATTTCTGTTTTTTAGTGAAAAACAATGTAAATGAGAACAGATCCCTGAGACAAGAATGTGAGCTGAAAGGGTCACTGTAATTAAAAAAAAAAAAAAAATTGAATAAAAGTGACATTAAAATGTACATTTTTGAATATGTAGACCAATAGAAGCAGTGGCTTATATTGTGTATATATAGCGGCCATTGATTTCCTGAGTACAGAGAAGACAGAAGCAGTTAAACTGTTTCTGTCTTCTCTCCAGGGTCCATGGCAGTCCCTGACTACTGTGCACCTGGCATTCATATAGTAGGCTGCCCTCAACCGATTAACCAAATGTCATACAATATAGCCTATGAAGGCTTCCATTTAATTATAGAGAACATTTAAAGGGTAACTAAACTTTCAGAAAACTTCTGACATATCATAGTGACATGTCAGAAGTTTTGATCAGAGAGGGTCTGGGCAATGAGGCACCCACCGATCGCTAAAACAAAGTGGCGGAAGCGCTTGGGTGAGTGCTGAGCCGCTTCGTTTCTGATCAACTTTCCTTGGAAAGCCGAGCTGTTGGTGTATGGGCCCATAGACTTTCTATTGAGTCCATACACCATTACATTGGCTTTCCGAGAAAAACCAAGCGGCTCAGCGCTCACCCGAGAGCTTCTGCTGCTTAGTTTTAGTGATCGGTGGGGGTCTCGGTGCTCAACCCCCCCCCTCAATCAAAACTTCTGACATGTCACTATGATATGTCAGAAGTTTTCTTTAGAGGTGCTCAAGTAGCCAACAAAAGGCTGAATTTCACAAAAGAACCACCGCATTTTTATGAGAAATTACATAATATCTACTTGGATATTTTCCAGCATAATCCATTTTTATCCGTAACAGAATTATCTGTTCCTGTTTTTCTCAGTTTCCATCTGCTTTAGCTGAAATATAAAATTAACAACGATGTATCTGTAATAAATTGAGCGACTAACTCAGGTATCAGTTTTTTAATAAATAGAAAGGTAAAATTAGTAAGTAAAATTAGTATTTGGAAACTATATTTTTGTATTTACCATATTATGTGCCCCTTAACTTTATAAACTTTATAAATGCTATTCACATACAGCATCTTTACAAAGACTACTTGTGGCATATGTTACATTTATCATTTAGTACCCATTTAATATTTTATACATTTTCCTTCTAGGCAGTATTTTAAATAATTACATTATAAAACTAGGTAGACATGAGTTTTAATTATGATTGGATTATGTTGAGAGTTTCAAAGGCGCAGACCTCTGACTCTTTTTAACTATTTTACCCGTATACTGTAGCCTCGGTTCTACAATAAGTGTATGTGCACACACACTAATTACGTCCGTAATTGACGGACGTATTTCGGCCGCAAGTCCCGGACCGAACACAGTGCAGGGAGCCGGGCTCCTAGCATCATACTTATGTACGATGCTAGGAGTCCCTGCCTCGCTGCAGGACAACTGTCCCGTACTGTAATCATGTTTAGTATAATTAGTGTGTGTGCACATACCCTAAAGGCTATGTACAGCTTCAAATACAATTTTTTTTTTCATTATTATTTTTTTTAAATAAAAATGTGTTTGGTCCAACTTTCTAATACATTTTTAATAAAAAATATGTTTACTTTTTGAGATACAGCTGCTTTGTATTCTGTATACAGAGCAAGTGTATCTTGCGCTGAATCCTGTATCCGTCAGTTCAACGGGACTGACGAGTTCAATGACAGTGGGTCCTGCGTGTGGATCGAGCTGTTAACGATTACATCTAAGTTCAAAACTTAGCTCGACCCGCTGTCACTGATCCCGTCAGTCCCACTGACCTGACAGACTCAGGTCTCGGCGCACGATACAGCTGCTCTGTATACAGAATACAAAGCAGTTGTATCTCAAAAAGTTAAAATAATTTTCAATAAAAACGAATTAGAAAGTTACACCAAACACACTGATATACATTTTTATTAAAAAAAAAAATTGCTTTCGAAGGTGTGCATAGCCTTCAAAGTGTACCTACAGATATGTGTCAATAATAATATTGTGCATATCTCATCAATTGATGTGCTTTTATAATTTAATAATATGTATGCATATAATTAAGTGTATCTGTAGATAGTACAAAAATGCAAAATTATTGTCTTATTGGCTTGGTCCATAGGAATGGGTAAAACTGAGACATGGGCCTCTGGGACAATGATTAGCGGAGATTGAGAATAGGAAACATATAGGGGTGTAGCTATGCAGGTTTACAGAGGTAGTAGTAGCATCCAGGCCCTGATGCTCGAGGGGCCCAATGGCCCCTCTGCCACATAAGAAGACTAAACTTTATAAATGGCACAGGGTAGGTTAGGACCCTGTTATAAATTTTAAATTGGGACCCAGGATCTTTAAGTTACTCTTCTGGTAACATATGTGGCATATGGGAACTAAAGGAGCACAATACTTTAAATGGTATTATGGTTTCAGAAAATAAACCTTATTAATATTATTTCTACTTATAGTCGTTCATTGAGAACCTTCATTTTTTAATTCAAATCTGTACTGGTCATGTGATCCCTCCACGTATTACACATAGTACTGACACCCCATGTACTATTCACAGCACTGACCCCTATTCATCACATTTATTTTATTTATTTATTTTTATTACATTATTACACAGTTCTGACACTTTCATACATACATATTTATTTTTTACCATCCATTCACACCCTAGCACTACACTGACACACATTTATCACACACCTTTGAGCACTTAGTCTGCCACTCCCCTCAAGACTAGTGGGAGGGGCTATCACTATTTAATGTACACTCCTTCTGCAGCATTCTTTGACCCGTCTGCGTCCTGATGGGAACGGGTTTTCACCCACCCACCTACCTAGTGAGTATGGCCTTTTTTGTGGTTTTGATATTTATGTCCCATTTTTTCTGTTTGTGTTTTTAAATTAGGAACGAAAAGTTCTGGTTAGGGACTCGCAAGGCACTGGGGACCCTTGACGTTGGGTTGCGAGCTTTGCGTATTTTGGCCAAAATAACAACTAATACCCCATGTTTCATGGATATTTCTTACTACGTATACTACACTTTTTTTCAGGACGCAGCCGGGTCTTATATGCTGGGAGGGCATGATGTGCTGGCGTTTGGTTTGGAATGCAGAGCAGCCCGCTTTAGCTAACACTAGCGGCGTTACAAATAGGCTGTTATTCGGCAAGATACGCCATGCCTGACGACCAGCACATTATCCCTCCACGTATTACACATAGTACTGACACCCCATGTACTATTCACAGCACTGACCCCTATTCATCACATTTATTTTATTTATTTATTTTTATTACATTATTACACAGTTCTGACACTTTCATACATACATATTTATTTTTTACCATCCATTCACACCCTAGCACTACACTGACACACATTTATCACACACCTTTGAGCACTTAGTCTGCCACTCCCCTCAAGACTAGTGGGAGGGGCTATCACTATTTAATGTACACTCCTTCTGCAGCATTCTTTGACCCGTCTGCGTCCTGATGGGAACGGGTTTTCACCCACCCACCTACCTAGTGAGTATGGCCTTTTTTGTGGTTTTGATATTTATGTCCCATTTTTTCTGTTTGTGTTTTTAAATTAGGAACGAAAAGTTCTGGTTAGGGACTCGCAAGGCACTGGGGACCCTTGACGTTGGGTTGCGAGCTTTGCGTATTTTGGCCAAAATAACAACTAATACCCCATGTTTCATGGATATTTCTTACTACGTATACTACACTTTTTTTCAGGACGCAGCCGGGTCTTATATGCTGGGAGGGCATGATGTGCTGGCGTTTGGTTTGGAATGCAGAGCAGCCCGCTTTAGCTAACACTAGCGGCGTTACAAATAGGCTGTTATTCGGCAAGATACGCCATGCCTGACGACCAGCACATTATCCCTCCACGTATTACACATAGTACTGACACCCCATGTACTATTCACAGCACTGACCCCTATTCATCACATTTATTTTATTTATTTATTTTTATTACATTATTACACAGTTCTGACACTTTCATACATACATATTTATTTTTTACCATCCATTCACACGCTAGCACTACACTGACACACATTTATCGCACACCTTTGAGCACTTAGTCTGCCACTCCCCTCAAGACTAGTGGGAGGGGCTATCACTATTTAATGTACACTCCTTCTGCAGCATTCTTTGACCCGTCTGCGTCCTGATGGGAACGGGTTTTCACCCACCCACCTACCTAGTGAGTATGGCCTTTTTTGTGGTTTTGATATTTATGTCCCATTTTTTCTGTTTGTGTTTTTAAATTAGGAACGAAAAGTTCTGGTTAGGGACTCGCAAGGCACTGGGGACCCTTGACGTTGGGTTGCGAGCTTTGCGTATTTTGGCCAAAATAACAACTAATACCCCATGTTTCATGGATATTTCTTACTACGTATACTACACTTTTTTTCAGGACGCAGCCGGGTCTTATATGCTGGGAGGGCATGATGTGCTGGCGTTTGGTTTGGAATGCAGAGCAGCCCGCTTTAGCTAACACTAGCGGCGTTACAAATAGGCTGTTATTCGGCAAGATACGCCATGCCTGACGACCAGCACATTATCCCTCCACGTATTACACATAGTACTGACACCCCATGTACTATTCACAGCACTGACCCCTATTCATCACATTTATTTTATTTATTTATTTTTATTACATTATTACACAGTTCTGACACTTTCATACATACATATTTATTTTTTACCATCCATTCACACCCTAGCACTACACTGACACACATTTATCACACACCTTTGAGCACTTAGTCTGCCACTCCCCTCAAGACTAGTGGGAGGGGCTATCACTATTTAATGTACACTCCTTCTGCAGCATTCTTTGACCCGTCTGCGTCCTGATGGGAACGGGTTTTCACCCACCCACCTACCTAGTGAGTATGGCCTTTTTTGTGGTTTTGATATTTATGTCCCATTTTTTCTGTTTGTGGTCATGTGATGATCACACAGGTGTATGGCTCGTTACAGGTACAGTGTAGTTATCAGAGCTCTCTCTTGTAATAAACCGCATACCTTGATTCGAAAGTATATTAGAAAATTGTATAACGTTTAATTTTACAATAAATTAGTCTTATAAAGACCCTTTATATCCCTACTTATATATAAAGTACATAAACACATTCCATTTTACTTACATTTTCTAGGATTGTAACATATGTAGCTTTCTTTCTAAGTGTATTAAGAAACACAAGCATTCGCTTGCCAGTAATTATATACCTTAGTAGACATATTATTTTCTGGTTTAGTTTACCTTGCAACATTGCTTCACTAGAATTTTCCCTGCTGTTTTATGTACTGACAAGATTCAGTCTGGTAGAATACATAATCATTGAACCTGACCTGCCACGGCTATTTTAGCTTTCAGGAAACCTTTGTTTGATCTTGTCCTCTCATCTTGTACTGAAAAGCTGGCGCAATCGGCTTTCTGTGGTTAAAAAAGGAACACGGATAATATCTGCTGTGTGAATGGAGCTTTAGGATGTACAAATCTCTTCAACCACAAATGCAATATAATGACAATATCCATATGTGCCAGTAATGTAATTACCCATACATCAATTCATATGTATATCAAATTGTCACCTTTTATGTAAACTATCATAATTACGCTGGCAAGAAGATGCGGCAAGGTACAGTTGGGCAATTGTACTAATACTGTCTAATATTTAGACAGTGTAAATTTAGACCAGGCAGTCAAATGTGCCATTGGTCAAAGTGAAAAAGCAAAGAGGAGACCCCCTAGTGGCTGGCAGGGATAATTAAACAATGAAGAGAAATGTGCCTAGGCACAAAGTCCCAATTTCCCAGCCACCAGTCAATTAGTCGATAAATGTCAGTAAAGGCAGTTAAAATATAACTTTTATTAATGTATCAAACAGACAAACAACACTGAAGAGTTAAAATTGTATCAAAAGACGGCCAGTATGTAACACAGGAGTCAGTGTGCATGCATCCAGTACAGCACTGGATGCAGTGAGAGAGACTGATTCGGCAACTGCAGACTGCCGTACATAGGAACAGTTCCCCCGAATGGAGGCAATAACTGGACCGTCAGTGATGTATTAAAATGGCGATAGCCCCCCCGACATGTTTCGCTGCAGAAGCAGCGTCCTCAGGGGATAACACGGGGCTAATGAGCGCGCGTTTGAAAACCTGCTCCCTATATAGACTCGTGTGCCTGCGTCTGCATGACGTGTGACGGCAACGATTCTCCTCAAAGCCAATCAGATGACCGCAAATGACAAGCCCCCACGCCAAGGAGAATGGCATGACAACAGGCCAATAGAACACCGGGATCAGGCATCCAATCACCACGGAGGCTGAGCGCAAGCGCACATCAGTCAAAACGGGTGATAGTCATTCAGAAAGTTCTGTATGCGGGGAGATTGACAGCAAGGGCAGCCAATAAGGAGTACAAAACGGCACCCAATTGGGATAAACAAATCCAAACAAGTGGATACCGTAGAGAGCCTCAATACAGGATGACAGCAAATGCATGCATTCAGTACAATATACGCGTCATGCTAGCCGCAGGGAGAGCAAAATACAGTCACACAGCGCAACATGCAGAGTCAGCATACACGAGTGCATGATAATATATTTATTTTACATAATACATTTATTTTACATAGTCAAGTTCGGTGGACAAAAACAAATAGTAAGAGAGAGCAGGGATCAGAGCGAGTCGTCTGTTGTATCGATAACAACATCAATGGTAATATACATGCTCACCAAGCATTAATAAGGTATAACTAAGTATACATCAAGACTGCATATGTGGTGATCAGTGTGTCACATAACTGTCAGAACGACAGAGGTATCACAAGGGAAAGTATGTTCAGCAGAGAAGATTAATTCAGCAAAAAAGGTTTATGATAACAAGAGAAGAGGGTACAGTGCCACCTACAAAAAAGCCATGAAGGTAAACCCCTCATTTAGGCCATTAGGACTCAGAGAGCTGAGCCTATGTATCCATCGTGCCTCCTCCTGCAGTAGTCTCCTGTCTAAGTTGCCGGCCCTAGGTCCAAGTTTTAATTGCGTAATGCCCCAAAATTGAAGGACCTTGGAGTCGCTCCCATGAAAAGATCTCACATGTCTAGAAATGGAAGTATCCTCTTTCATATTGATACTACTGACATGTCTGGAGATTCGTCTCCTGAGTTGCTGAGTGGTCTTGCCAACATACAATTTGGGGCAAGGGCATCTGGCGACATATACAACACCAGTGGTTTGACAGTTAATAAAGTGTCTGATGGTAAATTGACAACCATTTAGGGGGTTGGTAAAACACTTGATCTTGGGCATATATGTGCAGAAGGAGCACCTGCCACAGGGGAAGGAGCCCACCGCAGGAGCTGAGAGCCATGTATCGCGAGGGATGAGTGGTCTAGAATAATGACTCCGCGTAAGAAATTCACGGAGGTTCCTACCACGTCGAAAGGTCACATTCGGAATGTCAGAAATAGCGTCCGCTAAGTCAGGGTCAGACCGCAGAATAGCCCAATGCTTCTTTAAAATCTTAGAGATCTGAGTGGAACAAGTGTCAAAATTGCCAATACACCTAATATTGGAACCTCCAGATCTTTCCTCAACATTAGTTTTTCTGCCATAGAGCAGTTCCTCTCTGGGAGTGGCCTTAGCTCTGGCATAAGCTCGGTGTAGTATTTTTTTGGGGTAGCCTCTTGCCGAAAATTTATGGAAGAGGGCATCACATTCTAATTTGAAAGTGTGTTCATCGGAGCAGTTCCTTCTGGCCCTAAGGTACTGACCGATAGGTATCCCCCTCTTGAGTGCTGGTGGATGAAAGCTACCATATTGTAAAAAACTGTTGGTAGCAGTCTTTTTTCTGAAGACATTAGTGTGGACACCGCCACCAGAATCCAGAGAAATCTGAAGATCAAGAAAATCAATAGTGTTTTTATGTATGTGGTGAGTGAATTTCATGCCAATGTCATTGTGATTAAGTATATCCATGAAATCATGAAAAAGTGTAGTGTCACCATCCCAGAAGATCAGTATATCATCAATATACCTCCCCCAGAATAGTATATGACACGTGAAAAAAAGTAAGTCTTCATTAAAAATTAAAGTGTCCTCCCACCACCCTAAAAATAAATTTGCATAAGTGGGTGCACAAACTGTGCCCATTGCTGTGCCTTTTACCTGGTGGTAAAATTTACCATCAAATAAAAAATAATTGTGAGTTAATAGAAATTTAAGAAGTGAAAGTATCAAAGTGTTGTGTGCCTGAAATTGTGTTCCCTTAGTGTTCAGAAAATACTGTACCGCCTGTAAACCCAAATCATGTTTAATGTTCGTGTAAAGTGATTCTACGTCAACAGTGGCGATTAAGGTAGTGTCAGTGACATTGATCCCCTGGATTCTGGTGAGGGTGTCCTTGGTGTCTTTCAGGAAAGAAGGTAGGGCTTTAACAAAGGGTGCCAACATTTCATCGACATATGTACTGATGCCCTGTGTCAGATTGTCGTTTCCAGAGACAATGGGTCTCCCAGGAACTGGTCTTGTATCCTTGTGAATCTTTGGATGTGCATAGAAAGTTGAAATAGTCGGAGTGGAATTGTACAGGAATTTAAATTCGTCTGGAGTAATAAGTTGTCTAGATTTAGCATCATCCAATAGAGAGCAAAGCTCTGATGTAAAGAGATTCGTAGGGTTCCTTTCCAGGATGACATATGTGGATCTGTCAACAAGTAGTTTGTGGACCATGGATGTATAGTAAGCACGATCCATGACGACGATGTTGCCACCCTTGTCTGAGGATTTTATAATAATTTCATCATTATTGCACAGTGTGTCTAGTGCATCCTGTTCCATTTTATTCAAATTATGATTGGTGCCATGTTTGTTGGCTTTAAGTTTCCCCAATTTGGAGCTCACCAGTTTGACAAAGACGTCAATATGTGCGTATTGTGCAAAGGGAGGGGTCATCTTTGATCGAGGTCTTAGAGACGAAAAAGGGCCGGTGGCTGAACTGATACGGTGTTCATTTTCATCAGACAAATCCTCAAGGGCCTGTAAGGTCCTGCGTTCACTAAAGTCCATTTGATGTTCATCACTGGTCTTGGTCTTAAAATATTTATGCAATGCCAGCTTCCTGGCAAAAAGATGAATGTCCTTAACCCAGGAGAACTCGTCAAAGGCAAATGTAGGAGTATAAGAGAGACCCCTCCGTAAAAGCGACTCTTGATGGAGACTTAACTGTACAGAGGAAAGATTGTAAATCTGTAAATCATCTAAGGTGTCACTAACAGATGTTATTTCGGTTGGTTCCATGGAGTGTGGTGTGTCCCTAAAAAAGGAAAAGCATTCAGGGGGCCACTCATCAGAGAGCTGGTGGACGATGTAGATATAGGGTTTCTCCCCAAAACGTCTACACTTGAAATTGTCCCCATGATGTTTGGGGTTGATGGAATATTTGTGGTCATAGTCGTGAAGGAGGGACGAGCCAGAGTGGAGACTGATGGTGTAAAAGAGGAAGAAGAAATTGGATGTTGTCCGCTGCGAAGAGAATATGGTGCAGTGAATCTCTGAGACGCGGCAGGTGCTCTCTTTGACGGATTATATTTATTGCCTCTAGTTTTGCGTTTTGCTCCCAACCTGTTGTCATCAGAAGATGGTCTTGAATCGTCTGTTCCAGATACGTCAGATTCTGAAATATCCCCTGGTCTATATGTGCGGTTAGGGAATGAAGCAGCTGGAGTGCGAGAGCGATAGGTATACACCTGCCCCGTGTCAAAATCCCTGCGATCACGTATATATTTTCGGTGTTTTCTTTCCTTTATCTCTTTTTGTAGATATTCTATATTTTTTTGTAATTTAAACTCACACTCTGCGAATTCAGGAGTAGAACTGAATGTACGTATTTCTACAATTTCTTTCTCCAATTGTGTACCTATCTTCCTAAAGTCTCTTTTTTCAAACTCCAGCAAGTAATGTAACATACGGGATGAACAGTCACTCAAAATCTGCTCCCATCCCTTCCTAAAGGTGTCATCATTACGGTATGAGTTTGGAATAATATTTATGCGCAGTCCCCTATAAATGATTTTCTGCTGGATGTATGTTTCTAGGCTGGTTATCTCCCAGCAGGAGCGGACATATTGTTTATAAGTTTTCTGCAAATCTCTAAAAGCCGACTGCACGTCACACTTATTCAGAGGAATATAAATGTTCGGGTACTAATCAGTCTCAACCGGCAGGGATAATACGCTGAGTTCGTACGAAAGGAATCACACCACACAGAGTCTGGTACAAAGCTCCTTACCCAGCATCAGGCGTCACTGATTTATTTATTACACACATTTGTTCTATATCTCCTTTCTCCTGGGGGTGGGTACATGTTATCACACTTTTATAAAAGCACGTATCACTGTAAGCCTCTTGTTACTTTGTGTCATCCTTGGATAGGTTCACCCTTATCTGGTCCTTTAGATATGTCTTCATAGTTCATAGTTTGTTCATACCAGGAAGTGACTTGTTATTTTATTAGTGCGTAGTCCCTGTTCAGGGGCCATCTTGCCACGTATACTTATCTAATCCTATTACTATTGCTTCATCACAATTATGTACACAACTCTATAGTCTATATTTTATTAAAGAAAGAAAATTATTATAAACATTAACTTCTGTCCACTCCATCCTTCACAGTCCCCCCTTTTATCATTATTTTCTTCATTTCTTAACCTAAGTGTGTCCGTGCTCTGGGAAAGGGGAGTAAAAGGATTTTTTCACCAGTTTGAGACGAGCCTCCCCTATTAGGAGACCCCCCTTTGTAGCTGGACTTAAAGAGTCGGTGCACACCCTACACTATCTATTCATCTTCAGAACAATAGTCTCGATAAAGGGTGGTTGTTTTCATGGATGGAGTTGGTAAAAGTCCTTCAATTTCTGAAGAAAACATAAAAGTGGGAGTTACTTCAGTTATAGTTTTAGTCATTAATTTCTTTATACATGGTAATACACAACAAGCAATAACTGCGAAAAGCACTAGAAAGATTAAGATTACAATCCCAATTTGGGCCAGAATTTTCTGCCATCCGGTTAACCATGAGAAATACTGATCCCATGGGTCTGTGAAACCTCAATTTCGTTTTAATTCCTCGGATAAAGAAACAATCTGTTTGATTGCCATGGTTACTTTGCCGTTTGGTCCTGTGTTATCTGGAATAAAAGTACGACAGGTAGTACCTATCATGGCACAAACGCCTCCTTTTTCTGCTAGTATCATATCAAGGGCCATACGGTTCTGGAAAGTCATAGTAGATGTGGGTCCTAACTGGTCAGCTAGACCTTGTAAAGCGTCCCTAGTATAGTTAACAAACCGTTGCTGGTTGTAATAGATATAATTTATCCAATCTACATTTTTGTTAGCTGTGATCATAGGGATTAATGATTCAAATCAAGCTGCTACCTGATCCCGGGCCTTGAATTCATCTGGGACCCCCCTTGGGACTCCTATAGCATCTATATACACATGGGGGTCAAAACTTCCTTTCAGATCTCTTTTTTCCCCTTGTAAATATGTGACTATTTTGAGAGATGGTCTCTTGGGTTTCTAACTGTATACCATTCAATACTCCTAAATATCTCTTAAAATTGTTATCAAGAATACAAAATATCTCCTATTTCTTATTTGGCTATTATTCATACATAATATCATCCCATCAGTTTCTTTTATTACAATCGTAGAGTTGAGCCTCTCCTTGTTGCATCTTTCATAAGTCTTATTTATCATTTCGTTTCTATTTTTACTGGTTGTATATTTCTGTCGATACTGTAAATCTGGTTCATAACAACAAAACCACAGCCCCGGCGTCTCTTCTTGTATGCTAATGTTGGCTGTTTTGTCTATGTGAAGGTACACAGTCCCTCCATGTGGTCCTTTTTTCCAAGTCCCTTCGGTTGTAGTCACATTTGTAGTATAACACGGGGCATTGGCCTTACATGTGTAGTTACCCTCCTTTCTATCCACTGTGGCATTCGCCCACCCTGTCCTGAACTGTTCCAGTGATTCTGTACTGATTACGTGTACAGGAGTAGCAGTTCTGCCTTTTTGTATAAGAGCACACGCAACAACCGCCGCAACAACCGCAAAGATCTTCATTCTTCTGGCTGAAGAACCTTTTTACAATGACTGGCGTGAATCCAGCTTGCCTTTCCTTCGAGCTTCACTGAGGTGCTTGTAACGAGTAGGACTTGAAAAGGACCATCAAATCTTGGGTCTAGACTTTTCCTCACGTGTCTTTTAACAACGACCCAATCTGCTGGTTCTAGCTTATACGTCAACTGAATCAGGACCTGGAATGGAAGCAAATACTTGTGCATGCACCTTGGTCAATTGTTTGTCAAGCGTTGATACATAATCTGTTAGTCTACCATACTGCATTTGGAGCACCTGTGGAAAATAACATCCTAATCTGGGAGCCGACCCAAATAAGATCTCATATGGGCTGAGACCTGTTCTTTTTGTGGGCGTGTATCTTACTGAGAACAAGGCTAATGGTAGACACTCGGTCCATGGTTTCCCGTTTTCTACCATTGCTTTTTGGATTTTCAATTTGAGAGTCCCATTTAGTCTCTCAACCTTCCCACTGCTTTGTGGATGGTATGGTGTATGTAGGGCTTGACTTATGCCTAGAGCTGACAACACATGGTTCATGATTTCACCCGTAAAATGAGTTCCTCTGTCGCTCTCGATCACCTCTGGAACTCCATATCTGCACACCACCTCGTTGATCAGTTTCTTTGCTGTGGCTACGGCTGTAGCTTTGGTTACTGGAAAAGCTTCTGGCCATCCTGAAAAGAGATCAATACAAACAAGCACATACTCCTAGGTACCAACTTTGGGTAGTTGAATATAGTCTATCTGCAGTCTCTGGAACGGATATATAGGTCTGGGTGTGTGCTTCTGTGGTACTTTTACAGTTCTTCCAATATTATGTGTTGCACAGATCATGCATCCTTGTGTAAAACTGCTGGCCATCACACTAAACCCTGGGGCATACCACACCTTGTTTACCAAGTCCATCATTGCCGTTTTTTATTGGTGTGTCTCTCCATGTGTTATCTGGGCCATCATTGGGAACATTGTCTTAGGCAGGCACAGTTTATTCTGGCACTGCCAGAGGCCATCTTTTCGTAGCGTTGCTCCTTGGGCCGTCCACTTGTCTTTTTCTTCTTTTGTTGCTCGTCCTTGAAGTTTTTTGCCGTAGTTCCGGGCTTACAGCTGGTCTTGTTTCCTCTGGATCTTTTATCTGACATACGGCTGCTAACACGGGTAGCTTCTGTGCTGCTTGCTTTGCCGCTTCGTCTGCCAGGGCATTTCCTTTTGTCTCTGGTGAACTCACCTTAGTGTGAGCTTTTATCTTTATTACTGCTACTTCTGTGGGTAACATCAGGGTCGCCATCAAATATTTTACAAAGTCTGCATTCTTTACAGGTGTACCTGCAGAGGTCAAAAATTGTCTTGCCCTCCATATGGGGCCATAATCGTGTGCAATCCCAAATGCATATCGAGAGTCAGTGTATATATTTGCTGTCTTTCCTTCTGCATGTTGGCATGCTGCTGCCAGGGCCTTAAGCTCCGCTTCTTGTGCTGAGCGGGACGCTGGTAAGGAGGCTGCTTCTAGGACTACATCTTCGGTGGTTACTGCATATCCTGTAAGAAAAGATCCTTCTACAAAATACCTTGAACCATCCACAAAGAGTATTTAGGTCTGGGTTTTGGAGTGGGGTATCTTTTACATGTGCGAAGCCCACTGTTTCCTGGGCCATAAGGGCCATACAATCATGTTCATCAGTTTCAGACAAAAATTGTGACCATACTTTACCTACGTCTTCTCCCCCCTTGCTCCAAAGGCAGTAAGGTAGCTGGGTTCAATGTAGTACAGCGGTGTAAAGTAACCTGCTCAGGGAGAAGAAGCGCACAGGTTAATCTCAAATGTCTTGCAGTGGACAAATGCTTAGGTTGTACTTGAGTTAGAATAGCAGTAATATCATGTGGTGGAAATGCCAGGACCAAATCTGAGGCCTTGTTTAACATTGAATTTACAGCAATGATAGCTCTCACACATGATGGGGAACCTCGGGCCACAGGGTCTAGTCTAGCTGAATAATATACTATCGGGCTCTGCTGTGGTCCATGACTTTGTGTGAGAACCGCAGTGTCATGTCCATTTTGTTCAGTACAGTACAAAGTATATGCTTGCGTAGAGGTACTCCATGGATTGGTGTCACAAGCCGCTACCAAACACAACTCCTCCTCATTCAGCTGATAATCCAAAATACTTTGAGAATCTCACTTTTATCAGGTTCTGCAAATACTTGATTAATACAAAAACAAATAAAAATAAAACATTCCCAAAAACTTTACATCAAATTAACAATGTCCAGACAAGTTTTGTTTTGCCTTCTCCCTCATCTAAATCCATAAAGACTCGTGTGAGTGATGTCACCTCGCCTCCTGTGTAACTTTGCTGGAGGGGGATGGTCTCTTACACATAAACCAAAATTGTACCTGATCAGTTCCTTCACCCTTCCCCCCTTTGTGGACTCTGCGAGAGTAATGTAGCAGAGTCCAAAACTACATCTCAACATAACACTAGTTTAACCCCTTGTAATGTACAACAGCCTGAAACAAAAATGACTTTTTCCTGACAAACATTTGATCTTTACCATGACATAACTCATGTGTGAAATCAAAAACAAAACAATTGTAGTTAGTTATTCAATAAAACAGAAAATATTATCTCTGATCACATTAATTACTGCAAACCAATAAACAGTATATAAAAATAGGGAACGGTGGGGGGCACATACATTTTCAAAACCCCGTGTCTCACAGTATCTGTAGTTTAATACATCTGAATTAACATCAAAACACACGAAATCTGATCACATCATAACACATAAATATCGTAACTTTTATAACCAACAGCGCTTGCGCAAAAGAGAAGAAATGTATTTAGGTTTGTAGACATTACTGATATATATATATCTCAGCAGTGCATATTGAGATCCCTCTGTCTCATCAGCCCTGCAGACTGCACCCAGTCAGCCCCCCTCCTCCTCCTCCCAAACACAGCACACTTTAGGGGGGAGGGAGGTCACAAACTCGCAGCTTCTCACAATCTTAACACTTTCAATGCCGGCAAAACAACATACGTATCTGCAATCATTTATCACACCATTGTACAGGAATTATCTACGTTAATGTTTAACCGTACAATCTGACGGCCACCATCTCTATATTATGATGACGTGTTGTTTCATCAGTGAACTAAAACTGGAACTTCTGTAAATAGAAAAAACACTACAAATGACAAAATTAACAAGGTGATTATTTCATACTGATTTGGTTGGGCCGGGCGTGGCCACATCCTACGGAGGGGGCTTATAAAATCCACCTTCTTGTGTGAGTACCGGATATAACGGAACAACAGGTTTAGGTGTACCAAGATGGCCTCCTGGGGCGGGGAGTGGTGCCGAAGGCGTGGCATATATGGGAGGATCGGGGCGTGGAAAGTGACATGATACACAATATTCAACTTGGGGCGGGTTCTGTTAACCACAACTGGGACACTCCCACGAAGTTAGAATTCCACCGTCGCCATTATAGGGCGGTGGCTGGACACGTTCTTTGTAATACACATATCTGATGATTTTACCCTTTCTGTCTCGTATTTCTTGCTCAGTAAACTTGTCTTTAGTTATGGCTATGGCTGTTCTTTGCCAAGCTAATGCTTCATCTAACTTTCCTTCGTCACTTAATCTTCCCTTGTTTTCCCTAAGAGCTGCAGCCCATTCTTCCATCTATAAATATGCCACCTATGTGCATAACTTTCTTACTATTTTCTACATTCTTCTTGCCTTCTCTTTTTTCTACTATCTCTTTTGCGGTTAATGAACCACATTCCTTTGCCTGTCTCTTTGTTTTAAACACATTAAACATACTGTTCTATATTTAACACCGTCCTGAGAATGAAACCTTATTCTCGATGTTTCTGAACACAAAACACAATTTTTTTTTTATTTTTTTTTAACACAATTATAACTGACTGTCTGTCTCTGTCGTCTTAATGGTATCAACCTATACCCTGCGACCAATTAAATTATTACACTTACACCTGTCGTCTTAATGGTATCAACCTATACCCTGCGACCAATTAAATTATTACACTTACACCTGTCGTCTTAATGGTATCAACCTATACCCTGCGACGAATTAAATTATTACACTTATACTTATCACCTATGCCGGCGAGACGCGACTATCTATACTATGATTCTTGGAACCACACAGCGGGTTAACTCTCTGTCGCTGAGAGTGTGGCCGGGATCGACTCCAAATACCTCGGTATCTTATCACCTGCTCACTCTCCCACACGGATAAGAGCCAATATTCATAAACATGAACTTAACCTTACCGTGTTTTATTTGAAGCTGATCAGACTTCCTGGGAGCGTGGCTGGTGATTCGATGTTGAGGCGTCTGGGGGTCGTCGATCACGGACACGGCTTATCCCTCGAGTGTGGCCCCACGTCGAGCGCCAAAATGTTCGGGTACTAATCAGTCTCAACCGGCAGGGATAATACGCTGAGTTCGTACGAAAGGAATCACACCACACAGAGTCTGGTACAAAGCTCCTTACCCAGCATCAGGCGTCACTGATTTATTTATTACACACATTTGTTCTATATCTCCTTTCTCCTGGGGGTGGGTACATGTTATCACACTTTTATAAAAGCACGTATCACTGTAAGCCTCTTGTTACTTTGTGTCATCCTTGGATAGGTTCACCCTTATCTGGTCCTTTAGATATGTCTTCATAGTTCATAGTTTGTTCATACCAGGAAGTGACTTGTTATTTTATTAGTGCGTAGTCCCTGTTCAGGGGCCATCTTGCCACGTATACTTATCTAATCCTATTACTATTGCTTCATCACAATTATGTACACAACTCTATAGTCTATATTTTATTAAAGAAAGAAAATTATTATAAACATTAACTTCTGTCCACTCCATCCTTCACATTTTCAGTAGAAAAAACAAATGCCGCATCTGATGATAGAACATCAGGATTTAGGTCTCTAGACAGGAAACCGGCCATAGCAAACAAGAAATAATAAAGAAAGAAAAACCTTTGATTATGCTGAAAATAACTAGAAGATAGTCAGAATGAACTAATGATGTATATCAAAGACTGAAGTACCGGAGTACAACATCGCGGGGTCCAAAATACGGGTGATTAACCCAATTCAATATGAAAAAGCAAAGAGGAGACCCCCTAGTGGCTGGCAGGGATAATTAAACAATGAAGAGAAATGTGCCTAGGCACAAAGTCCCAATTTCCCAGCCACCAGTCAATTAGTCGATAAATGTCAGTAAAGGCAGTTAAAATATAACTTTTATTAATGTATCAAACAGACAAACAACACTGAAGAGTTAAAATTGTATCAAAAGACGGCCAGTATGTAACACAGGAGTCAGTGTGCATGCATCCAGTACAGCACTGGATGCAGTGAGAGAGACTGATTCGGCAGCTGCAGACTGCCGTACATAGGAACAGTTCCCCCGAATGGAGGCAATAACTGGACCGTCAGTGATGTATTAAAATGGCGATAGCCCCCCCGACATGTTTCGCTGCAGAAGCAGCGTCCTCAGGGGATAACACGGGGCTAATGAGCGCGCGTTTGAAAACCTGCTCCCTATATAGACTCGTGTGCCTGCGTCAAAGTGGCACACGCTGTATTATAAATTTGGTACATCTAGCTGGACATGTTAGACACTTTAATCTTCCTTATACTGCCACTTGGTTGGCTTAGTTTACGTCAGGTTTTTTTTAGACAAAATTTTTACACCATTGTGCCGCACATTGTCGCTTTTTAAGCCCTGACCCCTGAGCACGCCCACTTGTCAAGCGTGTCGAAAAAAGTGTCTGGCGCATATTGAATAGTAATTTTGTCCCAATATGTCTGGTCTCTATCACTGACATTGACTCATTCAAATCCAATCATAACAACCTACAAAAAGTCAGATAGTATAACAGTGTACGTTAAGTTTACATTATCTTTATTATGACAAAAATTACAAGGACACAGTAAAAAATCACTGAGATAAAAACATTACTTACACTGAAAGAAGTCGCCAACTAGAATCAATGAATATATGCTTCAAACTAACAATTATAATAGCTAGTACAAAGATACCATTAGGCATCACTTGAAAATGGCTAGTTCCAGTTACATAGTTGTTAGTAGAAGCATAATAAGAGAAACATATATAGACCAGTGGCAACCGTTTGCCCAACGCGTGTTTTGCCGTTGCTTCTTCGTGGATCAAGTCTAATGTATAATGTCCACAAAGGGGTTTTCTGTTTTCTTTTTGTATTAGCCTATTAGGGGATTCTGGTGTTAATAGAGAGGGTTCCCTGTTCCGGTGTGACTGCCAAAAACTTTCTGTATGACCCAACATGTCCATGCATTGATTTCAATGGATCTGAGTAATGCTTCATATGCCCTATGGTGGCGCAGAAGAGAAATGACAGTTTCTTTATGTTTGCAGCTCATCACAAAAATGGATTTTCCAAAGCAGAAAACCTTTTTAAAGGAGATTAAATGAAGAGTTGAACTGAGCAGCAGTACAAGGGGCAGCACATGGACAAAAGTGACACCGATTGTTTTTTTTTTCTAATCCCAAACAACTAGGGATGTCATTAGCCTTTTTGTGGCACAGGGCAAGAGTTAATGCTGGGCCCCACCCTGCATGTCAAAAAAATCACCTATGTTGTGAGAATTCCACAGTACACCATAGCCAAAGAAAGAAATATATTAATGGCATTAATCATTTACCATTCACTGTGCTCTGTTATAGAATAAACCATTAAATAATCAAATTAACAGCTAGGGGTGTGCCCAATTATTCAATCAGTCCCATGACGGTACAAGGGCGACAAGGAGCCACACAAACACACTCCTATCTAATAAATATACCACAACACAATTAAAATTGTAAGGTGCTTGTCACAGCTTTATGAGATGCTTTCTTTTACAAAATTTTTCAAGCCATAAAATGGCTTCCCTGCTTATCCCCCTATGTATACACATCCCCTAACTCCACCCCAAATTCTCCCTTCCCCCTAGCAACAATTCCTAACTCAAACCCACCCACCGACCTATAATAAAAATACCCCTCTAGGTGACCCCTTGCCGGCCCAGACCCGCCATGACCGCCCTCTGCCCAGCTCTGCTTAGCTCTGGGCTCACATGACGGTACAAGGGCGACAAGGGGCCACACAAACACCCTCCTATCTAATAAATATACCACAACACAGATAAAATTGGAAGGTGCTTATCACAGCTTTATTAGATGTTTTCTTTTACAGAGCCTGAGAATATATAAAAACAAGTATAAACATATTATAAACATAATTAACATATTAAAATTATGTGGCTAAGTCCTTGACCACCTCCAAAACATAAATAAAGCAATACCCTTAGACCACTAGCCGTGACCATATAAGCTACAGTGGCATCACCACGGGTATGCTAAAGCAACACACTTCCCAGTGTCCGCCCCTTACAGAAGCCCAAATCCATCGCTTTAAAATAAAAACAATATATTGTGTCAAAGACAGCAATATATAAAAACATAAATACCATTGCCAAGGACCCGCCACAGCATGAAAACTTGACTCCTTAAGTTTTCATAAGCCGCCACACTTGAAAACCCAACTGCAGGCTTTCCTGGAGGCCAAAATTAAAAACATCCAGGCCCACATCCATTAAGTGAACCCCGTCCTTACCAATGTAAGATCCACGATCCTCCAACAGTCGATGACGAACTACCAACCCACCATTTAAGCGAACAAACTTGGCCACTGTCTTATTAATCTTAACCCTGGTCCTATTCAGCGCCGACACTGACAGCACCCTTTTACCCGCTGTACAATTTCGGACCGGACAATCAAAAGCCCAGGATGGGCGTCTTAGAAACATAAGAAATCCCTCTTCATGTTCTTAATGAGGTTCCGCATGGGATAACTCCCGATGTCATTACCCCCCGCATGAACTATCAAAATATCAGGTAGACCCCAGGACCTAACCGCATCCTGAAACAAAGGCCTTACCTGATCCCAGGTCAGGCCACAAACTCCAAACCAGTGTACCTCCACCTTATCTTTATCTAGACCCAAATACCTACCAGTTGGATGCACACGGGCACGCCTTTCAGCCCAGTAAATATAGGAATGGCCAAGAAGCCAGACCACACATTTTGCAGAACCTGAAAGTAAAATAAATTTAGGCAAAAAGAACAAAAATGGCCTCCCAACCCAAAATAAACCCAAGATAAAGAAATCAACATTCCAGCAAATGCGGCCTAACATAGGAAGGAAAGCGGCTGGACTCCCAGCGGCCAATCCTCTTAACTGAAGCAGTGTCAAGCCCAAAATGAGAAGCCTCAGTAGCGGTTCCAATCCTTAAAGAATGAGAGCTGTAATCCAGAACTGAAAGGCCCAAGCCCTGTACGCCTTTCTTAAAGACCGCAATAAATTCATATCTGGACAACGTTGAACCATCCGCATGCACCAGCAAAGTGGAATAACACTGAGGACGCACCGCCATGAAATGCAGTAAACACCCCACTGGACACGATTCCCCTTCATAAATTTTAGTCAAACAAATCTCAAAATCTTTTCCCTTCCTGTCAGTTTTGGAATTATACAACATTATTCTCAACACACCATCCCGAAAAACCACATTGGTTACTTGAATACCGCCCTGCACCCGATTTGAGGGACTAACTAATTCGCCAACTCACAAGGCCCCATAGAAAGCCTAAGAGAAAGCCAGTTGAAACAACAACCTCTCATAATCTGAATGGGATATCCCGCACAACTGAGAAAAAAGGCCCTCCATCATTGCAAAAGACACAAGCCTGCGCTTATCCTGCCCGACATGCCCTTTCAGAAAACCCTGCAGAGCCCGCCTTGTCAAAAAATGCTTAGTAACATACATACAACCAATCAACTTAAAGAAAAAAGAAAGTTCTGCTACCGACTTAACAACATAGGAAGCTGAAGACCCACTCTCCATAAGAGATATCAGAAAAAACAAAGCATCCCCTCTAAAGCACTATAAGGACTCCCTTGACTACGCCAAGAATCCTCCAGCTGGAACCATCTCACTCAGATCTTGATATAAGAATCCCACGTAGCAGGGGTCAGCCATATCAGACGAGCGACACCACCCTCCAAAGGTGTTCGGGGCAAGAAACCGGATCCCTCTCCGTCTCCGGAGCTAGCAAACGCAAACGATCCCACTGTAATCGAGATAAAGCATCCGCAATATCATTGGAAACACACGGGGTTCATGATGAGCCCTAAATAGAATGTTCCATCTCAAACACAGCAGGACCAACTGGCGTAACAATGTAATCACCGGGGGGAATTGGTGGACAAACTATTAATAGCGCACACGACTGCCATGTTATCACAGTGAAAAACCACCGTCCAATTGGACAAAAGGTTTCCCCAAATTTCCACCGCAACTAGAATGGGCAACAACTCCAGAAAACAGAGATTACCCGTCAAACCACACTCCCTCCACCCTTGTGGCCAAGTACCAACACACAATTTTCCCTGAAAATACGCCCCGAATCCGATAGAACCGAAAGCATCCGTACACAATTGCATCTACACATTCAAAACTCCCACTGCAATCCATAATGATCTGCCGTTATATTCCCCCAAAAACGAATCCCAAACCCTCAAATCTGCCTTATGCTCCTGGCCAAGGCGAATAAAATGGTGGGGACATCTAACACCAGCAGTTGCTTGCGCTAAACACCTACAGAAAACACGGGCCATTGGCATAATTCTACAGGCGAAATTGAGCTTCCCCAACAAAGATTGCAGGAGCCGCAGGGTGATTTTTGTTTTCACCAGAGCCTCCTGCACCGTTGCCCGCAGATCGACAAGTTTCGCCTCCGGCAACTTACATTCCATTGCATGGGAATCAATTTCAATTCCCAAGAAACAGAGCGTTGTGGTTGGTCCCTCAGTTTTTTCAAACGCCAACGGAACCCCAAAGTCAGCAAAAACATCCATCACTGCCTGTAACATTATTGCACACGACAGCCGAGCCGTAGGGCCCACACAAAATAAATCATCCAAATAATGAATAACTGCTTTAGAGCCAGCTCGTACATGGATCACCCACTCCAAAAATTTGCTGAAGGCCTCGAAATAGGCCCAAGAAATAGAGCACCCCATAGGGAGGCACCTATCAATATAAAAAAGGCCATCAAACGAGCACTCCAGCAAGTGCATGGATTCTGGGTGCACTGGCAAAAGGTGAAATGCAGACTCCACATCCACCTTAGCCATCAGTGCCCCTTGCCCCGCCGTCCTAACCGAAAGAACCGCCCCTTCGAACGACGTATGGGAAAGCCGCGTCAAAGACTCATCAATATCATCATTTACCGAAGAACCCTTCGGATAAGATAAATGATGTATAAGCCGAAATTTGCCCGCCCTAAGACTGACAAGGAAACTGCTACACTGACACTGGCTGCACACACCTTTTCCTGACAAAATTTTTCAAGCCATGAAATGGCTTCCCTGCTTATCCCCCTACACATACATCCCCTAACTCCACTCCCAATGCTCCCAACCCCCTAGCAACAATTCCTAATTCAAACCCACCCACCAACCTATAATCAAAATACCCCTCTAGGTAACCCCTTGCAGACCCAGACCCGTCATGACCGCCCTCTGCCCAGCTCTGGTTAGCTCTGGGCTCACATTGCTATAAAGCACTGATTTTCAATGGAACTGGGGAAAACCTGTCACTAGGTTGATTCGCAAGGCACTAGATGAGGATTTGTGGGGGTGACCCCATGCTGTCCATTTGATTTATTAATTTAATGAACACATGATATGCTTAGATACAATGTCCCAGCAGGCAGTATCACACATGAAAGGCTTAGATACAGGACTCCAGAAGACAATATCGTACAAGATAGGCTTAGATTTAGGACCCCAACAGACAGTATCACACATAATAGGCTTAGATACAAGGCCCTATCATACAGTATCACACATGATTGGATTAGATATATGACCCCCAGCAGACAGTATAACACATGATGGGCTTAGATAGAGGCCCTCAGCACAGAGTATTACACATGATAGATTTAGATACAGGGCCCCAGCAGACAGTATCACACATTATAGGCTTAGATACAGGGGCCCAGCATACAGTATCATACATGATAGGCTTAGATACAGGGCCACAGCAGACAGTATCACACATTATAGTCTTAGATAAAGAGTCCCAACAGACAGTATCACACATGATAGGCTTAGATACAGGGCCCCAGCAGACAGAATCAAACATGATAGGCTTAGATAAAGAGCTCCAGCAGACAGTATCACACATGATAGGCTTAGATACAGAGCCCCAACAGAGAAAAATCACATGTTAGGTTTACGTATAAGGCCCTTAGCAGACCGTGTCACACATTAAAGGCTTAGACACAGGGCACCAGCAGAGAGTATCACACATGATAGCATGCTAGGCTTAGATACAGGGCCCCAGCAGAGAGTATCACACATGTTAGGCTTATATACAGGGCCCGAGCAGACATTATTACCATATACTTACCCTCGCTGCCCCTAAGTCAGGCTCTCTTCACCTCTTGGGTCCTGATGCTGTTCAGCAACAGTACATTGTATGGGTGGCAGCGCGGCGCAGATAACGTTCTGATGCTGAATGGCATCCTGACCCAGCACTTTGTCCGAAGGTGAAGAGGACCTGACTCAGGAGTGGTGACTGGGTACGTATATAAAGGCCCTGATGGAGATGGCAATGGGAAGTGCAGGACCCAGTAGGCACGGGGCCCATTGTATGGGGCCCGCTTGAACCGCCCAAAGGTGGGCCCTGCATAAAACCCCTTCAATCTGAAGAAGAGCTCTCTCTTTAGTGCCATTTTACTAATATACTTCATTCAACATTTGTACACCCACTAGGGGCACACTATTTAAAGCAATTTATGCAAATTACACATGTATTTTTTATATTATGTAGCATTATCTCAAGAAAAATGGTGTCTTCTAATCTCAGTTAAAGGGAAATTAAAATTAAAATAGATCTTATTGTCAACGCTGTATTTTCTGAGCAAATCTAATTTATTGAGTAAAATGATGCTGTACTATGTTAATGAGCTATTTTGTTGGCAGGTTATTGCTATGAAAGCCATACTGTTATTTTAGGTAATGGGACTAATACTGGTCTGTAGGAATATTTGGTTTCTTATTTAAAGGGGTAGTGTCATCACCATTATTGTATCTAATATGTATCATTATTCCAATATTATTACTTTCTAAAATTAAATTTATTTTTGAAAATGTCTCTATGAATAGAAATCCCTCCACTAACCTTCCACGCCAGGTTTGCTATTGGAGGCGTCTACCAGCAGTGCCCTCTAATAGAGGACGTGCATGCACACTGAAGATCAAGCCATCCTCTCCATGTTCTCTCTGGGTCTACAAGTGCATGATCTGAGCATGTGCAATTCAATCAGCTCCATCCTGCTGCATAGTGAAGCTTCTAAGCTGTTCAGAACGGCTCTGGGGCTACACTATATTTACAAGCACTTATCTCGCAGTTCCACACGGCTCCTGGTTAAAGGCCCTTATACATGGACCAATACTTGGTTGAACGGGCATTCATGCAAACACTCGTTCAGAATCATTGACCTGTGTAAACAGGGTAAAGATCAGGCGATGAACGAGTGAATGCTCGTTCATCGGCTGATCACCTCTTTCATGCGGTAAAGAAATTGTCGCTAGTCATCACATCTCCCGGTGTAAATAAAGGATGTGCTGCCGACATGATGCAAATGCATGGGGACAAACAATCGTAGTAATGATTGTTCGTCCCCATACTTAACTATCATTGCTCCGTTTGAGTGGAGCAAACAAGTGCCGATCGACAAGCTGTACTCGTTAAAAGGTGGTTAAAGACGGGCGATACCTGCCCCTGTAAAACCTCCTTCTGCTGCAGCAGTTCAGGAATAAAATAGGAACCTCCTTTATTTCATGACATCATGAACTATGCCCAAAATTAGTGATTAGTAGTTTCTAAAAAAAAAAAATCTCTTGTTTGCAATTTAATGGCAGGCCAAAGAGAGGTGTACATTTACACATCAAAAGAAATATAACATGTGTTACTTGTTATTTTATATATTTATGTCATAAAGTGAAATTATAATTAAGATTTTATAATGTTATAGGATAAACTATTTATTGTACAACTTGAGTATTTATTTAGATTTTAAAATAATTGATTATAATATATAATATATCAGTACGAGAAAGAATTTGTCATGAAGTGGAGAGGTCCTGGCAGTAGTTAGCCCACCATCAAACAAGGAAGTGATTCTGGATGCTAAGAGTCCAAGCTGGTGACCCGAAAGAATAAACAACGTATATAGCGTTTAGTTTGTTTCAAATGCCATTAGCTGCCGGTTTCCAAAAATAACGTGTTCTGAGGCAACCCCTAATTTAGAGTCAGTCCTGTTAAAAACATCAGCATTCACATCATTAAAGCTTGATTATGAAAAATGTTGGTGACAGATCATTGTAATAAGAAGCCTATAACGAAACTATATACTAACAATGTAGGCTAGAGTTTCCCATGCCAAACCCCTGGAGTTCCTTGGAACAAAGTTATGGATTTCACACAAGTCAACAGCAGCAAGGGTAGTTACTTTTTTCCAATATGACAGACAAAATAACTTCAGCCTGCTGAAATATAATTGGTAGGGGGCAAGCAAAGCAGTGACCAATTCTGAACCAGGTCATAACGCTGGCTGAAAAACATGGTATGGTTTCCCATTTCCCACACCAAGTTCCAGAAGTAGAGCCCACACCTATCAGTATGAAACCCACACTAATCAGATGGGAATACCCCTTTAATTTGTATTGCGGCCCTTGGGAGTAGAACAATCTGACAGTGTGGCTCTTGGTCCAAAAAAAGGTTTTGCACCCCTGGTCTAAAGTAACAAAAAAGTCTAAGGATGTGCCAAATTTATCATAAATCATGAGCCACTGTGATAAATTTGATCCATGTAGTCTAGTTCCAAGCTGTCTAAATTGAAAACAGTCTTAATAAATCTACCTTATTCTATTTATCTTCCACTAACATAAAAGTCTGTATATCCTTGTATATTAATCTGTTGTCACTGAATCTCCTCCAGGCTGATTTCTGTTTCCTGTAGATGATGTAAGGGTATTGCCAACCAATTATATTTTCTATTCCATGTACGTAGTTCGCTGGAGTTTGGGCACTGCTTGTGACTTGCTTGCTGTTGTACAGGCACAGCCTCTCCTATGCCTTTTCCCGCACCTTAGCCCTACATCTGTAGTCCTCCAAAATTCTGCACATAATTTGGAATGATCTTGATTACTGTAGTTTCTGCTACAAGTGTTTGACCACATCTCTGTATGAAATACCTGGGCAAGTCATCAGGGGACATGTTATTACCAGAGCTACTGTAATGGGCTAACTAGGGGAAAGGGAGGGGTTGCACAGCCCTACCAAAACCATAGAGTAAGGGATTTATCCCCCAGACCATCTGCAGAGCAATGGCTCAACTGGGAAAGAAAAAACACCATTCTTGATACCCAATGGCTACAGTTCATTACTGTTAGAGAGAATAATTTAACACCCATAATGGTACTCTATACAGAGGAACAAGGCTTGAAGGTTATAGTCCAAGATGGGGGCCTTGTCCAGCTTATGGTGCAGGGGATGGCTGGTCTGTCAGCAGTTGGTAAAAATATCTCTGTCACCACGATTCACAGTACAGAACTTTCCCTTCCCACTTGTATTGGCTCTTTTTGGCAGCTCTCACCCTACCCAGTACAGCCAATAACCTGATCCCAAAAATCAGGACTGCAGCTTGGTCTTGTTAGCTCCCCTATCTACAGCCTTGACTGACACCCTAGTCTGGTCAACCAGCACCACGTACCAACTCTGCTGTTGGCGCCAAACCACCTATATATATATATATATATATATATTAAACTCCTACATTAAGAGCGTTGTGATTCTGTGCAGAGCGTCCGCACGTACCCTGGACCTAACGTCTGCCATCACAGTGTCCAACTGGAAGAGATATACACACATATATATATATATATATATATATATATATATATATATATATACATATATATATACATATATATATACATATATATATATATATATATATATATATATATATATATATATATATATATATATATATATATATATATATATATATAATGCTACATTAAAACCTGCAATAAATGAAAACACATCACGAAACATGACCTTTGCTCTTTCACTGTGTTTATAAGGGAACCCTTGGCAACAACTGCAACACCGCACCTGTGGGAAGTAACCAACATTAGTTAAAAGGACACTATCAACAAACACAAATGTCCACTATTCTTGCACCTCCTACACTAATCCCTGCAGACAGTGATACCTTAGATTTTATTTTAAGATTGAAGACAGAAGCATGTTTATGCTCATCTAAAAAAACACCTTAGAGGTTGCCTAATGGATATAGAAGAGCACTGTTATAATGTCGGCTAGGATAGGGGATGGTGGGAACGATTTCATGGAAGTTCTGGAGTTTCTCTTTCAGCTAGAAATGCAGCAGTTCTGACAAGCAGGCAGAGAACATGTCCAAACATCTTGTAGATGCTTTAAATAAAACAGCCTGTATATCATACAGTGTGAAAATTGATATATATATATATATATATATATATATATATATATATATATATATATATATATATATATATATATATATATACATATCATACCCTGCATGGATATAGACAATACATATATTTGCACAAATTGGAAAAAAGAATAAAAAAACATTTCCTGTTGAAATCCCAGAAACTGTTTCTAACAATACCAGAATTTTCTTTTCAATATTGACGGCAGGTCAGGGGATGGAATTACATAGTAAACTAACAGATACTTACCACCTGAAGTCCCCCCCCCCTCTCTAGCGATGAGATTCTGTTCGCCGCCGCTCCTGTCCCGGAAGCTCCTGCAATGGTCACGTGCCATTCATCAGTCCCGTGCCGCGCCAGTCAATCGCAGGCCTAAGCGGTGATGCTTCCATGAATGGTATATGACCGCTGAGGCTAGACAGTTTTTATGACAAGGTTTGTATAGCTTCATTGTAGAAATATAGAGAGATAGCGACTATTATTTAGCAATATTTAATGACACACATACACACAAAACGCTAACACACAATACATTAAAGGAGTATTCCCGTCTTAGACATTTATGTCATATACAGAATAAGCGATAAAATGCCTGATAGATGCGAGGCCAAGCTCTGGAACCTGCACCTATCTTCAAAATGGGAGCTGCCGACCCTGTGTAGCCTCACTTGCCGCATCCAGCAGCGAATGATTGAAGAGGTGGCCATTGCTGCTCTCTCCATTTTGTTCTATGGGACATATGGAAACAGCCAAGCAAGAATGCTTGGCTGTTTCTGCAATCCCCATAGAAGTACATAAAGATAGCCACGCACATGCACGGACATCTCTACATTCATTCTATACCTGGATTCATTCTCTCCATTCATTCTCTGCCGGCAGCCGTGTCACCAGGTGGGAAGGGTTGGTGACTCTTGTTCTGAAGATAGGTGCGGCTTTCATAGCTAACAGACATTTATGGCATATCCCATGGATATGTCATAAATGTGTAAGATGGGAATACCGCTTTAACGTCCACCTTTGCTGAGCTTTGCCACATGACATACAACATTCTGACAGGTAGAGTTTAGCATCTGACTATAGATCACCACATTCTTACATGTGAGTAGTAGTCTGAAGTCAGATTCCGAGTACCAACTGTTAGAATTTTATATGTCATGTGGCGAATCTCAGCAAAGGTGGGCTTGCACTTTAAGCACTGCAGAGTCATGTCCACCCATTTACCCTGCCCCTCGCCATCCTTCCTGCATGAATATGCACTTGCTTTGCAGAGGTCACAGGAACATACAGAAGCATGCCCTCTGCTGTCTGTTTTGCCTATTACTTTAAGAACAGCAGTCAGTGGAGCAATCTTTGCATGGGGCATGCAGCCCAGAATCTGGGACACAATCCCTTAATATGTGCCTATTAAGTTTTAAAATCCTGTATATAGGTATAAAATTATAATAAGAATTCTGCAGATAGAAAATGCATAGCATAAAAGGCTTCCGTCATCAATTGTCCAGATCATTTTCTTTGGAAATGAGAGTTATAATTTACATTATATAGATATAAGACGTAAAAAAAGGAAAGATGGGTTTCAAGAGACTACATTGTATATTCAAACACTATGTCAAGGTGTGTGTTGCTGAACATGTATGTCTGAGTCTCCTTTATGTACAAAGCACATAATATCCAGTTGTATACCACAAATCAATCTACCTCTGTACTAACATAGTACATATTCTGGTTTGTTTCTCGACGGACTCTTTTACCTTTAAATTGAGAGAGCTTTGATATAATAGGAGTCATCAGAGAGGAACAGCTAGTTACCAAGGAGACTCCCTGATGAATCAGAGAGACGGACTGCTACCAGAGCTGCACATTCTGTATCTCCCTAATTCAAAGGAGCTCACGTTTTTTACACTGGATAAGACTGTTTCAGGCATCCATCGAGCATGGCTTTGTGCTGACAAATACGACCCTAACCATATTTTGTGTCTGGCAGGCTTGTTGTTTCTTTTTTGAGAAAGGGACAGCAAGAAGAAACCTTATTTCTCTGTGTCGAAAGAAGAAAGAGATTGTAGCAATGAGAGATTTCCTTGGATCGAACTTGGCTGTGCGAGAACAAATACAATCCAAGGACATAATAGACTAGCTGGAGCATACATAGGTGGAAAATGAGATTATTGATATTTAACAAAGATATGAATAATAGGATGCAGAGACTAGGAAGGGTGTGAAATGCCTTCTTTTCTCTTTGCTGCAGTGTATGGGATTTTTATTTAAGTCAAGGATCTCCTGAACACGTCAGATCTCCCTATGGCTCTCTGGACTAGGTCTCCACTGGTTAATCTAAGTCCTGTGTTTTTCAGGAACCTATTGGTTTGCTAGGACCTCTAGAGAAATACATGGGATTTTTTTTTTTTTTATGTCGTATGGTTACATTTAGAATTTGGAGTATACTCCTTTAACTATGTTGTATCTGTGAGGTGACACGGTGACAGTGCTAGGGACATTAATATTGTATATCGTCTGATGATGCTCACATTTTTCTGACAGGATACAAAAGTTACTTATCCAACACAAAACTACTGTAAGTCTTCTTCGGATGAGGGGAATTATTCTTTCCATGGAGCAAATTTACAAGGTAGTCTACAAAAGAGATTCAAAGATCAGTGACAATAGAAGCAAAGAATCTTTCAAACATGCGGAGATCAGGGCATTGTAAAATAAAGGTAGGTTGCACATTTCTTACTAATTGTTTAGCGTTTATTTGTATCTATTGTGTTAGGCTTGTTTGTGTATATCATGTATAATGTTGCAGGTGGAAAATGATAATATAGCTCCATAGAAGTCTACTATTAAGATACTCATTTATAACCTTGTTATTATTCTAGTATATATTATATACTGAATGCATTGAAACTTTGTGTTAAATAATTAATTAGCTTTTTTAATAGATCATTGGTACTTGGTGCCGTTTTCTTTAAAACCTACATGATCATGAAGAAGTTATATTGTATTATTTGCCAACTATACCAACTTAGCATTTAGTGTTGTGCCAATCACAATGGACCAGCACATTTTTGTTACTCAGCAATGTAGTATGAATCATATAACTTCATATGATAGGAAAAAGGCCAGTACAATGATTGTTCTTTTTGAAGGTGTAAATGGAGGCGAAGCTTGTGTCTCGTCGTAATGAATGCAGCATCCTGGGCTGCAATAGAGCAAAGGCTCATAAACTCTGGCCTAGGACAATTACGTCTGGAGTTTTCACTGGGACCTATAGCCTTCTTCAATTAATGATATTTTAGACCTTACAATGTTATTTTTTATTTTTTTACGCATAGCTATAAAATACCTATATGATTCTCATGTTTTGAGGTAGAAACACAATTATTTGCTCTTTGTTGGTGTGCTTCATTACTGTTATGTCTTTATATAGAAACATATGTTGCGCTCTCATTTTTTAATATACGGAGCAATATAACTTGGCGCGCAAGGGCTGATCTCAAGGACCGCTGAATTCAGGGAGGATTTGTTTATTTACTTACACTCATCTTTACTGCATGTCTATATATATTCAATGTACGTAAAAAGCAATGTGTAGATAAGCATGCTGTCATTTTAAGTAAATAAATCCCTGCAGGTGCTATGTATAATGGAACTAAAGTACTAACTGTGCCCTATTAGTTAACTGTACCTAATAAAGTTTTAGAACCCTTTATTAAAACATAATAATGTGATACAGATAGAATATGCTCAGTATATACATGCAAATCTATCCAACCCCAGAGTAGTCAACAAATCTAATCCATCCAGCAGAGTGCAACCAACAACAGACAGCAGTTGTAGTGTTGTAGCTGATCAAAAGGAAGTTTGTCTACTTTATTCTAATCTGTAATTTTCCAGAAAAAGGTAGAGGGCAATTTCTGATAACATCGTTATTGATTTCAATGAGATTTTTCTGATGGCTTATGCCTTTATTTGTACCATTACAGCCAATGTCATCCGTTGCTATGCTTTGCTTCTCAATCAGTTAGGGCATGCCCAGACGTGGCGGTGTTCTTCCGCCACTGTCCGCATCAATGACGCAAAGAATCTGCGTTGCAGATTCTGTAGCGGCTCTGCCTAAAATGGGCATTAAATTGATGCGGACTAGCCGTTGCGTATTGAGGGGAAGGGGGCTTCCCTTCTCTCTATCAGTGCAGGATAGAGAGAAGGGACAGCCCTTTCCCTAGTAAAAGTAACAGAAATTCATACTTACCCGGCCGTTGAATTGGTGACGCGTCCCTCTCTTGATATCCAGCCCGACCTTCCTGGATGACGCGGCAGTCCATGTGACCGCTGCAGCCTGTGATTGGCTGCAGCCGTCACTTGGACTGAAACGTCATCCCGGGAGGCCGGACTGGAGGAAGAAGCAGGGATTTCTCGGTAAGTATGAACATCTATTTTTTTTACAGGTTGATGTAAATTGTGATCGGAAGTCACTGTCCAGGGTGCTGAAACAGTTACCGCCGATCGATTAACTCTTTCAGCACCCTGGACAGTGACTATTTACTGGTCACCCGTATTTACGGGAGCCCCATTGACTTCCTCAGTCTGGCTGTAGACCTAGAAATACATAGGTCCAGCCAGAATGAAGAAATGTCATGTTAGCAAATCCAATACGCTCCGCAGCACACATAACAGCTGCGGACTTCATTGCGGAATTTTGACTCTCCATTGAAGTCAATGGAGAAATTCCGCAATGAGTACGCAACAAGTCCTCTACACGTCCGCAACAACCATTGTATGCTGCGGACACCAAATTCCGCACCGCAGCCTATGCTACGCAGCGGAATTGTCCGCAACGTGTAAACAAACCCAACCACAAAGCTGTGGAAGGCAATGGAGAAACGTGTACGCTGCGGATTTCCGCTGCGGACTGTCCGCAGCGGAATTCCAGAGCAATTTCGCCACGTGTGGTCATGCCCTTAAGGACATATCCATTACAAATAGAATGGATATTGATGGAAAAAGTGACTAAGAAAGCTGTAACGTGCAAATAATAAGAGGAACATATGGGGCAGATTTATTATGGTTAAAAACTGGAGTAAGAGAGTCCTGAAAACTGTCTAAGGTGATTTGTGTTACACTTTTTTGAGATTCCTAATGATGCATAAGACACTTTTCTATTTTGTGTTTTAAATGGGGAGTGGCAGCGCATTGGTGGGGGTGTGGCTTGTTAGCTACGACATATTGATCAATAGCTAAAAACATTTTTATTTTTTTTCAATAGTGGATCACATGTACGACAGGTCAGAACTGGTGCTGAGAGTTTTATCATAGAAGCATTTATGATGAGCCTTGTGACACTTTAATAATTATGTAAGAACTGTTCTTACATAATGCCAAAACTTAATCCTGCAACATTTTGAATAAATCTATCCAGTACTCTCTAAGGCGTCATGCACACAGCCGTGCTCGTAATCACGGTCCGCGATGAAGGGCACGGATGGCCGCTGGCGGCCACGAACAGCCACATGCATTTTTGGACCGTGCTCCCATACATACAAAGGCCTTTCCATGGTCCATTGTTTTGCATCAGTGTCTAAGAAGCAACCCTTTAACAGCCTGGTTCTCAAACACACTTTTCATTAATAAGAGTTTATCAGTGCATTTGGTGTAAAACATATGGCGATTCCTACAGGGCTACTTTTTCTTAGCACATCAAAGTTAAGGCTTCCAGTAACCATCCAAATACAAGCACAGGCTTAGCGCTGTGAAAATACTAATTGTGCTAAAAAATAAATAAATAAGTGAGTTAACTGTGACATATGCAAATCCATGCAATCATTTCTGGAGGTTCAGAAGGAGATTTATAAACCTGAAATTGTAACCCCTTAATGACCGGCCCTGAAAAGGTCTTAATGACCAGCTACATTTTACAGTTTTTACCTCTCTGCATTTCAGCAGCCATAGCTTTTTTTATTTTTTTCATTGACGTGGCCGTATGGGGCCTTGTTTTATGCGGGAGAAATTTTATTATTTTTTTTCATAGTTTAGAAGTAGAAAAAAAATATTTTTACAGTGTGATTATAAGAAAAATTGATTCTCGGCATCGTTTTTCTTGTTTATTTTTTATCCCGTTCATATTTCACACTAAATAACCCATTCGATTAATTCTTCAGGTTATTACGGTCGTTTAAATACCTAATATGTGTTGGTTTTTTGTATTTATTTAGTGTAGGGGCAATAACATATATTTTATGCAAAATAATGACCTTTTTTTTTGGACTTTTTATAAAATGTATTTATTTTTTTGTTACTTTTTTTTAAATCCCATTCAGGGATAACTTTAGTTATAACTTTATTTTTTACTTGTAATGTATTAGCATACTTCTGTATGCTAATACATCATACTGTGTCACTATGACACAGGCTGATGTTAGGGCAGCACATAGTGTGCCGGAACTGCAGGCTTAATGAACAGACAGCCCTGGGGTCCTTTGTAGGTCACGAGAGCTGACTGCAGAGGGATTCCCCGGTGTTTGATCACGTTACCGGGTTTCCAATGACGAAATCAAAGTGGGGAATTACCTTTGATCTTGCCGCGGTCACGGACAGCGGCGATCAAAGGGTTAAACAGCTGGGGTTGGAATGTTTTCCGACCCCAGTTGTATTTAGCAGGCTGTTCTAAGATCAGGAGCTGTTAGTTACAGCTCCTGCTTAGAGGATGAGCAATCACAGGAGTGCTCATCAGCCTCTTCTACAGCGACGCCAAAAGACGTCGCTGTTGACTAAGGACATGCACCGCCTGCCATCAAAAGACGGTGGGTGGTCATTAAGGAGTTAAAGCAACTTAAGTAGGAGCAAGTTTTACTATTTGGGTAGAGGGTAGAGATAAAAAAAAAAATCCTGAACAAATCTAATGTCAGCACCTGCCCATCATTTATTACTCTAATAGCATCTTGAAAACATTCCACACTTATCTTTAAATGACTGAATCTTGAACCATTAGTTCATGATTTTAAATGACCAAACTACAAACCTGTATGTCAATGACATAGAACTTCTGGATTAAGGAGTTACAAACGAAGTATAGGAGCTGCACCGTAGCATGACATGTGGGTGCTATCCTCAGGGGAAACTTGACATGAGACCCCAAACAAGTACAACCACAATCCAAAAGAAGAGGCAGCATTCCAGTGGTATAAAAATCCAAAATGTATTCACCCAACATACAGGCAACGTTTCACCTTCCCATTGAAGGCATTGTCAAGCTATGAATGTGTGTGCTCCAAGCATTTAAATAGTGTGCAAAAGTACAAATTGGCAATGTATGATAATCAGATATGATTAAGTTTAAAGTGCAAAGTGCAATGCAGTAATACAACATACAAATACTGTAATTAATAAAACAATCATGTGAAAGACATGTGAATCAGTAGTTCAATAAAAAATAGGCATATATCGCAATAATCACAAAAAATACATGCATGTGCAATAAAGTGTCACTGAACATATTACGAGTTACAGCTGGCACTCACCCCAAGTCGCTACGAACAACACACCTGTTCAGGTTTTAAAGTTTAAAGGTAATACAATATTACAGTCATGACGATCTCGACGTTCATAATCATCCACCGCGCATGGTTCTACTTGAGCATTCATTGGTCGTAAGAAGCCATTGGGTCATCTTTCTCTGAGAACCTAAGTAGAGTGCTTTCTCTTTAAATGTTAATATACGTTTTTTTGTCTCTGTTTCCATGGAATAAACCGGAGTAGTTAATCCTGTCCAACATGCTATCAATAGTGGTAGCAATATATGTTTTAGCACTTAATATATTACAGTACAGGGGATAGACATAAAGAGATATACTTACCTTTTCCAAGATGGCGATGAAGATCTCAGTCTAACTAGTACGCATGCGCTCGTGACGCGCTGCATCAGATGACCTCTTTTCCACAGTTTTTCCAATCTAGCATTGATTGGTTAACAGAGGAATCCGGAAATGTCGAGATCGTCATGACTGTAATATTGTATTACCTTTAAACTTTAAAACCTGAACAGGTGTGTTGTTCGTAGCGACTTGGGGTGAGTGCCAGCTGTAACTCGTAATATGTTCAGTGACACTTTATTGCACATGCATGTATTTTTTGTGATTATTGCGATATATGCCTATTTTTTATTGAACTACTGATTCACATGTCTTTCACATGATTGTTTTATTAATTACAGTATTTGTATGTTGTATTACTGCATTGCACTTTGCACTTTAAACTTAATCATATCTGATTATCATACATTGCCAATTTGTACTTTTGCACACTATTTAAATGCTTGGAGCACACACATTCATAGCTTGACAATGCCTTCAATGGGAAGGTGAAACGTTGCCTGTATGTTGGGTGAATACATTTTGCATTTTTATACCACTGGAGTGCTGCCTCTTCTTGTGGATTAAGGAGTTGAAATGGCAAGCATTATTTTAAAGGCATCCTGTGTTCCTCTTAAGTTCTCCTATTCTTCAGGGTCATCAGAGAAAAGGCACAGTAGATCATACAATTCATATAAGGCCCCCTCTTTTCATAGTTTTGGTCACTGGTGCTCTGCTGACCCCCAGTCTCAAACACAAGTTTTTCACAGGTTGTTTTTCCTAATGATATCTAATTAGAGAACAAATAATAGCTATTGGCAGATGTACTAGGAGCAGGTATTATGTGTTGCTTATAGCAACTAGACAGAAATTGGTAGTATAACGGAACAGAGAGAGTAGATATGGGACAGGTATAAAGTTGGTAACATAAAGAGCACAGATATACAGAATTAGACAGCATATAGAGTCATCAGGTCAATATCAGTAGTCGCAACAGAGAGGTATCAGCACATGGAAGAAAAGTCAGACACAAGTCATGTCAATAATAGGTAAAAATGCTGCTAGGGTACAAAGAAACAAGCTCTAGCACAGGAGTACTATTACTAGTGGCCTAATGACCCAAATTTTAGTTCAAATGGGCTCTGTAAAGTGAAAAGGGTTCATTGTGGGTTACGGCGGAGTTCATTACATTTTGTTACAAAAAGCAGGTATGTTCCTGCACACTTGTTATCTCCTAGATATTAATCAGCAGCTGGGGCAGTTGCTAAGGCATCTGCTGAACAGCTGATTCATCAGTGCAGGTCAGATGACCCCCCCCCCCCCCACTGATGTGAGTCACTAAGGCTATTTTAGTTAGTGCAACCTCATTGGTCTACCTCTTCTTAAAAATCCCTGGCCTCAGCATTAGAGTGTCGGTAATATCATATGCTATGTGTGTCTACTTGTGCTTTCTTTGTGTTACCAGCCTAGTCTAGTATTTTTCCAGCTCTGCCTTGTATTTCTTTAGTCCTTGTTTACTTCAGTGTTTGGTCTTGTGTAGTTGTTTGTTTGTATTCTGTCTCAATTGTGTTCTGTTCTGCTTTCCTTGTTTTTCTTGGTTTTGGATGTTTAGTTTTGTTTTCATTGCCTTTGGTTTCAAGTATTTTCCATTGTCTGCAGATTAGGGACTTTTTTAGGGACAATGTTTGGGACAGTGAGAGTTAGTGCTTTTTGGTGTTATTGTCAGTGCTTATGGATAGATCAAGGGATAGATATAGGACAAGTTAGAGTTAGGCTCACCTTTTTACCATCACCCATCATCTGTTTGCTATCATTATTCAAATGTTATTATTGCCCATCATCCATTTGTTCCCATCATCTGTATGACATCTTTATTTTGTTAAAATTTCTATGTTGAAACGGTGAGTTCCTGTTTGTTGTATTCCGGTTGCCTGCTAGTATTGTGAAACATGCTGTAAAGGATCTGCCAGGCACAACCTCTGTGTATACGCCCATAGGTAATCAGTCTGCACCTGAGTCTATGTCTCTGAGACTGACTCCATCTTCCACCACTCAGGATGGCAGGCTTAGGAGTGGGAGAGCCTATCGCAGCCTGGCCAGACGGAGCTAGCTCCGCCCTCTGTCTATTTATACCTGCCTTTCCTGTTCCTCCTTTGCTTGTGATCTTCTCGTGTGGTTTCCTGGCCCAGCTACAGCTTCTGACTATTTGATCCTGCTCCATACTGACCCTGGCTTACTAACTACTCTCCTGCTCTGCGTTTGGTACCTCGTACACTCCTGGTTTGACTCGGCCCGTTCACCACTCTTGTTGCTCACGGTGTTGCCATGGGCAACTGCCCCATTTCCCTTAGCTTTGTGTACCCTTGTCTGTTTGTCTCGTGCACTTACTGAGCGTAGGGACCACCGCCCAGTTGTACCCCGTCGCCTAGGGCGGGTCGTTGCAAGTAGGCAGGGACAGAGTGGCGGGTAGATTAGGGCTCACTTGTCCGTTTCCCTACCCCCATCATTACACATGCTCCCTATTTTGCTTTCCTTCGACAGTCCAGCTGGCTCACAATTCAGTTCTGTAAATCCTGGGAATAAGGTCCCGAGTTGCACTGTTAGTCCCCTGGTAAGGGGATTACTATAGGTGGAGCCTAGTTCTGCCATCTTGTGGCCATCCGGCATCGCTACACATTTTCTTTTTCACTTCTCATACATTTTGTTTATTTTAAAGAATTCATATTAATATTGATCAGTGGGGATCTGGCCTCTAGGACCCCCTTTCAATAAGTACAATGAAAAGGCCCTTCATTGTCTACATGGTCACAGCGGATTATGTATACAAGTGGCTGTGCCTGGCACTACAACTCAAGACACCACAGGAAGTTTGTGATGGCATCCTCGACCCACAAATGTGTAAGAAATTCTACAGGAGATTAAGGGAGAAGCAATAATTAAAAAACAAACAAATTATAGTTTCCTTTGAGGGTAGAAGAATTGATGATGAAGTTTTATGTGCATAAGGATTGCTAACGAAGCCCTGTGATAAAACAACAATGTGTCATGGACCTATTAAAGAATTCTCTAATTCAGTTGTATTGCTATAGAGGGTACAGAGGTTGCAGTTGCACTTGGGCCCTGGTGCCTAAGGGGAAACAGTGCTATAAATGGGCTGTCCAATTACTGTATCATGATAACTGTACAACAATATAGTAGCTCTAGAGAAAGCTTAGATAGATAGATAGATAGATAGATAGATAGATAGATAGATAGATAGATAGATAGATAGATAGATAGATAGATAGATAGATAGATGATAGATAGATAGATAGATAGATAGATAGATAGATAGATAGATAACATATTTAGATTAGACGGACAGACAGACAGACAGATAGATAGATAGATAGATGACATATTTAGAAAGATAGATAGATAGATAGATAGATAGATAGATAGATAGATAGATAGATAGATAGATAGATAGATAGATAGATAGATAGATAGATAGATAGATAGATAGATAGATAGATAGATAGATAGATAGATATCGATAGACAGATACTGTCCACCGAGGGTAGTGTGCAAAACTCTTACTTATGTGTATTGTTTTCTTGGCTATAAAACAGCTCAGTACATAAACCCATAACTCTTGGTATTTGATTCCCAGTTGCATCTTCATGTTTTCTAATGTTGTGGTGTCTGTGGTGAGAGAGAACCTTGAGTGGCTATACACTGCCATGAGCTGAACCCACCACTTTCTACAGGCACCATAACCAAAGGCTGCCTCTCTATCTCTGGCTTATTTTTATAATCAGTATTTATCAATGTATAGCAGAAGGTATAGAAAACCTCACAGATTTTCCCATAAAATGCTACTACTGTGAATGGGATCATTTTACAGCCACAAACTTACTGTATGCAGGAAAGAGTACATTGGTACAGTTCTTCTTTCCCCCAATGTCAGTGTTTGATGTTCTTATATATTAATCCAAGAACGGAATGTTTTCAATACTACAGGGATTTCTTTATGTTTTTATTGTATTCTTTTTCCCACTACAGAAACTGGTGATTCCTTAGTATAGACACAAGAAACACAGTTATAATATCACAATAAAATGTTCTATAAAATCGGATAATGGAAATTTTATGAATTTCGGTATCATACTGAGGATCGTTAACTCTGTTCTCCTCCTAATATATACTGATCTCTGATGAGCCCTACACTTGTACATTACGCTGTACACTAAGTTGTCTACAGCAGAGATATTTCTCAAATGTAGCAATTGTCAATCATTTTGACATGGTATGTGATTTAGAATTAGCTGCTACTAAACTTGCATAGAATGTATTATTCATCCACTATTATGTCCGCCTAGTATTTTTAGTGGTTATTTGTCTAAAGCCGAATAATATGCATTTGTTTGCCCAGTGTTTGACTTTATAATTAAATAATCAAGGCTAAAAGAAGGAAATAAGCAATGATGATAAAAATATATTGTGAATACTTCCTGCTATGATAATTATGGCAGATTGTAAAAACTAGTCAAAAAATAAAGAGAAAAAAAGGGGAAAAAAACATCACCATCTGTGATTTTCTCAAATTCCTCAATTTAAATGTACTCCTGCCCGGGTAGCTATTTTCATTTTGGATTTAATACAGCAAGTGGTAAGGTTGGCTTGTACAGTACATACTGTAATTTGATGCAGTACTATACAGTGTAATGATAATTGTATACCCCTATAAGCAATGAATTGACGCCTAAAAATATGTGGGTTATTTTTTAATGAATTTGCTTAAAAAGGATATGTCATTTAAGTGTATTAATAAGTGTATTAATATACCCTCTGTTCCCATAAAGAATTTTGATATTATCCATACTGAGGCACATTCTACAAAAATCCCTCAATACGATTTTAATTATATTTCTGTAGATGTAACTTTCAAAAAATGCTCCCAGGACAGATACTACTAGTAAAAATAAGGTCTGACACTGTGTTAAATGTATGTATTGTATGCTTTATGATTAATGCATCCACATATTCATATTGAGGGGAATAGAGCCTCTTCTTATTAGGACTAATACAAGGACTTACTGGAACTAATACAAGGGTGTACCCTGCTCAGAACCCCTTTTATTAGCTGGAGACAAGAGTTGCATCAAGCACAGTTTTTGGCTTTGGAGGATAAAATAAGGATGCCTATGGATTACAATAGGAAAATACATCCTTTTCTCTGTAGCATCACTGCATATAAAACAAGAATTTACTCAGCTTATTGCAAAGTGTCCTAGCTGTGAGACCCACACACCAGCTTGTCTTTGGGTACAATACCTTCAATACAGTCTATGTATTTATGCAAAAATACTAATTCAGCAGGGCTGAGATTTTAATTTAGCAAAACGGAAATAGATATAAAAATATAAATGTATTTTTATCTGAAAGGGTATTTCTATGTCATTAATTTCTCATCAATGGGAGTCCAACCTTTGGGACTCCCACGGATCCTGAGCCTTAAAGGAAACCTGTCACCAGCATTTCACCTATTGAACTCTATTCACCCCTCGCTGGCCGCTGCTGTCAAAAGTTCATTGCCATTATCCCCTCTCCTAAACTCCTCCTCCGATTGTAAATAACGGTCTGCAAACATTTTGCGCCTTTTATGGTAATAATCCGTCAGTCTCATTCGTACCTCTTCTTATGCCTGCCCACTGCCAAAAACTGTCCCGCCCTGTCCCTCTGCTCTCTTAGTCCACCCTTGGACTTCCGGCAACTCCTTCAATTTTTCTTTACAGTCATTGTTATAAATATCTGTCGCTTATTAAGCGTTTATAATAAGTTATTTAAATATGTTTTTCTACAATTGCGTCACTGTTTACAATTTCATGGCAAAAAATATCTGAGAGCAAAGGTAGATTCTAATCTTTTCAAATGTCTCCTGAAACTGCCCTCTACTTTACATTATACATTATGAAGTATTGTATCACATGTTGGGATGTGTCCTATCAAGTGTGGATGCCTAAATTTTAAAACAAGGACTATTGTGGTCCGCATTGTCAAGCCCTTATATTTCTCAAAAGCAGAACTTTTAGGGTATGTTCACACGGCCTATTTTCAGACGTAATTCGGGCGTTTTACGTCTCGAATTACGCCTGAAAAGACGGCTCCAATACGTCTGCAAACATCTTCCCATTGCTTGCAATGGCTGTTACGATGTTCTGTTCAGACGAGGTGTAATTTTACGCTTCGCTGTCAAAAGTCGGCGCGTAAAAAGACGCCCGCATCAAAAAAGTGCATGTCACTTCTTGGGACGTAATTGGAGCCGTTTTTCATTGACTCCATTGAAAAACAGCTCCAAGTACGTCCGTAATGGACGCAGCGAAAAACGCGTGCACTTGCGTGTGAACATACCCTTAAAAGCAGTAGGCTGATCAAATTTAAAAATAAGACATTGAATATCCTATAAAAATATTAAGTCAAACAAAGAAGTTTAACAAATTTAACATAATAAGAACCAAAGTTGAAAACAGATAGCATATGAAAAGATGTTAGTGATATTATGGAGAAAAAAAAATGGCATCAGAAAGTAATATACATTTTAAATATTTTTTGGGGTGAAAAAATATATCATGATTTTTTTGACAGTTTTTATTTTTTTGTGTCATTTCTTGCCATGTACAAATTAAGCTAAAAGTCATAATGGCATATTGCAGTTGTTGTATGTGCTGGCATCAAACCGAGACGTAGGCTAGAGTAAAATTGAATGCTATGACTTTATAATCACTACTGTGAGCAGCTGGGTTTATCTGGGGAGAGATGCTGATGATGTCATCATAAGTTCTAGACTGTGAATAAAGGGGAGGGCGGCAGTTCCTCCTCCAATAAGTAAACAAAGCATAAGACAAAATATTTCCTATAAATTGATCTCATTAATTTTATTATTTTTTGTCTGGGATGGGATGGTGGGGTTGGCAAAATGACATCAGATAATGTTGTAAAATACTTTGATTTGTTCCTCTTCTAATTCTGTAAAAATTTGATTGAAAACCTAATAAAGATACATTTAAAAAATAAAAATAAAGTATAAGGCCCTGTTCCCATTTAGTTTTTTGCAGGCAGAGAAATCTGCCTCGAAATTCCGTCTGGAATTTTGAGGCAGATTTTGACCTGCCTGCACGCCATTTGCCACATTTTTCGCGTCGTTTTTCATCTGCAGCCATTGAGCACCTCGGGCAAAAAACACAGCGAAAAATTCTTTCTCTGCCTCCCATTGATGTCAATGGGATGTCAGAGACGTAAACGCCCGAAGATAGGGCATGTCTCTTCTTTTTTCCGCGAGCGTTTTGTACTGCTCGCGGTAAATAAATACCTCCGCCTCCCATTGAAATCAATGGGAGGTGTTTTCAGACGTTTTTTTGGCTCATTTTCCGCGTAAAAAAAATGTGCCAAAAAACTCTGTGTGAACTCCCCTTAAATAAATTGATCAAATTCAACAAAAAAAATTCCATGCACAGGTAACATTTATCGCTTTTAAATAAGCTAAATAACTTTTGCAGATAGTATTGCTTTAAAGGTCAACTCTACTGAAAAATCAGCAGTCCGCAGTCTAAAGAAACAGGAACTGCAGAACTGGAGATGAAATAATATTTGTTTTTTTAAGGTAAAGTAGCGGTGGGGTGAAGGAAATACTTTTAGGCTGCTGAAGGTCAATTCAAGGCCTTTCATTGAATATGTACAAGGAAAATATGACATCCCATAAACATTAACTGTATGAAGTTCTCTATTGGTTTATAGTTACTCGGGTCTGAAATTAAATAAAGAGATAATTTACAAAATATATAATATGTCATACACATATTAAAAAAAAAACCTGATTAATTGCAATTCTATCGTTTTGGGGAGAGTGACTGCAGGGGGTACTACTTATTTTCACTCATCATCTACATAAATGGCGTACATGCATGTTGGGCATATGTCATGTTTATGGACAAATATATATAAACAAAATTTCTTCCTGCTCTGCTAGCAACTGTCCTTGAGATCAGCATTGAGGGACTTTGAGCATCAGAGAGTAATTTATGACCTATGACAGGCTACAACTATGACATACTGAGAACACTTTATGTGTCTTTTAGTTTAGATTTAGTCTAAAGCTACAGTATGAGGTACGTGAGAGATGGGGAGATGTGGAGGAAATATAAGATGTACATTATAAGAATTCTATAAGGACATTTCTGACAACACAAACGAAAGGAAGTCTATGATACTGCTGTCAACTTTGAATGCTAAATAGAGGACCCTAGAAAAACTTGAAGGACAACAAACAAATGTAATGGGTGTATATTTGTTTCGTATCCAAGTAAACATGTCTTATGGACAATCACATATTAGAGGATTCATTTATTCTTTTGGTCAAATAACACATAAGATGTTCACAAAAGGCAGCTTAAGATGCCAACCAAAACTATTTGATCATTTTAAAGCTTTGAAATGTCAAGGATGAGGTACATTGCCCTTTGAAGGATTGGGATTTCATTGAATTGGGAAGGAATAAAGAAAATAGTCATAAAAATAAGAGTGCATTTTAGAGGGTTGTAGTTAAGAGGGCCACTGAGAAATCATCTTATTTACAGCTGTTCAGTGGCCCCTATATATTATAAAATGGCAAGTAAATTTTCTTAAATTGCTTTTAACTGACTATGCCTGGCAAATGCATGATAAATACAAACTAATATAATATATAAATTTGACAATAATGCAATAAACTTATAAAACCACATATAAACCCATGCATGTATAGTTATATAATTGATTTATTTTAATTTTTTTTTCTTCCATGGCCAAGGTTAGCTTTCTGAGAAACTTTATTAGCTGGTTTTATAGTGCCTTGTAAAAGTATTCCACACTTTTTTGGTGTATTTCCTGTTTTGTGTCATTACAATATGTAATTAAAATGGATTTTAAATTTGATTTTATGTGACATCACAAAACTGTCCAAAATATTGTGTTTAAAAAATAAAAATAAAAATTTAAAGTTGTGATTACATATGTATCAAACCCCTAAATAAGGTCTGGTCAATCTAATTACCTTAAGAAGTCACGCCATTAGTTGAACAAGGTCCCACTGTGTGCAATTAAAGTGTCGCATGATCTGTCACATGATGTCAGTATAAATACATTTGTTCTGCTCCTACGACACCACTAAAAAAGCATCAATGAAGACCAAGGAGCTCTCCAAACAGGTCAGAGACAAAGTTGTGGAGAAGTAAATATCATGGAGCAACATAAAAATCCATTATAACAAAATGGAAAAAATATGGCCCAACTACAAAGAGTCGGCTGACCAGCAAAACTCCCAGACCGGTCAATGAGGCATTAATCAGAGATTCAACAAATACACCTATAAAAACACTGAAGGAGCTCTAAAGATCCACAGAGGAGATGGAAGTATCTGTCTATAGAACCTATGTTAGCCCTACAATCCACAAAGTGTGGCTTTATTGGAGAGTGGCCAAAAAAACGCCATTGCTTAAAGAAAAACATAAAAAAACACGTTTTGAGTTCACCAAACAGCATGTGGCAGACTCCCCAAACACATAGAAGAAGGTTCTCTGGTCAGATGAGACAAAAATGTAATTTTTTTGGCCACCATGGGAAACGCTATGTATGGCACTATGAGGGCAATTCTTGAGGGAAACCTGTTTCAGTCTGTAAGAGATTTATGACTGGGAAGGAGGTTCACCTTCAAGCAGAACAATGACCCTAAACATACTGATAAAGCTACATTGGAGTGGTTTATGGTGAAACATTTAAATGTCTTGGAATGGCCTTGTCAAAGCCGAGACCTCAATCCAATTCAGAATCTGTGGCAGGACTAAAAGACTGCTCTAAATCAACGTAAGCCATCTAACTTGAAGAAGTTGGAGCAGATGTGCCTGGATGAATGGGCAAAAATCCCAGTGTCTAGATGTGCTACGCTAATAGAGACAAAGCCCAAGACACTTGCATATGTAATTGCAGCAAAATGTGGCTGCAAAAAGTATTGACTTTAAGGGGATGAATACTTATTCACATTAAAAGGTGCAAATTATTTTTTACTGTGACACAAACAATAATTAAGATAATTATTTTTTTACAAAAAATATAAGAAAACTTTAAAGTGATAGGCATGTTGTGTAAATCAAATGGTACAACCTTCCCAAAATCCATTTTAATTCCTGGTAATTCAACAAAACAGGAAAAGCACCAAGGGGTGAATACTTTCACAAGCCACTGTAAATTACAAATAGATTTCAAACGATAAAGTAAATAAATGTTTTACTGCCATCTAATTTTTGCAGATGTTCCATCAACAAATTTCCATGAAACGTGTTCTTCAGGCTCCCTGCACAAGGCCATAGCCGTAATCCCGGTTGGCGATTGCGGCTACGGCCGGCCGTGAACATTCACCCGCATTTGCGGGCAGTGCTCCCATTATAAAGTATGGGAACACGGTCGGTAAAATAAAAAAATAGGACATGTCCTATTTTTTTGCCGAGCCTTTCTACAGCCTGGACACTTTCCCTTAAATATATGGGAAGGTGTCCGTGGGCAATAGAAATGAATGGATCCGTAATTTGATCTGCAATTACACTCCGCAATTGCGGATCAAAATTACGGCTGTGTGCATGGGGCCTTACACAGAGTTTGTGCTGTAAACCTTGAGAAACAGAAATGATATTTTATGTAAAGTTAATTGCATTTGATGCATATAAGATCACATAATTAATATTTAGAATGCGTACGCCATGCAAGCATCTAACCCCTTTACAGATATTGCTTGCTCAGAAGATGAGGCCGCAATAAGCATAAAATGTATGCTTGTGTAGAGATAAGGACATTTGGAAATGCAGCCAACAATTTCTCTCTAGGAATGCAAGGACATGACACGACAACGTGATGTAAATATTTCTGCTTCATTTGTGGTTCACTGTGAATAAGAAATATCAGCAAGAAACAAAACTGTTTAACTCTTCATATCCTACATTTAATGTTGACATTTCAATAGTGAGAATAAACAGGCATAATGATGTCACTATAAGATAACATTCAAGCGCATGCACATGCCGTTACGGCTGAAATTACGGGGATGTTTTCAGGCTGAAACATCCCCGTAATTTCAGCAGTTACGGACGCCCTCGTGTGAACATACCCTTAGATATAAAATATACAAGTAATACTTAAATACATTATTCAGAATGTTGAGTAAAAACATTATAGTAAACTATTAAAGATGAAGTATAGTACAACATGTCCATTTAGAGTACTATTAAGCTATTAGTGACCGCCCATTAGTGTTACAGCGGCCACTAACAGGCTTTATTCCGATGCAATTGCCTTTTTACGTTATTACACTGGAATAAAATAGCGCCGGCGGGAGGAGGGATAGCTCTCTGCTCTCAGCTACTGGGGGTAGCTGAGGGCTTGGAGAACTGACTGGGGACCGATGGTATTCAACGAATACCGGCGATCTCTGTTACAATGAAGTGTGAAGTGAATATTAGCTTTTTATCTCCTCTCACCATGAATGTTTGGTGAAAGGAGATAACAAAACCTAATTGTTAGCCCCCCCCCCCCCCCCCGCTGCCATAAACCTCCCCTTCACCCGCCAGGAAAAAAACAAAATGGCGCACGCATGTGCTGTGAGTGCAAGGCAGAGTTTGCCTATAAATAGAAACTGATCAGGGACCATTATAATTGGTCCCTGATCACCCCCAGATTACCCGTAATCATCCCTAGATTAACCGTAATTACCCCTGGATTACCCGTGATCTCTGTGATTAATTTTTTTATTGCTGATTTCGCTGTTTTAATAGCGTTTTTTACCTGCGGTTTACCGTAAATTTTGTTTTTTTTTGTTAGACACTGCGTCAGAAGCAGAACTTAGTTCAGAAAACGACACAAGTTCTGCTCCTGCCACTGGACCCCCCAGCCCTATGGTGGTGGACGCAGCTGTCACAGATGAACCGTCAGAGGCAGGGCCTAGTAATGCAGTCCTTCCCGCAATGTGGGATCCTGCAGTTTCTTTCTCCCCCCAAATTTCGCCATTTACAGCTACTCCAGGCATCAACACCCCCTATAATTTTTTGAATTTGTTTATAGGCAATCAGGTCCTGGAACTAATTGTCCAGCAGACAAATATATATGGCAGGCAATTTGTGACCCAAAATCCAAGGTCTTACTATGCCAGAGGATGGATCCCTAAAGCAGTCTCTTAGATTACAACATTTTTGGGAATTACTCCAAATATGGGGTTAGTAAGAAAGCCTTCCATCCGGTTCCATTCCTACCAGCGCTATCCTCAGCACCCCTGTTTTAGCAGCCGTCATGGTCCGAACGCACTATGAAACAATAATGTGTTTCATGCACTTCTCTAACAATTCCCAAATCCCCCCCAGAAGGGTCCCAGGCTTTGATCGTCTCAACAAATTGAGACCCCCTTATCTTTCTCCTATCTGAGTAAGTTTTAAAGTTATATACCCCAGTCCTGTTTGACTCCCCCGCACCTGGAGAATCCTTCGAGTCAGAGGATGTCAAAAAGCTCACTGAGTGCCACTTCCTTCACCCCGTCCCTGCCACTGAGAATAAACAATACCCCCCAAAAGAGATGCCGAGTTTCCAGTAAACATGGGAGGAGGGATACCCAGTTTTACTGCCCCATGTGCCCTTCAATTCCAGGCCTGTGCAACTTTCCCTGTTTTGAGACCTATCACACCGTATCTAATTATTAATTTTATATATCATTTAGGGAACACCAAAAATGGTGGGGTGGGGGATTCATTTTTGGGAAAGAATTTCACTTATTCATATTTTTCGTTTAGTTTCTGTGCTTTCCAAGGGAGGTAGGGATTTTTATGGGGAGGGAGTAAAAAGTGTATTTTTTTCAGACTGTAAAACAAATTTTACCCCTTATGATTTTTTATACAATTCTTGGACAATTAATCAGGACTTGATCACTCACAAATTCATTTCTATTATGTAATTCTTGGACAATTAAATCTTGGATTTGATCACTCACAAATCAATATTGGCTTTTTAATTAACACAGTTTATTGTGCAGGAGCCCACATCTGTGTATTCAGAACATGGACCCCCACAAGTGTTCTTGAAATAAAAAATAAATGTGGGCATTGCATTTATTAGTAGATAAATCAAACACGTGCGGCCTATGCCACACCTGAATTAGTTGATGTCATGCATTTTAGCAATGATTACAAGAATAAATTGGGGATGTATTTCCTTTTTCTTATGACTATGTCCTGCTACATACAGCTGTTACATTCCTATTTCTGTATCGTGATATGGGCATGATATTTTTTTTTTTTGTGGATGATCTCCCATAATCGAGCTGTTCCTTTTCAATACACCATGGGAATTACAGTTTTGTTCAGGTTTTTACTGGACATGCTATACCTGATAATTCTTCTCGAAATACTGACATTTTGGGGACTAGTGATCCTTTACTGTTCCTATAGATAGTTTGGACACTGCCCATTTATATATACTTTAACTGATTAGTTGTTTTGTGCACATAGCTGTTCCTACCTGTTATGGTGAATAGGTAAATAGGAAGATAAGGATCTTATCTTCCTATTTACCTATTCATCATATCAAGCAGTTACCTACGTAAACCGGCTCGGATCTGGCAGCAGCATATGTGGACCACTAATGTGAATTTACCTCTGGCATTTGGTGAGCATGGTTTTTCTTTCCTTCACCCGCCTAACTTATTGACCTATACCATGTTATACCATGTGGCGCCGTGGTTTTTTCTCTTTTTTTTTTTTTCTCTTTTCCTCACTACCTATTATGGTGTACCGAGTCACTTGGCATGTTCGTCCCTCATATAGGGATTGATGGAGTTTAAGAGACACTGTACAACCAGTCACTAAAAAAAAAAGCTTGTCATGTCAGCCCTATTCTTCTATGTAGTGAACAGACTCGAGTTTGCAACACAGTTGGAAACATTTTCCTAAAAAAATTCAATATTGCCTGTCACTCCAGTACAGTTTATTTTTTCCTTTTTGGACTTATTATATATTAGAACAGAATGCTGTCCACAATGACATCATAATGGTACAGTTGCGGGACAACTGCTTCTTTAGCAAGAATAGTCATAAGTACAGGCAAATGCGTCTATAGCGACATGTATCCGTTATGAATACACGGCCTCATTTCTCTTTTGTATGCCGCCCAAATTTAATAATGTGGCATATTTCTAACAAAGTAACCATTTAACAATTGTTTCCTCTATTTCATGTGGAAATGTAATAAGAATTTGAAGAAAACATTATATACCCATAGTGTCTGAAGTAATAACCATTATTTCCTCCATTAAATTTTTTTGGTCAGCATGCTCACTACACCACTAGATGAATACCTTTAGGGGTTTATTTTTCAAAATGGGGTCATTTCTGGGTGGTTATTTTTTTTGTTGTTCAGGCAGCTCAATGCCTCTAAATGTATGATATGGGGCCTAGAGTATATTCAATTGTGCCCTGAAAGCCAAAGGGTTCTCCCTCTCTTTTTGGCCCAGCCACACGTCTAGTAAGCTGATTGAGGCCACAATGGGGTATTTTTGAACACAGGAGAAACAGAGTGATAGATTTTCTTAAATTGCTTTTAACTGACTATGCCTGGCAAATGCATGATAAATACAAACTAATATAATATATAAATTTGACAATAATGCAATAAACTTATAAAACCACATATAAACCCATGCATGTATAGTTATATCATTGATTTATTTTAATTGTTTTTTCTTCCATGGCCAAGGTTAGCTTTCTGAGAAACTTTATTAGCTGGTTTTATAGTGCCTTGTAAAAGTATTCCACACTTTTTTGGTGTATTTCCTGTTTTGTGTCATTACAATATGTAATTAAAATGGATTTTAAATTTGATTTTATGTGACATCACAAAACTGTCCAAAATATTGTGTTTAAAAAATAAAAATAAAAATTTAAAGTTGTGATTACATATGTATCAAACCCCTAAATAAGGTCTGGTCAATCTAATTACCTTAAGAAGTCACGCCATTAGTTGAACAAGGTCCCACTGTGTGCAATTAAAGTGTCGCATGATCTGTCACATGATGTCAGTATAAATACATTTGTTCTGCTCCTACGACACCACTAAAAAAGCATCAATGAAGACCAAGGAGCTCTCCAAACAGGTCAGAGACAAAGTTGTGGAGAAGTAAATATCATGGGGCAACATAAAAATCCATTATAACAAAATGGAAAAAATATGGCCCAACTACAAAGAGTCGGCTGACCAGCAAAACTCCCAGACCGGTCAATGAGGCATTAATCAGAGATTCAACAAATACACCTATAAAAACACTGAAGCAGCTCTAAAGATCCACAGAGGAGATGGACGTATCTGTCTATAGAACCTATGTTAGCCCATTAGTGTTACAGCGGCCACTAACAGGCTTTATTCCGATGCAATTGCCTTTTTACGGTATTACATTGGAATAAAATAGCGCCGGCGGGAGGAGGGATAGCTCTCTTCTCTCAGCTACTGGGGGTAGCTGAGGGCTTGGAGAACTGACTGGGGACCGATGGTATTCAACGAATACCGGCGATCTCTGTTACAATGAAGTGTGAAGTGAATATTAGCTTTTTATCTCCTCTCACCATGAATGTTTGGTGAAAGGAGATAACAAAACCTAATTGTTAGCCCCCCCCCCCCCCGCTGCCATAAACCTCCCCTTCACCCGCCAGGAAAAAAACAAAATGGCGCACGCATGTGCTGTGAGTGCAAGGCAGAGTTTGCCTATAAATAGAAACTGATCAGGGACCATTATAATTGGTCCCTGATCACCCCCAGATTACCCGTAATCATCCCTAGATTAACCGTAATTACCCCTGGATTACCCGTGATCTCTGTGATTAATTTTTTTATTGCTGATTTCGCTGTTTTAATAGCGTTTTTTACCTGCGGTTTACCGTAAATTTTGTTTTTTTTTGTTAGACACTGCGTCAGAAGCAGAACTTAGTTCAGAAAACGACACAAGTTCTGCTCCTGCCACTGGACCCCCCAGCCCTATGGTGGTGGACGCAGCTGTCACAGATGAACCGTCAGAGGCAGGGCCTAGTAATGCAGTCCGTCCCGCAATGTGGGATCCTGCAGTTTCTTTCTCCCCCCAAATTTCGCCATTTACAGCTACTCCAGGCATCAACACCCCCTATAATTTTTTGAATTTGTTTATAGGCAATCAGGTCCTGGAACTAATTGTCCAGCAGACAAATATATATGGCAGGCAATTTGTGACCCAAAATCCAAGGTCTTACTATGCCAGAGGATGGATCCCTAAAGCAGTCTCTTAGATTACAACATTTTTGGGAATTACTCCAAATATGGGGTTAGTAAGAAAGCCTTCCATCCGGTTCCATTCCTACCAGCGCTATCCTCAGCACCCCTGTTTTAGCAGCCGTCATGGTCCGAACGCACTATGAAACAATAATGTGTTTCATGCACTTCTCTAACAATTCCCAAATCCCCCCCAGAAGGGTCCCAGGCTTTGATCGTCTCAACAAATTGAGACCCCCTTATCTTTCTCCTATCTGAGTAAGTTTTAAAGTTATATACCCCAGTCCTGTTTGACTCCCCCGCACCTGGAGAATCCTTCGAGTCAGAGGATGTCAAAAAGCTCACTGAGTGCCACTTCCTTCACCCCGTCCCTGCCACTGAGAATAAACAATACCCCCCAAAAGAGATGCCGAGTTTCCAGTAAACATGGGAGGAGGGATACCCAGTTTTACTGCCCCATGTGCCCTTCAATTCCAGGCCTGTGCAACTTTCCCTGTTTTGAGACCTATCACACCGTATCTAATTATTAATTTTATATATCATTTAGGGAACACCAAAAATGGTGGGGTGGGGGATTCATTTTTGGGAAAGAATTTCACTTATTCATATTTTTCGTTTAGTTTCTGTGCTTTCCAAGGGAGGTAGGGATTTTTATGGGGAGGGAGTAAAAAGTGTATTTTTTTCAGACTGTAAAACAAATTTTACCCCTTATGATTTTTTATACAATTCTTGGACAATTAATCAGGACTTGATCACTCACAAATTCATTTCTATTATGTAATTCTTGGACAATTAAATCTTGGATTTGATCACTCACAAATCAATATTGGCTTTTTAATTAACACAGTTTATTGTGCAGGAGCCCACATTTGTGTATTCAGAACATGGACCCCCACAAGTGTTCTTGAAATAAAAAATAAATGTGGGCATTGCATTTATTAGTAGATAAATCAAACACGTGCGGCCTATGCCATACCTGAATTAGTTGATGTCATGCATTTTAGCAATGATTACAAGAATAAATTGGGGATGTATTTCCTTTTTCTTATGACTATGTCCTGCTACATACAGCTGTTACATTCCTATTTCTGTATCGTGATATGGGCATGATATTTTTTTTTTTTGTGGATGATCTCCCATAATCGAGCTGTTCCTTTTCAATACACCATGGGAATTACAGTTTTGTTCAGGTTTTTACTGGACATGCTATACCTGATAATTCTTCTCGAAATACTGACATTTTGGGGACTAGTGATCCTTTACTGTTCCTATAGATAGTTTGGACACTGCCCATTTATATATACTTTAACTGATTAGTTGTTTTGTGCACATAGCTGTTCCTACCTGTTATGGTGAATAGGTAAATAGGAAGATAAGGATCTTATCTTCCTATTTACCTATTCATCATATCAAGCAGTTACCTACGTAAACCGGCTCGGATCTGGCAGCAGCATATGTGGACCACTAATGTGAATTTACCTCTGGCATTTGGTGAGCATGGTTTTTCTTTCCTTCACCCGCCTAACTTATTGACCTATACCATGTTATACCATGTGGCGCCGTGGTTTTTTCTCTTTTTTTTTTTTTCTCTTTTCCTCACTACCTATTATGGTGTACCGAGTCACTTGGCATGTTCGTCCCTCATATAGGGATTGATGGAGTTTAAGAGACACTGTACAACCAGTCACTAAAAAAAAAAGCTTGTCATGTCAGCCCTATTCTTCTATGTAGTGAACAGACTCGAGTTTGCAACACAGTTGGAAACATTTTCCTAAAAAAATTCAATATTGCCTGTCACTCCAGTACAGTTTATTTTTTCCTTTTTGGACTTATTATATATTAGAACAGAATGCTGTCCACAATGACATCATAATGGTACAGTTGCGGGACAACTGCTTCTTTAGCAAGAATAGTCATAAGTACAGGCAAATGCGTCTATAGCGACATGTATCCGTTATGAATACACGGCCTCATTTCTCTTTTGTATGCCGCCCAAATTTAATAATGTGGCATATTTCTAACAAAGTAACCATTTAACAATTGTTTCCTCTATTTCATGTGGAAATGTAATAAGAATTTGAAGAAAACATTATATACCCATAGTGTCTGAAGTAATAACCATTATTTCCTCCATTAAATTTTTTTGGTCAGCATGCTCACTACACCACTAGATGAATACCTTTAGGGGTTTATTTTTCAAAATGGGGTCATTTCTGGGTGGTTATTTTTTTTTTGTTCAGGCAGCTCAATGCCTCTAAATGTATGATATGGGGCCTAGAGTATATTCAATTGTGCCCTGAAAGCCAAAGGGTTCTCCCTCTCTTTTTGGCCCAGCCACACGTCTAGTAAGCTGATTGAGGCCACAATGGGGTATTTTTGAACACAGGAGAAACAGAGTGATAGATTTTCTTAAATTGCTTTTAACTGACTATGCCTGGCAAATGCATGATAAATACAAACTAATATAATATATAAATTTGACAATAATGCAATAAACTTATAAAACCACATATAAACCCATGCATGTATAGTTATATCATTGATTTATTTTAATTGTTTTTTCTTCCATGGCCAAGGTTAGCTTTCTGAGAAACTTTATTAGCTGGTTTTATAGTGCCTTGTAAAAGTATTCCACACTTTTTTGGTGTATTTCCTGTTTTGTGTCATTACAATATGTAATTAAAATGGATTTTAAATTTGATTTTATGTGACATCACAAAACTGTCCAAAATATTGTGTTTAAAAAATAAAAATAAAAATTTAAAGTTGTGATTACATATGTATCAAACCCCTAAATAAGGTCTGGTCAATCTAATTACCTTAAGAAGTCACGCCATTAGTTGAACAAGGTCCCACTGTGTGCAATTAAAGTGTCGCATGATCTGTCACATGATGTCAGTATAAATACATTTGTTCTGCTCCTACGACACCACTAAAAAAGCATCAATGAAGACCAAGGAGCTCTCCAAACAGGTCAGAGACAAAGTTGTGGAGAAGTAAATATCATGGGGCAACATAAAAATCCATTATAACAAAATGGAAAAAATATGGCCCAACTACAAAGAGTCGGCTGACCAGCAAAACTCCCAGACCGGTCAATGAGGCATTAATCAGAGATTCAACAAATACACCTATAAAAACACTGAAGCAGCTCTAAAGATCCACAGAGGAGATGGACGTATCTGTCTATAGAACCTATGTTAGCCCATTAGTGTTACAGCGGCCACTAACAGGCTTTATTCCGATGCAATTGCCTTTTTACGGTATTACATTGGAATAAAATAGCGCCGGCGGGAGGAGGGATAGCTCTCTTCTCTCAGCTACTGGGGGTAGCTGAGGGCTTGGAGAACTGACTGGGGACCGATGGTATTCAACGAATACCGGCGATCTCTGTTACAATGAAGTGTGAAGTGAATATTAGCTTTTTATCTCCTCTCACCATGAATGTTTGGTGAAAGGAGATAACAAAACCTAATTGTTAGCCCCCCCCCCCCCGCTGCCATAAACCTCCCCTTCACCCGCCAGGAAAAAAACAAAATGGCGCACGCATGTGCTGTGAGTGCAAGGCAGAGTTTGCCTATAAATAGAAACTGATCAGGGACCATTATAATTGGTCCCTGATCACCCCCAGATTACCCGTAATCATCCCTAGATTAACCGTAATTACCCCTGGATTACCCGTGATCTCTGTGATTAATTTTTTTATTGCTGATTTCGCTGTTTTAATAGCGTTTTTTACCTGCGGTTTACCGTAAATTTTGTTTTTTTTTGTTAGACACTGCGTCAGAAGCAGAACTTAGTTCAGAAAACGACACAAGTTCTGCTCCTGCCACTGGACCCCCCAGCCCTATGGTGGTGGACGCAGCTGTCACAGATGAACCGTCAGAGGCAGGGCCTAGTAATGCAGTCCCTCCCGCAATGTGGGATCCTGCAGTTTCTTTCTCCCCCCAAATTTCGCCATTTACAGCTACTCCAGGCATCAACACCCCCTATAATTTTTTGAATTTGTTTATAGGCAATCAGGTCCTGGAACTAATTGTCCAGCAGACAAATATATATGGCAGGCAATTTGTGACCCAAAATCCAAGGTCTTACTATGCCAGAGGATGGATCCCTAAAGCAGTCTCTTAGATTACAACATTTTTGGGAATTACTCCAAATATGGGGTTAGTAAGAAAGCCTTCCATCCGGTTCCATTCCTACCAGCGCTATCCTCAGCACCCCTGTTTTAGCAGCCGTCATGGTCCGAACGCACTATGAAACAATAATGTGTTTCATGCACTTCTCTAACAATTCCCAAATCCCCCCCAGAAGGGTCCCAGGCTTTGATCGTCTCAACAAATTGAGACCCCCTTATCTTTCTCCTATCTGAGTAAGTTTTAAAGTTATATACCCCAGTCCTGTTTGACTCCCCCGCACCTGGAGAATCCTTCGAGTCAGAGGATGTCAAAAAGCTCACTGAGTGCCACTTCCTTCACCCCGTCCCTGCCACTGAGAATAAACAATACCCCCCAAAAGAGATGCCGAGTTTCCAGTAAACATGGGAGGAGGGATACCCAGTTTTACTGCCCCATGTGCCCTTCAATTCCAGGCCTGTGCAACTTTCCCTGTTTTGAGACCTATCACACCGTATCTAATTATTAATTTTATATATCATTTAGGGAACACCAAAAATGGTGGGGTGGGGGATTCATTTTTGGGAAAGAATTTCACTTATTCATATTTTTCGTTTAGTTTCTGTGCTTTCCAAGGGAGGTAGGGATTTTTATGGGGAGGGAGTAAAAAGTGTATTTTTTTCAGACTGTAAAACAAATTTTACCCCTTATGATTTTTTATACAATTCTTGGACAATTAATCAGGACTTGATCACTCACAAATTCATTTCTATTATGTAATTCTTGGACAATTAAATCTTGGATTTGATCACTCACAAATCAATATTGGCTTTTTAATTAACACAGTTTATTGTGCAGGAGCCCACATTTGTGTATTCAGAACATGGACCCCCACAAGTGTTCTTGAAATAAAAAATAAATGTGGGCATTGCATTTATTAGTAGATAAATCAAACACGTGCGGCCTATGCCACACCTGAATTAGTTGATGTCATGCATTTTAGCAATGATTACAAGAATAAATTGGGGATGTATTTCCTTTTTCTTATGACTATGTCCTGCTACATACAGCTGTTACATTCCTATTTCTGTATCGTGATATGGGCATGATATTTTTTTTTTTTGTGGATGATCTCCCATAATCGAGCTGTTCCTTTTCAATACACCATGGGAATTACAGTTTTGTTCAGGTTTTTACTGGACATGCTATACCTGATAATTCTTCTCGAAATAGTGACATTTTGGGGACTAGTGATCCTTTACTGTTCCTATAGATAGTTTGGACACTGCCCATTTATATATACTTTAACTGATTAGTTGTTTTGTGCACATAGCTGTTCCTACCTGTTATGGTGAATAGGTAAATAGGAAGATAAGGATCTTATCTTCCTATTTACCTATTCATCATATCAAGCAGTTACCTACGTAAACCGGCTCGGATCTGGCAGCAGCATATGTGGACCACTAATGTGAATTTACCTCTGGCATTTGGTGAGCATGGTTTTTCTTTCCTTCACCCGCCTAACTTATTGACCTATACCATGTTATACCATGTGGCGCCGTGGTTTTTTCTCTTTTTTTTTTTTTCTCTTTTCCTCACTACCTATTATGGTGTACCGAGTCACTTGGCATGTTCGTCCCTCATATAGGGATTGATGGAGTTTAAGAGACACTGTACAACCAGTCACTAAAAAAAAAAGCTTGTCATGTCAGCCCTATTCTTCTATGTAGTGAACAGACTCGAGTTTGCAACACAGTTGGAAACATTTTCCTAAAAAAATTCAATATTGCCTGTCACTCCAGTACAGTTTATTTTTTCCTTTTTGGACTTATTATATATTAGAACAGAATGCTGTCCACAATGACATCATAATGGTACAGTTGCGGGACAACTGCTTCTTTAGCAAGAATAGTCATAAGTACAGGCAAATGCGTCTATAGCGACATGTATCCGTTATGAATACACGGCCTCATTTCTCTTTTGTATGCCGCCCAAATTTAATAATGTGGCATATTTCTAACAAAGTAACCATTTAACAATTGTTTCCTCTATTTCATGTGGAAATGTAATAAGAATTTGAAGAAAACATTATATACCCATAGTGTCTGAAGTAATAACCATTATTTCCTCCATTAAATTTTTTTGGTCAGCATGCTCACTACACCACTAGATGAATACCTTTAGGGGTTTATTTTTCAAAATGGGGTCATTTCTGGGTGGTTATTTTTTTTTTGTTCAGGCAGCTCAATGCCTCTAAATGTATGATATGGGGCCTAGAGTATATTCAATTGTGCCCTGAAAGCCAAAGGGTTCTCCCTCTCTTTTTGGCCCAGCCACACGTCTAGTAAGCTGATTGAGGCCACAATGGGGTATTTTTGAACACAGGAGAAACAGAGTGATAGATTTTCTTAAATTGCTTTTAACTGACTATGCCTGGCAAATGCATGATAAATACAAACTAATATAATATATAAATTTGACAATAATGCAATAAACTTATAAAACCACATATAAACCCATGCATGTATAGTTATATCATTGATTTATTTTAATTGTTTTTTCTTCCATGGCCAAGGTTAGCTTTCTGAGAAACTTTATTAGCTGGTTTTATAGTGCCTTGTAAAAGTATTCCACACTTTTTTGGTGTATTTCCTGTTTTGTGTCATTACAATATGTAATTAAAATGGATTTTAAATTTGATTTTATGTGACATCACAAAACTGTCCAAAATATTGTGTTTAAAAAATAAAAATAAAAATTTAAAGTTGTGATTACATATGTATCAAACCCCTAAATAAGGTCTGGTCAATCTAATTACCTTAAGAAGTCACGCCATTAGTTGAACAAGGTCCCACTGTGTGCAATTGAAGTGTCGCATGATCTGTCACATGATGTCAGTATAAATACATTTGTTCTGCTCCTACGACACCACTAAAAAAGCATCAATGAAGACCAAGGAGCTCTCCAAACAGGTCAGAGACAAAGTTGTGGAGAAGTAAATATCATGGGGCAACATAAAAATCCATTATAACAAAATGGAAAAAATATGGCCCAACTACAAAGAGTCGGCTGACCAGCAAAACTCCCAGACCGGTCAATGAGGCATTAATCAGAGATTCAACAAATACACCTATAAAAACACTGAAGCAGCTCTAAAGATCCACAGAGGAGATGGACGTATCTGTCTATAGAACATATGTTAGCCCATTAGTGTTACAGCGGCCACTAACAGGCTTTATTCCGATGCAATTGCCTTTTTACGGTATTACATTGGAATAAAATAGCGCCGGCGGGAGGAGGGATAGCTCTCTTCTCTCAGCTACTGGGGGTAGCTGAGGGCTTGGAGAACTGACTGGGGACCGATGGTATTCAACGAATACCGGCGATCTCTGTTACAATGAAGTGTGAAGTGAATATTAGCTTTTTATCTCCTCTCACCATGAATGTTTGGTGAAAGGAGATAACAAAACCTAATTGTTAGCCCCCCCCCCCCCCGCTGCCATAAACCTCCCCTTCACCCGCCAGGAAAAAAACAAAATGGCGCACGCATGTGCTGTGAGTGCAAGGCAGAGTTTGCCTATAAATAGAAACTGATCAGGGACCATTATAATTGGTCCCTGATCACCCCCAGATTACCCGTAATCATCCCTAGATTAACCGTAATTACCCCTGGATTACCCGTGATCTCTGTGATTAATTTTTTTATTGCTGATTTCGCTGTTTTAATAGCGTTTTTTACCTGCGGTTTACCGTAAATTTTGTTTTTTTTTGTTAGACACTGCGTCAGAAGCAGAACTTAGTTCAGAAAACGACACAAGTTCTGCTCCTGCCACTGGACCCCCCAGCCCTATGGTGGTGGACGCAGCTGTCACAGATGAACCGTCAGAGGCAGGGCCTAGTAATGCAGTCCCTCCCGCAATGTGGGATCCTGCAGTTTCTTTCTCCCCCCAAATTTCGCCATTTACAGCTACTCCAGGCATCAACACCCCCTATAATTTTTTGAATTTGTTTATAGGCAATCAGGTCCTGGAACTAATTGTCCAGCAGACAAATATATATGGCAGGCAATTTGTGACCCAAAATCCAAGGTCTTACTATGCCAGAGGATGGATCCCTAAAGCAGTCTCTTAGATTACAACATTTTTGGGAATTACTCCAAATATGGGGTTAGTAAGAAAGCCTTCCATCCGGTTCCATTCCTACCAGCGCTATCCTCAGCACCCCTGTTTTAGCAGCCGTCATGGTCCGAACGCACTATGAAACAATAATGTGTTTCATGCACTTCTCTAACAATTCCCAAATCCCCCCCAGAAGGGTCCCAGGCTTTGATCGTCTCAACAAATTGAGACCCCCTTATCTTTCTCCTATCTGAGTAAGTTTTAAAGTTATATACCCCAGTCCTGTTTGACTCCCCCGCACCTGGAGAATCCTTCGAGTCAGAGGATGTCAAAAAGCTCACTGAGTGCCACTTCCTTCACCCCGTCCCTGCCACTGAGAATAAACAATACCCCCCAAAAGAGATGCCGAGTTTCCAGTAAACATGGGAGGAGGGATACCCAGTTTTACTGCCCCATGTGCCCTTCAATTCCAGGCCTGTGCAACTTTCCCTGTTTTGAGACCTATCACACCGTATCTAATTATTAATTTTATATATCATTTAGGGAACACCAAAAATGGTGGGGTGGGGGATTCATTTTTGGGAAAGAATTTCACTTATTCATATTTTTCGTTTAGTTTCTGTGCTTTCCAAGGGAGGTAGGGATTTTTATGGGGAGGGAGTAAAAAGTGTATTTTTTTCAGACTGTAAAACAAATTTTACCCCTTATGATTTTTTATACAATTCTTGGACAATTAATCAGGACTTGATCACTCACAAATTCATTTCTATTATGTAATTCTTGGACAATTAAATCTTGGATTTGATCACTCACAAATCAATATTGGCTTTTTAATTAACACAGTTTATTGTGCAGGAGCCCACATCTGTGTATTCAGAACATGGACCCCCACAAGTGTTCTTGAAATAAAAAATAAATGTGGGCATTGCATTTATTAGTAGATAAATCAAACACGTGCGGCCTATGCCATACCTGAATTAGTTGATGTCATGCATTTTAGCAATGATTACAAGAATAAATTGGGGATGTATTTCCTTTTTCTTATGACTATGTCCTGCTACATACAGCTGTTACATTCCTATTTCTGTATCGTGATATGGGCATGATATTTTTTTTTTTTGTGGATGATCTCCCATAATCGAGCTGTTCCTTTTCAATACACCATGGGAATTACAGTTTTGTTCAGGTTTTTACTGGACATGCTATACCTGATAATTCTTCTCGAAATACTGACATTTTGGGGACTAGTGATCCTTTACTGTTCCTATAGATAGTTTGGACACTGCCCATTTATATATACTTTAACTGATTAGTTGTTTTGTGCACATAGCGGTTCCTACCTGTTATGGTGAATAGGTAAATAGGAAGATAAGGATCTTATCTTCCTATTTACCTATTCATCATATCAAGCAGTTACCTACGTAAACCGGCTCGGATCTGGCAGCAGCATATGTGGACCACTAATGTGAATTTACCTCTGGCATTTGGTGAGCATGGTTTTTCTTTCCTTCACCCGCCTAACTTATTGACCTATACCATGTTATACCATGTGGCGCCGTGGTTTTTTCTCTTTTTTTTTTTTTCTCTTTTCCTCACTACCTATTATGGTGTACCGAGTCACTTGGCATGTTCGTCCCTCATATAGGGATTGATGGAGTTTAAGAGACACTGTACAACCAGTCACTAAAAAAAAAAGCTTGTCATGTCAGCCCTATTCTTCTATGTAGTGAACAGACTCGAGTTTGCAACACAGTTGGAAACATTTTCCTAAAAAAATTCAATATTGCCTGTCACTCCAGTACAGTTTATTTTTTCCTTTTTGGACTTATTATATATTAGAACAGAATGCTGTCCACAATGACATCATAATGGTACAGTTGCGGGACAACTGCTTCTTTAGCAAGAATAGTCATAAGTACAGGCAAATGCGTCTATAGCGACATGTATCCGTTATGAATACACGGCCTCATTTCTCTTTTGTATGCCGCCCAAATTTAATAATGTGGCATATTTCTAACAAAGTAACCATTTAACAATTGTTTCCTCTATTTCATGTGGAAATGTAATAAGAATTTGAAGAAAACATTATATACCCATAGTGTCTGAAGTAATAACCATTATTTCCTCCTTTAAATTTTTTTGGTCAGCATGCTCACTACACCACTAGATGAATACCTTTAGGGGTTTATTTTTCAAAATGGGGTCATTTCTGGGTGGTTATTTTTTTTTTGTTCAGGCAGCTCAATGCCTCTAAATGTATGATATGGGGCCTAGAGTATATTCAATTGTGCCCTGAAAGCCAAAGGGTTCTCCCTCTCTTTTTGGCCCAGCCACACGTCTAGTAAGCTGATTGAGGCCACAATGGGGTATTTTTGAACACAGGAGAAACAGAGTGATAGATTTTGGGGTGTGTTTCTTCATTCTAAAATTCGCTTTACAAATAAATTGGTCTTTAAAATAATACTTTTATGAAAAAAGTAAAAAAATGTTTCACTTGCTTTGCATTCAATTCAGAAAGAAACTGTGGGGTCAAAATACTTACTACACCCCTAGATAAATACAAACAGAAAAAATGGGACATAAATATCAAAACCACAAAAAAGGCCATACTCACTAGGTAGGTGGGTGGGTGAAAACCCGTTCCCATCAGGACGCAGACGGGTCAAAGAATGCTGCAGAAGGAGTGTGCATTAAATAGTGATAGCCCCTCCCACTAGTCTTGAGGGGAGTGGCGGACTAAGTGCTCAAAGGTGTGCGATAAATGTGTGTCAGTGTAGTGCTAGGGTGTGAATGGATGGTAAAAAATAAATATGTATGTATGAAAGTGTCAGAACTGTGTAATAATGTAATAAAAATAAATAAATAAATGTGATGAATAGGGGTCAGTGCTGTGAATAGTACATGGGGTGTCAGTACTATGTGTAATACGTGGAGGGATAATGTGCTGGTTGTCAGGCATGGCGTATCTTGCCGAATAACAGCCTATTTGTAACGCCGCTAGTGTTAGCTCGAGCTTTGCGTATTTTGGCCAAAATAACAACTAATACCCCATGTTTCATGGATATTTCTTACTACGTATACTACACTTTTTTTCAGGACGCAGCCGGGTCTTATATGCTGGGAGGGCATGATGTGCTGGCGTTTGGTTTGGAATGCAGAGCAGCCCGCTTTAGCTAACACTAGCGGCGTTACAAATAGGCTGTTATTCGGCAAGATACGCCATGCCTGACAACCAGCACATTATCCCTCCACGTATTACACATAGTACTGACACCCCATGTACTATTCACAGCACTGACCCCTATTCATCACATTTATTTATTTATTTTTATTACATTATTACACAGTTCTGACACTTTCATACATACATATTTATTTTTTACCATCCATTCACACGCTAGCACTACACTGACACACATTTATCACACACCTTTGAGCACTTAGTCCGCCACTCCCCTCAAGACTAGTGGGAGGGGCTATCACTATTTAATGCACACTCCTTCTGCAGCATTCTTTGACCCGTCTGCGTCCTGATGGGAACGGGTTTTCACCCACCCACCTACCTAGTGAGTATGGCCTTTTTTGTGGTTTTACCCCTAGATAAATACCTTAAGTGGTCTATTTTTCTAAATAGGGTCAGTTATGGGGAGTTTCTATCGTTCTGGCAGCTCAATGCCTCTCCAAATCTACAGTGGGGCCTAAAACATTCTGAAGCAAAATTTGTCCTAGAAGCTACTGTGTGCTCTGTTCCTATTGGGGACCACAATGGGTGTATTTTTGAACACAGGAGAAACAGGGTGATAGATTTTGGGTTGTGTTTCTTCATTCGCATATTTGCTTTACAAAGAAATCTTTCTTTAAAATGACACATTTGTGAAAAAAGTGAATTGGTTTTTTTCACCTGCTTTGCATTAACCAGTTCAGGACCGGCTATTTTGAGCCTTCAGGACCAGACACCGTTTAGCCCTTTTTAGCACGTGTTAGTTAAATAGCTATAACTTTTTTATTTGTTGGGCTAACGACTGGATTTTTGCGATGTTTTTTCCGTCTACAATGCAGGTTTCTTTTTTTATCGTTTTTATACACATGCTTTTTGCTATTTTAGAATTTTTATTCTTAAAGTTTGAAAATAATAGTAAAAAAATAAGCTTTTTTACGTTTCAGCTATTTTTTTTGGTAATAACATAGTTTTACCCAAAAATATACCTTTTATTTGTGATCGTCATTGTCTACCGTATTTTAATATATTACATGTCTATATTAGGGTAATTGGGTCAGCACCAGCGTTACAACAATGATTGGCGGCGGGGAACGTTTTTTTTTTTGGCGTGGGTATTTTATGTGTATTTATTATTAATTTTTTTTTTGCACTTTACTTTACTATTTTTTTTATTACTATGGTCTGTCCCTCAAAGGTCAAAAAAGACCTTTGGGGAACATTATATATTTTTTTTATTTCTTTTACACCATGCTTTTCCTCTGTAACTGGAGCTGCACAGCAGCCCCAGTTACAGGCGAAATCAGCCCTCTCATAGTGACGATTGTCACTAATAGGGCTGTGCTGGGTCTAGTAAGACCGGCACCCGGCGATCATGTGACCAGTCACATGAACACCGGGACCAATAGAGACAGCGGCGCGGCCGCTGCCTTTATTCCTATACACAGCACGCATTGAGCCCTGTGTACACGTGATCAGAGAAGACAGAAGCAGCGAAAGCTGCTTCTATCCTCTCTTCAGGGTCCCCGGCAGTCAGTCACTGACAGCCGGAGACCTGACATTCAGCTGCCCGATCGCTCGGGCAGCAAGTTAAAACCCTAGCCATGAAAAGTCTATGACTCGGGTTTTAAGGACCCTGACAGCTGGCCGTAAAAACACAGCCAGCGGTCGGGAACCAGTTAAATTCAGCAAGAAACTGTGGGGTCAAAATACTTAATACACCCCTAGATAAATACCTTAAGGGGTCTCATTTTCTAAATGGGGTAGTTTATGGGAGTTTCTCTCGTTCTGGCAGCTCAATGCCTCTCCAAATGTGCATTGTGGCCTAGAAAATTTCCAACCAATATTGGTGTCCTGAAAGCTACCGTGTGCTCTGTTCCTTTTGGGCCCTGCTGTGTGTCCAGGTATCATTCATATATTGAGTGCTGGGCTGTTGAATTATATATTTTTAAAAACAAAATTAAATTTACATGCTGCAAAAAGTTTGAGTACTGTATGTGACTGCTATAAGGGATCAGGATTATTGTTAACCATCAGAGGATAGAACTCTGTCCAGGTCATGTGATAGCCACACAGGTGCAGGACCTGATACAGTACAGTACCTATTACAGTACAGTTCTCAGAGCGGTGTCTTGTAACGAGCCATGCACCTGTGTGACCATCACATGACCAGGACAGATTTTTTTTTTTATGACCTGGGAATAAACAATGAAAGTTTCTATTAAATGATTTGAATAATTCAATATAATTTATTTTCTGAAACTGGAATACCTCTGTCTGCTTTATGGACTAACTGCCACCACTTTCCTGCTGCAAGCCAATAAAAAATGTTGCTTCAACCTGGGCCTGTAATTTTATGAGAAAATCAAGTGGAGAGAATATGTAAAAATATTTGTATATGATTTTAGTTACAATTTGGAAACCTAATTTTAGGAGATTAAAATGTGTTCAACATTTATTTTTTATGTCTGTGTAAAATGCATCTGTGATAATATTGATTTAAATCCTGATGTTTTTAATCTGACAAAAATGCAAGAAGAATAACAAAAATGTAGTTATAGGGATTTTTATGCTAGACACATGAACCAATAAAAAACTGTTACTGTCTCAAGGTACCTGACGCATATTAATTAATTGCCTTGCAAAACAAATAAACAGGTAGTGAATTAATGGTGTCTCCTCTCTTACTGTAGAAATAATATTTTATAGTCTTTAAAATGGAAGGTAATGAGACTCTTGTAGAGCACGCTATTCACTGGAAATAACACGAAGACTCATTTTCTGTTGATGGATTAGGATTTCCTGTTGCTTGGAGTTTTCTGCAGCAAAGTCATTTCAGCCATAGATTTAATTCTTTTTTTTAATCAGCAAAATTTCTTTCAAAACAACCAAAACCAGGATGATTTATTGTACTACTTCAAATAATTGTATATATAGAAACTTGATTAATTACTATTAATGAGGTTCTTCCAGGGGCGTAGCGGGGGAGGGGGGCAGGATATCTAGATACAGGGCTAGGATATTGAACCAAATCTTTGCCCTGGGTGAAGGAAAGTCTGGTTTTAACTCACTTATGCAGAACTAGAGCTAAGGCGGGATTCACACGACCGGGTCGTTCTCGAGCCCGAGTGTCGGCCGGTAAAATCGGCCATTTTGCCCTGCCAGTTTGCATTAAAGTTTTGCATCCGTGCCGGGCCGGGCAGATCCGGACAGTGACATCAGCGGCAACTCCTGAAGGGGAATCCCCATGTGTTCGGGGATTCCGCTTCAGGAGTTTCCCCTGATGTCACTGCCCAGATATGGACAGAGACATCAAGCGCTCTGTCCAGGAGCGGAATCCCCGAAAACACGGAGATTCCGCTCCTTCAAGGAGCTAAAGTGCGGCTAGCACATAGCAGAGCGGGGAGATACCTCCCCGCTCTGCTATAGTGGCGTCGCTACAGTAGTAGCAGCCGCAGCAGCTGCAGCTGCTAGCGGCGCCATCGAAGGTGTCGCCGGGCCAGGGTGCTTTTAAAACAAGCTGGGGAAGGGAGCCAGCGCAGCGCTCCCTTCCACCTGCTGTACACCCCGGCCCTGCCACACAGTGTACAGCGATGCCATTCGTCCGAATGGCATCAACTCCTCCTCCTCACATGTACTCTGCGCTGTGAGGAGGAGGAGATAGAGCGCAAGAGCCGGAAAACACATCCCGGTGATGGCCGTGTAATACCCGGCCCCATAGACTTCTATGGGAGCCGGGCGCCCGGGTACCCGGGGGAAGGTAGAGCATGTCCTATTTTTTGACAGCCGGTTTTCCCGGCCGTCAAAAAATCGGTCGTGTGAATAGCCCCATTAGGGGTCTATTATTCCTAATGCAGCCGGGTGCCGGCCGATTTATGAACGGCCGGCACCCGGCCGGGAAACCCTGCCATGTGAATGAGGCCTAACTCTTATTTTATCCTACTTTATAGCCATGTGTTTGCTAAACAGGTCCTTCTCAATGAATTACAATATCATAAAAAAGTTAATTCATTTAAGTAATTCAATTCAAAAAGTGAAATTCATATATTATAAAGATTCATTACACACAGAATAATCTAGTTCCAGCATTTATTTCTTTTAACCCCTTCCCGCCGAATCACGTACAGTAACGTGATTAAAACTGGTGTCTTACCGCATTTTCACGTTACTGTACGTGATGGAGATGAAGCTGGCTCAGGAGCTGAGCCAGCAACATCACCGCCGGGTGACAGCTGTATGTCACAGCTGGCACCCTGAGGTATTGGCCAGGACCGGAGCTAGCCTCCGATCCGACCGATTAACCCCTCACATGCTGCATTCAATAGAGATCGCAGCATGTGAGGAGTTTATAGCCACCGGCACCCCAGCAACGTGATCGCTGGGTTGCCGGTGGCTGCAAAGGCGATGGCAGGGCTAATACTTACCTCCCGGTCTGCCAGTAATGGAATCCTCCTATGCCCCATCGTCGGTGGGGCCCAGGAGGCTTCCGATACCATCGGCAAGATGGCTCCGGCTCAGCTTCCGGCTCAGAAGCTGAGTCGGCGTCATCAGCAGTGGGTGTCCGCTGTATTTTACAGCGGACACCCCGATCTATCGCCAGGAACTGGAGCTAGCTCCGATTCCTGGCATTAATCCCTTCGATGCAGCAATCCATTGTGATCGCTGCATCCTAGAGGTTTGTAGAAAATCGGCAGCCTTGCCATGCGATGGCAAGGCTGGCGACTGTTACTATGGCAGCAGGAGCCCTAACAATGGACTCCTGTCTGCCATTACGTAAGCTAATTAGGCCCCGCCCAGAGGCAGAGCCTGATCGGCTTGCTGTCAGTGAACGACTGACAGTTCCAATTCATTGCACTACATAGGTAGTGCAATGTATTAGAAAATCAAACAAACAGTTGGACATTCAAGTTCCCTAGTGGGACTAAATAAAAGTGTAAAAATAGTAAAAATATACAATAAAAGTTTCAAGTAATAAAATAAAACACAATCGCCCTTTTTCCCTTATCAAGTCATTTATTATTGAAAAAAATAATAAAGCCATACATATTTGGTATCGCTGCGACCGTAACTACCTGAACTATAAAATATTATGTTATTTATCCAGCACAGTGAACGCCGTAAAAAAACCTCAAAAACACTGCCATAATTACTGTTTTTTTGGTCACTGTCTTCCAAAAATTGAAATAAAAAGTGATCATACAATAAACATACAATAAAAGTTTCAAGTAATAAAATAAAACACAATCGCCCTTTTTCCCTTATCAAGTCATTTATTATTGAAAAAAATAATAAAGCCATACATATTTGGTATCGCTGCGACCGTAACTACCTGAACTATAAAATATTATGTTATTTATCCAGCACAGTGAACGCCGTAAAAAAAACTCAAAAACACTGCCATAATTACTGTTTTTTTGGTCACTGTCTTCCAAAAATTGAAATAAAAAGTGATCAAAAAGTCGCATGTATCCAAAAATGGTACCTATAAAATCTATACCTCGTCTCTCAAAAAACAAGCCCTCACACAGCTCTATCGACGAAGAAATTTAAAAGTTATGGCTCTCACAACATGGCGACAGAAAAAATACATTCTCTTTACAAAAGTAATTTTATTGTGCAAAAAGTTATAAAAAGTTCTATAAATTAGGTAACGCCGGAATCGTACTGACCCGCGGAATAAAGGTAACATGTAGTTTATAACGCATGGTGAACGCTGTATATTAAAAAAAAACTATGGCAGAATTGCTGTTTTTTTGTCAACTTGCCTCCCAAAAAAAGGATAAGTGATCAAAAAGTCGCATGTACCCCAAGACGGTACCAATAAAAGCTACAGCATAAAAAAAGCCCTCATACCACTACGTCTATGAAAAAATAAAATAAGTTAAGGCTCCAATAATTCAGGAAAGAAAAATATCCAGTTGTAACGGCCCGAGGGGAACATTTCTTCTGTTTCAAAAGGCAATGTATCAAGGCACTAAAATTAGGGAACCAGGAAGGGGAGGGCCCAAACATATGTGCTGGAAGCGAGGGCGCCCGTATTATACCAGGACAACACTTTCCCGGCAAAATTCCCCAAACTGCAAAGGTGCGGAGTGTGGACCAAAAGGGGGATAAGGAAGGACATTTATCAGTGCGACATCGGCATGTGCAGAAAGGATAGATCACAGCGTAATACACATCTATGGATCATTTTATTATTTTTTTTACCTTCTTATTATACCCCCTGACTAAGCCCCTGATGTACTCTGCCGAGTTCACATCTGCCCCCACATTATAAACGGAAACACCAGTGATACTCCAAACAAAACTATTACCAAACAAATTCCACGCTCCAAAAGCCAAATGGCGCTCCCACCCATCTGAGCCCTACAGTGAACCCAAACAGCAGTTTACTTCCACATATATGGCATCGTCATACCCGGGAGAACCCTTTTAACAATTTTTGGGTGTGTGTCCCCAGTGGCACAAGCTGGGCACGACATATTTGACACTGAATTCGTATATCTAGGGAAAATTTTTAATTTGTACCTTCTGCAACGCAATCATTAATGGAAAAGACACGTGGAGTGAAAATGCTCACTACACCCCTTAATAAATGCCTTGAGGGGTGCAGTTTCCAAAATGGGGTCACTTCTCACGGGTTTCTTTTATTATTTCACATCAAAGCCTCTGCAATTGTGAACCAATACTTTATATGTCGCCAAATTAGGCCTCAATTTTCAATTTTACATGGTACTCTTTCACTCCTGAGCCCTGTGGAATGTCCAGGCAAAAGATTATTGCCACATGTAGGGTGATTCTAAAACAGTGAAACACTGCATAATAATTGAGAGCTGTCTTGTTATGGTGGCACAAGCCGGGCACCACATATTGGGGAGTATCTAAGGAAAAATTCCCATTTTCACTCTCCCACATCGTGTGCACACGAATTTCTGCAAAACACATGTGGGGTTTACATGCTCACTACACCCCTAGGTGAATACCTTGAGGGTGTTGTTTCCAAAATGGGGTCACTTCTGGGGGGGATCCACTATTTTGGTCCCACAGTTTTCTCAATGGAGTCACTTTTTTGGCGTTTTCACTGTTTTAGTCCTTTAGGGGCTTTGCAAATGCGACATGGCCTCCGCATACCATTCCTGCTAAATTTGAGCTCCAAAAGCTAAATAGCGCTCTTTCCCTTCTAAGCCCTGCCGTGTGTCCAAACAGTCATTTATTACCACATGTGGGGTATTGTTTTACTCGGAAAAAATTGCTTTACAAATGTTGTGGTGCTTTTTCTCCTTTAGTCCTTGTGGAAATTAGAAAAAAATAGCTAAACCTACATTTTCTTTGAAAGAATGTAGATTTTCATTTTCATGGCCCATTTTCAATAATTTCTGCAAAAAACCTGCGGGGTCAAAATGCTCACTACACCCCTAGATCGATTCCTCAAGGGGTGTAGTTTTCTCAATGGAGTAACTTTTTGGGCGTTTTCACTGTTTTGGTCCCATAGGGGCTTTGCAAATGCGACATTGCCTCCGCAAACCATTTCTGCTAAATTTGAGCTCCAAAAGCCAAATGGCGCTCTTTCCCTTCTAAGCTCCGCCGTGTGTCCAAAACAGCCGTTTATTACCACATGTGGGGTATTGTTTTACTTGGGAGAAATTGCTTTACAAATGTTGTGGTGCTTTTTCTCCTTTAGTCCTTGTGGAAATTAGAAAAAATTAGCTAAACCTAAATTTTCTTTGAAAGAATGTCGATTTTCATTTTCACGGCCTACTTCCAATAATTACTGCAAGAAACCTGCGGGGTCAAAATGCTCACTATACCCCTAGATAATTTCCTCAACGGGTGTAGTTTCCCAAATGGGGTTACTTTTGGTGGATTTCCACTGTTTTGGCACCGAAAGAGCCCTTGAAACCTGACATGGTGCCTAAAATATTTTCTAATAAAAAGGAGGCCCAAAATCCACTATGTGCTCCTTTGCTTCTGAGGCCGGTGCTTCAGTCCAGTAGCACACAAGGGCCACATGTGGGATATTTCTAAAAACTGCAGAATATGGGCAATAAATATTGAGTTGTGTTTCTCTGGTAAAAACTTCTGTGTTACAAAAAAAATAGATTAAATATGAATTTCTGCAAAAAAAAAATGACATTTGAAAATGTCACCTCTACGTTGCTTTAATTCCTGTGAAACGTTTAAAGGGTTAAGAAACTTTCTAAATGCTGTTTTGAATACTTTGAGGGGTGAAGATTTTAAAATGGGGTGACTTTTTGGCGGTTTCTAATATATAAGGCCCTAAAAGCCGCTTCACAACTCAACTGGCCCCTGTAAAAATAGCATTTTGAAATTTTATTGAAAATGTGAGAAATTGCTGCTAAAGTTCTAAGCCTTGTGACGTCATAGAAAAATAAAAGGACGTTCAAAAAACGATGCCAATCTAAAGTAGATATGTGGGGGATGTTAATTAGCAACAATTATGTGTGGTATAACTGCCTATCTTACAATCAGATACATTTACATTTAGAAAAATGCTAATTTTTCACAAAATGTTGGTGTTTTTCACTGGTAAATATTGAATTTATCGACCACATTTTTCCACTATCATAAAGTCCAATGTGTCTCAGATTCACTTTGATAGGTAAAAGCATTCCGGAGTTATTACCACATAAAGGGAAATATGTCAGATTTGAAAAAATGGGTGTGGTCCTGAAGGCCAAAATGAGCTTTGTCCCGAAGGGGTTCATGTTGATGATTATGGATGACAGTTAATGAAAACCCAAAATTTAGTCTCTCAGAAAACTAGAATATTGAGTAAAAGTTGAAGATTGTAGATTCATGGTGTCACACTCTAACCAGCTAATCAACACAAAACACCTGCAAAGCTTTCCTAAGCCTTTAAATGGTTCAGTAGGCTACACAATCATGGGGAAGACTGCTGACTTGACAGTTGTCAAGAAGGCAGTCATTGACACCCTCCACAAAGGAGGATAAGAAACAAAAGGACATTACTAAAGAAACTGGCTGTTCACAGAGTGCTGTATCCAAGCATATTAATGGAAAGTTGAGAGAAAGGAAAAAGTGTGGTAGAAAAAGGTGCACAAGCAACAGGGATAACCGCAGCCTTGAAAGAATTCTCAAGAAAAGCCCATTCAAGAATCTGGGGGAGATTCACAAGGAGTGGACTGCGACTGGAGTCAGTGCTTCAAGAGCCACCACACAAAGACGTATCCAGGACATGGGCTACAACTGTCTCATTCCTTGTGTCAACCCACTCATGACCCAGAGACAACGTCAGAAGTGTCTTACCTGGGCTAAGGAGACAAAGGACTGGTCTGTTGCTCAGTGGTCCAAAGTCCTGTTTTCAGATGAAAGTAAATTTTGCATTTAATTTGAAAATAAAGGTCCCAGAGTCTGGAGGAAGAGTGGAGAGGCATCAATCCAAGTTGCTTGCGGTCCAGTGTGAAGTTTCCACAGTCAGTGATGGTTTGGGGAGCCATGTCATCTGCTGGTGTTGATCCACTGTGTTATATCAAGTCCAGAGTCAACGCAGCCGCCTACCAGGATATTTTTAGGCACTTCATGCTTCCCTCTGCTGACAAGCTTTATGGAGATGCTGATTTCATTTTCCAGCAGGACTGCCAAATGTACCAATACCTGGTTTAATAACCATAGTATCACTGTGCTTGATTGCCCAGCCAACTCGCCTGACCTAAACCCCATAGAGAATGTATGGGGTATTGTCAAGAGGAAGATGAGACACCAGACCCAACAATGCAGACGAGCTGAAGGCCGCTATCAAAGCAACCTGGGCTTCCATAACACCTTAGCAGTGCCACAGGCTGATCGCCTCCATGCCACGCTGCATTGATGCAGTAATCCATGCAAAAGGAGCCCTGACCAAGACTTGAGTGTATATACTGTACATACATTTCAGTAGGACAACATTTCTGTATTAAAAATCATTTTTGAAAATGGGCTTATATAATATTCTAGTTTTCCGAGAGACTAATTTTCTGAGAGACTAAATTTTTGGTTTTCATTAACTGTTAGTTATAATCATCAACATTAAAATAAAAAAATGCTGGAAATAGATCTCTCTGTGTGTGTAATGAATCTGTAGAATATATGAGTTACTCTATTTGAATTTAATTACTGAAATAAATTTACTTTTTGATGATATTCTAATTCATTGAACTGTAAATGCGCAGGTGTCCTAGAGTTACACCTGTACCTGCACAGGAATATGACCATGACACAGAAGTGATGCTCTATATATCTATGCAGGTGCAGCTGTAACTATATATGATATAGTCCTAGGAAACCTGATGTTTTATTGCGGATGCAAGGTCAAATATCAAGAAAAATATGTAACCCCTTTAACAATAAAAAAAAAAAAGTTATAACACATCATATAGATTTCAGTTTATTATATTGGAACAGTGTTGCACCATAGATTCAACAATTGTAATGAAAAGTCAATGTTGACAAGAATATATTTTTGAAAGTAATATAAATAGTGTGGGTTTATTTTTCATGATAGTGGAATATATATACAAGGCACAAAAACGTAGATTTATAGACTATTAGAAAGTACCTTGTTTGGAAACGGTGGGGAGCTTTGGTTGCCCATTTATTGCGGCCTTTTTTCTGGCACTTGAGGCCTGACCAAACTAAAAACTCCAATTAGCATAAAATTCATTATCTCAAATTGGACCATGATTTTCTGCAGATGTCATTAAAATATAAAGAGCTGTTTCACTAGACTTTATCATAATAAGTGAAATTAGACAGGAATGCTCATATAATATCCTAGGGATTCCGCACCCTCTAAAAGTTAACAGATATTTAACCCTTAATGACTGGCCTATTTTGGGCCTTCATAATGTTTTTTCATCTTCGCATTCCACGAGCCATAATTTTCTTTATTTTCAACTTAGCTATATTAGGTCTTGTTTTTTGGCTGGTCAACTTGTAGCTTTTATTGCCATTAACAAAAACAGCAAAATTGCCTTTTTTTTCTGCGATGTCTCACTAGTTGACTTAACGCTGAGAACAATTGAATGTTTATATAATACTTTTAAATACTTAGTATATCAAAGCTTTATTTCATGTCCGTGTATTACTGACAGGCAATCCATTAGCCTATACTCTGGCATGGCCTAATAGGCAGATACCTATGGCAGACCTGGGGCTTTGTTAGGCCTCCTCCTGCCATGTTAACCCATCTGTGCCAAGCCACAGGGTGCAGTTGGGCTGAGAGAGCGCCCCCTCCCTCTGTCAAGCTATTGATCATGGCATCTAAGCAGTTAAACGGCCAGAATCCGATCTTCACAGTCGGGTACCGCGGTGATTGTGCTGGTCCACAACATATTAGGTGACCGCAATTAGAACATAATAGTCCATAATAGTCCATTTTTAGGAAGGGGTTAAAGGGAATCTGTCACCAGTTTATTAATTTCCTATCTCCTAACTAATCTAATTAAAAAAAACTACAGTGTGATTTGTTTTAAAAAATGCTTATTATTTGCAAAGTTATGAGCATTTTTCGAAATATGTAAATGAGCCTTTATTAGACAACTGGGAGGTAACACCAGTGATTCTCCTGAGGTGGAGCTACGTCACAGCCTCTGACGCTGTCCTATCAGCATGAAGCTGCTTCACACAGTGTGAGAGACTGAGACTGGAGGGAAGGGGGATCACTTCAAACAGCCATATCTCGGGCTGTGGACTACCTAGAACAGCAATTCTGGTGGCATATGAAAGAGGAGATTCTATCTTTAATATGACACCAGGATTGCCAGCTGTAACACAACCGGAGACATCGCCAGTTGAAAACACATTCGGGAATGGAAGCTGTATACTATAAGATCACACTGTGATGCTGGGCAGGGAAGGGGGTGAAGCTGTATGCTGATTGGGCAGCGTCATACAGAAAACATTACACCACCCAGAGTGAAAAGAAAGAGTCACCTCCTATTTGGCTATTAGAGCCACATTAGCATATTTAGAAAAATGCTCACAACTTTGCAAATAATAAACGTATTTTAACACAAATCACACTATAGTTATCAGTAGCAAAGCGCCTATTAGATTAGTTAAGAGATAGGGAATTGATCAACTGGTGACAGAGTCCCTTTAAGGAATCCCTTTCCGAATAGTTTTCTCTTGGATAATCATTAAGGGTAAAAGTTGAATTGTTGACATTGTTGACAATGGTGCATATATTTAACTTTTATGAAGTCCTCACATTTCTTAACATAATCTCCAGTTAGGAGCTATACAGGGCCTCTTTGTAAAATCAGGGAGTAAATGGTGGCATGACCATTGAGCTACCTCTACTCTTCCTTGTTCGGTATTGGGGCCGTGCCTGTAAAGAGGGTGCGCTGTCTAGAATGGAGGATAACCTGAGCTGGGTGATGTTCTTGTTGGACAACAGAACAGCCCCAAAGGCAGCCTCTATGGTACATAGTGTATGTCCTGATCTCCAGGGTATAACCAAAGCATAACCATGCAGAATGGCAATATTAACCCCTTAAGGACACAGACAATTTGAGTTTTTTCATTTTTTATTTTTCCTCCTCACATTCCAAAAGACATAACTTTTTTATTTCTTCGTCAACATAGCCATATGAGGGCTTGTTTTTTGTGGGACAAGTTGTAGTTCTTCATGGCACCATTTATTGTACTGCATAATTTAGTGGGAAGCGGAAAAAAAATATTTGTGGGGTGAAATGGGCAAAAAACAGCGATTACGCCATTTTTTGGGGGTTTCGTTTTTACGGAGTCCATCAGGCGGTAAAAACTACATATTCACCTTATTCTACAGGTTGATACAATTACAGCAATACCAAATTTATATGTTTTGTTTTACGTTTTACCACTTTTAAAAAAATAAAAGTATTTGCTATATTTGCATATTTTTTTACGACGTTCACAGAACGGGTTAAACAACAATATATTGTGATAGTTCAGACTTTTACGGACGCGGCAATACCAGTTATGTTAACTTTTATTTTTTTTAATATTGCTTTAGGGAAAAAATGGGAAAAGGGGGTTTTTTTGAACTTTTAATATATATTTTTTGGAACATAAAACAAAACTTTGTTTAGCTGTTTTTTTATTTTTTTTATTAGTCCTCCTAGGGGACTTAAAGCAGCTTAGATCGCTTGCATGCTATAGTGCAATGCTAATGTATTGCAGTATAACGTGATTCTGACAGTCTACATTGAAGCTCTGCCGGAGGCAGGGCTTCAGAGGAGTACAAAGATGGCAGACCTGGTAGCCATCATTAGTCCCCCAGGCTGCCATGACAACCATTGCCACCAGCTGATCGCGTTACGGGGGGACACAATGGCATATTGGAGGGGTCACCACCTGTTTCTAATAATTTAAATTCCGCGGTCGCGATTGCCCGCGAAATTTAAGGTGTTAAAAGGGGCGGAATCAAAGTGATCTTTGATTCCGCCCATTGAAATGAGGTGTCGGCTGTATAACACAGCCGTCACCCACTGAGTATGGAGCGAGCTCAGCCCGTGAGCCCGCTCCCTACTTCCCCTTAACGGCTGTCACGTACTAGTACGTGACATGTCGTTATGGGGTTAAGTTAAAAATGGATATAAATAAATCATTACGTAGTGGTCTTCCGTTGTGTATAAACTGCATATTTTGCCTTTAATGACACAGAGACAACATTAAGATACAATTAAGGCTGGGTTCACATGACCTATTTTCAGACGTAAACGAGGCGTATTATGCCTCGTTTTACGTCTGAAAATAAGGCTACAATACGTCGGCAAACATCTGCCCATTCATTTGAATGCGTTTGCCGACGTACTGTGCAGACGACCTGTCATTTACGCGTCGTCGCTTGACAGCTGTCAAACGACGACGCGTAAAAATACAGCCTTGTCAAAAGAAGTGCAGGACACTTCTTTCAGACGTAATTTGAGCCGTTCTTCATTGAACTCAATGAAGCACAGCTCAAAATTTACGGCTGTCAGAGAAGCCTCGCAAAATGCGAGGAGGAGCATTTACGTCTGAAACGAGGCAGCTGTTTTCTCATGAAAACAGTCTCTCTTTTCAGACGTAAAAGCCTGCTACCGTGTGCATATACCCTTATTGTGCATTGATCTTTATTTATTATAACTTTACATGACAGCGTTTGCTCATAAAAACAAAGCAATGGAAGGTAACTTTGAGATTGTGAACTGGTCTTTAGTTGTTCAAACTACAGATGTAGCCAAGTTTATCTTGACTGATAACTTGCTGCAGCAAGATATCACATAACAAAAGCCATTGAAAAGGAATTAAAAAAGTAATGTTAGGGCTCATTCAGACAAACGTGAGTAACGTCCGTGCGCTGCGCATGGAAATCACGCGCAGCACATGGACCCATTCATTTCAATGGGGTCGTTCACACATGCGTGAGTTTTAATGCAGCTAGAGTCCGTTGCGTGAAACTCACTGCATGTCCTATATTGATGTGTTGGGTACGTGAAAACCATCTGTGTGCGGTGCATGATTTGCGCATCAATTCAATTGAAAATAATGAATAAATAAAAAAAGATGTGCTTTGTGAGTGCATAAATAACGCATGCCACTCGCAAAGCACACTGATGCATAACGCAACACACACGGACCAGATTCAAGCCCATTTGTCGCGCGTGTGAATCTGGTGTGCTTAAAGTTGTAGCTTAATATAGTCTTAAAGTTTCTTGACACAATGTATTTAATACTTTAAAAGTCAAGATAATATGGCTACATCTGATATTCCTTGCTCATAAAGACAAATAGATGGCAGACACCTGTGAGATGCAATTGTCTGAGCTTCTAACGCCTCATGCACACGACCATTGTGCCACTCGGGCCATTTTTTACGGCATCCAAGTGGCACCCAATAGTCTTCACGGACCCATTCACTTTAGCGGGTGAATCGGGTCTGTGAAAAATGATCGAGTCTCCAATCCGAGGAAAGATAGGACATGTTCTATCTTTCCTCGGATCACTGACGGGACTCGGCCGGCGCACACGGTCATGTGCATGAGGCGTAAGTCTCTTCTCAGAGTATTTTGCGAACATAAGGTTAAAAAGTATATTATAGTATAAGTATAAGTATTTTACGTTGTTGTCAAATACTTATTGTATGAAAAGCTATTTAATTCTACACATTAGTGCCACATTGATATACAGATTTATATCACTAGGATTCACTGGTTAAGTTTCCATTTTGCCTCGATTCAAAAAATGGCTTTGCTTTGAGAATATATATTGCAGAACTTGCAGATCAATTCCCACTGAGTATTGTAAGTAATGTTGAAATTAACCTTTCAATTAGATTTGTTACACTGATAAATTTGGCGACTAGTTTTATTCCACTCTATTAGGATCTCTTTTTAAGGTATTGTCCCTAAACCTAAAACGATGAAATTGGTAATTAGCTGGTCTTCCTTAATCCTTCTAAACATAATAATTTTAATTACAAAAAAAAAATGTCCAAAGCGGAGATTTTTAATCTTAGGGATGGAAATTATTGTTGTGTTGTTATGTGCTACATTCTTCTTTTGTGATATATTCATATTTTAATGTGACTAACCACTATAACTTATCTCATTAAGAAATTATTTATGCACCTTTAGGCTGGATTCACACGAGCATATTACGTCCGTAATGGACGGAACGTATTTCGACCGCAAGTCCCGGACCGAACACACTGCAGCGAGCCGGGCTCCTAGCATCATAGTTATGTACGATGCTAGGAGTCCCTGCCTCTCCATGGAACTACTGTCCCGTACTGAAAACATGATTACAGTATGGGACAGTTGTCCCGCAGTGATGCAGGGACTCCTAGCATCGTACATAACTATGATGCTAGGAGCCAGGTTCCCTGCAGTGTGTTCGGTCCGGGACTTGCGGCCGAAATACGTTCCGTCCATTACGGACGTAATATGCTCGTGTGAATCCAGCCAAAGGGGATGTTCGCACGCTTAACAAAAAACGTCTGAAAATATGGAGTTGTTTTCAAGGGAAAACAGCTCCTGATTTTCAGACGTTTTTTGAGCAACTCGCGTTTTTCGCGGCGTTTCTCGCTGCATTTTCGCAGTGTTTTTTTGGGGCCGTTTTTGGAGCTGTTTTCAATATAGTCTATCAAAAACTGCTCCAAAAACGTCCCACGAAGTGTCCTACACTTCTTTTGATGAGCCGTCATTTTACGCCCCGTATTTTGACAGCGACGCGTAAAATTAAGGCTCGTGGGAACAGAACCCCGTAAAATCCATTGAAAGCAATGGGCAGATGTTTGTAGGCGTATTAGGGACGTTTTTTCAGGAGTAATTCGAAGCGTAAAACACTTGAATTACGTCTGAAAAAAGGCCGTGTGAACATACCCTTAGAGAAGAAATATTCAAAAGTTTCTTTATCCAAAAATGCAAAAACTACAAAAAAATATTGCTCTTACTTCACATTGGGACACCCATGACCCCCATTGATATACATTTCATTTAGAAAAAAAACTTTCCCATCATACAGCCTGTAACATTTTAGGACTTTGTCTAATATTTGCATGCTAAAATGTCATTGTAGTAATGAAAAGGTCTAAATGTTTCACCAGATAGCTCGATAAAAAGTGGCTTTTTACATAGTGAGCTGATCATAGATTGTCCTGCTGCTGGGACTCAAGCAACTGTAATCTGTTGGAAAACCTGGTAGCAAGTGTACAATTTCCCTGCAGTGCCATCACAGGGTAAATGGTGCATTATACAGTTAGGGTATGTTCACACGCTAGCTGGCTTTTACGGCTGAAATGACAGCCTGTTTTCAGCCGTAATTCCTCCTCCTCGTAATATACGAGGCGTCTGTGACGCTCGTATATCTTGAGCTGCTCTTCATTGAGTTCAATGAAGAACGGCTCAAATTACGTTGCAAAGAAGTGCCCTGCACTTCTTTGCCGAGGCAGTCGATTTACGCGTCGTCGTTTGACAGCTGTCAAACGACGACGCGTAAATGACAGGTCGTCTGCACAATACGTCGGCAAACCCATTCAAATGAATGGGCAGATGTTTGCCGACGTATTGTAGCCCTATTTTCAGACGTAAAACGAGGCATAATACGCCTCGTTTACGTCTGAAAATAGGTCGTGTGAACCCAGCCTTACCATTGCTGTCAATGTAACGCAGTGACATGCCGAGTCCACCACTCTTTGTAGCCACTCTTCCCTCAGGATTTATAATTTATAATATTTGAAGATGTATTTTCTAAACCAGAGAATCTTAAAATCTTTTCCATATATATATATATATATATATATATATATACACACACACACACACACACACACAATATTGTGCAAAAGTCTTTGTTGTGGAAAAATGCTGAAGTGTTATTAGGTCTTTTTATCAATTAACAAATGCAAAGTGAATAATCTGAAGATAAATCTAAATGAAATCAATATTTGGTGTGACTACCCTTTGCCTTCAATACAGCGTCAATTCTTCTAGGTAAACTTGCACACAGTTTTTGAAGGAATTCGGCAGGGAGGTTGTTCCAAACATTTTGTAGAACTGACCACAGATCTTCTGTGGATAAAGACTTCCACAAATCATTCTTTATCTTCATGTAATCCCAGAAAGACTTGATGATGTTGAGATCAGGGTATTGTGGGGGCCATACATCGCTTCCAGGGCTCCTTGCTCTTTTTTACACTGAAGATAGTTCTTAATGACATTGTCTGTATGTTTGGGGTCGCTGTCCTGCGGCAGAAAGAATTTGGAGCCAATTAGACGCCTCCCTGATGATATTGTATGATGGATAAGTATCTGGATGAATTTTTTAGCATTGAGGAAACCATTATTTATGACCAAATACCCAATTCCATTTGCTGAAATGCAAACCAGACTTGCAAGGAACCTCCACCATGCTCCACTGTTGCCTGCAGACATTTATTATTGTACCGCTCTTAAGCCTTTCTGCGAACAAACTGCCTTCTGTTACAGCCAAATATTTGAAATTTTGACTCAGTCCAGAGCACCTGCTGCCATTTTTCTGCACCCCAGTTTCGATGTTTTTCTGCATAGTTGATTTGCTTGGCCTTGTTTCCACGTCGAATGTATGGCTTTTTGGCCGCAATTGTTTCATCAAGACCGCTACTGGCCAGATTTCTCCAAACAGTAGATGAGTGTACCAGGGTCCCACAAGTTTCTGCCAGTTCTGAGCTGATGACACTGCTGGACATCTTCCGATTTCGAAGGGAAGTAAGCATTTGTGTCTTTGATTAGCTACACTAAGTTTTCTTGGCTGACCACTGCGTCTTCAGCCCTTAACATTGAGTGTTTCTTTGTGCTTCTTCAAAAAAGCTTGAACAGCACATCTTGAAACCCCAGTCTGCTTTGAAATCTTTGCCTGGGAGAAACCTTGCTAATCCAGTATAACTACCTTGTGTCTTGTTGTTGTGCTCAGTCTTGCCATGGTGGACCTGTGACATGAAATTGTCTTCCATAACCTCACCTTTGTAGCAGAGTTTGGCTGATCCTCACCCAGTTTTAAGCCTCCTACACAGCTGTTTATGTTATAGTTCATGACTGTGTTTCAACCTACATATGAAAATGATGATCATTATCACCTGTTTGTTATGATTGGTTAATCACATAATGGTTAATATGACACTTATTATATTTTCATATTATAGCAGCACTTTTACCCACATGTAAAAGTCACTGAAATGTGTCTGGTAGAATAAAAGGGCTGGCGCTATGTGTGAAAATTGCATTGTTTTCTGTCAGACTGGCCTACAACCACATAAAGATGATCATTGAGAAGCTGCTAGAATTTTTCTACTTCTATAGATATTACCTTGTAGAACCCCTCTTCATTTAAAGCACAAGTTCGATTTTTTTTTTATGCTGCTACTTATTGCTGAAGGACACTCTTGGAGAATGAAGTCTAAAAATAGGAATAAATAAAGTCAATTAGTTCAGGGCAAACATGATCAGATTATTATTAATTTTTCTAAGGTATGAAAGTATTTTTCATTTGTTTCATATCTTGTAAACAGAACTACCTGTTAATAATATCCACCATAGTAATACGGTACTGCTCTTGGGAAACAAATTGGGATTTCATTGGTCCTAGAGCATCCTAACCCTTTTTGAGGCAACTTTCTAATATATGTCTGTATTGAGAGGGATTGATAATATCTATAGTGAGTGTGCTACTCTCTCCATGGCCCAACCAGTACATTCATCACTAACTTTATCACCATATCATTTTTGTTTTATCTGTCAGATTCTGTTTAATCCATTTTATTCCGTATGTACCCAAAGAAGCCTGTACATACATTGTGTGGCTTCATGTCAGGGAGTAGTACGACCTCAGTGCACTGCCGTACACGTTTCATTAATACTGTATGGAGGAGTCTCCCCCGCCCCTCCATTTGCATCTAAAATAACTTCCACTCTCCTGGGAAGACTTTTTACAAGATTTTGTGTGTCTGTTGAAATTTTTGCCCATTCATCCAGAAGAGCATTTGTGAGGTCAGACGTTGATGTTGGACGAGAGGGCCTGGCTTGCAATCTACGCTCTAATTCATCCCAAAGGTGTTCAATGGGGTTTAGGTCAAGGATCTGTGCAGCCAGTCAAGTTCTTCCACACCAAACTCACCCAACCATTTCTTTATGGACCTTGCTTTGCGCACTAGGACACAGTTATGCTTAAACAGAAAAGGGCCTTCTTCAATTTTTTCCTGTAAAGTTGGAAGTGTGCAATTGTCCAATATGTCTTGGTATGCTGAAGCATTAAGATTTTCCTTCACTGGAACTAAGGGGCCTAGGCCAACCCCTGAAAAACAACCTCGTAGCATTATCCCCATTCCACCAAACTTTACAGTTGGCACAATGTCTGGCAGGTAACGTTCTCCTCGCACTTGCCAAACTCAGACTGCAAGATAGAGAAGTGTGATTCGTCACTCCACAGAACATGTTTCCACTGCTCCAGAGTCCAGTGGCGGAGCGCTTTACACTACTCCATCTGACGCTTGGCATTGTGCTTGATGATATAAAGTTTGCATGCAGCTGCTTGGACACAGAAACCCATGTCATGAAGCTCCTGTCAAGAAGTTTTTGTACCAGAGGAGGCTTGGAACGCTGCAGTTATTGAGTCAGCAGAGCGTTGACTACTTTTATGCACTCACCGCCTCAGCCCTCGTCGTCCCCGCTCTGTAACTTGCCACTTTGTGGCTGAGTTTCTGTGGCTCCTAAACGCTTCCACTTTGCAAGTTGATAGCAGAAAATGTAGGAGGGATGACATTTCATAAACTGACTTGTTACAACGGCGGCATTCTATTACAGTACCACGCTCACATTCAGTGAGCTCTTTAGAACAACCCATTCTTTCACACATGTTTATAAAGACAAACTACATGGCAAGGTGCTAAGATTTAACTCTAGTTCTAAAGGCCAGCAGACTCCCAATGATCCACTTGGATCAATGGATGGCTTAAACACACACAAGAATTCTAATTTGTAAAGGCGTCTGCATGGCTGGTGTGAAAAGGTGTCCACTATTTCATTACCTACATAAAGGGTAACTTAACTAAATGTTGCCAAGTGAGGGCATGGCTGCATTAAACACTTCAAAGAACATCTGAAGCAGCTGCAGGAAACGTAAAGTTTAAAGAGCAACAGGGGTGAGAGGTTCCGGATTTTTAGCTTGCAGCTCTAGTTGCCATGGAAACCACTCATGTCTTATAGTGTAACACATCTGGGTCACTTGGACTCTTACAAAGTTGAAATGAGTTGTCAGAAACAGAAGAAAAAATTGCATCAGATGTACAAGTATAAACCTTATGTTTCATGTTCCTTTCTTGCTATCTCAAATGTAATCTTTGTTCAGAAAGAAAACCGAATAAAACTAGAAATCAGAGATAATAATTTTGAAATGAAGTCAGGGCCATTCTTAATATCTGATATTATTTATGTCCAAAAAGAAATTACTAGAAAATATTACTAGTTTTCCACCCGATAAGGTTTATTAGTTTATAGGTATGTTCACTTTTAACACAAAGAGGCTGCTGTAAATATGCTTTCTAAGACGTAATTGACCAGAGCAAGGAGTCAGCAAGGAATGCTGGGAGATTTTTGCTCTAAAGCTTCATTCACACGACAGGAAAAAATTTCATTTTTTTTAACGGCCGTCACATGGCTGTTTTCAGAACAATGTAGTTCTATGACTCTATTCACTCGGCTCCTTTTTTAATGGTTCGTGAATACTGGGCATCAAAAAATAGGACGTCCTATTTTTGGCCATTTTTACAGGCCGACGGCCCCCACAGGACTCAATGGATCAGTTTTTAAGAGACGTTTTTCAGGAATCAATCCTTTGTGACGGCCATTAAAACTGATCCTGGCCCTCACTAGAGGACTCCCAGGGCACATCACTACTTTAAGCGCTGAGCCCGTCGAACCCCTTGATGTCACTGTCCATATATGGCAGTGATATCAGGGCCTTCAACTATGGAGTATCTGTCCAGAGCATCGCAATCTCTCTGGTCGGGGACTCCTGTCTTGGGAGCTTTGCCAACGCTCTTGCTGGGGATTACGGCATCTCAAAGTCCCTAACATCACTATCCATATATGGACAGTGATGTTAGGGGCGCCTCCTGGAGCAGAATCCCCGGCCAGATCGTTGCTCTAGAGGGAGCCCCAATGGCGGTATCTACAGGTGGGTGGGTGTAGTGCTACCTACAGGGGGTGGCGCTATCTACAGGGGGGATGCTATTTATAGGGAAGTGTGACGCTATCTTCAAGGGGGTGTGGCGCTATCTACATGGGCCCTATGGCACTATGTGGGCACTGTGAAACTATTGTGGGCACTGGCAGTATGTGGGCACTATCTACAAGGGCATTGCGGCACTATCTACATGGGTACTGTGGTGTTTTCAAGGGGTTTGGGCAAAAAAAACCGGGACAAATTAAATCAATCTGTTTTTTTAATGGCCATGAAAAATGGATGGAAAACGGCCATTAAAAACGCACAGACGGACTGCAAATGGATGAAAATTTGGAGACACACTAAGTTTTTAATGGCCATTTTTTTTTCCACTGTTGTGTGAATGTAGCCTAAATGCACATCTAGACTATGAAATATGCTATCCATCATGACCAGTGCAGGAAGTCAAAGTCATTTTTTTGTAGTGTTTACATTTTTTATATAAAATGATTCTATAAATAAACTGCTCTAAACCAGTTCTAAAGTAAACATTTAGGGTCAGTTCACACGTTGAGTAAATACTGCGGTCTTTAGGCTACGGAATTCATTGCGGAGAATCCGCAGCAAATACAGTAGCAGCAAAGAGGATGAAATAAAACAAATCTCATCAACACGCTGCGTAAATACTGAGTGGAAAAAACACTCAGAAACTGACCTGCGGGTCTGTTGCAGGTTTTCAGATTGAATTCAATGGGGAGGTAAATCCTGCAACAAATAGCAGTTGTTGTGTTTTTACGGCGGGTTCGCAGTGATTCCGCCACAAAAAACACAACTCAGAAAAAAAACGTACCCAGCAGTCTCTGTTCCTCCCTTCAGCGCGGCCTCCTGGGATGACGTTTCATCCCATGTGTTCGTTGCAGCCAAACACAGGCTGTAGCGGTCTCCTGAAATGTCATCCCAGGAGACCGCGCTGGAAATCAAAGACTAATCATAAATCCAAAATATTTAATTGCATTATCCAGCTTTTAGTCAAGATTTTTTTTTACATAACAGCAATTAACTTCATATATTTAGATTGGTTGCTAAGCAACATGTTAGCAAAAATGAATGAATTATAAATAATTATTAGTTACAGAGAGATAAATATTGTTTAATGAACATAGTGTCATTTCTAGAACACATCTTTTCATGCCTATTTTAGTAAATGCAGTATGTGATAGAGGCTTAGTGGTTTTCAAAGAAGCCATTATTATGGTGAATGCCTCCCTAAAGAAAAAACAGGGTTTTTACCAAAGACATAGATCATTTCTTTATCATATAGCAGTGTGGATGATTCAGCCATATTCCTCTGGGCTTACAGGGAATGTGTCGCAAATTGAAAAACAATTTTTAAGTAAGTCACTTATTTTTATTATATTTTTTGAAGGTTTTTGCTGTATTTTTTTTTCTTCCGCAAGGCGAAAGGTATTAAAAATTTGATTAGAATTTGACATGTTTTCCTATGTTGGGAGCACTTCCGCAGGCTGGCATTATTAGGCTGGGAAGGGCAAAAAACAGTGTCCCTTCCCACCTTGGTAATGCTAGCCTGCTGCTGTTTTATTGTAACTTGTTAATAAAAATGGGTTCCCCACTCCACATTATTTTCCTACATTATTTATTCATTTTTTAAAAGAAAAACGACATGGGGTCCCCTCCATTTTCATAACCAGCCAGATACAATAAAACATCTGCAGCCTAGCATTACCAGTGTGGGAAGGACCACTGTTTTTGGCCCTTCCCAGCCTAATAATACCAGCCTGCGGCAGACCTAGTACCCGACCATCACTACAGATGTTCGGGTAGTGGATTGTACCAAGCTCTTCCCGATACCCCTGGTGACGGTGGGTACTGGGGTAATAATGGGGGGTTAGTGCTTTTTTGACTGGCTAACTCTAAGCCCCGCCTTAGTAATGGACCTCATCAAACAGACAGCGGCTATTACTAAGGCACTAATAAAGTATTAAAAACACGGAGACAAAAGAAAAGATATATTTTTTTTAAATAAAAATTACCCCACAGGACCCTCTTTCACCATTTAAAAAAAAAAAAAGTAGATTATCGAAGTAGTCCAATGAATTTACGACGTAGTCCAAACGGTTCAGTGGTTAGACGGCGGTTCACAGTAGGAGCAAGGAACGACTAAGTGTGCAGCTGATCCTACATAGCCGCAAATCAGCTGGTTTCAATGAACAGCGGCGGGCACCGCTGCTCCGTCGTTCCTTGCTCCTACTATAAATGCCTCTCCTATTCAAGTGAATAGGAGAGGGCTGTAATACGTAGGAGCAATAAACGATGGGGCAGCGGTGCTCACCGCTGATCCTTCAAAAAAGCTGATAAACGGCCACTGATCCTTCATAGCCGCCAATCAGCTGTTTTGAAGGAGCGAGCACCGCTGCACCATCGAGCGCCGCGCCCCACACACACATAACCCCCCCCCCCCCCACACACACACACACACAAACAAACTCCCCCACACGCATGCACACACCTTACCTGCAGCCGGTCTTCACCAAAATGGCGCTGATTTTCCCTTTACAAACCGGCTTCTATGCTGGGTCGCTCTGAACTGCGCATGCGAAGTACAGACTGAGACGGTAGAAGCGCATCCCGTTTGTTATGTCCTATGCCCTGTAGCTGCCATATTCCATCTGTATTTGTGTCGTTAAGGCCTTATTCACATGAACGTGTATTACGTCCGTGATACGCGCATGAAAATCACGCGCGTCGCACGGACCTATGTTAGTGAATGGAGCCGTTCAGACAGTCCGTGATTTTCACGCAGCGTATGTGCGCTACGTAAAACATGTCCTATACTTGGCCGTTTTTCGCGCATCACGCACCCATTGAAGTCAATGGGTGCGTGAAAATCGCACACGGCACACGGAAGCACTTCCGCATGCAGCGCGTGATTTGCGCTACAGTCGTAAAATAAATGTATGAAAAAAGAAAAACAGTGTCATCACGCTGCCATATGTGTGGAAATCACGCAGGCACGCACCAAATACTCATGCCACAAGGAACTTTTGCGCGCGCAAAATGCCACATTTTTTGCGAACGCAAAACGCACATGCTCATGTGAATCTGGCCTTAGAGACCCATACACAGATGAAAAAAAACATGGCAGCCCCCAGTAAAGTAAGAAAGTGTTAATAAAAAAATCAAACATTTTATGTGAAAAAATAAATAAAGTACATATAAAATTGTATTAAATAAAAACACATAAAGTAATAAAAAAAAAAAATCATGACACCTTTCCTTTATCCTGGTCAAACACAAATGCTGTTGTTAGATCCTGCCAACTTATCAGAAGAAGATGACAATCTAATGTGTATGGCGAGAGTTTGACCTTCCCCAGCATCTCACATTGGGGAAAAGAAGAATCTGAAAGGTTGGATTTTAACCTGTCTGACCCTTTGTCTTGTTGGCGGATAAGCACCACTAGAGGATCATTCCGATAGCGACCTTATACGTACAGCCAACTATATTGTTTATATCCACATGATTACATTATTACAGTAACCCAAGTCTGATCTTTAAAATATATTCATTTGTATAGTATTGTATATTTTTGTAAGTGTGAAGTCATCACTAATATGTTAATTTACAGTAAGTACCAGAATAGTCAGGATATTTAGAGAATATTCACACTCGGCAGATTTGTTGCAGACATGTTTGGAACTAATTTTCTGCGGCTAAAATGACTGAGACAAATGTCTGGCGTGTGAATATACCCTTATTATTACAATTGTGTAACATCAGTACTATAATAAACTATAAATGTACATGCTGACCCCTACTCATGACACTGTATAACAGGAGGATCTTAGAATACATCCTGATTAGATAAGAAGAATAAAGTCAGCACAGAATATACAACAGTTTGTTTATAGCCATTCTTCATTCAATTTCTTTTAATGTAATATATGTGGCAGTGAGATAAAACAGATGAACTTCCCCTCCCAGATACGAATCTTCTCTAGCTCTTCCCTAATCTATAGCTGGTGCTGGTGCTTGAAGAGCCAAATTGTTGCTTTCTACTGCTTGAAGGAGCTGCAATATACATCATTTTGACAGAAATGTAATAATTTCTTTAAACTGGTTTTCCTATTTTATATAGCTATGGCTTAATTATTCTATAATAAAAAGTTACGCAACTTTTTTGATATTCATCATTATGCAAGATGGCAGAATTGCACTATGGAGAAATAATAGATAATAGAATTTTAAAGGTTTTAGGCCCTGTTCACACTGAGTTTTTTTGCAGGCATAAAATTCTGCCTGCACGCCATTTGCCAAGTTTTTGGCTGCATTTTTTGCTCGCGCCACAGGCAAAAATGCCTCGAAATATGCTTTTGATGTCAATGGGAGGCCAGAGACGTAAACGCCCGAAGATAGGGCATGTCGCTTTTTTTCCCACTAGCGTTTTTTTCCGCTCGCGGGAAAAAAATGCCTCTGCCTCCCATTGAAATGAATGGGAGGCGTTTTTTGGCGTGTTTTCCAACGCGGTTTCCGCATCAAAAAATGCGTCAAAAAACTCTGTTTGAACGGGGCCTTAGTCATCTATAGAAATGGCAGAATCAATTTATCAGGTTCTAGATTCATGGGGAATCAGAGTGATTTTTATTTGTGATTATAAACAAGGTAATGCAGTAAACTCCAGGCTTATAAATTTTAGGCTATGGCTACACCGCGACTTTGGCGGCAACACCGGCCGAAGATCGCTGTGTCATCGCAGTGTCGCGCCGCCTGCATCGCAGTAATAAAAGTGAATGTGGCCGCAGGTTATCACAAACGTATGACGGTTGCAAGAAATCCAAGTTTAAAGGATTTCTTGCAACTGTCGTGTCACGGTCATGGGAACCTGCGGGAATGCAGTCACATTCACTTTCATTACTGCGATGCAGCCAGCGCAACATTGCGATTCAGGTAACACAGCACATTGATCTTTGGCCGAGCGATGTGTGTCTTAGCCAAAGTCCACGTGTAACCCGCCTTACCCACACTCATTTATTTAACTCACAGTGGTGTTAAGCAAACTTTCAGCTGTGAGAAATACTGAGGGTATGTTCACACGGCCTATTTTCGGCCGTTTTTCGGGCCGTAAACACCCGAAAAATCGGAAGCAGAACGCCTCCAAACATCTGCCCATTGATTATGCTTAAAAAAACGGCCGCGAAAAAGAAGTGCAGGTCACTTCTTGGGACGTTTTTGGAGCCGTTTTTCATTGACTAGCGAAAAACGCTGCAAAAATCGCGAGTGGCTTAAAAACGTCTGAAAATGAGGAGCTGTTTTCCCTTGAAAACATCTCCGTATTTTCAGATGTTTTTGAGTTTGCGTGTGAACATACCCTAAGGGTATGTGCACACGACAATGCCAAATATATCCAAAATTATGGAGCTGTTTTCAGGAGAAAACAGCTCCTGAATTTCAGACGTTTTTACAAGTGCACGCGTTTTTCGCTGCGTCTTTTACAGAGGTAATTGGAGCTAGTTTTCATTGGAGTCAATGAAAAAAGGCTCCAATTACGTCCCAAGTAGTGTCCTGCATTTCTTTGACGTGGGCGTAATTTTACGCGCCGTCTTTTGACAGCGACGCGTAAAATTACAGCTCGTCTGCACAGAACATCGTAAGACCCATTGCAAGCAATGGGCAGATGTTCGCCGACGTATTGGAGCCGTCTCTTCAGGCGGAATTCGAGGCGTAAAACGCCCTTAGGGTATGATCACACGCCCTATTTACGGACGTAATTCTGGCGTTTTTCGCCTGGAATTACGCCCGAAAAAATGGCTCCAAACCGTCGGCAAACATCTGCCCATTGAATACAATGGGTCTTACGGGGTTCTGTGCAGACACGCTTTTTTTTTTACGCGCCGCTGTCAAAAGACGGCGCGTAAAAACACGGCCGCCTCAAAGAAGTGCAGGACACTTGTTGGGACATAACTGGAGCCGTTTTTCATTGACTCCATTGAAAAACAGCTCAAATTACGTTCGTAATTGACACCGCGAAAAACGCGTGCGCTGAAAACAGGTCGGTAATTTCAGACGTATTTTACGTTTGCGTGTAAACATACCCTAAGTGTGCAAGGATTTTCAGCCTCTCTAAACAAAAGGGTATGTTCACACAGCTTATTTTCAGACGTTTTTCGGGCCATAAATGGAAAGTTAGGGCTTTGTTGCAGATTTTGCAGTAAGGCCCATGATTGTAAAGGTATGTCTCTGTGCCCTATTGTGAGTACTTGGGAAAGGGAAGGTTTCCTTCTGTGAATACTGAGGGAGAAGGGCACTGCTGTGACTACTTTGCAAAGGCAAGGCACTGCTGGGTAAATTGGAGCAATACTGTTACTACTGGGAGAAAGAGTGAATAGAATGAAGAAAGGAGGCACCGCTGTGACTACTGGAGAAAGGGTGAAGAGAATGAAGAAAGGAGGCACCGCTGTGACTACTGGAGAAAGGTGGCATCACTGGAATACTGAATAAAGGAGTGATTCGATGGTGTGACTATTGGAGAAAGGCAGAAGGAACTGTTGTGACTACTGGTAAATGGAGTACCAGCTGTTACCAGAGGAAGGGCTTATTCAGACGAACGTATAATACGTCGCACGGACCTATGTTAGTCAATGGGGCCGTTCAAACTGTCAGTGATTTTCACGCAGCGTATGTCCGCTGCGTGAAACGCACATGTCCTATATTTGGGCATTTTTGGCGCATCACGCACCCATTGAAGTCAATGGGTGCGTGAAAACCACGCACGGCACATGGACGCACTTCCGTGTGCCGCTCGTGATGCGCACTACAGTAGTCAAAACTATGGATGAAAACAGAAAAGCACCACGTGCTTTTCGGTTTACAAACATAAAAACAGAGTGTCATAATAATGGCGGCTGCGCGAAAATCACGCAGCCACGCATCATACGCTGCTAACACACAGAGCTGTTATGGACATTTTGTGTGCGTAAAACGCTGCATTTTTTGCGCACGCAAAACGCACACGCTCGTGTGAATCCGGCCTTAACAGCAGTGCCTTTCATTCCCCAGTAGTCACAGCTGGCCCTTCCCCAGCAGTCACAGCAAGACTTTCCCACTGTCATTCTTCGGAAGAGAGCTAACACTGCAGTGATTACTCTTTGGGGGATGCAGCAGCACGGGGTGGGTAGCCCAGCTGTGCTGTGTCTACTGTCGGGGTGATCTATTTTAATGATGCAGTTATAGGAAATCCTCATAGCAGTGTTTTTGTCACTAAAGGCACGTGTACAGTACTTTAAATAAAAACTGCAAGGTTTCTTTCTTTTTTTTTAAAGAATAAGAGGCATTGTCTAAGCTGCTTTATAGGAATATTTTGTGCCTGTAGACTCCTGACATGTAAATCAGTTAATATATGTTGAAGAGGATGAAAAATGTATTCAAAATGTACCAGAATAAGGCCGGGTTCACCTCTGCATTCGTTTCTTTCCTTGTTCTGCTCTGTTTAAGGTCCAGGACAGTCAGAAAAACGTAAGCGCCAGGTCCATTGCATAACGGACACCAACAGCGTATTTCAGTATGTCCGTCGGGTTTCCTTCATAGTGTCTGTTGTTTTGCTGGTAAAAAAGGCTCAGTCCTAATGGAGCCTCTAATACAGATGTGAACCTAGCGTCATCTGTTTCATGGTGCAACTGAAAATCAGTTCCATTCATCTGAAACGGGTTATTTCTGCAGCAGGTTTATAGAATTTAGCAAGTTCCATTCAGATGAAAAAAATCAACCATAGGTGACTGCACCTTAACCCCTAACCGCACGAGTCAGAAACTATACGTCGTAGCGGGAGGTTACTTCCTGCATGAGGACGCATAGTTACTAAGTCGTTCCTGGTACACACTGTCGGCGACAGTGTGCACCGGGAATTCGGAGTACAGCTGTCTCCAACAGTTGACACTCCACTCTTGCCGGCCAGTGGTCCTTTGCCGCTGATTTTGGCAATTAACCCCTTAAATGCGGCGATCGGTTGTGTTCGCCGCATTTTAGTGGTTTCTAGCACATCGACAGACCCCGGTCTGAAATCACAAAGTTTACCGATGGTTAGCATGCCAAACTGAGGCCAAACAATGGCTCCGTGTCTGCCATGGACAGAAGCCTATCAGGACCAGCCTCCAGTAACTGTGTCGTTCCCGATGCACACTATTGGTGACAGTGTGAATCGGGAACCGGGAGGTCAGCTTTCCCCGACAGCTGACACTCCAGTGTTGCCAATTAGCGGCTCATCTCCGTTGATTAAGGCAATAAGCCCCTTAAATACGATCGCAGCATTTAGGGGGTTTGTAGCACATCGGCAGCCCCCATGCAATCGTGGGGGTTGCCATGGCAACCGGAGGCTAGACAACGGCCTCTAGGTCTGCCGTGTATGGAAGCCTATGAGGACCAGCCTCTGGCTGGTCCTCATAGACTTACTGTCAGAGTGACTGTGACGTCACACTGACAGTTGGACTACTTTACACTACCTAGTGTAATGTATTCTATCAGCGATCAGTGCAGCAGGTAAAAAAAGAAAGTGTAAAAAGTAAAAACAAAAAGTTAAAAAAGTTAATAAAAATGTTTTATAAAAGTGTCAAAATAAAAGATTTTTTTTTCCTATAATAAGTCTTTTATTATAAGAAAAAAATTAAAATGTAAAAAAAAGTACACAGGTTTGGTATCACCGCGTTCTTAACGACACAAGCTATAAAATTATAATGTTCTTTTTACTGCACGGTAAACCGCAAAAAAATAAAAATGAACAACTATGTCAGCATAGCTATTTTTTGGTCACCACCCCTCCCAAGATATGGAATAAAAAGTGATCAAAAAGTCGAATGTACCCCAAAATAGTACAAATAAAAATGAACACCCGTCACGCAAAAAACCCTTAGGGTATGTGCACACGTAAACTGCATTTACGTCTGAAATTACGGATCTGTTTTCAGGAGAAAACAGCTCCGTAATTTCAGACGTAATTGCTCGTCCTCGTATTTTGCGAGGCGTCATTGACGGCCATAATTTAGAGCTGTTCTTCATTGAATTCAATGAAAAACGTCTCAAATTACGTCCAAAGAAGTGTCCTGCACTTCTTTGACGAGGCAGTCATTTTACGCGTCGTCATTTGACAGCTGTCAAACGACGACGCGTAAATTACAGGTCGTCGGCACAGTACGTCGGCAAACCTATTCAAATGAATGGGCAGATGTTTGCCGACGTATTGGAGCCGTATTTTCAGGGGTAAATCGAGGCATAATACGCCTCGTTTACGCCTGAAAATAGGTCGTGTGAACCCAGCCTTACACAGCTTTTTTTGACTGAAAAATAAAAAAAGGTTATGGCTCTCAGAATATGGCAACACAAGAAATAAATAATTTTATAAAAATGTGATTTTATTTTGCAAACGCTGCAAAACATGAAAAAAAAACTATATACATATGGTATTGCCGTAATCGTACCGACTTGCAAAATAAAGTAAAAAGTAATTTATTGCGCACGGTTAACGCCGTAAGTAGTAAAGAATTTAAAACGCCAAAATCGCTGTTTTTTGGTCTCCATAGTTTTAAAAAAAAAATTAAGAAAAAGTGATTAAGAAGATGTATGTATCATAAAATGGTACCAATAAAAGCTACAGCTCGTCCTGCCAAAAATAAGTCTTCACACAGCTCAATCGACCGAAAAATAAAAAAGTTATGTCTCTCAGAATGTGAGGATACAAAACATTATATAAATTTGGTATCACTGTAATTGTATTGAGACGCAGAATAAAATGAAGTTGGCGTTTTTACCGCTAGGTGAAAGACGTAAAAACAGAACCCCAAAAACAATTGAAGAATCACAATTTTTTCCAATTTCAGCCCGCAAATATTTTTTTTTCCGTTTCCCAGTATATTATATGGTACTTTAAATGGTGTCAATAGAAACTACAACTTCTCCCGCAATAAATAAGCCCTCACACCACTCCATTGACAGAAAGATTTTAAAGTTATGGCTTTTGGAAGACAGGGAGTGAAAAACTAAAATGAAAAAGCAAAAAAAGATCAGTCCTGAAAGGGTTAATTAATTTCTAATAAAAAAACATTTATGACCACATGTGGGGTATTGCCGTTCTCGAGAAAAATTGCTTTTCAAATGTTGGTTTGGTTTTTCTCTTTTATCCCTTGTGAAAATTAAGAAATTCAACATAGTGGACAAAAATGTTGATATTAATTTTCATGGCTTAATTACACTAAATTCCACAAAAAAAACTGTGTCGTCAAAATGCTAATGAAACCCCTAGAAAAATGTGTAGTTTCCAAAATGGGGTCACTTTTGGGAGGTTTCCACTGGTTTAGTCCCTCCAGGGCGTTGCAAACGCGACATGGCACCGAAACCATTCCTGCAAAATCTGCGCTCCAAAATCTAAAAGGCGCTCCTTCCCTTCTGAGCACTGCTGTGAGTCCAAACATCAGTTTATGACCACATATGGGGAATTTTCGTAATCGGGAGAAATTGATTTGCAAATTTATGGGGTGCTTTTTCTCCTTTATTCCTTGCAAAACGTAAAAAATTCTATGTTTTAGCAGAAAAAAAAGTAGATTTTCATCTTCACAGACTAATTCCACGAAATTCTGCAAAAAAAACTGAGGTCAAAATGCTAACTATACCCTTAGAAAAACACCTTGAGGGGTGTCGTTTCCAAAATGGGGTCACTTTTAGGGGGTTTCGATTGTTTTAAGCACCACAAAACCTCTTCAAACCTAACATAGTGCCTAAAATATATTCCTAAAAAAAAGGATATTTCTAAAAACTGCAGAATCTGGGCAATAAATATTGAGTTGCATTTCTCTAGTAAAACTTTCTGTGTTACAGAAAAAACTGTATTACAAATGAATTTCAGCAAAAAAAATATAATTTGTAAATGTCATCTCTAATTTGCTTTACTTCCTGTGAAACGCCTAAAGGGTTCAAATACTTTCTGAATGCTGTTTTGAATACTTTGAGGAGTGCAGTTGTCAAAATGGGGTGATTTATGGGAACTTTCTAATATATATGGCCCTCAAAGCCACTTTACAACTGAACAAATAGCCTTTTTAAATTTTATTGAAAATTTGAGAAATTGCTGCTACAGTTCTAAGACTTGTAACGTCCTAGAAAAATAAAAGGATGTGGGAAAAAAACCCTGATAAAGTAGACATATGGGAAATGTTAACTAGAAACTATTTTGTGTGGTATTACTATCTGTTTTACAAGTAGATACATTTAAATTGATAAAAATGCTAACTTTTGCAAATTTTCTCTAAAATTTGAAGTTTTTCACAAATAAATAGTGAATTAATCGACCACATTTTTTCACTAACATAAAGTAAAATATGTCACAAGAAAACAATCTTAGAATCGCTTTGTTAGGTTAAATAATTCCAAAGTTATTACCACATAAAGCGACACATGTCAGATTTGAAGAAATCATCTGTGTCCTCAAGGCCAAAACAGGCTGTGTCCTAAAGGGGTTAAACTTACTGCGCAAAAGCATACATTTTTCCATGTTACCTGCCATATATTATTTCTTAAATTGTTCATAATGGAATTCAATGACAATTTTATGATGGGTAATACTGTACATTATTATTCTGTTCTTGAAGGCAGTTATGTGCATGATAAGTTTAAATTCACCAACTCAGCAGCAAAGTGTCCTTGGAAATTATTGTAAAATGTTGGCAATTATGGGAAAGTACTTGCTGCATCTGATGTTTCAGAGGTTTTGCAGTGTTGAATTTTTCCTGTAAGCTCTAAATTTCAAGGTAATAACCTTCTGTACACAAGACTGAGTTCTGTTCTATGAACAACAAAAGAAATGCGAGACCTGAAATACAGTGTGCATATTGCCTGCTTATGATGGATACAGGCAGTCTTTCTGCTGGACGAGATTCATGATAATTAAACTTTTTAGCTAACTGGAAGACAATGTACTTACTTTCAGGAGTCAATATTTCACAATGTCCACTCTCAGGCCTAGTTTACACCAGATGATAGCGCAAAAACTTCACAAAACATATAAAGTCAAAATGTTGTTGCTGCTCCTTATACTAATAAAAGTGGTCGATGTGGCCCTTGGACCAAAACAATTGCTCATTCCTGCTTTATAGGCGGGGGGATATGTGAAAGAAGAGAGTCGTGTAAATACATTTTGGGGCAGATTTACTAGGACTGGCATTTCATACGCCTGTCTCAATATAAAAATCCCTGGAGTAAGATGCACCTAATTTTTTAGGAGGCACACAACTCTTAATAAATTAGATGCATTTCTGGCAATCCATGCGCCTGAAAGGGAAGTCTATGCCAGTCTTGCATAAATTGTGTTACATTTTTTCGGGTTACAACAAGCCATGCCACCGCTCGCTATGCTTCACCCAATTTTTGGAAAATTAGCGGAGGCGGCACAAAAATGCAGTCACAAGATTTTTCTATGCCAGAAATCTGACGTAGAGTGCTTAATAAATTCTCCCCTATATGTTTAAGAATGCCTTAAAGGGATAGAACGATGTCTATCGGCCTCTTACCATTCCAAATTTAGAGAGTTGGCTGTGTTGATCAACAAAAATGTAGATTATGTGATACATGATACTGTGATCCTGAAGCCAGGTACATTTTTTGTAGATGTTACAATTAACTCTACACCCCAAATTCGCCCAATGCAGAATTTTCATCCCATACACACAATTTCCTCTTAACTAAACCACTATCAACAATAATGCAGGGAAGGGACTATAATCCAGCGATGAATGCACCTCTGGACCAATAAAATAACTCCGCTCACGATGTTCCAACCTTTAAGATTATAGCATTTACAGTATACTAACACACCTTCAACTTTGGGACCCATGGAGACTCAATAATCCCACAGCTCGAGACTTCACATTTTATTCCACTGTCCACAATTAGGATATATAACTCTCATCTCCATCCCACTGTTTCCTGGTATAATTGAAACTGCTATACACAACATAATTAACTCGGACCATGCGCCCATCTCACTGACCATTAACACCTAGGCGCACCAGGATGCAATTGTACGTCGTGGCAGGAGGTAACTTTGCGCACCACGACCTACAGTTACTGCGCGGTTCCCGGTGCACACTGTCAGTGACTGTGTGCACCAGGGACAGGGAGGTCAGCTGTCTTTGACAGCTGACACTCCACTCTTGCCGGCTGAAAAGTTCTTTGCCGCTGAATTTGGCAATTAACCCCTTAAATGCGGCAATCGATTGCGATCGCCGCATTTTAGGGGTTTCTAACACATCAGCAGAACCCACGATGAAATGGTGGAGTTTGCTGATGGTTGGCATGGCAACCAGAGGCCAAACAATGGCCTCCGTGCCTGCCATCGACAAAAGCATATCCGGACCAGCCTCAGGCTGGTCCTGATAGGCATCCTGTCAGAGTGACAGGAAGTCACTAAGTCGTTCCCGATGCACACTGTCGATGACAGTGTGCATCGGGAACTGGGAGGTCAGCTGTCCCCAACAGCTGACACTCCACTGTTACCGATCAGCGGTTCATTGCCGCTGATTTCGGCAATGAACCCCTTAAATGCTGTGATCCAGAGGCTGGTCCTCATAGGCTCACTGTCAGAGTGACTGTGACTTCATAGTGACAGTTGGAATACATTACACTACGTAAGTAGTGTAAAGTATTCTAGCAGCGATCAGTGCTGCAGGTAAAAAAGTGTAACAATTAAAAAACAAAATTAATAAAAATGTTTTATAAAAGTGTAAAAATAAAAGTTATACGTTATAAAAACAAACAACTTTTTTTCCTATAGTACATTAAATGGTACTTTAAATGGTGTCAATAGAAAATACAACTCCTCCCGCAAAAAATAAGCCCTCACACCACTCTATTGATGGAGAAATAAAAAAGTTTGGACTGTTGGAAGGCGGGGAGGGAAAAACGAAAATGAAAAAGCAAGAAAAGGATAATTCCTGAAAGAGTTAATTAGTTTCTAATAAAAAAAAACAACATTTATGACCACATATGGGATACTGCCGTACTCGGGAGAAATTTCTGTACAAATGTTGGGGTGCTTTTTCTCCTTTATCCCATGTGAACATGAAAAAATTCACCATTTTAGTGGACAAAAATGTTGATATTCATTTTCACGGCCTAATTCCACTAAACTCTACAAAATCCTGTAGGGTCAAAATTATAACTATACCCCTATAAAAATTCCTTCAGGGGTGTAGTTTCCAAAATGGGGTCACTTTTGGAGATTTACACTGTTTTGGTCCCTCCAGGGAGTTGCAAACACGACATGGCACCAAAAACCATTCCTGCAAAATCTGTGCTCCAAAACCCAAACGGTGCTTCTTGCCTTCTAAGCCCTACCGTGGGTCTAAACATTAGTTTATTACCACATATGGGCTATTGCCATAATCTGTAGAAATTGATTTACAAATGTTGGGCTGCTTTTTCTCCATTATTCCTTATAATAAAATTCTATATTTTTTCAGTAAAAAGGAGATTTTCATTTTCACAGACTATTTCAAACTAATTTAGAAAAACACCAAAAAATTATCCCTAAATGCTGCAATAAGACAAAATCAATCGTATTGTAGAAAGATACAAAAATACTTTATTGAAGACAAACAAGTTAGTCAAGACTCTTTAAAATTACAACCCATAAAAACAATGTACAATCAGTACAGAAAAATAGACAGTGTTGAATATAAAGCAGGGGAAAAAATGGTGATACTATGCATACCATATTACTGCAAATTAACTATGTACCATGGGTATAACTATGCTTGTACCAACATTACACAACCTATACCTTCAATAGGACCATAAGACATGTATGGTAATGATAATAAGAAAACCATGAGAACCTCATGACACACATACCCAGACCCACCATGAGCCATTCCACTGCCACAGCACTGTCAGAACTCCCCTAGTGGGACTAAAGAAAAGTGTAAAAAAAAAGTGTGAAAAATTTGAAAAAATAGTTGTAAAATAAAGTTTTAGCTAATAAAATAATACAAGTCCTTTATTATTGAAAAAAAAACAAAAAACATCCATATTTGGTATCACCGCGTCTGGAACGGCCTGAACTATAAAAATATTATGGTATTTATTCTACGTGGTGAGCAGTGTAAAAAAAAACGTAAAAACAATGCCAGAATTTCTATTTTTTGGTGACTTTGCCCTACAAAAATTGAAAAAAAAAGTGATCAAAAAGTCGCATGTATATATAAATTTAAAAAATAAAATCGCATGTATCCAAAAATGTAAAATATAAAATATAAAAATATAAAAACTACAGCTCGTCTCACAAAAAAGCCCTCATATAGCTCCGTCGACGAAAAAATAAAAAGTTACGGTTCTCACAACATGGCGATAGAAAGAATACATTATTTTTACAAAAGTAATTTTATAGTGCAAACAGTTGTAAAACATACAAAAGAGCTATAAATTTGGTATCAGCAGAATCATACTGACCCGCAGAGTAAAGTTATCCTGAAATTTACAACACATGATGAAAAAGCATAGAGAAAACTAAAAAAACTATGCCAGAATTGCTGTCCTTTGATCACCTGGCCTCCCAAAAAATAGGATAAAAAGTGATCAAAAAGTCGCATGTACCCCAAAATGGTACCAATAAAAACTATATGCAGTTGTGCAGGCCCGAGGGGAACATTTCTTCTGTTTTAATAGGCGATTTTTCAGGGCCCTAAAATAGGGAACTAGGAAGGGTAGGGCCCAAACAGCTGGAAGCGAGGGTGCCCGTATTATACCAGGACAACACTTTTCCAGCAAAATTCACCAAACTGCAAAGGTGCAGAGTATGGACCAAAAGGGGAATAAGTAAAGACCATTTATTAGTGCAGGAAAAGGTGCAATACAGTATCGGGCATCGGCGCCAGGCTCAGGAGGACAAGGAATGAGGCCAGGTGAGTTTGATCAAGGAGATCTTTAATTCAAAGGACGACGCGTTTCTGGACCGGACTGGTCCCTTCGTCAGGTCAGTTAACAATGTTTGCACGTGTAGTGTGCACATATATGCAGTCAAAAAAACGGGAACAAACCGGTGCACAGCAGTTGATTATTCATTCCAAATACATGCTAATGTACCTTTATTTTCACCTCATAAATGAGAATAAATATTGACCAGGTGAAAACTTTGGAACGCTAATGCATTATTGCAAAACTGTAAGAATAAACTATAACAGTTGAAAAAACCTCTATGGATAGATGCATAAGAATAAGTGTGAATAACATGTACTGTTTTCAAGTAAATCCAGATGTTAAATTTTAAGCCTCGGAGGGTTTCAATCCCGTAACGGCTTTTGAAATTTGGAATGAATAATCAACTGCTGTGCACCGGTTTGTTCCCAGTTTTTTTACTGCATATATGTGCACACTACTTGTGCAAACATTGTTAACTGACCTGACGAAGGGATCAGTCCGGTCCAGAAACCCATTGTCCTTTGAATTAAAGATCTCCTTCATCAAACTCAACTGGCCTCGTTCCTTTTCCTCCTGAGCCTGGCGCCGATGCCCGATACTGTTCTTCACCTTTTCCTTTATACATACCTTGTCCCCGGTTACTATGGCTTTAGCACTGAGGGACTGCAGTGGGTGGCAGCCGGCAATCTATAATTTTCCAATCCACGCATAGTCTCGGAGGAGCGCCGTTCATCCCTCACCTTTTCCCACTGTGCAACTCATTTATTAGTGCGACACTCGCCTGTGCATAAAGGATTGCTTCACAGTGTAACACACATCTATGGATTATTTTATTGTTTTTTTTACTCCATTATTATACCACCTGACTATGCCCCTGATGTACTCTGCACAAATTACATATACCCCCACATTATAAACTGAAAACCAGTAAAACTCCAAACAAAACTACTACCAAGCAAAATCCACACTCCAAAATCCAAATGGCGCTCCCTCCATTCTGAACCCTACAGTGTGCCCAAACAGCAGTTTACTTCCACATATATGGCATCGCCATACCCGGGAGAACCCTTTTAATAATTTTTGGGGTGTGTGTCTCCAGTGGCACAAGCTGGGCACTACATATTTGTCACTGAAATGGCATATCTAGGGGAAAAAATTAATTTTTACTTTGCAGTGCAATCATTTATGGAAAAGACCTGTAGGGTAAAAATGCTCACTACACCCCTTAATAAATGCCTTGAGGGGTGTAGTTTCCAAAATGGGGTCAATTTTCAGCGGTTTCTTTTATTATTTCACATCAGAGCCTCTGCAATTGTGAACCAATACTTTGTAAGTCGCCAAATTAAGCATCAACATCGCATGGTACGCTTTCACTCCTGAGCCTGGTCGAATGTCCAGGAAAAAGATTAGGGCCACATTTAGGGTGATTCTAAAACCGGGAAACACAGCATAATAATTAGAGAGCTGTCTTGTTATGGTGGCACAAGATGTGGGGTGTAGTTTCAAAAATGGGGTCACTTCTGGGGGGTTTCCACTGTTTTGGTCCCTCAGGGACTTTGCAATTGAGACATAGCGACCAGAAACCAATCCAGCAAAATCTGCACTCCAAAAGCCTAATGGCGCTCCTTCCCTTCTAAGCCCTGCTGTGTGTCCAAACAGCCCTTTATGACCACATGTGGGGTATTGTTTTACTCTGAAGAAATTGCTTTACAAATGTTGTGGACATTTTCTTTGAAAAAAATTTAGATTTTAATTTTCACGGCCGACTTCCAATAATTTCTGCAATAAACCTGTGGGTTCAAAATGCTCACTATACCCCTAGATAATTTCCTTGATGGGTGTAGATTCCCAAATGGGGTCACTTTTGGGGGATTTCCACTGTTTTGGCACCGCAAGAGCCCTTTCAAAACCTGACATGGCGTCTAAAATATTTTCTAATAAAAAAGAGGCCCAAAATCCGCTTGGTAGTCCTTTGCTTCTGAGGCCTGCGGATCAGTCCATTAGAACACTAGGGCCACATGTGGGATATTTCCAAAAACTGCAGAATCTGGGCAATAACTATTGAGTTTCTTTTCTCTGGTAACACTTTCTGTGTTACAAAAAAAATGGATTAAAAATGATTTTCTGCAAAAAATGTTATAAATTTCACCTCTACTTTGCTTTAATTCCTGTGAAACGTCTAAAGGGTTAAGACATTTTCTAAATGCTGTTTTGAACACTTTGAGGGGTGAGGTTTTTAAAATAGGTTGACTTATTGGGGGTTTCTAATATATAAGGCTCTCAAAGCCACTTTACAACTGAACTGGTCCCTGTAAAAATAGCTTTTTGCCATTTTCTTGAAAATGTGAGAAATTTCTGCTAAAGTTCTAAGCCTTGTAAGATCCTAGAAAAATAAAAGGATGTTCAAAAACCGATGCCAATCTAAAGTAGACATATGGTGGATGTTAAATAGCAACAATTTTTTGTGGTATAACTGCCTGTCTTACAAGCAGATACATTTAAATTTAGAAAAATGCTAATTTATGCAGTTTTTCGCTAAATTTTGGTGTTTTCACAATTAAATACTGAATGTATCGAGCACATTTTTCCAGTAACATAAAGTCCAATGTGTCACGAGAAAAGAAATCTCAGAGTCACTTGAATAGGTATAAGCATTCCAAAGTTATTACCACATAATGTGAAACATGTCAGATTTGAAAAATGAGGCTCTGTCAGGAAGGTCAAAAGTGGCAAAAGCGGGAAGGGCTTAAAAATTTATTTTTTAGATTGGGAAACAAAATGGGAGGTCTACACTCCAACCTCATCAAAGCTCCCAAATCCAGTAACAAAATTCTAAAATTGAGAACTACGAATACGACTTCCACAACCACTAACCCTACCATTATCCAACAGACGTTTTTGGAATATTATCAGTCACTATACTCACCCTCCGCAACTGACTTCCAGCAAACCTGGAATCTCCTAAATGCCACTCCCCTTCCCAAATTAAACGAAGATCAACAGACTATTCTTTCCAAGATCATTACTGAAGTAGAAGTTGAATTAACCATCTCGCATTTCCCAAATAACAAAACTCCTGGTCCAGGCGGTTTGTCGGGAGAATACTATAAAATTCTCAAACCCCACATAGTACCCACACTTGTATCCCTATTTACTTTAACATACATAGACAACATCCAGATATCCCTTTTTCATGACTACTGAACCACCCTGATCCCAAAACCGGCTAAAGACCCAACTTTGGTGCAATCCTATAGACCTATCTCTCTCCTGAATCAGGATTACAAATTTCTCACCAAAATACTTGCAAATACATTACAGCAGGTTCTTCCATCACTTTTCACCTCCTCTCAATTAGGTTTTCTACAAAATCGCTATTCCTCTAAAGGCATCCGACTGGTGATAGCTGTCACCATAGCAACTCAGTCCAGGTCATCCCCCCAATCCATGCTCCTCAGTGTTGATGCTGAGAAAGCATTCAATTAGGTATCTTGGACATTCTTAAACACATCTCTCAGGTGCAGACAATTTGGGCCTATTTTTTCCAACTTTGTGCAACTGATGCAAACAGACGCACACTCATTCTTCAGCATAAATGGACTAAATATCAGCCCCCTGAAACTCCATAGAGGAACACATAAGGGCTGCCCCCTTTCCCCCTTCTTTTTAATATATCGCTGGACCCCCTAATACACATGATACACTCTGATACATCTGCCCAAAGAACAGGGCCACCATCAGGGAAGTACTAGTGGTACTGCCGTCAGGGGCTCGGCCAGATGGCTGAAAAAAAGGGGCCCGCCGGACTGGTGGTGACCCCATTGCCACCCCTCGCAGACCCTCCCTCGGGCGCCCCTCCTCGTCACGGCCCCCCTCACCAAACCTTGCTCCCCCTGCAGACCTGCTGTAACTTCTCCCTCTGCTGGCAGGCTGTCAGGAGAGGGGGAACAGTAATCGTAATAATAAAACACTTTTATTTTTTTCAAATATCTATCTATCTATCTATCTATCTATCTATCTATCTATCTATCTATCTATCTGTCTGTCTGTCTGTCTGTCTATCTATCTAAAATACATCTAAAAATTGGTAAAAAAAAAAAAAAGCAGCACTGTTATTCAGTAGTGAAAGGGTGCAAAAGAAATCCTCGTTCGGACACGTGCCCAATGTCCCAAAGTAGGCAGCAATATGGTCAAAAATCACTTTTTCCAGTACTACATTGCAAGTAAAATGACTGCGACTACATTCACTGTCATTACTTGCCATGTAGGCTATGGAACATAGTAATCTTTGGCCGTGTGACCTGTGTCGTGGCCAATGTCGCCGTGTAGCCCCAGCATAAAACGATACTATATATCAATATAAATGAGATAGATAGATAGATAGATAGATAGATAGATAGATAGACAGACAGACAGACAGACAGACAGACAGACAGACAGACAGACAGACAGACAGACAGACAGACAGACAGACAGACAGATAGATAGATAGATAGATAGATAGATAGATAGATAGATAGATAGATAGATAGATAAACAAGACCAAAACAAAAAAAACAAGACCAAATACATGTAGGTTGGAAGAGTAATAGAAGAACAATTTACTTTTAAATTGGCACATGGCTAAAAACTCTCCTAATTTCGGTGTGGATTGTGCACTAAAAATTCACTACAAATTACAATATAACTCATGTAAATGGGGTTTACATGGAATAGCGTAGTAGACTATGCTATTTCATCCTGAGAGATCCCGCAAAAAAAAAAAAAACTTATACTGCTCCTTAAAACACTTTATGTACAGATATCAGGAAACAGAGAGCAAGGAAGCAGCACGCACAAATAAAGAGGTGTTTATTCACCAAACATATACCAATGCAACGTTTCACTTCCTCTTTATTTTTGAGTGCTGCTTCCTTGCTCTATGTTTTCTGATATTTATCTTACAAGGAGAGGTCACTCCTTTTTTTAAGCATAGCACCTGCCATATTGGTTTATATTGCCACAGTGCTTCTCCTATCTTTGTCTGTTTTTTACTATATGGAGAGAGATGTCAGGAGCTACCTAATGCTGGAGTCCCCAGGCAGAGCATCGCAATAGCTCTGCCCTTGGACTTTGGCCCTGGGGAAGCTCCTGACATTACTGTCTAATTGTGGACATCATTAGTAGAAGCTCTACACGGGGACTCAAGCCCTGGGAAAGCTACTAACGTCACTGTCCATTTATGGACAGTGACTTCAGGAGTTTCCCCAGGGACATTCCCCGGACGACATATCCCACTGTATGCCATACAGTGGGATAACTATTGGCTGAATTGAAAAAAATCCAGGGCATTAAACGGTCATGTGCATGACCCATGGTTTCGTTCACTGTAATTGACATCAGTACCAAAATAATTTAACGCGCATAACGTACCAGCGTGAGCGCACCACTTTCCATTGCCCAACCCTCGGTAATGGAAGGAGGCTCAGACTCCTTGGCTTTATGGGGCCCAGAAATTCCTGATGGCAGCCCTGCCAAGTAATTGCAACCAACTCCCAAGAGATATGTGTCTCGGCATTTGCTGATGATGTACTGCAGCTTTTATCTAACCCTACACAATCCCTTCCTTCTGTCCTCTCACTTATTGAAACAGATGAACCACAGTCAGGTTTCACTATTAATTTACAAAGATCAGAAGCTTTGCTCCTAAAAGGCCCATCCCCTCCTTCATGGGCGGCGGAACATCCACTCAAGTGGGGACGATCACATATTACCTATCTAGGGACAATCCTCACGAAAACCCCACAAAAACCATATGCTGATAACATAAATGCACACATAGGACATCTAAACCACCTACTGCACACCTGGCAATCCTCCACCCTCTTATTCTCTGGCAGAGCCTACCTGCTGAAATCAGTGGCTTTTCCTAAACTGCTGTATTTACTACAGTCCCTCCCTATATATCTGAAACCCAAAGATGAAAAGATTATCACAGACTTAGGCCTGATATACACGAGCGTGTGCGTTTTGCGCACGCAAAAAATGCAGCATTTTGCGTGCGCAAAAGGCACTTAACAGCTGCGTGTGTCATCAGTGTATGATGTGCGGCTGCGTGATTTTCGCGCAGCCGCCATCATTATGGCACTCCGTTTGAATGTTGGTAAACAGAAAAGCACATGGAAGAATGGCGCATAGTAATTTTTGGTATTATAGACTCAAATGCTCCTCCGTGCACTTTAAATGCAAAAAAAACCTACTTTTTATCATTTCTAGTGCTACTCGTAAGGCCATTCTACAAGAATGGCTTTCACCTTAACCCCCACCCTTGAAATTGTTCTTAGAAAAATGTTCACATATTTTCAGGATGGATTGGGTGGAGGCTACCCTGTATAAAGAAATAAAAGTGACATTTTTTTTTCCCCAAATGGGAGTCGTTTATTGACACTCTGCCACCAAGGATAAAGCAAAAACTTAATACCTGTTTCCAATATACCATATGGTATCTTGAACAATCAATTGCCGGTGCTTCGCTAATCACCTTTTGACGATTGGTTGTGTTGTTAACACCTATAAGTCACTCGCGCATTCTCCTTTTCATACAATATCCTCCCCCCCTACCTTATGTTCATTACATGTCTTAATAATATACAATGCTCCCAATTTCTTGTTTGTGTTTCAGACATACATGTGCTATGATTGATCATTGTATTGTTCATGTTTGAGAATATATATTTTTTTTTCATTTCAATCTGACTAAGGAATTTGATTACACATCTGATACGTGAATGTTTGATGTTTATACTGAAATAAATGCCTTAAAGGAGTTGTCCAGTCATAAGAAAAGTATGTACCTTCCTCAGCATAGGCCATCAATATCTAATGGGGGGTCCCACTCTTCGCACACCCGCTGATCAACTGTTTTAAAGGACCCTTGGCGCTTGCACAAGTGCTGCTTCCCCTTCATTACTGTCACTGCTTGTAGTGTGAATCGCTGACACACGTATAGCAGCGGTTCAGGGTATTATAGCCTTCTCTCATTCACTTTAATGGGAATAGGCTGTAATACTGTGACCTGCTGCTACAAGTGTTTTGGTAACTCACAGTTCAAGCAGAGGAGGAATGAAGGGGAAGCAGCGCTCGCACGAGCGCCGCAACCTCTTAAAACAGTAGATCGGCGAGGGTGCCGGTAGTCGGTCCCCCCCCCCCGATCAGATATTGATAACCTGAGGATAGGCCATCAATTTCTAATGACTGGACAACCCCTTTAAGCTGGCCATACACATTCAATTCATGACAAAGCTGCAAGTTTCAGCGAGATCAGCCGTCAATCCATTGTGTATGGGGGCAGCATGACTGTCGGTTAGGGGAAAGAAGGATCAGGTATGTTGAATTTAAACTTGTCAAATTCAGCACTTACTGTGTCTTGTAATATAATAAATGCTTCACAAAATGCATTTGGTGCTTGTAAGCTAAAGTAATCATTACATGATTATTCTCTATATTTCCCCTTGATATGATAAAAGAAAAAACACACCATTTTGCAACATTTCTCTATACAAACAGTAGATACTAATAGCCACAAAATTTCCATCCAGTAATTGCATCTTGTTATAGGTCGTTGTTGATAGTGAACAGTTATGGTCTTAGACTTAACGGTCACTTTAATGGCCATTCTAGGGTCAGCTCTCCCCAGGCACAGCACGGCACTTATCTGATCTCTACTAATAGAACCTTCTTATACACATAATATTCCCCGCAGAAGGCAATTTCCTTAAAATTAGCTTTAATTTTGTTTATTTTAGTCATTTTTACTAACCTAACTGATGCCACAATTGTTCTCTTAATACTGTGTGGAGTTCTATAAAAATCAGAAAGCCATCAAAATATTTGATGAAGTCAACCACTAAAGATCCATCATAGTTAACTAATAATTAATACATACATGTTTTCTTAGTACATTCATTTAAGACTGTTAAATTCAAGTTCAACAGCTGCTCGGGAATATGAGAACGGCAAACAATGTTATCAGTGAAATGTTTAATATACAAAAGGGAACAGAAAAAAAAAAACATTCTGTCAAGCCATCATTAAAGTTCACATCTTGCAGGTATTAAAATAAGTATTACAAATAACTAGAACTGTTAAAATGTCAGAATAAAGAACTGCATCTCATTGAATGCTAGTGGCATTGTACTGTACTTTCACACACGCCATTGCCCATAATGGCAATCCCGCTTAGGAACTTTATAGTGGTGGCTGTCCCGCTTATACCAGGGGAATATAGGGCATTGCTAGGGCAAGTTGTTGTTGGTAAGAATTTTTTAGCACTACTCGCCCTGTCTTACTATACTAATTATCATATATTGGAGTGGATTTTAAAGCACTTGAAATAAAAGGTTAAGTTACTTTTTTGTTAATTATTGTCAAAGCATATACTATGTAGTACCATCACAACCAAAGATGGTTTCCAGATATAAACTTTTGCCAAAACATATGCCAAAAGGATACTCTAGTGGAATGTTTGACCCTTTCTGGGATCTGTTAGTATAAAAGGTTTAAGTTTTTTCAAGACGAAGCTGTACATACTGACATCACTGTACATACTGCAGCCAGCCACTGGTCGTATGGTCGCATGTCTTTGATTGACATAATGTAACCAAGAACTATGTCACCAGTGACTAGGAAATGGCACAGAATTTAAAAGATATGTACATTACTGTTATTTGTAAATGACTGTTATTTGTAAATGACGCCCCAAGATCTTGATTGTCATCCCCAATGTTCTATATCTCGAGCAGTCACACACACACTAAAAAAAATCATACCACCAATTATCTTGCTGCAGATCAAACAGTGACTACAGTACTGATTAGATGCAAAATAAACATTTACATTAAGTGACTCACAGGGGACGTCTCCATCCGGTCCAGATCTTTATGATGACTCCTACCGGGCCATGGCCCATTTCTGCAGTTTTCCGCTCTGATGTCTTTAACTTCTCACTGTTCAAACATTTCTGCACCTATAAACGAAGATAAAATTCTCATGGTGCCACACACAACACCCCTAAATATAATAGCACCACATACTGTACCTCTGATTATAATACAATCATAGACTGTGTCCCTGATTATAATAGCATCATACACTGTGTCCCAGACACACACACACACACACACACACACACACACACACACACACACACAGTGCCCCCTGTAGATAGTGCCCCCATAGATCCCCCTGTGTATAGTGCTCCCAATAGAGCTCCATGTAGATAGTGCTCCCCCTTAAAGCCGCTGTATACAGTGCCCCACATAGAGCCCCCTGTAGATAGTGACCCTTATAGAGCCCCCCATTGACAGTGTTCCACATACAGCCACTGTAGATTGTGCCCCTGCCTCACATATAGCCCCCATAGAAAGTGCTCCACATATAGCCCCTTGTAGATAGTGCTCCACATATAGCCCACCTGTAGATAGTGCCCCACATATAGCCCCCTGTATATAGTGCTCAACATATAGTCCCGACATATAGCCCCCCCTGTACATAGTACTTCACATATAGCCCTCACCTCCTGTAGATAGTGCTCCACATATAGCCCCCACCCCCTGTAGATAGTGCGCCACATATAGCCCCCACCCCCTGTAGATAGTGCTCCACATATAGCCCCCACATATAGCCCCCTGTAGATAGTGCTCCACATATAGCCCCTACACCCTGTAGATAGTGCACCACATACAGCCCACCCTGTAGATAGTGCTCCACATATATCTCCTCACACTTTTAACAGAAGGAAACCCGTTCCTGTTCCCTAAACCCGTTCCCGTGCCGTCCCTTGCAATGCAGGCCTGCTCTCTCCCGAGCTAGTCTGCTGGGGCTGAACGGCGCGAGCGGCACGATGACGTCATCATGCCGCTTACATCACTGTAAGGCTCTGAATAGCGGGACACGTTCCGTGTCCCGTCATTCAGCACTTATGCATGTAATTGTATCTGCGTCCTATAGACAAAGGTACAATCATAGGGCAGGAGGGGGTGACTGCGGCTGGTTTCAGAGAGGCAGCAGGCCGCCGCCTGAGGCGAGATGCTCACCTCGCCTCATTGATGGTGCGGCCCTGGGCTATATTACAAAGTTTAGAAAATTCATTTAAATCTCTTGTGGCTTACTTGTCATACAGAAGAATTTCCCTGCTGCTCCATAGCAGCTTTAAAAGGAGGGGAAATATGGTATAGCACAATGACTCTTTAAAAATGAATGGTTGATCATGCAAAACATGGTTTTACAGAGCGAGAGCCACTCTTTGCAGAAAATCTCAATTCTGGTTGATGGAGAAAGAACCCATAACAAAGTATGTAGACAGATATTGTTCTGAGCAGATAACACCTTTTGAGGCCATGTTCAGAAGTGTCATTTCAAATCCCCATATACACGTAGCAAAAAGATCCAAATCTGCAGCATAGTCATTATGTTGCAGAAAAGCCACAGTTTTTAACTGCAGATTTCACCCTTTCAATGTAACACATGCGGAATCGTTGTGGATTTACAGTAAAATTCGGGGGAGGACATCTGGACATAGCCGAAGAATTTTTAAAATGTACAGGAATCTCCAACAGTGTATATATTATTTTGCATAGGACTGACATCTCAGATATTGTACAGTATTGTATTTTATTGCAACTTGCTATATTTGTCATATTATTATGTTTATGTACAGTTTACATGTTATTGTCTCACTACCATAGTTCCACTACATTAGTGGCTCACTCTATTCGCTCTAGTGAAGTTTCACTCGCAGGAGTCGCATAGTTCTGCAAATAATCACATTTTCAAACACCTAGCTCCAATCTGTGGCATGTGGGGTTGCATAAAAGCCAGATTGAAAGCAAAGTTTTATAGCCATATAAAACCACAAAAATCGGATCAAGTGGTGTGGGATGATTGTGCGATGCCTCCTGTTTGTCGACATGCCAGTTATCGCCACTTGTCACAAACTGAGAGGGACAGAATCCCTGAACTGAGAGACCTTGGTTTATCACTACGGCAGTTAGCTATGCGGCTCGGTTGAGATGTCAGCACTGTTCAACGTTGTGTGTCCCCGGAGGTTGGAAGAACAACAACAAACAGGAATCACAGCAAGAGGTGTGCGGAGGCGAACATCTGCATAGACGGATCGTCTGATTGGAAGAATGGCTCATAGTGATCCATTCTGTACTGCAAGCGAAATTGGAGGTCACATCCCAGGCCTAGGGTGGCAACCAGTGTCGACACAAGCCATCAGAAGGCGTTTGCACAACATTGGCTTATAAACCAGACATCCAGCTACAGGTGTGCCATCGACCACACACCACCGCTATCAAAGGCTATCATGGTGTACAACAAGACGGCAATGGAAGCTGGAATGGAGATCTATCCTCTTCAGCGATGAGTCTCACTTTTGTCTCAGATGCAATGAGAGTCGGAGATTGGTTTGGAGACCACGTGGGCAATGCCATGAAGAGGCCTTAATAGGGGAACGTCACACTGGTCCTTCTCCCAGGATTATACTGTGTGGTTGCATAATGTACAGAAGCCGGACCCCTCTAGTCTTCATGTCAGGTACACTAACAGCTCAGCGTTACATTGACCTGGTCGTGGAACCACTGGTACCGCCATTGAAGCGTCTCCGGACTTGTCTCCCATCGAGCACATCTGGTACGTCATTGGTCGGCAATTGCAAAGGTTCTGCCAGCAGCCAGTCTTGATGATTTGCGTGCCCAAGTGCATTCATTGTGGCACAACACTCCCCAGACAACCATTAATAACCTATTGATAGCATGCCAAGACATGTAAGTGCGTGTATTTGGCACGTGGCGCTCAAACTCGATACTGAATAAATAAAGATCTTTGGAATATTTTGTTTCCATTTTTTTTATCATTTGCATATCATTAACATGTCTATAGATCTTGTTATTTCCACAATTCCAAAATTTTTCCATCTTGGTATAGCAATTTCAATGTTGCGTGTATAATATATATATATATATATATATATATATATATATATATATATACGGATGTAGCCATCTTTATCTTGACTGATAACTTGCTGCAGCGTGATATCACACAACAAAAGCATTGAAAAGTCATTAAAAAGGTCAAGATAAGGGATCTTGCCACTGTGTATTTAATGCGTTAAAAGTCAAGATAAAGACGGCTGTATATATATATACACACTACCGTTCAAAAGTTTAGGGTCACTTAGAAATTTCCTTATTTTTTAAAGAAAAGCACAGTTTTTTTTCAATGAAGATAACATTAAATTAATCAGAAATACACTCTATACATTGTTAATGTGCTAAATGACTATTCTAGCTGCAAATGTCTGGTTTTAATGCAATATCTACATAGGTGTATAGAGGCCCATTTCCAGCAACCATCACTCCAGTGTTCTAATGGTACATTGTGTTTGCTAACTGTGTTAGAAGGCTAATGGATGATTAGAAAACACTTGAAAACCCTTGTGCAATTATGTTAGCACCGCTGTAAACAGTTTTGCTGTTTAGAGGAGCTATAAAACTGACCTTCCTTTGAGCTAATTGAGAATCTGGAGAATTACATTTGTGGGTTCAATTGAACTCTCAAAATGGCTAGAAAAAGAGAGCTTTCATGTGAAACTTGACAGTCTATTCTTGTTCTTAGAAATGAAGGCTATTCCATGTGAGAAATTGCCAAGAAACTGAAGATTTCCTACAACGGTGTGTACTACTCCCTTCAGAGGACAGCACAAACAGGCTCTAACCAGAGTAGAAAGAGAAGTGGGAGGCCCCGCTGCACAACTGAGCAACAAGACAAGTACATTAGAGTCTCTAGTTTGAGAAATAGACGCCTCACAGGTCCTCAACTGGCAACTTCATTAAATAGTACCCGCAAAACGCCAGTGTCAACGTCTACAGTGAAGAGGCGACTCCGGGATGCTGGCCTTCAGGGCAGAGTGGCAAAGAAAAAGCCATATCTGAGACTGGCTAATAAAAGGAAAAGATTAATATGGGCAAAAGCACACAGACATTGGACAGAGGAAGATTGGAAAAAAGTGTTATGGACAGACAAATCGAAGTTTAAGGTGTTTGGATCACACAGAAGAACATTTGTGAGACGCAGAACAACTGAAAAGATGCTGGAAAAGTGCCTGACGCCATCTGTCAAGCATGTTGAAGGTAATGTGATGGTCTGGGGTTGCTTTGTTGCTGGTAAAGTGGGAGATTTGTACAAGGTAAAAGGGATTTTGAATAAGGAAGGCTATCACTCCATTTGCAACGCCATGCCATACCCTGTGGACAGCGCTTGATTGGAGCCAATTTCATCCTACAACAGGACAATGACCCAAAGCACACCTCCAAATTATGCAAGAACTATTTAGGGAAGAAGCAGGCAGCTGGTATTCTATCTGTAATGGAGTGGCCAGCGCAGTCACCAGATCTCAACCCCATAGACCTGTTGTGGGAGCAGCTTGACCGTATGGTACGCAAGAAGTGCCCATCAAGCCAATCCAACTTGTGGGAGGTCCTTCTGGAAGCATGGGGTGAAATTTCTCCCGATTACCTCAGCAAATTAATAGCTAGAATGCCAAAGGTCTGCAATGCTGTAATTGCTGCAAATGGAGCATTCTTTGACGGAAGCAAAGTTTGAAGGAGAAAATTATTATTTCAAATAAAAATCATTATTTCTAAACTTGTCAATGTCTTGACTATATTTTCTAGTCATTTTGCAACTCATTTGATAAATATAAGTGTGAGTTTTCATGGAAAACACAAAATTGTCTGCGTGACCCTAAACTTTTGAACGGTACTGTATATATATATATATATATATATATATATATATATATATATATATATATATATATATATATGCACGCATACATACAACACATTCAATGTGGCGGCTCTGTGCATAGGATTCCAGATCCGAGATAAGGGTGCTCCACTCAGCAGGTTGACCTCCAAACCCAAACTTTTTACAAAATATAGCACAAGAAGAGCGGCACTCCAAAAGGCTTAATCAAATAAATATCTATTCACCCATAGTGAGAAGGCGACATTTCGACTCTATTGTGAAACTTAGCCCTCTCACTATGTGTGAATAAATATTTATTTGAGTAAGCCTATTGGAGTGCCGCTATTCTTGTGCTATATTATATATATATACTGTGTATATATATATATATATATATATATATATATATATGTATATACACAGATGTAGCCGTATTTATCTTGACGCAGTAAATACACAGTGGCAAGATCCTTTATATGGACTTTTTCAATGGCTTTTGTTGTGTGATACCATGCTGCAGCAATATATGTATTATGTTAGTTTTTTTACTTTCCAAATCTCCTGTCCAAAAATGTGAAGCTATTGGCTCCAGTTTCTATCCCCAGAATCTCGAAAATATTGTGCAGCATAGCTGGTCTGTACGACTTGTTAGTGATATCCTGCTCTTTCATGTTCATTTCAGAAACTAGAAGATATATTTCCACATGATGCTGAGAGGTTTTCTTTTCACTTGCAGTAGTAAATTACACAGGGGAAGGTTTAGCATTTTTGTGGTGTCAGTCACACAATTTGGATTCCTTAGGCATACCTCAACATTCCAAACTTATTTGTAGTTCATAAGAGTAGCGATCAGTTTTCTCTTGCATGCTAAGGGTTTGCAACAAGTCGTTTTGCCAGCAGTGCCATTATAACCTAGCACCACATACAGAAGGATCTTATCTCCATATTAAAGATTCCGAACATCATAAGGTCATCTTCTACTTCATCGTCTACTAGATCAAGTACAACAAGACCATTAACCTGCCTCTTCTGGCTTCAAACATGATCACATCCATCCACAGCTAGATTAATGGGACTCTTTATTCTATAACAATGAGTGCCACTTTTCAGATATAGCAAAGTTTCACTAAAGTTGGCCCATTTAGGGCATGACCACACGTGGCGGATTTCCTCCGCAACTGTCCGCATCAATGCCGCACAGAATCTGCGTTGCAGATTCTGCTGCGGATCTGCACAAAATGTGCAGTACATTGATGCGGACTAGCTGCTGCGGACTGCGGGAAAAGTGCTTCCCTTCTCCCTATCAGTGCAGGATAGAGAGAAGGGCCAGCACTTTCCCTAGTGAAAGTAAACGATTTTCATACTTACCGGCCGTTGTCTTGGTGACGCGTCCCTCTTTCGGCATCCAGCCCGACCTCCCTGGATGACGCGCCAGTCCATGTGACCGCTGCAGCCTGTGCTTGGCCTGTGATTGGCTGCAGCCGTCACTTAGACTGAAACGTCATCCTGGGAGGCCGGACTGGAGACAGACGCAGGGAGTTCTCGGTAAGTATGAACTTATATATTTTTTTACAGATACATGTATATTGAGATCGGTAGTCACTGTCCCGGGTGCAGAAACAGTTACTGCCGATCGCTTAACTCTTTCAGCACCCTGGACAGTGACTATTTACAGACGTCTCCTAGCAACGCTCCCGTCATTACGGGAGCCCCATTGACTTCCTCAGTCTGGCTGTAGACCTAGAAATACATAGGTCCAGCCAGAATGAAGAAATGTCATGGTAGTAAAACCAATACGCTCCGCAGCACACATAAGATCTGCGGACTTCATTGCGGAATTTTGACTCTCCATTGAAGTCAATGGAGAAATTCCGCCATGAGTCCGCCACTGCTCCGCAACAGACAGAGCATGCTGCGGACACCAAATTCCGCTCCGCAGCCTATGCTCCGCAGCGGAATTTTACGCCTCGTCTAAACGAACACTGCTAAATTAAAGTGTAAGTCAATGGACAAACGGCTCCGCTGCGGATTAACGCTGCGGAGTGTCCGCAGCGGAATTTAAGTGAAATTCCGCCATGTGTGAACCCAGCCTTAGGGTGACTTCTGTAATTGGATCTATCAAGCCATTAAGTTCTGGATACTAAACACCAAACATCTGCTGGGACAATCCAAGCTCGGATAAGGAACACTACTATTGCTTTGAAGCACAAAATGACAACATAAATGGCAGCGGGAGCACTTTGTGTAAAGTCCTGTTTGTAAAAGTAGAAGATCTCTAATTTCTAAACCCTCATCCTTCTGTTGCATTAAGTGCTTAGGCAACCAACACTAGCTGGATATTGCGTCATGTGTGCCTGCACTATACCAGCTGTACAGCAGTGCTCTCATTACGTCTCCTCTTAGCTGGTTATAGAACACTCGTTTTTATAGCCGGTGGACAATATTTTGACCAGTTGTAGGGCAGAGTAAAGTGCATGAGTTAAAACAACTATTGATGGGTTCAGCTTCTAATTTGATTCCTATCGATGAGTAATTGAGATTTATGAAATGGAAAGGCTTCTAGTGCAGTGTTGAATCTCTCATAGTTACCATGTGAACAGAGAAGTCATTAACACCTTCCCTGCCAATAAGGCTCTAAATGGTAATGACATTCTGAATCTTTTTATTTAGTGTTATTCTTCACATTACATGCAAAATTAGTCAATTACCTTTAATTAATATAGAAATACTGTCCAATTGCTGCTTTTAGAAAAAAGCTTAGTGATTTAAATGACCAATTCTATTATTATTATTATTATAATGTTCTGTAATATAACATTTCTTCAAGGAACAGTGCCACTGCTGCCTATAGGCTGTGTCTGGTATTGCAGCTTAGCCTTTTTAATTTTATTGGGGCTGTGCTGCAATACCAGACACAGTTCATGGCAAGAATCGCGCGGTTTGTGAAAGAAAGCAGACATGTATTTCTAGTCTCATATACATTTCTGTATACCAGAAAAAAAGATGGAGAAAGATACGACAAAGTTATAAGAGGCATGGGCATAGATTTCCGCTATAATTGACACCGGTTTCTGGTGTAAATTATAGCAAAAACAGCAGCTGTTGGTGGCCATACCCCTTCTGCTAGGAGCTGCCCATGTTTTCAATAGAGCTGGGGCAACGACTAATTTTTCTGCCTTTTGGGCGGTTTGCGACAGAAAACTGGTGGAGAAACATTGTTACATTCTCCCAATAATGTACTAAATTTTTAGCTGTAAAGCTAAATAAAAAGTTAAAGGGGCCGTTCACATATCCGTTGTCCCTGTCAGTTTCCTTCCAGTGTGTTGCAGAAAAGCCGGAGGGAAACTTATGGTAGAACGGATTCCATAGCTTTCTATGAAATCTGTTCTGGCACTTGAGACATAAGGTGTGGCACCGTATAGCGCCGGACCTGTGCAGGAGCCAGATCCAAAAATGTTACCTGCAGCGATTTTGTGACCGGCTCTCTGGGAGGTCTCGCGACGTATTCTCTCATAATGTACTGTTCGCCGGATGAACGCCGAGTGCTGCCACATACACCTTCCGGCAGCACACATCATGGGAATCTCGGGCCAGAGAATTGCCGATGCTCTGGCTGGGGATTCCGCTCCTGGAGAAGCCCCTGACATCACTGTCCATATATGGACACTGACGTCAGGGGCTCCTCCAGGAGCAGAATCCCCGGCTAGAGAGTTGCCGATGCAACTCTGGATTCTGCTATTTAATACAAAAAAACTGATGCTGATGCAACTGATGTACGTGAACACACCCTTAGAGTGGATGGATGAACTTTCTATGACTATTAACATTCATTAAAATATTTTACTATTAATGTAATGTGGGCTGAATCAAATCAAACACACAAATAGGTGATCATAGAGTATAGTTTTAGATAGGCTTTTATGTTGTGAAGTAGCTTAAATAATCAATTAAAGATGATCTGAAAGGCTTCTACCAAAAAAACAAGTGTGTGAATTAGACCTCATGCACACATCAGTATTTTTTTTACTGTCCGTAAATACGGATCCGTAGGTATCAGTAAAGTCATCAGCAACTCATCCGCATATACTGGACTCAAATATGGTCAGTAGTGTATCAGTAGGTCGTCCGTATTTACTGATCAGTAAAAAGAAGAAGAAAACCACAAATGATGTGCATCATCTGCAAACCCCATGGGACACATGTTCGTTTTGCGCCTCTTTCTTTTACATTCCTGCTTTGTGTTAGGTGTGTTCAATTCCTTGGCTAATTTCGCTTTGGTTTATTATGTCGTGTATAATACTAAGAACTACAGTTTTAAAGTAATTTCAATGTGGTGCGTTCTTATTCATGTACCCATACATCTCACTTCCACCTCACATACCCCAACATTCTTCATCCACAACACACATACACTTAAAAAAAAAAAAAAAGACAATGAAATATATATTGACTGTAGTCCAAAAAACTCTTTTTTTTTCAGAAGAAATAAATAACAAATTTAAAGTTACTTAATCAAAACAAGAACTTCGTGATAAAAAAAAAAATCACAAATTCAAAAAGTCTTGTGGCATTGAACCACCAACGTTTGTGGATGCATGTCTCTCCCCCTCCCACCTGTTCTTGACTGGAGTGTTGATATGGGTGCTAGGTACTGGAGAAGGTCTTGCTTGGTGGCTGATGTATGGCCCTATCCTTTGAGTACAGGGGCTGGGAATGGTCATAGTATCCGCTGTACTGTAGTAGCCTCCCTGGTGGTGGTGGTAGGTGGGTAGGTGGTTGGACACACTGCCTGCTCTGATGGAACTCTATGGCATTACAGAGTTCAACCGCAGAAGGATTTGAGGAAAACACCTCCACGACCTCAAGTAATGCCATCTCATACCTGATGAGGCTGCCATGGGGAACATGCCTCCGATTCATGACAAGTATTTTTGCAAACATGTCTTCCACTGTTTCTTCATTCCTGCGTGATAGATGGGTCAGCACTAGGGCATCAATCTGGGCCCTTGTGTCCTCCTGCTTTCGTTTGCGGCCTCTTGATCTGGCCGGCTGTGTGAATCTGTCTGATACACCTTGCCCTTCTTCCTCCACCACAGTAGGCTGAGACGCAGGCTGCGATGTTAATGCAGATGCAGTCTCAATATTAGTTTCCACAGATTCCTCATTTTGAAGACTGTCGCATGTTCTACCAAACATAGTAAATTTGTTAAGAAACAGATATTAAATTCGTTAACAGTGAAATAATGAAATCACAAGCAATATACATAGTAAAATACAAGTAATTGTGTTTGAAAAAAGGAGGTAAGCTAGGTCACATTTGATAAAGAATTTCTCAATAAAATAACAGATATTTACTTACGGCCCAGTTTCCATTACGTCTTTCAGAAAGCGAAGTTGCTTCGTATACACGTACGGTCTTTTCTTTGAAGCCCCTTCTCCACTCCTGCCCTTGGACATTATTTCCCTCCTAAATTGGGGATGACACATATGTCCAAACTGCACAACCTCTTAAAAGCATACACACCAAAACGTACCAAATCCACATTATGTGAATCCATAATGCATTAGCATTTTTGAGAAATCTGGTTTCTGATGCAGCTCCACTGATAAATAGTAAGAGACAAGTGTATTCTCTTGTTGAAGTGGTTGTCTTGCCGGAGATAACCCCAATTTGGGAAACACTGCAGTGATTAGCTGATCAGTACATGTCTGGCTATCGACATCCTGGCAAATAACTGATTTTGGCTGGAAAAACCACAGCCAGCCAGAAATGTAGTATTACATAGACATTCAGATGAGTAGCCTTCCATGTATCACAAGTATAAGGGGGAGTTCACATGGCATTTCATGAATTTTGAGGCAGATTTTGAATTGGCAGCATTTAAAAAAAAAAAAAAATTCCTGCGTTTTTTTACCCACGTTGCAAAAACCGCTCCAAACGAGCGCCGCAGGTTTTTCTGCCTCCTATTGATTTCAATGGAAGGTAAGAGGTGGAAACCGCTCAAAGAAAGCATGTCACTTTTTTTCTCCGTGAGAGGCCAAGAATCGGCCCGGGGAAAAAAGCCTCTGAAATCAAGGGGGGTGCGATTTATGGTGTTTTTTGGCGCTGATTCTGACACAGTTTCCGCATCAAAATCCGCGTCACAAAATGGCTTGTGATCTACCTCTAAGTCTTTCAGAGCAAGAACCACTGCTTGTTAGCGGCTTTCTACTCTGACCCATAGACGGGAAATCTTAGTAATTTTGCATACGTTTGGCCAGTTTACATCGTGGTCCCCGGAGACCCAACTGTATTGAAAAGTGTAGCACGGTATACGATTTTGTTTTTATGCTAGTTAATGACAGACTTGTGTAACTGTATTGGCATACAGTTGCATGTGTCCGGCCATATTCTCAGAAGGACCATTGTCCATTCTGGGTGGGAGAAGCCGAAACAGCCAAGTCTCATGATATATAATCTATACAAAGAGCACAATTACAAAACGTGTGTATTAAAGTGAGAATTCTGAATAGGAGCGCTGTATAGGAAATGTCCTTACAAGAACTTGTTTTGAATAATTTAACAATTTTGCGTCTAGACTTAAGGTACTTCTCTGTGACTTGTTTAATGTAAAAATATAATGAACAAGTCCTCCTATGAAAGTTTATAGCATCATATAACCAGGTTGGCTTCTTTAATCTAGTTCACATTTGCATGAATATGTGCAGAACCACCAAATTGTCGCTATGTAATAGTATTTTCTTATTATTATATTGTCTGACTTTGTGCATGGTTCATAAACACACATCAAATTGCAAGTAATTTGCTGTTTTATTACTGTACTGCAATATCTCAAAAGAACAATAATAATAATTCAGACCTATTTATTGATGCTATAAGAGTTTATAATTTTTCATTTACAACATATAGTAGCAATAAACACTTAGACAAGTAACCTCTATTTATGCAATCTATGTGTGAAAAATACATGACTTTCACTTTACTAAAAGTAGAGTTAACTACACTATATCAAGGAGGCGGTCTTTTGGAGGGGTCTCACTGTAATTGTGTATATATATAAAAAACAGATGTAGCCAAGTTTATCTTGACTCATAACGTGCTGCATTATGATATCACACAACAAAAGCCATTGAAAAGCCATTGAAAAGGTTAAGTCACAGTTTCTTGCCACTGTGCATTTAATGCTGTAAAAGTCAAGATAAAGATGGCTACATCTGTAAACTTGCAAAAAGTTTTTGAAGGAACTCCGCAGAGAGGTTGTTGCAAACATCTTGGAGAACTATCCACCATGTGAATGTAGGCTTCCTCAAATCCTTCTGTCTCTTCATGTAATCCCAGACAGACTCAATGATGTTGGGATCAGGGCTGTGTGGGGGCCATATCATCACTTCCAGGGCTCCTTGTTCTTTTTTACGCTGAAGATAGTTCTTAATGACATTGGCTGTATGTTTGGAGTCATTGTTCTGCTGCAGAATACATTTGGAGCCAATCAGATGCCTCCCTGATGGTATTGTATGATGGATAAGTATCTGCCTGTATTTCTCAGCATTAAGGACACCAAAGCCCCAACTTCATTTGCTGAAATTCAGCCCCAATCTTGCAAGGAACCACCATGTTTCACTGTTGCCTGCAGACACTCCTTACTGTAGCGCTCTCCAGTCCTTCGGTGAACAAACTGCCTTCTGTTACAGCCAAATATTTACATTTCTGACTCATCAGTCCAGAGCACCGTGAGCCATTTTTCTGCACCCCAGTTCCTATGTTTTCGTGCATAGTTGAGTCGCTCAGCCTTATTCCCATGTCGAAGGTATGGTTTTTGGCCACAATTCTTCTATGGGTCCCACTGGTTTCTGCCAGTTCTGAGGTGATGGCACTGCTAGACATTGTCCGATTTTGAAGGGAAGTATGCATGATGTGTCTTTGATTTTCTGCACTTTTCCTTGGCCGACCACTGCATCTACAGTCCTTAACGTTGCCTTCTTCAAAAGAGCTTGAACAGCAAGCACATCTTGAATCCTCTGTCTGCTTTGATATCTTTGCCTGAGAGAGACCTTGCTAATGCAGTATAACTACCTTATGTCTTGTTGCTGTGCTCAGTCTTGCCATGATGGACCTGTGACATGATACGGTCTTTCACAACCTCACCTCTGTAGCAGAGTTTGGCTGATCCTCACCCAGTTTTAAGCCTCCTACATAGCTGTTTCTGTTACAGTTAATGAGTGTGTTTCAACCTACATATGAAAATCTTGATCATTAAAATTATCTTTTTGGTATAATTGGTTAATCACACACCTGACTATAATCCTACAAAATCCATGACTTTGTGCAAGTGTACCTAGGAGAATTTATGATGTTTTGAAGGCAAAGGGTGGTTACACCAAATATTGATTTGATTTAGATTTCTCTTCTGTATATATATATATATATATATATATATATATATATACACATATATGTATATATATATATATATATATATACACACATATATACATATATATATATATATATATATATACATATATATATATATATATATATATATATATATATGTATACATATACATATATATACATATACATACAAACACACACAGATATCTTTCCTCCTTTCTTCTGGTGGTAGAAACAAGGTGCTGAGATTTTCACAATTATGTGTCTGAGGGTTCATCATCACAAAAGTGTCTAAAAGCAGAAAGCTATAGCCATATCAGGTATATTAACATCTCTCTTTTATGCTGCTAGTTTCTATAATGTAGTAGCTGGTACAAAAGATGTATAACAGATGTGAACTGTACATGCTACTTTGTTATTAAATCTATTGAATAACACATTTAATAAATCCTAAGTAATCTCCAAATAAAGAATAAAATCTATTTGGTAACATAATATTACGACACTTGTTTGTTTTCATGAATTATACATTCTTCCTTTTGTTTTAATTCATACAGAGAATGAATGTTTGTGATCTTTACCCATCTGTATATTTTTATCCAATGTTCATTGTAATATTATCTCTGGGTTATGCAATCTGTATGTCTTGGGGCAGAGCCAATAACCCCATGGGACATGTTTGAATGTGTTTGTCCTCCAGTAAAGAGATGCAATGGGTGGCTTTTATTTACACAACGTGTAGCTCTCTCCCAGAAGCATACAAAGCTAATTATCCCCACATTACCTTTAGTAGTTCATGTTGTGTTATGTATACTGGGAAGTTAGATGCTGAAATGTCTGCTTGTGGCTCTCTCTCTCTTACAGCCCTTTCAAGGTATGTTTATTTATCCTCTAAAAATATTACCATGATCTTTTAACATAGTGATTTGGAGGGTTAGCTTCTGATCCCAAGCAAGGACATTTATGGGATTCTGACTCAGGAAAAGGTTTTATGTGGTGCACATAACATGAGTAAAAGGGCCGTTTGTATCTGCTTACCTTTGATAATATTCGTATTGAAGTGTGATATCAAAACAGTAGTAAGCTCATGTTCGAAATTAATATATGCACAGGATGGCAGCATGAAGCTAGACACTGGTCTGCACTGCCTTCATCAAAGGTGAAATCCACACAAATCATTTTCATCATATGAAAGGTTCAAAAGATGAGACTGGTGCAGATCCCCACTAATCCTCACCGATTCTCCAAATGAAGGTTTTCCAGTGCTGAATGGAGCACAAATTTATTTTGTGCCAGTTGAACATTTCCATCACTGAAAATATACAACATAATATTCTACGTAGAGCTTTGTCTAGAAATGTAGTGCCAAATGGGTTCAGGAACTCAAAATCGCAATCCCACTCCATTATTTAGAGAATTTGTGTGGGTTCAAGCCAATGGCTCTGAATGTGGCAATGGTGAAAATTTGGAAGTAGCTTCTGCACCATATTGAAGACTATATTCCACCATCAAAGGGCACACCTTAAAACTTGAATAACACAGTGATTCTAAACTGAGTTTGCAAGTGAAACATACTTTGTACTATATGGAATTGTGTGGCAGGGGCGTAGCTATAGGAGGTGTATAGGTAGCAAAAAAAAATAGACTTTAGATGCAGATTTCCCTTTTGCCATTTTTAAATGTAAAACTCAATTTAGAAAAATGCATCAAAGAAACCTGTGCAAGAGCATGCTGTGATGTCAAATATGAATATATAATACAAAAAAATAATTTTAATAATATAAAAGCACAATGGAGCACAGATATAAAAAAATTTAATAAAAATCGTATGTAGGGCACAATGGTAACAATGAAAACTACAGCTCATCCCACAAAAAACAAGCACCCACAAAGCTGGGTTGACAGAAATATAATAATCTTACGGCTCTTGGAATGCGGCGACACAAAAAAAATAAAAAAATTCTTAAAAGAAAATAAGTGTTTTCATTGTGCAAAAGTAGTAAAACAATAAAAAAAAAAAAGGTATTAATTTGGTATTGCTATAATTGTACTAAGCTGCAGAATATTTAAAGGGGTTGTCCAGTCAAAAAAAATTGATGGCCTTTAGTCAGGCTAGGCCATTTAATATCTGATCGGTCAGGGTCCAACTCCCGACACCTCTGCCAATTAGCTGTTTTGAAGGGGCCGCAGCGCTCATGTGCGCTGCTTCCCTTTCATTTCCTTTACTGATTTACACTGTGAATCGTGATACTTGTAGCGGTGGTTCACAGTATTACATACTTCATCGATTTACTTCAATGGGAGAAGGCTGAAATACTGTGAACAACCGGTACAAATATGCAGGCGATTTACAGTGTAATCAGCAGTAAAGGAAATGAATGTGAAGCAGCGCTCGTACGAGCGCTGTGGCCCCTTTAAAACATCTGATCGGCGGAGGTGTCAGGAGTCGAACCCTGATCAATCAAATATTGATGGCCTATACTAAGGATAGGCCATAAATTTTTTTGTGGCCAACAACCCCTTTAACATGTCATTTATACCCATGATGAACGCTGTAAAAACACAAAACCCAAAGCACAATTTGTAAAATTGTTGTTTTCTTTTTTCTAATCCCCCCCAAAAAAGTTTAATTAAAATTAAATGTACCTCAAAATAGTGCCAATAAAATATACAACTTGCCCTGCAAAAAAAACTAAGTCCTAATAAGACTACGTAGACGAAAAAAAATTAAATAAGTTATGACTAAGAATGCAGTGATGCAAAAATGTAAATAATTGCTGTGTTGTCAAGGCCCAAAATAGCTACGACCTCAAAGGGTTAATGGATATGCGCCAAATTCTCAAAATTGTTGCACTGATGCATGTAAATTTGGTGTACTAGTTTTTGAAACATGTTCACCGAAGTCTTAAATGTTACAAAATAAGCGAAATGCTGCATCATTTTCAAATCTATCCGAACTCTGACAAGGTGCAGACTTTCTGGCAGGCCCCCCACTCAAAGGCCAAAATACTGCAAAAACAGATATGCAGATTTAGGCCACGTTCAGACGTGGCGGAATTGCTGTTGAATTCCGCTGAGGACAGTCCGCAGTGGAATTCTGCAACAGCCGTTTTTTACATTTCTTTCTATTAATTTTTATTAAACTTAGTTGAGACGTTGCAGAAAATAACTGCGTGGGAATTAGGCTGCGGTGCAGAGTTTTCCCTCCGCAGCATGCTCATTATGTTGCGGAGAAGCAGCGGAATTTCACTGCCGATTTCAGCCTTTGCAATGCAAAAACTGGAATCTGTGGCAAGTCCGCTGTGATATCTGCAACGTCTGAATTACCTGTCAAATATGCAAATGTTGCTGCAGATTCTTTGCATAATTGCCCCAAATCTGCACCAACACTGCACTGTATATAAACGTACAGCGGTCGGGATCCATAAAACCTGCGCAACAGTGTATTTACGTCATGGGTTTCAGCTGGCTGCCCGAGCGATTAGTGACTACCGGGGACACTGAGGAGAAGATAGAAGCAACTATTGCTGCTTCTATCTTCTCAGATCGTTTCTACATAGCGCTCAATAAGCGCTGTGTATAGAATAGAGGAAGTGTCAGCACCAGTGATCATGTGACTGTGCAGCCCCAGTTACAGTGGAAAAACATGGTGTAAAAGTAAAAGTGTAAAAAAAAATAACACATACAAATATATGGTATCGCCCCAATCGTAACGACTCAAACAATAAAGTTAACACATTAGGTAAACCGCCGGGTGAACGACGAAAAACAAAAAACGCAAAAAACAATGGCAAAATTCCAAAAGTTAATCAATAAGTTCCATGTACCCCAAAATAATACTAATGAAAACTATGCCTTGTCCCGCAAAAAAACAAACCCACATATATCTACATCGCCGGAAAAAGAAAAAAGTTAAGACTCTTGGAATGCGGCAATGCAAAAACAAGTAATTTTTTTTTTTAAAGGGTTATTTTGCAGACGTAGGAAAAAATAAAACCTTTACATATTTGGTATCCCTCTAATCGTGCCGACCCATAGAATAAATGTAACATGTTATTTAAGCCGAATAGTGAATGGCGTAAATTTATAACGTGAAAAACAATGCTGGAATAGCTGTTTATTTTCAATTCTTTCCTATAATAAAGTTAAGAAAAGTTAATCAATATATTATATTCACCCAAAAATGGTGAAATTGAAAAATACAACTAGTCCCGCAAAAAACAAACCCTTATACGGCTATGTCGACAGAATTAAAAAAAAAGTTACGACTCTAAGGGTATGTTCACACGCTTAGCAAAAAACGTCTGAAAATACGGAGCTGTTTTCAAGGGAAAACAGCTCCTGATTTTCAGACGTTTAAGCCACTCGAGATTTTCGCAGCGTTTTTAGCTGCATTTTTTTACGGCCGTTTTTGGAGGCGTTTTCAATAGAGTCTATGAAAAACGGCTCCAAAAACGTCCCAAGAAGTGACCTGCACCTCTTTTTCGCGGCTATTTTTTTACGCGGCCGTTTTGAAAAAAAATGGCCCATCGGAACAGAACGCCGTTTTTCCCATTGCAATCAATGGGCAGTTGTTTGGAGGCGAAAATAGGCAGTGTGAACATACCCAAAGGGTATGTACACACGCTAAGGCTAGGTTCACACGACCTATTTTCAGATGTAAACGAGGCGTATTATGCCTCATTTTACGTCTGAAAATAAGGCTACAATATGTCGGCAAACATCTGCCCATTCATTTGAATGGGTTTGCCGACGTACTGTGCAGACGACCTGTCATTTACGCGTCGTCGTTTGACAGCTGTCAAACGACGACACGTAAAAATACAGCCTCGTCAAAAGAAGTGCAGGACACTTCTTTCAGACGTAATTTGAGCCGTTCTTCATTGAACTCAATGAAGAGCAGCTCAAAATTTACGGCTGTCAGAGAAGCCTCGCAAAATGCGAGGAGGAGCATTTACGACTGAAACGAGGCAGCTGTTTTCTCATGAAAACAGTCTGTCTTTTCAGACGTAAATGCCTGCTATCATGTGCACATACCCTTAACAAAAAAAGTCTGAAAATACGGAGCTGTTTTCAGAGAAAACAGCCTCTGATTTTCAGGCGTTTTTGAAGCTGAAAATGAAGCTTCTTTTAATTTGGAGCTTCTTTCAGGGTATGTGCACACACACTAATTACGTCCGTAATTGACGGACGTATTTCGGCCGCAAGTACCGGACCGAACACAGTGCAGGGAGCCAGGCTCCTAGCATCATACTTATGTACGATGCTAGGAGTCCCTGCCTCGCTGCAGGACAACTGTCCCGTACTGTAATCATGTTTTCAGTACGGGACAGTTGTCCTGCAGCGAGGCAGGGACTCCTAGCATCGTACATAAGTATGATGCTAGGAGCCCGGCTCCCTGCACTGTGTTCGATCCGGTACTTGCGGCCGAAATACGTCCGTCAATTACGGACGTAATTAGTGTGTGTGCACATACCCTCAGGCTTCTTTTGAGGCGTTTTTCATAGTGTTCAATGGAAAATCAGCTCCAAAAAACGCTTCAAGAAATGACATGCTACTTCTTTTTACGGAGCGCCTTTTTACACTCTGTTTTTTAAAACAGCGGCGTAAAAATACGCCCCGTATGAACTAAATGCTGTTTTTCCCATTGATTTCAATAGGCAGATGTTTGTAGGCATTCAGATTTAGTTTTCTCAGGTGTTTTTCGAGGCATAAACATCCCGAAATACGCCTGAAAGCACTGCGTGTGAACATACCCTTAGAATGCAACAGTGAAACAAAAAATAATCCTTGGTCATTAACGTGCAAAATGGCCTGGTCCTTAAGGGGTTAAATAAAGTAGTTTCTTATCAAAATATCTTATCAGTCTGTCCACAGTTTTGTTTTTAGTTCTTCTCTCTCACTTTTTGTCAAACAAGAAAATTCCAAGCTCCATTTCTCTGCTGAATTAAAAATAAAATTTAGAAGACACTAAAATCACAGCAATCATTGTGTGCAATGCTTTAATGCACTTTACGGCTTGTCCACACGTAACAGAACTGCTGCAGAAAATTTCTGCAGCTATTCCGCAGAAACTAGCAGGATTTCCGCTGCGGAAAAACCGCACTATTTGCTGCGTTTTTTACTGCAGAAAATGGTGCGGATTTTGCTGCGTTTTTCTTAATGTTGGGAGATGGTGACATCTCAGAAAAACGCAGCAATTCAGTCCACTTTCCGCATCAGTAACTGACATGCTGCCATACGAAAAATAAGCAACACAGGTCAATTTCTGGTTGGAAATTTTACGCAGCATGTGGATGAGACTTGTTAAATCTCACCCACTTTGCTGCTACTGTATTCTGCTGCGTATTTTCCGTCTGCAAAATACGGAGCAATTCCTCTACCTGTGAGCAAGCACTTAAGCGTAAGCAGTTTCCTCAGAAATGTCTAAAGTACCGCCCAGTACCCTTCACATAGTGAATGACATAAAAAAATGGTCTCAGGGAGCAAAATCCAAAAATACCTATGTATCATTTTTAAATTATTCTAGTAGAAAGGTGCAACTGGCCGATCATATAAAAGCTAAAGGAACTCTGAACTGTAGTCTTATGAGGTTTTCTGACTGCCAACTATGTGTCATTCTGTGGGACAAGATTTATGGAAATTCTTCTCTGATAAAAGGTAGCTGATTCTGGAATAAAGAGCAGGCAAACAGCTGTCTGCAGTCCACCCCCACTCATTTCTTCGGCCAGGTTCCAGCTGTTGGAATCACATTAGCCCACCTGCCCTTTTCTTTCACGTTTATCCCAAATAGTTTTCCCCAGCAGCGTTTAAAATGTTTAAGATATTATAGGACGCTCTCGCTGCTTCCTCTGTCTCTCCGCTGCCTGCCATCTGCTTGATGTACTGCTCTGCATGAACAGAGGGAAACACCTGCAGACACCACTGGAGAGGGCAAGGTTCTGTCCTGGTGTAATTGCCACCAAGTTCTATTTAATTTTTATTTATTTTTTTTTAAACTACACCTGCTGAAGGCTCTTGTGTTCTTGATATAGCCAATCTACTAGAGTTCTATACTGGCCTCACCAACTAACGGATTAATACTAATAATATGATTTCTGCTTCTCTGTCAGGATCACGTACATTGGACATTGTAGCGATGCACTTAAGTGTAAAAATACTTAAGATGTGCAAAAACGAATGACTAACCTGCTCATAAACTATTTCAGCCCAACGAATGAGAAGGCATTAGTGGTAGAAAACAGCAGTACACAGGCTCCCTTCCTGTGGCTACACAATATTATTGTACAGCCATAAACCATAGATGTTTTTTACAACAAAGGTATTCTACGGATCGGCGGGTTTCCCGGCAGTTGGGCTAACATCGATCAGTAAGTGTTGGCATATCCAAGAGATATGCCATCACTTCCCTTAGTGGGAAAACTCGGTATAATCCAGATTTGATTGAAATGGTCTAAAACATGGGGTGAAGACCACAATTTAGGAAAGTCAAAGAATAGTCTTTTCACAATGCAATGTACCAAAGCTGTCACCAGCTAAGAATCTGTAATAATATCTGAAGTTAGCAAATAATGATCCTATATAGAACGTATCGAGACTCTGACATAATAATTGAGACTTTAAATGACATGTGAAGCTATAGAGACATGAGGGCCATTTTACCTGCAATAACATGCGGCCATTAACAGGGTATTTGACAGCCGCTCCAAACATGGTGCTGGCACGGTTGTTGGATGTGTAGCCACCGTGCCAGGGCCGCTCCGTGTAGCCTTACCCTAAAAGATACAAAAGTATATGAGGCAAATGCATGAGACCAGTAGCCATGCATACCCAGAAACACCCGACATACAAAGCTTTTCTAAGCTGTGTCCCTTGACAGAGTATCGCAAAATCATGTTGTTTTTTTTTAACCTGGATATCTTGCGCCATACATTTCAGAATATGTTGAGATATTAGAAAAGGTAAGGAAGGACACATCTGCATACTGCACAGGCTTTACTCTGGATGCAACAATCTCCTTAAACAATATAATTTAAAAAAAAAATCTCTAATTTTAATGATATACTGGATTCAGGAGACAAATAAAAGATACATTTAATATGAATTTGTAATTTTGGCTTTGCATTTGACCAATCGTGAGGCACAGGCATCACTATGTTCTGGCCGCTGAGGCACAAGTATAAAAAAATTGGGATGACCTGCCATAGACGGAAAGCAATCCTCAAAACATTACCTGTTTGGAGCATTCAAGGACTGGCGTTAAGAAACATTAAAATTTAGAGTTTTCCTTAAATTGTTTTACAAAACAGCCAAATTATATGTTAATATTAAATAAATGGTGTGTGCGCCTTCTAATGTGCAATATTATTCTGAACTATCCTGTGGATAGGTGATAAATGTGCTTAATGGGAAAACCCATTCAGACATAAACAACTTCTAAATAGTAAAAAACAGCATTATAAAGACAAGTTATTGGTTTTCTGCTGGTGTTCTGTTTTCTGTGAAATCCTTGAGATGCTTCCTCAAAATGTATGTGTGTCAAATATATTTACTGTATGAAGAGTGTTTTTTCCCTCCATGCCCTTTCAGATATAAGTCTAGAAATAGGACATTGATGTCAGGAATAAAATAAAAGGAAGAGCAACAGTTCAAAGAAAGCAAATGAAAGTGCTATTGTGATTAAATGGGATTGAATTTCCGGAGGACAGCTAGGAACGTGGTTGTACTCAATATGCTTTCTTAAAGTGTAGCTAAACGTTTGACAAACTTCTAACATGTCATAGTGACATGTCAGAAGTTTGTATTGGTAGGGATCCGAGCACTGAGACCCCCACCAATCGATAGAACAAAGCAGCTGAAACGTTCGTGTGAGCGCTCAGCCGCTTTGTGTCTGTTCGGCTTTTTCTGGAAAGCCGATGTATCGGAGTACGGGCTCATAGACTTTCTATTGAGTCCGTATACCGATACATTTATTTCTGGAAAAAGCCGAACAGACACGAAGCGGCTGAGTGCTCACACGAACGCTTCAGCTGCTTTGTTCTATTGATTGGTGGGGGTCTCAGTGCTCGGACCCCCACCAATCCAAACTTCTGACATGTCACTATGACATGTCAGAAGTTTGTCAAATGTTTAGCTACACTTTGATACTACACTTTAGTTGTAGTGTTCCTGAAGAGGCTTTTTGTGGCACACCCTAGTATTCCTGCCTGTCACATGTCACCGGCTACTTCGGAGCTAACATCTGACAACGGCAAACTGAGAACATAGCTGAACCCTCCCAGAAAGCCTTATATTGATCATGTGACAGACTGGTGACATCACTTCCAAAACCTGGCTCCTGATTGGTCTATAGTTGCAAGGAGACAGGAGCAAAGCTCACATGCAATGATGGGTGAAACGATGGGAAGGCAAGTTTAAGAGCCGGCGGGTAGCAGGGGGACGACAGGGGAGGATGCAGGTCGGACAGAGGGAGGAGAACGATGGACTGGTAGTGATATTGAGGGAAGAGTACAATATGGAGGGAGATGGACAGAGTTGGAGCTACAGCCTAAATGGCGAGGTATCCCACTGTATGCCTATATGGTGGGAAACGCCATAGATCTATCGGAGGTATACGTTGGGAGTTCTCGCTACGTATATGTCTAATAAGGGCAACAGTGATGTGCGCAGAGCATTACTTACTAGCCACACTGGCATTTTGTCTGGCATTTTAAACTGCATGAAAAAATGCATGTAATGACGCCAACGTTTTTTTTTATGGAACATGCTATTTGTACATGTGTTTTTCCTGGCATTTTCGTCCTATAGAGAAGCCTATGGAAAAACGGCAGGAAAAAAAATGCCAAACCCAGAGCATGCTGCGTTTTGAAAAAAACGCCACTGACTCCATAAATGCTACATAAAGGGTACAAACCAAAATGTTGTGCATGTAGGGTTTTTCATTTACTGATTTTCAACTTTAACATAATATTTGGCCGCAATGTTTTTATTTGGGGGACAAAAAAAAAAGCAGTCAAAAATGCCACTAAAAATGCAAGTAAAAACTTGTGTGTGAATCCAACCCAAGGCCACTTTTACTTGGTAGCATTTTCATCAGTATTTTGCTTTAGTATATGTCCGCCAAAACCAGGAGTGCGTCCAAAACACGGAAGAGTTAGAAATCTTTTCATTATACTTTTCTTTATGTAGGTTCTACTCCTGGTTTTGGCTTCCAAATACTGATGCAAAATACTGACCTAAATACTCAAGTGTAAGGCCGAGTTCACACAGGTACCTGGAATTATAAAATGAATGAAAAAACACATTCTAAATTGCCAGTGTTTTTTAAAACGTCACAGCGTTTTCCCGATGTTTAGTGCCATTTTTGGTGGCGTTTTTTATTAAGTGTCAGAGCATGTTGCGTCTTGAAAAAAAGCCACTGACCACAAAAACGTCAAAAAAAAAAAAATGCAGTGTATGTAGTGCATTTTATATTGTACTATAGATTTTAATCTAACATCTGACGGCACAAAAAAAACCCTGTTAAATCTGCATTAAAAACTTCCCTAAAACAGAGAAAAGTGCATCAAAATGCTATGTTTGTGTAAATCCGGCCTTAGGAGGTTGTACTCAGGGCCGGTGTCAGCATCCGGCAAACCTGGGCAAGTACCAGGGCCCACTACCCTTTGGAGGCCCAATCAGCCGCCTGGTGCTGACGCTGCCGTCATGGCTCCTCCAGGAGTTAAATCCCCGGCCAGAGTGGTGCCGACGGGATTCCGCTTCTAGAGGGAGCCCCTGTCTAGGAGGCGGTGTAACTACCACTGTAGCAGCCATAGTGGCTGCTACATGCCCGCATCATGAGGGGGGCCCATGCTGCCCCACCGCCATGTGTCCCCCATGTCCAGTGGCCCCTCTAGCAGCGGCTATGGCTGCTAAAGCGGTAGAGATGCCACATTCAACAGTATCTGTGTCCTTAGGCAGATACTATTGAACGATATGGCAGAACAGGAAGATAGCTCCCTACTCTGCCATTTACTGGGCTACAGACTCCCAGGCAGAGTGCTAATAGTGCTCTGTCTGGAACTCCGGCTCTGGGGTTGCCCCTGACATCACTGTCCATATAAGGATAGTGCTGTCTGTCCATATATGGACAATGATGCTTGGAGGAGAGAAAGAGTTCCAGGCAGAGCGCTAGAAGCGGCTCTTCTCTGGGACATATATGGACAGTGATGTCAGGAGCAGAGCAGTGTCCAGGCAGAGTGTTAGTAGCGCTCTGCCCGGGACTTTGGCTCTGGTATTGCCACTGACATCACTATCCATATATGGACAGTGACATCAGCGGCTCCTCCTGAAGCAGAATCGACGGCAATGCCAGAGCGATGGCCAGAGCGACGGCAATGCTCCACTTGGGGATTCCACTCCTAGAGAGAGCCCCAAGGCGCTACCTACAGGGAGGGGGCTGTGTGGCACTACCAGGGAAAGGGGCTGTGTGGCACTACCAGGGAGCATATACGATTAACATATACGTTAGCTTTAAACGACACATACATCAAACATAGTGCAATAAACGTGATATAGAGAGGGCCTCAGAATGCCGTATTTCCAATTTTTCTTATGCAGTTTGTCTGTAGGTTCGCTGTCCGCTGTTTCCACTGGTGTTCTTGCTAAGTTTTAAAATTGCATTAACATAGTTTAGCTGCATTTTTATGGCATAAACATCACATGCCTTAATCTCTGAAAGAACGATCCTGAAAAATGTCTTGTCTGTACTGCACTTCAATGTCACAATCTACTTCTATTGACATATTACTTGCCGTGGTTTGGAAAGCCCAAATTAGGGCATGACCACACGTAGTGGAATTGCTCTGGAATTCCGCTGCGGACAGTCCGCAGTAGAAATCCGCAGTGTACATGTTTCTCCATTGCCTTCCACAGCTTTTTAGTTGTGTTCGTTTACATGTTGCGGACAATTCCGCTGCGTAGCATAGGCTGCGGCGCGGAATTTAGTGTCCGCAGCATACAATGGTTGTTGCGGACGTGTAGCGGACTTGTTGCGGAATTTCTCCATTGACTTCAATGAAGATTCAAAATTTCGCAATGAAGTCCGCAGATGTTATGTAGACGTTATGTGTGCTGCGGAGCGTACTGGTTTTACTAACATGACATTTCTTCATTCTGGCTGGACCTATGTATTTCTAGGTCTACAGCCAGACTGAGGAAGTCAATGGGGCTCCCGTAATTACGGGTGACTACGTGTGTGCACACATAATTACGGGAGCGTTGCTAGGCGACGTCAGTAAATAGTCACTTTCCAGGGTGCTGAAAGAGTTAAGCGATCGGCAGTAACTGTTTCAGCACCCTGGACAGTGACTTCCGATCACAATATACATCAACCTGTAAAAAAAATAGAAGTTCCTACTTACCGAGAACTCCCTGCTTCTTCCTCCAGTCCGGCCTCCCAGGATGACGTTTCAGTCCAAGTGACGGCTGCAGCCAATCACAGGCTGCAGCGGTCACATGGACTGCCGCGTCATCCAGGGAGGTCGGGCTGGATAGCGAAAGAGGGACGCGTCACCAAGACAACGGCCGGGTAAGTATGAATTTCTGTTACTTTTACTAGGGAAAGGGTTGTCCCTTCTCTCTATCCTGCACTGATAGAGAGAAGGGAAGCCCTCTTCCCCTCAATACGCAACGGCTAGTCCGCATCAATTTAATGCCCATTTTAGGCAAAGCCGCAACATAATCTGCAACGCAGATTCTGTGCGGCATTGATGCAGACAGTGGCGGAAGAAATCCACCACGTCTGGGCATGCCCTAACGCAACTAAAAACCACACAGCGGTCGCAATGCTGCAAATTGCTGCCAGTTTTCTGTCCGGATTTGCGGACTGAAAGCCGCAGCGGAATACAATACAGGCATGTGGATGAGATGCTAACAAATCTCTCAATTTTCCATACTGAACTTGACCTGTGACCAGTGATTTTTAAATCTGCAGCATTTCAATTCCTCTTGCAGAATGAGCGCTGATTTGTTGTGAATTTCAGATTTGATCGGTAAGGGCATGTTCACACATGGCGGAATTGCTCTTGAATTCCGCTGCGGACAGTCCGCAGTGGAATTCTCCAGCGGCCGTTTTTTACATTTGTTTCAATACATTTTTAGGCAAGTTAGTTCAGACGTTGCGGAAAACTCCGCTGCGGACCATAGGCTGTTGCGGAGAAGAAGCGGAATTTCACTGCGGATTTCAGCCTTTGCCATGCAAAAACTGAAATCTGTGGCAAGTCCGCTGTGATTTCTGCAACGTCTGAATTACCTGTCAAATATGCAAATGTTGCTGCAGATTTGTTGCGCAATTGCCCTAAATCTGCACCAACATTTGCAACTGAAAAACTGGTAAGGTGAGTATAAATTTTTTCTGTAAGGGCATGGCCCCACGTGGCGGTTTTCCTCCGCAGCTGTCCGCATCAATGCCGCACAGAATCTGCGTTGCAGATTCTGCGGCGGATCTGCCCAAAATGTGCAGTAAATTGATGCGGACTAGCTGCTGCGTACTGCGGTAAAAGTGCTTCCCTTCTCTCTATCAGTGCAGGATAGAGAGAAGGGACAGCACTTTCCCTAGTGAAAGTAAAAGAATTTCATACTTACCGGCCGTTGTCTTGGTGACGCGTCCCTCTTTCGGCATCCAGCCCAACCTCCCTGGATGACGTGGCAGTCCATGTGACCGCTGCAGCCTGTGATTGGCTGCAGCCGTCACTTAGACTGAAACGTCATCCTGTGAAGCCGGACTGGAGACAGAAGCAGGGAGTTCTCGGTAAGTATGAACTTCTATTTTTTTTACAGGTTGCTGTATATTGGGATCGGTAGTCACTGTCCAGGGTTCAGAAACAGTTACTGACGATCGCTTAACTCTTTCAGCACCCTGGACAGTGACTATTTACTGACGTCTCCTAGCAACGCTCCCGTAATTACGGGAGCCCCATTGACTTCCTCAGTCTGGCTGTAGACCTAGAAATACATAGGTCCAGCCAGAATGAAGAAATGTCATGTCAAAAAAGCAAGACGCATCCGCAGCACACATAACATGTGCATGACATCTGCGGACTTCATTGCGGAATTAAGAATCTCCATTGAAGTCAATGGAGAACTTCCGCAATGAGTCCGCAACCAGTCCGCCACTGGTCCGCAACATCCATTGTATGCTGCGGACACCAAATTCCGCACCGCAGCCTATGCTCCGCAGCGGAATTTTCAGCCACGTAGCAAAACCATGTAGCAAACAAAAATCACACAAAATTCGAATTTGTAGCATTTCATTTGCGGATTTGTGACAGATTTTAATCGCGGAGAATTTGCAGCAGAAGGCCGCACATAGCGAAAATACTGCGGAAATTCTGACTAGATCTTATCCACTTTGCTGCTACTGTAAATGCTGCTGAATTTCCGCTTGGAAAATCCGGTCAGAATCTGCAGTATTTACGCTATGTGTGGACTTACCCTAATTGTGACAAATCTACGGCAAAATCTGCCCGTCTAAACTCAGCCAAAGGGAATTTTCAGTTTATGCAAATAAAGATTCATCACTGAATAATGAACAACTCTACAACTTTCTAAAGTATTTTGTTTCAATGCCTCACTATTTTCAACCATCTTTGTTTGCTATCAATGGATGAAAATATTCTTGTTCACATTCAGAGGTTGAAAACCATACAGAACTTGTCCTGCTCCATGCTGAGACCTGGATACAAATGTATAAGGTTCAGGCAATCCTCTGTTAGCAAAATCCATTAGCAGTAGAGGAAATTCATGAAAGTTTGCCACAGTGCATCAGTTTGGAGGGATCATTGCCTAGACTAGAAACTGTTATATCCACTTCTCAGCTGAGAGCAGGACTAGGTATGTATGGGGCTTTTCAGCCTTTGAATGTAAACAAGAATGCTCTTATTCACTGACAGTAAACAAATAGTAAAAAATGAGACTTACATTATATGAAAAAATTGTAGAACTGTATTATTAATAATTATTATTATTAACCCTTTCAGGACTAAGCCTGTTTTGGCCTTAAAATCGAAGCCGATTTTTTTCAAATCTGACATGTGTCACTTTATGTGGTAATAATTTGGGAATGCTTTTACCTATCCAAACGATTCTGAAATTGCTTTCTTGTGACATATTGTTTTTTATGTTAGTTAAAAAATTTGGTCTATAAATTCAATATTTATTTGTGAAAAACACCAAAATTTAGAGAAAATGTGCAAAAATTTGCGCTTTTCTAAATTTAAGTGTATCTACTTGTAAAACAGATAGTAATAGCACACAAAATAGTTACTATTTGGCATCATTTACACGAGCGTAATATACGCGCGTGCGACGCGCGTGCTTTTCACGCGTGTCGTACGCACCTATATTACTCTATGGGGCAGTGCAGACAGTCCGTTAGTTTTGCGCAGCGTGAGTCCGCTGCGTAAAACTCACGTCATGTTCTATATTTCAGCGTTTTTCGCGCATCACGCACCCATTGAAGTCAATGGGTGAGTGAAAACCACGCAGGTCGCACGGAAGCACTTACGTGCGAACTGCGTGGTTCGCGCAACAGCTGTCAAACTCTGAATGTAAACAGAAAAGCACCACGTGCTTTTCTGTTTACAAACATCCAAACGGAGTGTCATAATGATGGCGGCTGCGCGAAAATCAAATACACTGATGACACACGCAGCTGTTAATTGCCTTTTGCGCACGCAAAATGCCGCATTTTTTGCGTGCGCAAAATGCACACGCTCGTGTAAATCAGGCCTTTCACATATACCATATTTCTACTTTATGTTGCCATTGTTTTTTGAACGTTCTTTTCTTTTTCTAGGACGTTACAAGGCTTTGAACTTTAGCAGCAATTTCTCACATATTCAAGAAAATTTCAGAAAGCTATTTTTTCAGAGACCAGTTCAGTTGTGATGTGGCTTTGAGGGGCCCATACAATACAAACCCCCATAAATCACCCCATTTTAAAAACTGCACAAAGTATTCAAAACAGCATTAAGAAAGTTTAACCCTTTAGGCGTTTCACAAGAATTAAAGCAAAGTAGGGGTGAAATTGACAAATTTCATTTTTTTTGCAGAAATTCATATTTCATTTTTTTTTTCTGTAACACAGAGGGTTTGACCAGAGAAACACAACACAATATTTATTGCCCAGATTCTGCAGTTTTGAGAAATATCCCACATGTGGCCCTAGTGTGCTAATGAACTGAAACACAGGCCTCAGTAGCAAAGGATCACCTAGTAGATTTTGGGGACTTCTTTTTATTAGAATATATTTTAGGCACCATGTCAGGTTTGAAGAGGTCTTGTGGGGCCAAAACAGTGGAAACACTCCCAAAAGACACCATTTGGAAATCTACACCCCTCAAGGAATTATAGTGAGCATTTAGACCCCACAGGTCTTTTGCAGACTTTATTGGAATTAGGCCGTAAAAATTTATATCAATGTTTTTTCCACTAAAAAGTTGATTTTTTTTTATTTTCACAAGGGATAAAGGAGAAAAATCCACCCAACATTTGTAAAGCAATTTTTTCCAAGTACGGCAATACCTCATATGTGGTCATAAACTTGGACACACAGCAAGGCTCTAAAGGGAAGGAGCGCAGTTTGGTTTTTGGAGTGGAGATTATACAAAATTAGTTTTCTGACACCATGTTGCATTGAGCTAAGGTACCAGTACATTGGAAAGCCCCGAAAAATTACCCCATTTTGGAAACTACATCCATGAAGAAATTCATCTAGAGGTATTGTGAGCATTTTGACCCCACAAGCGTTGTGCAGAAATTGGTGCACAGTAGATGTTGTAGATTGAAAATTGCTGTTTTTCCACAGATATGCCATTTCAGTGACCAATATGTTGTGCCCAGCTTGTGCCATTGGAGACACACACCCCATAAATAGTTAAGCGGATTCTCCAGAATACAGTAATACCCCATATGTGGTAATAAACTACTGTTTGGGCACACTGTCAGGCTCAGAAGGACCACCATTTGACTTTTGGAGTGCAGATTTTGCTTGGTAGTGGTTTTGTTTGGGGTTTCACTGGTATTTCAGCTTATAATGTGGGTGCATATGTAAGCTGTGCAGAGTACATCAGGGTATATGTAAGTTGTGCGGAGTACATCAGGGTATATATAAGCTGTGCTGAGTACATCAGGGTATATGTAAGCTGTGCGGAGTACATCAGGGTATATGTAAGCTGGGTGGAGTACATCAGGGTATATGTAAGCTGTTCGGAGTACATCAGGGTATATGTAAGCTGTGCAGAGTACATCAGGGTATATGTAAGCTGGGCGGAGTACATCAGGGTATATGTAAGCTGTGCGGAGTACATCAGGGTATATGTAAGCTGGGCGGAGTACATCAGGGTATATGTAAGCTGTGCGGAGTACATCAGGGTATATGTAAGCTGGTGGAGTACATCAGGGTATATGTAAGCTGGGCGGAGTACATCAGGGCATAATAGGATGATGTAATAATGGGGTGAATTAATAATAAAATTAATAATCCAAGGATTGGTGTGGTACACTTTGAACCAATCCTTTATGCACAGGCAGGGTTTTTTGGGTATTGTACAAAATATCTGCGCTCCAGTATTGCCTAATCTTTGACTTCTTTACTAGCCCTATAAGGCCCTAAAGTTTCCTCATCTCCGCTGCATCTACGGGGTCCACATGTGGGGTCTAGCAAATGATGATGTGGGGTTTTTAGTGAAAAACTACTGGACCTCAGAAATTGGTCTGTGCCATCATTTAACATAATTTTGCATCATTGAGTTCTGAGAGTCATAACGTGTTATTTTTCCATTGACGGAGCTGTGTGAGGGCTTGTTTTTTGTGGAATGATCTGTAATTTTTATTAGTTTCATTTTGGGGTACATGCGATTTTTTTATCACTTTTTATTCCATTTTTTGGGAGACAAAGAAACCAAAAACCAGAAATATTAGTTTTGTTTTTTCTTTTTTACAGTGTTCACCATGCAATATAGACAACATGTTAACGTCATTCTGTGGTTCGATACGATTACAGCGATACCAAATTTATATAGTTTATTTCCGTTTTACTACTTTCGCACAATAAAAATACTCTTTTCTAAAAAAAATCATGTTTTTAGTGTCACCATTTTTTGACAGCCATAATACTTTTGAGTTGATATCGCTGTGGGAGGGCTTGTTTTTTGCTTGACAAACTGTCGTTTTTGTGGGTACCATTTTGGGGTACTTGCGACTTTTTGATCACTTTTTATTAAATTTTTTCTGAGACCAGGTGACCAATAAAAGTAATCCTGTCATTGCTTTTTATTGAATTTTTGGTGTTCACCGTGTGGTAAAAATAACTCCGAACACGGCGATACCTATTATGCATAGGTTTTTTTTTCTTTTTTTTCTAACTAGAAAGGGCTTGATCAGGGAAACAGGGCGATTATTGTTTTTATTACTTAAAACTTTTATTTATTTTTCTTAAACATTTTTTTTTACTTTTTTCACTTTTTTTTTTACACTTACTTGGGGACTTGAAGATCTGATCTTCTGGTCCCCTGTACAATACACTGCACTACTTATGTAGTGCAATGTATTCTAACTGTCATTTATCATCTGACAGCAAGGCCTCTTAGGTCTGTCAACAACTTCAATGCGGCAGACAATATTGACCGCCGCATTGAAGGGGTTAAACGGCGGCGATCAGCAGTAACTGCGGCCGCTGCCGGTGGAGTCGCCGTTGCAGTGGGATGCCAGCTGTATACTACAGCTTACACCCGCTGAAGATGAAGTGCGCACAGCTCCTGTGCCCGCTTCCTCTTCATGACGGGTCTGGTACGTCGGATTGCAGGAAGTTACTTGCAATGCCGACGTACCAGACCCGTCAATTTGCGGGAAGGGGTTAATAAAAAAATATATTCAATGACTAAGCATTATTTGTATAAAACAAGAAAAACCCTGTAAGCCAAATGTACACGATGCGTATTACGTGCCGTTTTGCTGCGATTCCTCTGCAAAGGTCGCAATGCTGGCTTTCTGTTGTGGGTTTTGAATCCCCATTGAATTCAATGAGGAAAACCCGCAACAGAAAAGCAACGAAAACTCAGCATAAATTCCGCACCGCAGTTCATTTTATTAACGTTTACGCTGCAGTTTTTTCTGCAGCGTCGGCATGAGATTTTCTAAATCTCATCCACTTTGCTGCTATGGTAAATGGCCGGGTTCCTACGGGTCGGATACGCTGCGTAAAAACTGTGCATCATATCAGACCTGGAACTGCAGCACCTTCCGTCCGAAAAACCGCACCACATTGTGGTGCGTTTTTTTTAACAGAATTTCCGCTGCTTAAAAAAATTGCTCATACTTACCCCCTCCGTCATCTCTGCGCGTAGTCCGGCCTCCTACGATGATGTTGCCAATCACAGGCTGCAGCGGTCACATGGGATGAAATATCATCCCAGGAGGCTGGACTGCAGAAAGAAGGAGAGCGTTCTGGGTAAGTATGATTTTTTTTGTTATGCTACGTTTTTGTTGATTTTCTGTTGTGGGTTTTTCCCATTGAATTCAAAGGGGAAGCAAAAAGGCAAGAGTTGCAGCTTTTGCGGCGTAAACGCTGCAAAAATCACAGCTCCAGAGTAAAAAAAATCATACTTACCTTTACATGATAATCCTGCCTACGCAAGCCCTGGCAGCATCAAAACAGAAGTGCTGCACAGAGCTGGGCAAGATAATAATAAATGTAAATTCTGAGCTATGGTGGAACGATCTGGTGAGCATTTAGACACACATACTTTTCTGTGTTTTTCATAAGGTCAGAAAACCCCTTTTTAATATCAGACAGTATACAGTAAGCGATCTCTAGTGGTGGCGGAATATTATCATTTAATTCTACATCTAAGAAAATAAATGTTACAAGGTGGACATTAATTTTAAGTCACTCACAGTAAGTGTAAGACGTGATAATACAACTGTAAGGCTATGTTCACACAGAATTCTTTGACGAGTTTTTTGATGCTGAAACCACGCCACAAAACTCGTCAAAAACCGCCCGAAAATGCCTCCCATTGATTTCAATGGGAGGCGGAGGCATCTTTTTTGTAAAACCGCCTCGCAGAAAAAAGAAGCGACATGCCCTGTCTTCGGGCGTTTACGCCTCTGACCTCCCATTGACTTCAATGTAAGGCAGAGAAAGCGTATTTCGCAGCGTTTTATGCCCGCTGTGCTCAATAGCCGCGGGCGAAAAACACCACGAAAAAAGCTGCGAAAATTGGCGCGCAGGCAGAGGAAAATCTGCCTCAAACTTCCAAACTGAATTTTGATGCAGAAATTCCGCCTGCAAAAAAAACTCTGTGTGAACATAGCCTAAAACTTTCTTATAGTTATAGTTAAGACTTATTAGTCTTATACAGGTTTCTATTAATTTTTCACTCCACTGCCTCATGGTTTTTTAGTAAACATGCCCCCTACTGACTACACAGAAAACATCAGTGTGTTAGCGTTCTTTACATCTAGTTGGTTACAAAGAATAAAGATAACCAACTGAGAGATAAATGGTCTGTCACTTTGTATTTTCCCCGAGCTCCTGGAAACTAACATTCCCTCTGCGTCTCCATGTGATCTCACGTTGCAGTTTAATGTATCGTTATTGCTGTTTAGGTCTCATATCATCTTCTCCCATAGAAATAAATAAAATGGAGGCAGCAAGCTTTTGCTTTGCTGATTCCAATGTAGAAAGAAATATGGGTCATTACAAGTCATGAAAACAGTCTGTTCTGTAGGACTTATTCACTCCTTGTGGAAATTCTAGTCATGGATACATTTAAAGCTGTAGATGTGAGGGTATGTGCACATGGTAGCAGGCTTTTACGTCTGAAAAGACAGACTGTTTTCATGAGAAAACAGCTGCCTCGTTTCAGACGTAAATGCTCCTCCTCGCATTTTGCGAGGCTTCTCTGACAGCCGTAAATTTTGAGCTGTGCTTCATGGAGTTCAATGAAGAACGGCTCAAATTACGTCTGAAAGAATTGTCCTGCACTTCTTTTGACGAGGCTGTATTTTTACGCGTCGTCGTTTGACAGCTGTCAAACGACGACGCGTAAATGACAGGTCGTCGGCACAGTACGTCGGCAAACCTATTCAAATGAATGGGCAGATGTTTGCCGACGTATTGTAGCCTTATTTTCAGACGTAAAACGAGGCATAATATGCCTCGTTTACGTCTGAAAATAGGTTGTGTGAACCCAGCCTGACAATGATTGTGTTGAATGTAAGACTTTTATTAACGTTCATCTTTAAGAAAATTGTGCCTATTAGTTGTGGTCTTCTGATAAATAATTGTACATATAACATATCTTAATGCCAAAGGAAAGGCGGAGGACATTATTTCTAAGGAAGATGTTGTTAGGACATGGCCAGACGTGGCGGAATTGCTCTGGAATTCCGCTGCGAACACTCCGCAGCGGAAATCCGCAGCGGACCCATTTCTCCATTGCCTTCCACAGCTTTTTAGTAGGGTTCGTTTACACGTTGCGGACAATTCCGCTGCGGAGCATAGGCTGCGGTGCGGAATTTGGTGTCCGCAGCATACAATGGTTGTTGCGGACGTGTGGCGGACTGGTTGCGGACTCATTGCAGAATTTCTCCATTGACTTCAATGGAGATTCAAAATTCCGCAATGAAGTCCGCAGATGTAATGTAGATGTTATGTGTGCTGCGGAGCATATTGGTTTTTTAACATGACATTTCTTCATTCTGGCTGGACCTATGTGTATTTATAGGTCTACAGCCATACTGAAGAAGTCAATGGGGCTCCCGTAATTACGGGTGACTACGTGTGTGCACCCATAATTACGGGTGACTACGTGTGTGCACCCGTAATTACGGGAGCGTTGCTAGGCGACGTCAGTAAATAGTCACTGTCCAGGGTGCTGAAAGAGTTAAGCGATCGGCAGTAACTGTTTCTGCACCCTGGACAGTGACTACCGATCCCAATATACAGCAACCTGTAAAAAAAATAGAAGTTCATACTTACCGAGAACTCCCAGCTTCTTCCTCCAGTCCGGCTTCCCAGGATGACGTTTCAGTCTAAGTGACGGCTGCAGCCAATCACAGGCTGCAGCGGTCACATGGACTGCCGCGTCATCCAGGGAGGTCGGGCTGGATGCCGAAAGAGGGACGCGTCATCCCAAGATAACGGCCGGTAAGTATGAAATTCTTTTGCTTTCACTGTAATGATGGGGGTAGGGAAACGGACAAGTGAGCCCTAATCAACCCGCCACTCTGCCCCTGCCTACTTGCAACGACCCTCCCTAGGCGACGGGGTACAACTGGGCGGCGGTCCCTACGCTCAGTAAGTGCACGAGACAAACAGACAAGGGTACACAAAGCTAAGGGAAATGGGGCAGTTGCCCACGGCAACACCGTGAGAAACAAGAGTGGTGAACGAGCAGAGTCAAACCAGGAGTGCACGAGGTACCAAACGTAGAGCAGGAGAGTAGTCAGTAAGCCAGGGTCAGAATGGAGCAGGATCAAATAGTTAGAAGCTGTAGCTGGGCCAGGAAACCACACGAGAAGAATCACAAGCAAAGGAGGAACAGGAAAGGCAGGTATAAATAGACAGAGGGCGGGAGCTAGCTCCGTCTGGCCAGGCTGTGATAGGCTCTCCCACTCCTAAGCCTGCCATCCTGAGTGGTGGAAGATGGAGTCAGTCTCAGAGACATAGACTCAGGTGCAGACTGATTACCTATGGGCGTATACACAGAAGTTGTGCCTGGCAGATCCTTTACATTCACTAGGGAAAGTGCTGTCACTTCTCTCTATCTGCACTGATAGAGAGAAGGGAAGTACTTTCACCTCAATACGCAACGGCTAGTCCGCATCAATGTAATGCCCATTTTGGGCAGATCCGCAACAGAATCTGCAACGCAGATTCTGTGCGGCATTGATGCGGACAGTTGCGGAAGAATTCCGCCACGTCTGGGCATGCCATTAGACTAGCACTGAATAGGAAGCTTTAGGGCTTGTCCACACGTAGCGGAATTGCTGCAGAAAATTTCTGCAGCAATTCCGCAGAAACTAGCAGAAATTCCTCTGTGGAAAAACCGTACCATTTCCTGCGTTTTTTACTCCAGAAAATGATGCTGTTTTTGCTGCGTTTTTCTCAATGTTGGGAGATGGTGACATCTCCTCTAAAAAAACGCTGCAATTCAGTCCACTTTCCGCATCAGGAATTGACGTGCTGCGGTACAAACAATACGCACCGCAGAAGAATTTCTGCTCAGAAATTTTACGCAACGAGTGGATGAGATTTGTTAAATCTCACCCACTTTGCTGCTACTGTATTCTGCTGCGTATTTTCCATACGCAATTGCGGACGGAAAATACGCAGCAATTCCGCTACGTGCGGACAAGTCCTAAGTCTTTTGAGGCTTAACAGTGTAGTGGTACTAAACCCTTGTTTTCAGGTTACAATGCAGGCAGGCCAGAGTACCAGAGCATCCTCTGTTCGGCCCAAGTTTTGACACAATAGGCCACTACAATAACAGGGCCCCAAAGGTACAACAAAAAACAACCTCATTTGGAGCTGACTTTGGAGCCAATTACTTGCTGCTAGAGACTATTTTGGATGAGCTAATTCACGAATAGCCTTTTACACTTATTCATTAGATAGAAATCTGTCATAGGAATACGTTAAACGTACACGTCGGGAAGCCCCACTGACATAACTGTCCTTAAAATGGGCAGTTATGTCGCTGTAGCTTCCTGCACAGTGACAGTGGATAGTGACATCAAAGGTTTCCCCAGGGCCGGATTCCCCAGGCAGAGTAATTCTTGATGCTTCCTCTGTCAGGGGATTGCGACCCTGGGGAAGCTCATGACGTCACTGTCCATATATGGACAGTGAAGTGAGGAGCTTTACCAGGGCCGCCCGGAGTCCCCGGGCCACGTGTTCCACTATATGCTGTACAGTGGGATACATTGCAGACTTCGGTTGGAGTTATACGTTGAGAGTCTTTACTTATTTTTTTTAATAATATATCTTTATAGGGGCCGGAGCTTCATTTTTCTGTTACAGACCTCCAAATGACCTGCTTCACACAGCCAAATACTTAAATAATGCAATTCTGGCAGCCTGCAGCTATAACTAATGTAAGAGTTTACTGTATACTGTTTTACTTTTAAGTTCAATGTTCAAAGAGTACTGTTAGGTTGTTATGCTGCCCTGTCTGAGGGCAGCATAAAATAGTGACAGACACGCTAATGTTGGCGGTCTATCACTCAGTCAGTAATTTTCTGTCGTTTTGGATAAATTACATTAAATTAATACGCATGAAATTGAAAGGGTAACTAAACTTTTAAAAAACTTTTCACATGTCATAGTGACATGTCAAAAGTTTTGATTGTTAAACAAAGTGGCAGAAACGCTCAAATAAGCGCTGTTTCATTGGAGCGGTGTACAGGCTGAAAAAAAAGCCTTTGAGTCCATGCACCACTCGTTCGGCTTTCCAAGGAAAGCCGGACGGTAACAAAGCAGCACAGAGCTCACCCGAGAGCTTCTGCGGCTTTGTTTTAGTGATCGTGGAGGTCTCAGTGCTTGGTCCCCCACAATCAAAACTTCTGACATGTCACTATGACGTGTCAAAAGTTTTGAAAAAGTTTAGTTACACTTTAAGCTCCCGCCACTACCCCCGCCCTGCAGCCACTAATTGATACATTTCTCCCTATGTACGGTTATAGGGAGAAGTGTGTTAATCAGCGGCTGAAGGGCAGGGTCCATGTACATATCATGCATATCATTCTACACAAGTGCTGCAACGCTGGACATGTGCCACAAATATAACATGTAAATACTCCAAAATGACTGAACATTACAGGAATCAGTGTGTCTGTCTTCTTCATGCTACCCTCAGACAGCACAGCATAAAAACCTGACAAACCCGATATAAGTTACAGTATATGCAGTAAGCACATAAACTCCCATATTGGCTGCTGGAAGCAGACAAATTGTATAATATAGCTCTAAGGGTGTATAGTGGATTTTATATATTACATTACTTTATATACTGTATTCTGCAGTGACCCTGCACTGCGGTCTATGTTATACTGCAGAGCTGCATTCATCATTCTGTTGGTTGTCTTTGAATACAGTCAACAAAGTCTTTGTCAGCCCAATAACCTAAATAAGCTCCCATAATGCAGTAATATATGTGTGTGCGTGCGTGCGTGTGTGCGTGTGTGTGTGTGTGTGTGTGTGTGTGTGTTATTAAGAACTGCACAATGTGAATGTGTAACAGCCAAAATGTTGAGTAGTAGATTGTTTTCAAAAGTATTTATCTCTTATTCCCCAGCAAAGAAAATCTTCCAAAATAACAGAAATAGTGAATTTTATATAGTATAATGATAAGGGAAAGAGTACGATATGTAAAATGTGCAGATATAATACATAGTGCTTGGATAATGAAGTTAAGAAAATGAGTTCCTCACTGCTGTATCTGCAGTTGAACCAGTTTTGCAGTCTTTATTAACTCAGGATATGGAAGATGTTTGTAATGAATTTGCTTACACTGCTATCATTAAGGCTATTTTCACCTTTATTGCAGTCAGATACAATTATTCGCAGTTTTGTTACAGCGACAATCTGTTTCTGCCACCCTTATACTATAGCTTTGTGTATTTGTGCATTGCGCCTAGATAAGTTAACAATTGTTGTTACATTTGTTTCTGTCTTTTTATGTGTGAACTTCAATATTACTTGTTTTTCCATGAGAAATTGAAGTCACATCTGCAGCATTTTCTATGGTACTGTATGCTACAAAATACATTATATGACCACAAAAGACGTCAGTATTCATGTATTTGCCTCCACTATTTCACAATTTAGCTATTCTTAGTTTGCAAAATAAATTACATATATATTTTTTTTTTTGCAGCGTGAGCTCAGTTTGAATGCTCTTAATAATAATTTAGGAAAAGGAGACAATAGGATAGTTTTCCGCACACACCGCGCAGATGTAATTGGCATGGTATTGTCTGGGAGAGAAGCACAATGTAAAGACGCTGATAACATGCACCATGTAAGGTCGTATTGTGATGGAGTCAATTATATATAACAGTAAGAGAAGGAATAAACTGTCTCCCAGTGTTGGAAGTATGAAAACTAGGAGAGTGGGAAGATTTGCTCCTAGGCTGGGTTCACACACCCTATTTACGGACGTAATTCAGGCATTTTAACCTCGAATTACGTCCGAAAATACGGCCCCAGCAAACATCTGCCCATTCATTTGAATTCCGCTTTACGATGTTCTGTGCCGACGGTCATTTTTTTTACCGCGCCGCTGTCAAAAGACGGCACGTAAAAAAGACGCCCGCGTCAAAGAAGTGCCTGTCACTTCTTGGGACGTAATTGGAGCCGTTTTCCATTGACTCTATAGAAAAACAGCTCCAATTACGTCCGTAATGGACGCTGCAAAAAACGACTGCACTTGCCATTATGTCTGAAATTCAGGAGCTGTTTTCTCCTGAAAACAGCTCCGTAATTTCAGGCGTATCAGACGTGTACGTGTGACCATACCCTAATCCTCCAAATCCACACACAAATAAACTCATACACAACTGCCAGACGTGCCATTAGGATTAAGCCGGCACTAGCTCTTTATAGGCAAACTCAATGAGATATTTCGTGGGAAGTCTACTTCCAATATTGAGAGAGCTGGGAGTTCAAGGAGAGATGAGTTTATCCCAGAATGCTAGAAATTGTTTTCCACAGGACCAATAAATTGAATTGTAGTTCTTTTAGAGTCAGAATTATCTGAGACTGGGTTCACCCATGGGTTTGGCTTGCTGTTGTTCTGTTCCGTCAGAGGAGCAGAAAAATGGAAATAGCGAAAGTGCCGGTTCTGTTGCACCAAAGACACCACCAGCGACTGACAGAATCCACTGACTTTATTGGGCTCCATCAGGTTTCCGTCAGGGTGTCCGCTATTGTTTCCTGTATTTCCGGCTGAATCTGTGACAAAGGCACCTAAAAGAGCCTCCAACACGGATGTGAATGAGGCCGAAGAATGACTATGACTATATGTGGAAAATAATATCCTTCCTATTTTAACCAGTAGCAGTTCAGTATCAAGTATCTTGGAGTATGCAGAGACTTTTCTATATAAGCATTATAAAAAAAAAACTATTAACATGTATATTAAAATATAATGTTTCGGTTCACAGAATGTTTTTGCTTTACATTTTTTGGACAGTTTGTGTTAACAAAATTATAGATATACATTAATGCTATTGTTTGCAATGGACTAAGCGTGTGCACTTGTGATATATCCAGCGCTTCCTCACGGTACAACTTATCATTTTATTTCTTCATTTAAAATTGATGTCTGATGTACTAACAACGCTTATTCGTGTCGTGTCGAGTTAGTTTAGCCCTTAATCATAGTAACAGTAGTAACATGTTACACAGTTCAAAACCAAACACCATCCAATCATTGTTTCAGAAAGTATCACATGACACTATCTACATCATTTAGGTATAAGGTGTGCAGCTATTATTGATTGGGGTCTTATGATCGGAAGAAACAGTATAAGAAATCTAATAATGATATAATAAATCAATTTTGTCGATTAATTCTGCTGGATACCTCGTGTTAAGTTGGAAAATCCAAAATGCTTCTCTGTAAGAGACGGCACCGCCAATCCCCCCCCCCCCATTTGTTAGGTTTGTACACGATTTAACTGCCATAGAAACAAAAGCTACTCAGATTACCTCGATGTTTACTTGAAATGTTTGGCTGCGCCAGAAGGGTTAACGGACGAGAGATTCATGCTGTCGGAAATGTGTTCAGATATTCTGGTTTTGGTCTTAGGCCTTGTTTACATTGCGTGTATTCGTCGTATAAATGCATTGTAGTGCATTGTAGTGCATATGACGGGGGTTTTTTTTACGCGCGCGTGTTTAATGACGGGTCGTGTAAAAAAAGCAGCATCAGGTCAATTCCTGTCGTGTAAAATGCACCGAAAATGCGCCTAATTCCCACAGTCAATGGGAGTCCTAATTACGCGCCCCCAAAAAACGCGTCAAAAACGCCTGTACTTTAAAAAGTGTTTTTGATGCGTTTACATGTCATTTTTTTTGAGCGTCGTGTGAATAAGGTCTTATGGTGCAGCAAACATATTTTAAACTACAAGTAGTACACTATAATGTAGATCACATATTTACTTTTGCAGTTTACATAGCTCAGTATTTTATGTGGTATGGAATTGTCCGATGAAGTAAAGGTTTTAGCAATCTTGGCATATTTACACATTTCACACCTCACATTATCACATCTACAGTAACCCTTATATTTTAACCATGGGATCAATTGTTTTTCATTTTGAAAATAACTAGGGAACAAAATAGCCTCCAGCAAATGGCCTTTTTTTGAGACACAAAAGAGGCCATCATTTAAATTTGTGCTTACACATTGTCCTGATGAAGAATGGGTATGTTTTTTCTAATGATCTTGGTTATTTGATCATATTCATTGCTGTATATCTTTGAGAATACTACTGAAAGTTAGGAAGAGGACTTATATGAATTGGTGCTATAGCCATTTAATAATTCCTCTCTCGATTTTTTGGAAAGTATTCCTTTTGCTTGTTCCAACATCCTTTAGGATTTTCACTATTTGGACAGACATATTTTTATTTTTAGTGAACTAGTATTGATTTAATGGATTGTTTCCGATTGTAACTCGTAGCATGCAAAACAGTATGGCCAGCTGTGTTTTTTACCGAAAAAGCACATCTCCACTTTAACCCCTTAATGACCAGGCCTTTTTGCGCGTTAATGACCAAGGATTATTTTTTGTTTTTTCACTGTCGCATTCTAAGAGTCGTCATTTTTTTTTTTTGTTCCGTCGACATAGCCGTATAAGGGCTTGTTTTTTGTGGGACGAGTTGTATTTTTCTACTGCATTTTTGGGTGCATATCACATATTGATTAACTTTTATTAACTTTATTTTAGGAAAGAATTAAAAATAAGCAGCTAATCCATCATTGATTTTTACGTTATAAATTTGCGCCGTTCACTATGCGGCAGAAATAACATGTTACCATTATTTTATGCTGTCGGCACGATTACGGGGATACCAAATATGTAAAGGTTCTTTATGTTTTCCTACGTTTGCAAAATAAAAACCATTTAAAAAAAAAATTACTTGTTTTTGCATCGCCGCATTCCAAGAGCCGTAACTTTTTTATTTTTCCGTTGATGTAGCCATATGTGGGCTTGGTTTTTGCGGGACAAGGTGTAGATTTCATTGGTAGTATTTTGGGGTATATGGGATTTATTGATTAACTTTTATTTTTTATGGGGGGGGGGATTGAGAAGAAAAGGAATTTTTCCGTTGTTTTTTGCAGTTTTATGCCATTCAGCCGGCGGTTTAATAAATTTATTGTTTGAGTAGTTTTGATTGTGGTGATACCTTATATACGTGTTTTGTTTTTGGTTTTTTTACACTTTATTTAGCTATTTTCCTTTTTTTTTGTCCCACTAGGGACTTCACTTTGCGATCTTCTAATCACTTATATAATGCTTTGGTATACTTAGTATACCTAAGCATTATTGTAATGGAATCACTAGTTGAGCAATTCCCAGAGTGCACGTTTGTGGAATTGCCCTGTAAGCGATTCCCCAAAGACAGCTGGAGACTGTCTGAATTAAGCATGCAAATAGCCTGCTACCCCAAATCCGTCACTACTCTGATAAGCAGAGTCTAAGGCTACTCTATGGTCTACACAAGAGCCCACCGCAAGGCAGGTAGGATTTGGCTGCATAGAACACAGGTTGCATTAACAGAATACGGTGTTGGACAGGAGGTGCACATGCAAGCGATACCAGAACAGAAAACCATACAAGCCAGAGGAGTAATCAGCAAACAGAGTTCACAACCAGGAGAGACTAAAAGTCCAAATCACAAAACAGAAGATTACCAGGAGTTGCAGAGGTCAAAACCAGCCAAGAGCAAAATGTCCAAATCAGTGAGCAAAAGGGTTAATCGAAAAACAAAGCCGAGGTCCAATTCCAAGAATCCAAATAGTCAGGTAATATGGGGTATAATCTTGATCTTGATCTGATACTTGCATACAACAAGAAATTCACAAGCACAAATGAAGGCGCTGACACAACTTAAATACTCCTCCCTAGAATCTGATAGGATGCAAACAGAGAAACGTGATTGGCTCTGCAACTCAAACTAAAACCGCCTCCTGCCGCTGATCTCGTGAGTACAGTGGCAGTACCCACCAGATCAGAGCGACGGATATATCTGTCGCTATGCAGGATCTAGCACCTGCTTGTGATGTAAATATCCGTTGCTCGTCGTTAAGGGGTTAAAAGTTGTATAGTCTACCCTCAACTTCAAATCAAAGAAAGTAATTGCATTGGTGTCAACCAAGATACTGCTTATTATAGTTGATTTATTTTATGAATGCTGGCTGCTGCATCGCCACTCCATACCATGAAGATATTGTCTATGTAGCATTCCTACAAGCTTATACGGTCAAGATAAATATTTTTAGGAGAAAAAATGTCTCCAGGACATATAAAAATTTGTCAGAGAGGGGGAGAACTTCGCACCTATTGAGGGTTCCCTTTACTTGGAATTAAAAGGAATTGTCAAGAGAAAAATATTTATTTGTCAAGAAGTATTTGTGTCGCGGCTATGGGGTATGTGGACCCACTCGGCCAGTCCGCCGTAGCGGAGTAGCAGCTGGTCAGACGGAGCATCAATGACAGATAATAGGACGAGAGTACCTGGGTAGCTGGCTTGTACCGGACTATCGGAAGCAGGCTTGTGCCAGACTACTTATCAGAAGCAGGCTTGTGCTGGACTATCGGAACCAGGCTCGTGCTGGACTATCAGAAGAAGGCTTGTGCTGGATAACTGGACTTGAATACAGAAGTCGTCTCAGGCAATAGACTTGACATGGACACAGGACTTGAACACAGAAGTCGTGTCGGGCAATAGACTTGACATAGACACTGGACTTGAACACAAGTTGTCTCGGCCAATAGACTTGACACAGACACTGGACTTGAACACAGAAGTTGTGTCGGGCAATAGACTTGACAAAGAAACTGGACTTTAAACACATAAGTCGTCTCGGACACTTGACTTGGCACGGGCACCGGACACAGATACTGGATACGGGATACAGGATATGACTTGGGAACCATTTGCATGACAAACACTGGGAAGACACCACATTTCTTAGGCACTGAGGAAAGGGGCAGGATTTCTTTTAAGGGCCAGGGTGCCCAGGGAGCTATGCTATATCCATATTTGCCATTCACATCTATGAGAGTTACGGAAACAGCGTAGCTCAGCGATTATATAGTGGAAGCGAGAAATAAGAAAGGGGTTTGGGGGCCCCATTGTAGAGATAGATGCGGATCCCCCAAGATGTGGGACCAACATCTATCTGACATTTATGGCATAACCTGTGGGTATGCCATAAATGTCCCTGTTGGGCAAATCCCTTTAATGTCTCCAGGTGTACGTATCACCAGAGCTTGAAGTAAGTTGTCCAGCCATTCACGTTTTCTTTTTGACACAAAGAGGTAGAAAAACCGCAGCACACACGTTATCCAGGAAAAAAGGAGGTGTCTTTATTTCACTAAATTTGCAACGTTTCGACCCCAACCAGGATCTTTCTCAAGGCTTGAGAAAGACCCTGGTTGGAGTCGAAACGTTGCAAATTTGGTGAAATAAAGACACCTCTTTTTTACCTGGATAACGTGTGTGCTGCGATTTTTCTACCTCTTTGTGCCTGTTTTGGAGTTGTCTGGCTGCAACTCGACACTGCCTGCACCAATTGAAATTCATTTAGGATACCCAATCGAATGCCGTCCTCAATTAGATTATTTAAGATGTCACAAAAAATGGGGGTTGGGTTAGTCAGAAGTTTTCTGTAAATCGTAAGATCATCCAAAATATTCTGAACCATATCTTTGCACATTGGCTTATCCAAGATAACTGTTTTTACTCCTTTATCGGCCATACATATCATTATAGTGTCATTATTTTTTCATTCCGTGGTCGCTTATATTTGCTCCCGTGTTAGATTAGTACCACCACAGTTGTTTTGTTAAATTTCGTCATGTCGTTTTCAAGGTTACTTTTCACTGTTGCCTAGAAGTGATCTAAAGCCTCTGACCTGGATTTAATTGGATAAAAGTGGGGATTATGACTTCTGATTTCCGTTGTATGTATATGACAAGTAAAATCCATTTATACATTTTGTAGATCTAATAAATTTAGAAGAGTGCATTGTCCAAATTATTGAATTCATTAGACATCACATCAGTCTCTAGATGTTCTTGTATATTAGTTGTTCCTTGTTTGTTCTGTTCAAAAAAATGCTTCTTAACAGTTAAAAGACTTAAAAGTTTGTTTACATCCAAAAGAGTCTTGAATTAATCAAAGCGTTTCGAAGGTACATAGTTCAACTCTTTACTTAAGACTTATAGTTTTTCCTTTGAAGAGACGAACAATGATAGAGTCAAAACATTTTGGGCATGGTATTACTGTCTTTTGTAACGTGAGGAACATCTTCTCGTTTCTATTATGTTTCCTTCCTGATCTCTGTCGTTGTTCTTTGCTTTTATGCGAGCTCTGTTCACCTGATATAATTCAATCTCGTCTTTTGGCTTTGTTTCTTCTGTTGCACAGTTGGTATTCAATAGCGACCTCTCAACCTATCCTCGGATTATGTTTGATCTATCTTTCGGCAACATATTCCTCTCTTGGGTAGTATATTCATTTGCATCCTCGGTTTCCGTCATTTTTGAGGACTCATACTCCGATGAGCTGAAACTAACATGATTGTCGGGTTGTTGACAATTGAGATTGTATTTCTGATTCTGTTTATATTTCAGAATAGATTTTGGTGTGTTCCTGTTTTTAAAATAGATATACTTCTCCCGTATCATAGTCATCAGAGTGTCTTTGGAATTTCGATTTTTTTTTTTGGGTTGAAACGATTATGTCTGCTAGTTTGTTCATGTTAACTTTAAGTTTGTCACTCAAATCCTTATACTGTTGTGGATTGTTGTATTTCTTTTCCAGCATTTCCTTGGTTTTCTTGATATGTAACTCAATATCTTTCAGTTTGTCTTGTTCATAGGTAGTGATAAGCTTCATCACTCTGGTAGAGCAATAAAAAACAATCAAGTTCCACTTTATTAGAAATTGATCATTGTATATAATGGTGAGAATGTTTTTTGATAAACCCTTGGTTATCATTTGTATGTCCACGTAATTGTTAGGCTGAGATCACCCCAGCGTAAAAGCATGCAGCCTATCCGCCCTGTGTGCCACAGGGATTTCCGGGTGAAAAACTGCACCAAACTGTGGTGCAGTTTTACGCTTGGAATGTCCGCTGTGGAAAACTGCAGCACTTAGCCATGACATTTCATCCCAGGAGACCGCTACAGCCTGTGATTGGCTGCACTGGCGGTCACATGGGATGAAGCATCATCCTAGGAGGCCGGCCCTCTGACGTCATCCAGGCCGGCCAATTGGGATGACGTTTCATCCCATGTGACCACCGCTACAGCCTGTGATTGGCTGCAGCGGTCACATGGGATAAAACTTCATCCCAGGAGGCCGGCCTGGATGAAGAAACACAGTCTTCTGTGAAAGTATAAGGCTGGGTTCACACGACCACATTAACGTCCGTAATGGACGGACGTATTTCGGCCGGAAGTCCCGGACCGGACTCAGTGCAGGGAGCCGGGCTCCTAGCATCATAGTTATGTACGATGCTAGGAGTCCCTGCCTCTCCGTGGAACTACTGTCCCGTACTGAAAACATGATTACAGTACGGGACAGTTGTCCTGCAGAGAGGCAGGGACTCCTAGCATCGTACATAACTATGATGCTAGGAGCCCGACTCCCTGCACTGAGTTCGGTCCGGGACTTCCGGCCGAAATACGTCCGTCCATTACGGACGTTAATGTGGTCGTGTGAACCCAGCCTAAGATTGTTTTTTTCTGAGTTGGGTTTTTTGTGGCGGAATTGCTGCGAACCCGCCACAAAAAAAGCAACAACTGCTATTTGTTGCAGGTTTTACCTCCCCATTGAATTCAATGGGGAAAACTCGCAACAAGTAAGAAGCATTTACGCAAATACAATTGACATGCTGCAGAATAAAATTCTGCACCACAGGTCAATTTCTGAGTGTTTTTTTCCACTCAGTATTTATGCAGCGTGTGGATGAGATTTGTTTTATCTCATCCACTTTGCTCCAACTGTATTTATTGTGGATTTTCCGCAACTAATTCCATTGCAGAAAATCCGCAGTATTTAAGCAACATGTGGTTGTAAAATCCCACCAGTTCCAGAGTAAGGAGTTGTTTTTTCTTACTTTTGCATAAGTTCCATACTTTCCACATCATCATGGTTCAAATCAAAGACTGCAGCTAGTCTACACGTTCTATCTTCAACTACTGTTTTGTCTTGTGTATCACGCTCATGGGGAGTATCGTCCAATCTGGTTTGGGTAACCTGGGATATGTTGTTCCACACGTGTCTGTAGTTAGTGAAATGTTTGTTAATTTATTTATTGTGAGTCGGTTTTTCATCTACATGTATTCACAAGTATTCCTTGAGACAATCACTAAAAAACCTTCTGACAGGATACTGACTGGGTGTGCATGACTATATATCCACAAAACTCAATATCGTTACAAAAAAGAAAAAGCTTAAATTCAGCTTTAAATTACACATTCTTTATAAGGTACTGAAAAACCTAGAAACCCAATGACAAATCTAGTAGATCTAGTAAGCAGATCTATAAAAAAACTGAAAATCGATGCTTAAAAAACATACTTATCTATACTAAAGCATACTATAGCCAAAATGTGGTATGAACAAGGCCTAAGGGTCCTATTAGACGGGCAAATATTCTTTCATGAACAAGAGACATTGATTTAGCCAATCATTTACATATGAGACGGTCTATTACATGTCCAATTTAAGTCACTTAAGGCCCGATTTACAACTTGTTTGCCTGGAAATTCTTCCATTGTATATATCTGAGGTGCCCATTTGCTATAATTAGCAAAACATATGTCAGCAGAGTGTCTTTTGTGCATTAGTTTGATGTCAGTATACCTTTGCCTTTTCCATTGAAAAGCATAGTTGACTTTGCTTTTCAATACAACGATATGCAAAAAAATATACTGCACTGTATCCATTTTTTCCATAAGAGTCAAGGGAAGACATATGTAGCTGTGAATACCCAATTGTACAGGTATAATGTTTATTGCAGGGACACATCTGCATGAGGTCGTCTTGTTATGACAGGTGGGCTCATTCGATTTGATCAAAATTTGCGCTAAGAACCTCACATTTATAGAAGTATAGTAAATATACAAATAATGCAATTTAAATTAATCCATAGATTCAATGCTTGCAAATATATTAGTGCCCGCAGAGTTCTACTGCATCTTTGTGCTTGTTTGCTATTGCATTGCAGTCGTAGCAAATTTTCCCCATGATACTGTGATATCTGTTTTTATATGCCATAGTTATTTGTTATCTGTTCTACATAGAACTGTAGGTAAACCTTATATATCATACTAACAGTTACAACTTCAAATTCTGCTATGTTTCATTAGTTTTATTTTCCTTTGTGTAGATCTTGAATCTACATATAGATTTTGAAACTTGCATAAACTAGGGCATATGTTTGCGAATCCCCAATAAACGGCAGAATACGGTAATTGTCTATCAAGTATTTAAAGAGGCTCTGTCACCAGATTTTGCAACCCCTATCTGCTATTGCAGCAGATAGGCGCTGCAATGTAGATTACAGTAACGTTTTTATTTTTAAAAAACGAGCATTTTTGGCCAAGTTATGACCATTTTTGTAATTATGCAAATGAGGCTTGCAAAAGTCCAAGTGGGTGTGTTTAAAAGTACAAGTCCAAGTGGGCGTGTATTAGGTGCGTACATCGGGGCGTTTTTAATACTTTTACTAGCTGGGCGCTGTGAAGAGAAGTAACATCCTCTTCTCTTCAGAACGCCCAGCTTGTGACAGTGCAGATCTGTGACGTCACTCACAGGTCCTGCATCGTGACGGCCACATCGGCAGCAGAGGCTACAGTTGATTCTGCAGCAGCATCAGCGTTTGCAGGTAAGATCGACTTACCTGCAAACGCTGATGCTGCTGCAGAATCAGCTGTAGCCTCTGGTGCCGATGTGGCCGTCACGATGCAGGACCTGTGAGTGACGTCACAGATCTGCACTGTCACAAGCTGGGCGTTCTGAAGAGAAGAGGATGTTACTTCTCATCAGAGCGCCCAGCTAGTAAAAGTATTAAAAACGCCCCGATGTACGCACCTAATACACACCCACTTGGACTTGTACTTTTAAACACACCCACTTGGACTTTTGCAAGCCTCATTTGCATAACTACAAAAATGGTCATAACTTGGCCAAAAATGCTCGTTTTTTTAAAATAAAAACGTTACTGTAATCTACATTGCAGCGCCTATCTGCTGCAATAGCAGATAGGGGTTGCAAAATCTGGTGACAGAGCCTCTTTAAGCCAGAATTTCAGTGCTTTTGTCATTTGATGTTTAAATTCATTGCTTCCCTAGCTGTCCATTGTCATTATGTATCTGTGGTTATATTTGACTAGAGTGATTGATGATAAGCCACAATCAATAGAACTGGCCAGAAGCCATGGAAGAGTTAAGAACATGAGTAATTACTCCTAAGAGAGCTCAAGTGCACTGATGAGCAAGCCTTGTATCTTTTGTAAAAATAAAGTGTCTCCATACTATGATACTATATGAATACTTTTATTTTTATTGTCATTTTTGCAAATGTTTCGACATATTTGTACGAAATGTTAAATACTTTTGTGTCAAAAAAGACAAAAGTATAATAGGTATGATACCTTTATTGGCTAACCACATACAGTACTTCACTATAGTAAGTAAATGAAAATCATAATTTGTATACTAACACTGTAGTAAGCAAGAACAGGAACAAAGACCAGGATCTTCTTAGGCAGGACTTCTTGTTAGGTCCACTTCAAACAATGACAAACTATGTCATTGATTTTTCCAGAGGACATCAACCCCAATCGTAAATATCATGAATTTACTTTCCCTTCTCAAATTGTAACCATTCTTTCTTTACAGAGATCTTCTGGATCAGAAACAGTATAGGCCCCTTTACACAGGCCAATTATCGGGCAAACGATCGTTCATAGGAGGCTCGTTGCCGATTATTGCCGACATAATAATAATGTATGGGGAGGAGCGATCGGACTAACGAGTGCTCGTCCCCAAACTAGCTCCTTGTGAAAGGAGCAAACGAGCGCCAATCAACAAACTGTCTTGTTGATCGGCGCTCGATAACATGGCCCAGGACCGGCCGTGTAAGTGGACCTTAACTCTCTTAAATACTGTAAACACCTTGGCTACATGATATACTGTTTGCAGTAGTATACAGTACTAAATCTGCAGTCACTGTAAATCATATGATGGCAAATCAGTAAGAGCAGCATTCTTGAGCAGGAAAATCACTTAAGAGAATGAAAAAAAAAAGACTTGGATTATATTCAAAAACAAATGTTCGTCAATTTGGATATCCTTTTAATTCCTTAATGCTGAAAGAATACTAAAAGATTGATCTATATATCATTGTAATATGGTATTTTTGAAAATGAACTAACATGCTAGAAAGAAGTGAAAATTATTAGATGATGGAAAAACCCCAATATTACAGACATCACATTTTAAGGAGGAAAGATTTATTTTTAGAATTTTTTTTTTTTAAAACCTGTCACTGTATTACTTAAAGAACATGCTGACAAAATGACAGTCGTAAGTTCTTGAGAAGTTAGTTTAAAAGTGACCACCAAATAAATACATTTTCTCATGTCGCTTTTACAAAAATTACTAGCACATCTAAATAGAGAAATGCTAGCATCTCAATATAATTACCAAACTTTAGTTATGACTCTAACTTCTGATTTACTAGTATATGACCATTCGTACATTTGGGGGTAAATCATTTTGATACCCTCTTAAACCTCTATTTCAGAAGCTCATTAGCAATAGTAAATGCTACCATTTTGAATACATTAAAACACTTGATAGGAGAAAACGCCATTAGTCAAAATTCAACTATAGTAGTCCTATAGAGTTAAGCTATTTGTCCTATTATATTTGGTACATCACAAGAATAGAAAGAACCCGGTTATTAGAATAGTTAAGATGCAGAATAATGCATAATCAATGCCCATAATGTGTATATTAATAATTAATATGAGTTAATAGCATGTTTCATGAGAGTCACTAAAATGATTTAATGACCTCTTCTTAGTTTCCTTCATCTACACATAGCCACTTGTAATATTAATGCTGCACAGCATCTTTATCTGTAAACACTGGCTGTAGATTCAGTTGCCCTATTAATCTCAGAGAGATATGAATTTACCCACATTATATACACTATTATAATTATATACAAAGCAGGGACATTTTCTGGGTAGCTGCATAAACAAAATGTCAAGCACGGCATTTCACAAGCATAAGATATTAAGACACTTGTATGAAATATGACGGCTCAATCAATATTTCAGGTATCAGATCTATGTAACTTATTCTAAGGCTTAGTGGAAACGAGCAATGATATTGCTTTTCATTAGTGAAGGTAACTATTATCAGTGGTAGTTCATGTACCAGCCACTCAGCCAATAATATATATATATATATATATATATATATATATATATATATATATATGGAATTTTTAAATGGAAAAAAACAATGTGGGGTCCCCCGCATTTTTCCTAACTAGCCAGATATAACACAGCAGCAGCAGCTTAGCATTACCAGGGTGGGAAGGGTCACGGTTTTTGGGCTTTCCCAGCCTAATAATACCAGCCTGCGGCTGCCCCAGTACCCATCCATCACTACAGATGGTCAGGTACTGGATCGCACCTGGCTCTTCCCGGCTCCCCTGGTGGCGTTGGGTACCAGGGTAATAAAGGGGGTTAGTGCCTCTGCACCAGATAACATTAAGCCCCACCTTAGTAGTGGACAATGTCAATCAGCCAGCAGCCATTACTAAGGCGGTAGTAATAACGTTTTAAAAAACATACAAAGACATAGAAAAAATATTTTATTGAAATAAAATAAAAAAACACAACCCTCATTAACCATTTTATTTAGAATAAAAAAAGGGCGTCATGGAAATAGTCCTCAAATCCAAAGTAGTCCAACAACCAAACCTGTAAAAAAACAACAACAAAAAACACATTAGTAACACCTGGTAGGCTTAGATAAAGGGCCCATGTGTAATACTGTCTGTTGGACCCTGTATCTAAGCCTACCACATCTTAGGCTTAGATACAGGGACCCAGCAGACAGTAATGTTGTACTTATCCTCCTCTTCGGCTCTGGGCGCATCGCAGGTTCTGACACGATCAAGCGCCGAGACGTTGTGTGCAGCGTCGTAACGTCATGATGAGAGAAGTCGTCATGACCTAAGTTGCACTTGGGAACGAGGAGGGTAAGTATATTGTTACTACAGGGTGGGACATTTACATGGATACATCTAAATAAAATGGGAATGGTTGGTGATATTAACTTCCTGTTTGTGGCACATTAGTATATGGGAGGGGGGAAACTTTTCAAGCTGGGTGTTGACCATGGTGGCCATTTTGAAGTCGGCCATTTTGTATCCAACTTTAGTTTTTTCAATGGGAAGAGGGTCATGTGACATCAAACTTATCGAGAATTTCACAAGAAAAACAATGGTGTGCATGGTTTTAATGTTACTTTATTCTTTCATGAGTTATTTACAAGTTTCTGACCATTGTAAAATGTGTTCAAAGTGCTGCCCATTGTGTTGGATTGTCAATGCAACCCTCTTCTCCCACTCTTCAACACCCGCCGATCAGCTGTTTTGAAGGGGCCGAAGCATTCGTCGCCTTGGCCTCTTCAGTGTATACCAGGCACAACGCCATACACATCGGTAACAGCTGTGCCTGGGATTGCAGCTCAGTCCAGTTCACTTGAATGCAATCCCAGGCACAGTCACTCCGTATGTGTACAGTGTTGTGCTTGTTAACTGTGAAAAGTCCATGGCTACAAACGCTGTGGTCCCATCTATCATGGACTCCCACTGATCTGATATTAATGGCCTATCCTAAGGATGGGCCATAAATATAAAATGCCCAGAGTACCCTTTTAATGTAATGTGTGTCAGGGAGGGAATATATTATATAACATGGCAGAGGGCATGGCCAGGCAGGCTTCAGTATAGGCGTTAACAGACACAATTAATCAATAACTTTCCCCTCCTCCCTTTAACTTGCCCTACCTGTCCTCCGTCCGTCCTGTGACTGTCCTCCGCCTGGCCTGTGAGACTGTTCTCTGCCCGTCCTGTGACTGTCCTCCGCCCGTCCTGTGAGACTGTCCTCCGCCCGTCTGTGACTGTCCTCCGTTCTTCCCTTTAGCTCCACGATCCATCCTCTTCTGGCCCGAGCGCTTATACCTCATGCTCCATTAACTCCTCCCCCTATGATGGTCCTGACGCTCAACAGGACGTTGTGTGTCGTCCTGGTCCCTGCTCAGACTCTGAGCATCCCCGTCCTCTCTCCGACATAGTGTTCAAAGGTGGCAGTGGCTAGCACAGTGCATCCGGGCCACCTGGATGTCCTGTGTTAGTGTTTCTACCAGGCATGAGGGGGCCGGTGCCGTCAGGCCCGGCACATAATGTAATGTGCCTGGCTGGATGACACGAGCCTCCTCGTGCCACGGGCCCCATAGCATCCGCAACGGCTGCTACAGTGGTAGTTACGCCACTGCTACACTCCTATTCTTCTCTCTTTTTTGCTTCTTAAATTTGGATCTGTTCTCTTTCTACCCCTTTAACTTCATACACCAATTGTGGTGCCTAAGTTTGTCTGTTTTGCATACTTACCATTCATGTTACCCGTTTTTTTTTTGCCTGAGAACATTAAGGGCTGTTTATCATTATGCCAATTTCTAGAAATCTACTATCGACTTCTATGTTCACATAAATTGAAGCTATGCAATATACTGCAATATACTTTCATCTTTATCCATAATTTTAGACAAGATATCAGAAGTATGTTTTCTTTTCATTACAAATATGTCAATATTTCCCTCAATAAAGACTACACTTGTTTGACAAGTGGACTGTATAATCATAACTTGACATTACCATATACTCAAGTTAGTCTCACGTCTATGCGAAGACAAAGTCTGCTTCTGAGTACTTTAGTTGTCCCCTCAACAGTTTCTTATGTTAATTCAGCAATTGAAAAACTGCTCATTTAGAATATTTTTCACTGTAATATTAGAAGCAACACCATCATAAAATATGGCCCCGATGCACAACACAGAGTATGTGCAATGTAATGTCTCTTCACTATTTGGTAATTTTTGCTGCTGAAGCTAAACTACTTGTATTCTACAGGGATTATTATTAGTTGTTCCATCTGGTGCCCAAGTTGTTTACCTAATCTGCAAGAAAGATGCTTCAATAAAATGTGGCTTTATGCAAGGTGTACATTAATAGATTTCATTTATTAGACATACAGCTGCTACAATATGTGTCCAGCACAGACGCTTTAATATATACTTACATAAAAAAGGTAATCAATCATGTCTATCTCTTTCTCCGTCACCAGCATTGCTAATAAATTGTATTTTGCTTCTGATATATCTTGTTAAATCTTCTGCTAGACCAACTAATAAGCATCAATGGATCCATCAGATCTATACTGAGGATTTGAGGATAATATTTATTATATTATTACACACTAAAAATCCTTTTTCATTTTCCATGGAGACAACCTTTAAAGCTTTACATCCCAAAAGCAACTTGTCATACTATTAGACAATGTGGAAGGCCATATAGGCCTGGCCTAGAGCTGCAGAATAACAGTGACAATGTAATTTTTTCTTGTTTTCTTTTGGAACGCTGGGTTTTTAGAGTTTTCTTTTACTGCTATTTTACATAATCTAATATAGTGAAAAAACAAAACGGGGTACAGAGGATTTAAATATGACCATAAATTATAGTCATAGACTGTCACCATCTAGGGGTATGTGGACCCACTAGGCCACTCTGCCATAGCGGAGAAGCAGCTGGCCAACTCAAAGTCTATGGAAGAGGTTCGTAGCACAAGGGTACCTGAGATAGACCAGACGGTGGCAAAGGCTCTGGCACAGATGGAGCTAGATGTTGCAGGTTGCGCCAGACGTGGCAGATGGCACCAGGGATGGCAAATGACACCAGACGTGTTGTATCCCAGCAGGGGGCACAACACGACTCCGATACTAGACAGAACGAAACACAGCACGGGATACAAGAGACAGATAGCAGGGCACGTGAACACTGGGAGCAGGAAAACACTAAGGGACCATTTGCAATACAAACATGGGAAAACTACAACAGCACTTAGGCAAGGAGTGGATGGGCGGAGCCCTTTTTATAGTCCAGGAGGCTCTGGGGATAGCTTAGGAAACTTTTTAGGGAGAGCGCGCTGGCCCTTTAAGGCCGGAGATGAGCACGCGCGAGCACCTTATTGGACAGTCCAGGATGGGAAGGCCATGCCAGCTGGTGTCTCCGGGGAGGGAGACGCAGGCAGACGGCCAGGAAGTTGCGGTCGTGGCCGTTTGCCAAAGGTGAGCGGCAACGGTCCGCAACCGCAGTCATAACATAGACACTTATACATTACATTTTTATTCATGTTCTGTAATCCTGTCAATGTAATCCTGTCAATGTGAATGCTTCATTTCGTGGTCTTAGAACTCACTTTCATATATTGATATCACTGTTCTCAGGGTGTTGAATGTAATAACTATTTTAGACTGATTTCTATCTTCTAAATCTTCAGGGTAGTTAAGCTAAGATGACCAAGGAAGTTTTAGAATGCACTGAACCAAGCAACCAAGAAGAAGCACCACAGGCAAAAGCAGAGCTTCTTTATTCAATGGGGAGCCCCCAAAATCCAGATCATTTTCTTCCGAAGCCTAATTTTTTTGTGTGCTCACCATTAAATTAAATCTGGAGTGCTCTTCCTTGTGGGTTGCTTCGATTTTCGACACCTTTGAACAGTGTCGCCTGGGCTAGCACTCCGTACTCCTAATTCACTATTTGTGGTTTGGAGTACATTGAACATGGCCTGTAAATGAGTGCTATATCCACTCTAAGAGTATGACACATGAGTATTTATGACTGAGAATATACAGTTAAAGTTTTAATGTTAACCTGGCCACTTAGGGACTTAGGTGGACTGTTAAGTAGCAGGATAATGCTTCTCATTCATTGTGCAGGTGGATAGCCACACTTATTAAGATTTGGCTTTTCAGCCCCTATCACATGGAAAATGAATCACTAACAAATATTTTAGATGAACTACTCCCTTTTTAAGCCAACAATTTAGATAGTGGTCAATTTTAAAAAAAAACAAGCAGAATATAAATTCATCATAGTGTTATTGGGAGCTTAAAAATTTAATTGAAGGGAAAGTGGTTGTCAAGTTAACATGAAAGTTGTTTGCTAGTACTCCACTCTTTTGACTATATTTGATTTAATGGAGACAGAGTATGAATGCTATGATGTTCACACATTAACAATATACTTTATTGTTGCTTTCAATTGTAAAGTAATCCAAGAAAACATGCTTACTAATGGAAATGGAACGTAAATAGCTTTTTATATAAAAGCTGCTGAAAGATTGAGTGCTTTGCTTTCCCGGGGGAAGCCTTTTGCCTGCCCATAAATACACAGAACATTTATAGGTGTTCATTGTAAGGTCAGCATTAGCTCTTGTTTGTTCTTTATACAGTTGCCAATATTTGTAGTAAGAGATATAGTGGACAAAAGCATGTCATTCTGAAATTGGTATTAACGAACATGCTATGAAATAAAGCAAATGTTTGATGCACGCAATACATCTGCTCAGTCACTTCCAAGTTGCAATGTTCATTTTATCCAACCTTCTACTGAAATTTGTCTAACAACGTTTTATGGAGTTCTGCAAGGGCATAATAGGGAAACTATGGCTGAATAAAATGAGGCAAGCTTATTTAAACTTAGATACTGTATACCAATATAGAGTTTCAAATTGATATTTTAGAATTTTTGGGGAAAATCCATAAAATAAGTTACTATCCTTCTTAAGGCCTCATTTACACGAACGTAATATACGCGCGTGCGACGCGCGTGCTTTGCACGCATGTCGTACGCACCTATATTAGTCAATGGGGCAGTTTAGACGATGCGTGAATTGCGCTCAGCGCGTGTGCGCAGAAAAAAACTCACGACATGTTCTATAATCGTGCGTTTTTCGCGCACTCACGCACCCATTGAAGTCAATGGGTGCGTGAAAACCACGCATGCCGCACGGAAGCACTTCCATGCGAACTGCGTGATTCGCGCAAGAGCTGTCAAACTCCTGAATGTAAACAGAAAAGCACCACGTGCTTTTCTGTTTACAAACATCCAAACGGAGTGTCAAATTCGAGATGAGCGCACCGAACTTCACCGGGTTCGGCCAAACTCGTTTTGACCGAAACCGGTAAAAAATGTTCGGGACGTCAGGAGACAGTCACTGTCCACGGTGCTGAGAGCGTTAAACTGGTTCAGCACCATGGACAGTGACTTCCGCTCCGAAAATCCATGAACCTGTAAAAAAAAAAAGACGTTCTGACTTACCGATAACTCCGGTCCGACCTCCCGGGATGACAGTTCAGTCCAAGTGACAGCTGCAGCCAATCACAGGCCAAGCACAGGCTGCAGCCAATCACAGGCTGCAGCGGTCTCATGGACTGCGGCGTCATCCTGGGAGGTGGGGCCGGATGACAAGAGAGGGACGCGTCACCAAGGCAACGGCCGGGAGCCCGGACTGGGGGAAGCAGGAAGTTCTTGGTAAGTATGAAAGTCTTTCTTTATTCACAGGTTGGTGTATATTGTGTTCGGCATTCACTGTCGAGGGTGCTGAAAGAGTTGCTGCCGATCAGTTAGCTCTTTCAGCACCTTGGACAGTGACGGGCGTCGACTAGCCTCATCTCTATGATGGCGGCTGCGCGAAAATCACGCAGCCGCGCATCATACACGGATGACACACGGAGCTGCCAAGTGCCTTTTGCGCGCGCAAAACGCACACGCTCGTGTAAATGAGGCATAAATAAGATGTGTCAATTTTAGTAAAAGTGAAACAATGCAATCATATTTTATAGGAAAATGTAAGAAAAAAAAATGTAGAGTTCACTTTGTTAAACCTGCATACCACTTTATCTAATTACTGATATATTAACTTTGCATGAAAAATCTATTCTTTTACAGTTTAGTATCCAGATTTTGAATTTGATTTATTTTATCCCCAAATTTTAAATCATTTTTAGAGAATATAAAATCAGGAGCTATTTTTTTTTTCTCAGAATTTATTTATAAATGTATGCAAAATGCAAGAAATGCAATATTGGGATATTTATTAATCACTACCCATTATGGGAAAGGCAAGTGACACTTTTTTAATACCCACAGGACTGCTTTGCCAGAGTTGCATCAGTCCAGCAAATGTGTCATCCCACTAGTTTTTTTGTTTTTTTTATAAACCAGAACAAATCTGTACAGATTAAGAAATACCAATTCAAATTCTGGATCACATTTCTTACATTTGAATACTTGTCAGGGTCCCGTGTGTTTTATTTGAACAAGTAATAAAAAATAACAAAGTAGAGGCCTGTCATTTATTCTTTTTTTTTTTGTACCATAAAGAGAAGTGCTATGCTATGCACTCGCCACTTTGGTTTGTAAGCATATAACATGGGCATACTTATGCCGATTCTCTTTTATACATATATATGAAAGTTTATAGTTTGTGTCTGTCCTAAAATTTTGGGCAAAAAATATTTACACTTAATTGACCTAAACCGAGACCGATCATCTTGTTCCGTTCTGGTTCAGAGAGGTGCATGAACTTATGCGCCAAATTTATATACTGCCATGTGCCATATTAATAAATAGCGCCAAATAAAATACACCTTGACACAGATTTAGCAAGCATAAAGAAAAACAGAAATAGTAAATCTGACCCATTGTTTTTAAATTCAAAATGTGCTTTATACAAAAAATAAAGAAAACAGTTGTACAAAGTCACGGTTCGCCATGAAGTGCACAAAACAGGATATGGAAAAGGCATATGACATAAAAAAAAGGTATTTCTTTAAAATAAAATACAGTTTACAAAAAATACATAGAAAATCTAAGATAACGATTCACAGTAAAAATGCAAATGAATTAACGCAATATCAAAAATGGTCCAAACAATTACAAAGACCCATAGCTCAATTTTAAAGATCTGATAGAGTCACACTGTACCGATAGTAGCAGGAGTATTGGACATAAGCGGGACTAACTGCAGGAGAGCTCAGGGTGGCAGAGGAAAGAACAGAACCAAAGTCCCGGTAAAAGAGCAGCTATGGCTGGAAATGGCTCACTCAGTTATGGAGAGGGTACGAGTGGATTGATATCAATGGGCCCAAAATTTATCAGGCATACTATGGTGCATTAAAATTATATTCCTATAGGGGAGGGAGTAATTGACTTAGAGCACAGCAAGCGTAATCTCGCGAGATCTCGCTGTAAATAACAGTTTACAGCGAGATTACGCTTGCTGTGCTGTAAATCCCACACACACGTTACCAAAGTGTCGAGATTGTGAATAGACATCGCGTCCTGGTTGGACGCGATGTCTATAAACTGTCAAGACACTTCAGTAACGTTAATGTGTGTGTATGTGACTGCACATAGTGAACAACCCAGGATCACTATGTGCTGATTACATAAATGGAGAGAAGTGTATGGCGCTGATTGGTCAGCATCATACACTTCTCTCCACAACGCCCACTTGGTCAAAAGTAAATACACGCCCAGTTGTCTATTAAGAAAGTCATTAGCATAAAGCTCAAATAGGTCATAACTTGGTGAAAATAGATCATTTTTCTAAATGAAAAACACTGCTGTAATCTACATTACAGTGCCGATCATATTATGTACAAGATAGGGCACTTATAATGTGGTGACAGAGCCTCTTTAAGTATAAGCCTTTGTAGCAGAATACCAATTCTTTTGTTCACAGAGTAAAGTGTAGAAGATGTGAACTTTAGCATGCGTCATGCAGTCTTTTTCATTTTTAGAATACTTAAGACTTCTTTCAATTTAGCCATTGTAAGGATGATGATAATGATTCTTAGCAGTAGCTGGCCTGAAATTACTTAATCGTTGAAATGAAATCCAATTTTGCAGTGTGGCCGTCATGCTTTGGTCACTGCCTTTCTATTCTTACTTTGTTAATATATTGACAAATTGTGATTCTATTCGTTATTTCCATGAAGAAATATTGATGTGATACTCATCTTTAAATTTCAATAGCAACTTTTCAAAAGTTACTATTGATAACTGTAATTCACATCATTGTTATTGCAGTATGTGTAGAGCAACTGCTTCTATTTCACACAAAGTTAAAATTTTAACAATTACAAATATATGATGTTTCCCCTTTCACGTTAAAATAAGTCAAGAAAGAATGATAGCTTCACAAGTCTTGTCAAATAGTCTTACTTTTCAAGAAACAAGGCAACTTTGTCCATGTGCTGTGTCTGTTTTTAATAGACCTGAGCTACAAACCCAGAAACAACTCATAGACAAAATTGCCGCTGTTTCTGGAAAAAACAGACTTTTTTTTTTTTACCAATCTCGTACTAAGCCTTTAAAAGAATATTTCCACTTTAAAGGTAAAAATGCCCATATACTAGTAAATCAGAATTTAATCTAGTTCTTAAAGTTTGCTGTGTATATACAGAGTTATTGTCATTGTTTAATTGTTGAGAAAACATTTGTCATTATGTACAGTCATGTTAAAATGAACATATAAACTTATACATAAAGAGACTTACATGAGCATATGATAATCAACGTAAGGGGGTATAATATGGTAGAACCATGGTGGAACTGTGTAGATGCATCTTGACCGCGACTACATGTGATCATGGGCAAAATAGTCTGTAGAGGCGATTAAAGTGAAGCAATGTGTAGAAATCGTGAAGAGATTAATTTAAAGAGTGACCTAAAATATGATTGTTTCGTTACATAACATTTGAGGGAGTATGTTTCCCTCTAATGCACCCAAAGATGACATCATATTTGGAAAATTTGGCATGCATTCTCGATTCCCAGCCACCTCTTTATTCCAGTCTGAACAGTTGATTTATCTTGTTATACCAAAGACCAATTGATGGAGGTTGTTTGTTTAGCCATTTCAGTGGTATGAGTTGGTTTGGCTGCTTGTACTAAATAAATGGATAAGTTGTTTTCAGCTGGGGACCAAGTAGTATGGGTGAGCCAACAAAGGACTGATTATGTAGTTAGAGAAATAAAAGGGGCACAGATGGTCTGGATTATTCTATCTATATTGTACCAAAATGTATGTATAATAGGGCATAACCAGAAGACATGTAACATTGAAACTATGTCCAACCCACAACGCCAACAAAGATCTGAAATCATTATACCCATTTGTTTAAAATAGAAAGGAGTTTTGTACCATCTGATTAAGGTCTAATATTAGTTTTCTTGGATGTCTACACATCTAGAAAAGCCATGGGATCTAAAGGGAATTGTAGCTAACTCTTGCGCTGTGAACGTTCTACCCAAGTCTCTTTCCCAGCCTCTCATAAATGCTGGTGTCCCCACAGGGTTGAGGTTCAACAAATAATTATAAAGCAAAGATGTTAGTTTTAGCGGAATAAAGTTTCCTTGTATAATTTGTTCTAGCCATGTAAGATCTTTGAAAGAGGGAAGTGTAGTTGTGAAGGCTCTGCAGGAAGTGTTGGTGTTAGTTGCAGAAAATTGAGAGATGAGAAATTGAAATTCGAGATGGATTGAAGATTTCTGACTATGTATATCTTTTGAATAAACGCTGAGATGGAAGTGTCAGTAAAGGTGTTCCAGATAGACTTTGTTTGAGATTTGGTTGATTTGGCTTTTAAATACTGGGAAACTTTAAAAGTACCTTGGGAAATATAATTAGCTATTTTATAGGGTTTTTCAAGATCCAATAACCAAGCTAATCTATCTGGGCCTAGTGTAGCTAATTCAAATTTTAAAGGTAGATGATTAGCTTGGAAAATTAGTGAGAGGTCTTTAATCAGCTGGATTGTGAAGGTTGCAATTTGAAGCGTAACTCACTTTGAATCTTACTTATTACCTTTATAACGGTGGAGACATTCATGACTTCCAATTGGGAGTAATTGACCTTAAAATATTTAGATTGATCCGAAGTTCACAAAGATATCTAGGATGCATGGAAATGCTAGTTCCAGGTTAGTGATAATTTGAGTAAATCATCTGCAAACGCTGCATCCATTTAGCATTGATTTTGTGACCATCGATTGATGGGTGTTCCCTTATAGTTTGCAATAGAGTCACCAATACTAAAATAAAGTGGCTTGGTGAAAGGGGGCATCCCTGCCTTGTTCCACGTTGTATAAAAAAAGGGGCAGACAAAATCCCATTGACCCTGATTTTTGTGCTTGGGGTATTGTATACGGACATAATGGAAGACATAAATGTAGTAGGGAACCCATACATTTGGAGTACTGTTCCATGAACAGCCTGCATTCTCGGCATCCGTGCTAAAAAGGACCAAAGGGATCTTATTTTTTGCGGCATGTTGCTTCAAGTATATAATCCTATTTGAATTGTGTTTTCCATCTCATCTGGGTAGATAGCTGATCTGCTCTGCATTAATCCGATTGGGTAGGAAACTGCTCAATCTTCTGGCAAGGAGTTTTGCCCAAATCTTCATGTCCACATTGAGTAGGGAAATAGAATGGTAATTCACATCTCTCTAAATCTTTACCTTCCTTAGGGATGAAGGTTATCATGGCATCTAAGGTCTGTTTAGGAAGTGGTGTTCCATTTATTAGTGTTGTGAACCTTTACACTATGTGGACGAGAAGTGTTGGTAATAGTTTTTTATAGTAGCCTACTGAGAGGCCAATTGGGCCAAAGCTTACTCTGCCCACAGTTCATGACCCTAGATGTGATTGTTATTAGCTGGATCCCGCATGTCAGAGCCTTTAAAGTAAATTTCTTGAAACAAACAGATGCCTGTCTATTTTTTTCATATCAGGAAAGACCTGTGATCTCTTTTGGGGCACATTGAAACCTCTATAGTTAAATTATATAACAGTTATGGTGGCAATTTTATGTAGATAAGTGTTATTAAGGTATCTGCCTTGATTTTAAAATACCCATTGTGTTATGGTCAACACACATTGTATGATAGAGAACTAAGTCAGGATAGTTAATAAATACAGCTGCTACATAGAGGAACAAACAAATATATAGAAAAAAATAGCAGTTTCTTATATAATGGAATTATGTCTATTACCCGATGGGATGTGAAGGAGGGGTGGAGAGGTGTTATAAAGCATGATCGTGTACGCCATGTCACATTATTTGCGCAATAATAAGAGGCTCTGAATAAAAAAACATTCATTGTGTATTAAGCAATCTTGCATAACAAAACATATAAAATAGTGGTGGTGAAACCTTTTTTACTATCATAAACTTGCCCACGCATATATGGGCTTAGTGGTAGACCTAAGAAAATGAAATATAATAGTCCTAAATCAACATCGATAGAGCATAACAGTTTGTATTGACATAAACCTCTCCATGTCTTGTTAGTACTCACAAATCCTTGGAACTGAGATAGAGTTCATCAGGATTAAAAAAAAAAGGTAGCATGGCAGGAATCAAGCTGGATTAGGAAATTTGTTATTTTATGCTGGTATCCAGTGGTTGATGCGTGGTAGATGTGATTAAGCTGAGTGCACTGCAGCTACCTGTAGCAACGATGGGATGTCCATTGGTGGAATGACTAAGGGGGATCAGGCCTGGTCTATGTAATTTGGCACTTTAATGATGCATCTTTTTCTGTCCTTGACAAAAGACAATCCAAATGGGAACAGCCAGTGAAGTATAATCTTGTTATTTCTCAATGCTCAGTTAAGGGTCTCAATAAGCATCTTTTATTTAGCCTGGATGCCACCAGATCTTGGAATAAGGAAAGTTTTTTTTTACCCTCATAGGACAATTTTGTGATTTTCTTTTGTCACTTTTAAGGTCTCAGCAGTGTTCCTTTAGCTGAGAAGACCACAAATTATGTGAGCGGTGAATCCGCTCTATAGTTATCATGGATGCCTGGTCTGTGTCCAATAGCTCTGTAATGTAATATGTGGCCACTGCTGGTAGAGCCTCTTGTGCTGTGGACTCAGGTAAGCAATTTATTCTAACATTTCTTCGGCGACCGCGGTTCCCCTGATCTTCAATTAGCATTAGGGCAGTGTTAAGGGAGTCTGTTAGCACCATGTAGTTTTCTCCATGGCAGTGTTGAAGTCAATGAGGAAGGCCTGGTTTGTCACAAGGGTGGGGTTGTACTTGCCTCCAAGCACAAGAGGATCCTCCGGTGGGTCCAGACTCTGACCCAATAATCAGTCCCAAAAGGTCTAGCAGCAGACAAACCCATTTGGAGCTGACTTGAGAGCCAAGCACTTGTCACTAGGGTCTATTTCTTATGGGATGATTCACAAATAACCTAATTGAGCTTATTGATATGTCATGTATGTTCAATGATAACAACAAGTGAATGTGCACATATTCTGTAGAGATGATGGGTGGGCCTTCAGAATAATTCTCTCTGGTAAGCCAAAGGGATCCCAGTCCAACACTGCTCAAGGGCCTCTAGCCTATGACCAATCTGTTGCACTATTGATAGCTCAGAGTTCTTTAATCATTGGTGCCAATGCCTGAGTGAGTATTCTTTTATAAATTATCTGGACAGCGGAGCAAGATCAGATTCACTTGCAGCTTCTGCTGGGTCATGCAAGCTCTTCGTGTCTCCCACTGAATCTGTAGCATCAAAGTTGGTCAGTGTAAAGAGCATGCGCTGGGAAGGCTTCCAGTTTCTTCTTTAGAAATTTATCAAGATCTGAGTGACCTCTCTGGAGTTTAGGTGTTTCCGGAGTGTCCTGACGTTTTCCTTAGCAGGTTTCACCATGTTTTGGCAGATTTGAGCCTTGTGGATTAGCTGAGACAGGACCTGTGCGGCAAGAGGTCGTGTTTAAGCGTCCATCTTGCTGTGCGGTCTTGGTCCACCTCCGACTATCCATAACCTAACAAAAATCATGTTTTGCGACAGTAATTTACACAGTCGTCAACAGTCCCACCTTGAAAAAATGGCATCAGTCTTTTTTATTGTTGGTTGCTTTGTTTATAATAGATATAAGTTCAAGTCAGGCTCCCAGTAACCACATTGCATGGAATCTAAAGAGCTGAAGTTTTCCAGTAGTTAAAGTAAGTAAAGAATGAAATTGGTCATCAATTTTGAAAAAGAAGGATATGAAATGTTAAATACTTTTGTGTCAAAAAAGACAAAAGTATAATAGGTATGATACCTTTATTGGCTAACCATAAAAGTTCTATATGCAAGCTTTCAGAGCACAGAGGCTCCTTCTTCAGGCAGTTTACAAATGAATGACTTAGAAAAAAGCACAACATTAAGATTAGAGATGAGCGAACTTATTAAAAGTTCGGTTCGGCTGATTCGCCGAATTTCATGAAAAAGTTTGATTCGGACCGAACTAGTTCTGACCGAACCTGTAATAACAGTATAACACTGTTTAAAAACCCTAGAAGCCCTGTTTAACACTCTTAGGTCACCCATGAGTGTATCCAAGTACTTTTGAGCTGTCTTTAAGGCAAAGTTAGTGTCAAAGTTACGCCAACATGTATGGCTATAGGAAAACGAATGGGACACGGTGATAACTAACAGAAACCACTGCACTTGTGCATGTTGTATGCTTAATGCATTGTTAAAAAAGGTACAAAAATTAACCATTTTTGGCGGCAGATGCCTGCCAGGGTTCATACATATAAGGTGGTAAAAGAAGAAGCAATGGCTTTTGACAAGCCCTCAAAAAATGTACCCTTTATGGTGGAAGATGCCTGCCGGGGTTCATCCATACATGGATGTAAAAGCAACAAGCAATGGCTTTTGACAAGCCCTCAAAAAATTTACCCTTTTTATTGGCAGATGCCTGCCGGGGTTCATCCATACATGGATGTAATGTAAAAGCAACGGCTTTTGACAAGCCCTCCAAAAATTTACCCTTTTTATTGGCAGATGCCTGCCGGGGTTCTTCCATACATGGATGTAATGTAAAAGCAACAAGCAATGGCTTTTGAGTGCAAGTCCTCCAAAAATGTACCCTTTTTATTGGCAGATGCCTGCCGGGGTTCATCCATACATGGATGTAAAAGCAACAAGCAATGGCTTTTGACAAGCCCTCAAAAAATGTACCCTTGTTATTGGCAGATGCCTGCCGGGGTTCATCCATACATGGATGTAATGTAAAAGCAACGGCTTTTGACAAGCCCTCCAAAAATTTACCCTTTTTATTGGCAGATGCCTGCCGGGGTTCTTCCATACATGGATGTAATGTAAAAGCAACAAGCAATGGCTTTTGAGTGCAAGTCCTCCAAAAATGTACCCTTTTTATTGGCAGATGCCTGCCGGGGTTCATCCATACATGGATGTAAAAGCAACAAGCAATGGCTTTTGACAAGCCCTCAAAAAATGTACCCTTTATGGTGGCAGATGCCTGCCGGGGTTCATCCATACATGGATGTAAAAGCAACAAGCAATGGGTTTTGACAAGCCCTCAAAAAATGTACCCTTTATGGTGGCAGATGCCTGCCGGAGTTCATCCATACATGGATGTAAAAGCAACAAGCAATGGCTTTTGACAAGCCCTCAAAAAATGTACCCTTTTTATTGGCAGATGCCTGCCGGGGTTCATCCATACATGGATGTAAAAGCAACAAGCAATGGCTTTTGACAAGCCCTCAAAAAATTTACCCTTTATGGTGGCAGATGCCTGCCGGGGTTCATCCATACATGGATGTAAAAGCAACAAGCAATGGCTTTTCACAAGCCCTCCAAAAATTTACCCTTTTTATTGGCAGATGCCTGCCAGGGTTCATCCATACATGGATGTAAAAGCAACAAGCAATGGCTTATCACAAGCCCTCCAAAAATGTACCCTTTTTATTGGCAGATGCCTGCCGGGGTTCATCCATACATGGATGTAAAAGCAACAAGCAATGGCTTTCCACAAGCCCTCCAGGCCTGCTTGTAGCAGACGGCAGTGGAGGTGTATTGGTGGTAGTAGAGGTAGCCAACGGACAGCAAGGGTGGTGGTAGTAGTAGTAGTAGCAGCACATTAAAAGACACTGGACAGTCACAGGACAAAGCCCTGTGGTGGGGCAGGCCTCAGGCCTGCTTGTAGCAGACGGCAGTGGAGGTGTATTGGTGGTAGTACAGGTAGCCAACGGACAGCAAGGGTGGTAGTAGTAGTAGTAGCAGCACATTAAAAGAGACTGGACAGTCACAGGACAAAGCCCTGTGGTGGGGCAGGCCTCAGGCCTGCTTGTAGCAGACGGCAGTGGAGGTGTATTGGTGGTAGTAGAGGTAGCCAACGGACAGCAAGGGTGGTAATAGTAGTAGTAGTAGCTGCACATTAAAAGACACTGGATAGTTACAGGACAAAGCCTTGTGGTGGGGCAGGCATCAGGCCTGCTTGTAGCAGACGGCAGTGGAGGTGTATTGGTGGTAGTAGAGGTAGCCAACGGACAGCAAGGGTGGTGGTAGTAGTAGTAGCAGCACATTAAAAGACACTGGACAGTCACAGGACAAAACCCTGTGGTGGGGCAGGCCTGCTTGTAGCAGACGGCAGTGGAGGTGTATTGGTGGTAGTAGAGGTAGCCAACGGACAGCAAGGGTGGTAGTAGTAGTAGTAGCAGCACATTAAAAGAGACTGGACAGTCACAGGACAAAACCCTGTGGTGGGGCAGGCCTCATGCCTGCTTGTAGCAGACGGCAGTGGAGGTGTATTGGTGGTAGTAGAGGTAGCCAACGGACAGCAAGGGTGGTAGTAGTAGTAGCAGCACATTAAAAGACACTGGATAGTCACAGGACAAAGCCCTGTGGTGGGGCAGGCCTGCTTGTAGCAGACGGCACTGGGGGTGGATTGGTGGTAGAAGTAGTAGCAGCACCAACAGCGGCACATTAAAAAAAGAGTGGACAGGACAGAATCCCGTAGTAGCCGGTGGCAGTAGCAGGCGGCAGCAGCAGCAGCAATGTCAGATCTAATCAGTGGCATCAGGCACAGGGGTTTTAAAATCCTCACCGATCCACGCTTGATTCATTTTCAGAAACGTGAGATTTTCCAAGTTGTTGTCGGACAATCTTGTTCGCTTAGGGGTGACGAAGCCCCCTGCCGCGCTGAATACCCTCTCTGATGCTACACTGGAGGGTGGACAAGACAGTACACCCATGGCAAACTGGGCCACTTCTTGCCAATGATCCAATCTGCTGACCCAGAAGTCCATGGGGTCTGGGATCAGCATTTCTGACGGAGAAAGGGCACAGTCCAGGTACGAGTGAACCTGGTTGTTTAGGTGCTGCACCTGGTGATGGTGAACATACCTTTGGTGACTACGATGTGTGTCAGGTCGGGGTATTGGATGTAAAAATGTTGTCATCATATTTTCCAAACTAAATTGGCTGCTGCTGCTGCTGCCGCCTATTGCAGAGGTAGCTCTACCAGAGGCGGTGGAGCGATGAGACAGTGGGGAGCGGAGAGTGGCCCCCCGGTCAGACATGCTTGCAGCAGGTGTTTGCCGTTTGAAAGCCGTGACAAGATGGCTGCATAGCTTCTCTCGATAATAAGCCAATTTTGACTCCCTCTCGGAAGGCGCAAAAAACTCCCCCATTCTGATTTTATACTGAGGGTCTAAAAGTGTGGCTATCCAGTACTCATCTCTTTGCTTCATGCTAACAATACGACAGTCAGCGCGCAAGTAACGAAGCATACAGCTCGCCATCCTGGCCAGCGTTTCAGAGGGCCCGGTTGGTTCCATCTCCGCCCCATACTACCATGGTTGTCCATCATCAAGGTCGTCGTCAGACTCGTCATCACCATCACTGTCATGTTGTGCGGCTGCCTCGTCCCCTATCCCTTCCTGTGATTCCATCTCCAAATCCAGCTCCTCTTCAGATCCTGTTTCCTCATCCTCATCCTCCTCCTCCTCAACATCCATAGCCAGATGTGATCCTTCCTCCATCCTTTGCTGAATTATCGCTGTGAGCGTTTGCTCCATAATGAATATCAGTGGCATAACATCATTCATTCCGCTAGCGTCACGGCTCACAAATCGTGTGGCCTCTTCAAAGGGCCTCAAAACGCGACATGCGTCTCTAACCAGCTGCCAGTGCCTGAGCTCGAAATTACACTGGCTCCAAACGCTGCCCGTCTGCTGCATCAGGAAATCATTCACGGCTTTCCGCTGTTCGTACAAACGGTCCAACATGTGCAGGGTGGAATTCCAGCGTGTTGGAATGTCGCAAATCAGGCTGTGTTCTGTGAGATTGTTTTGACGCTGCAAGTCCAGGAGGGCGGGCTTAAATGTATACGAACGTCTAAAGCGAACGCAAACCCTCCTGGACATGGCCAGCACACCCTTCAAACCAACATATGATATTAAGAAGCGTGTTATGACCAGATTGATCACATGTGCCATGCAAGGAGCGTGTGTCAGGTGACCTAGACGCAGTGCAGCCACAACGTTCTTCCCGTTATCAGAGACAACATTGCCCAGTGTGAGTTTCAGAGGAGACAGCCAGCGTGCAATTTCCTCCTTGATGCACAGCAGTAGCTCCTGCCCTGTGTGGCTTTTCTCGCCCAGGTTCAGCAGGTGTAAGACAGCGTCGTGGCGCTTCACCTTGCACCTATGAAAAGAGGAGGGAGGAGGAGTGGAAGATACGCTGTGTCCTGTCGGGGACGGGAAGACCTCCATTGAGGAGGGCAAGGAGGAGGAGTAGGAGGAGGAGGATTTTAGGCGCCTGGTGTCCGGAGTTGAACCAAAAAGATACAAGCATGGAGGTGGTAATACCTGGCATTGCTGCGGTGGTGCATCGGACTGCAAAATATTGACCCAGTGGGCCGTGAAAGACATGTACTGTCCCTGCCCATAGTTGCTGCTCCACGTGTCGACGGTGGCATGTACCCTGCTGCACACGGATAATTGCAAGGACTGGCCCACCTTTTCCTCCACGTGCTTGTGCAAGGCAGGGACAGCTGTTTTGGAGAAGTAATGTCGGCTAGGTATTCGCCACCTAGGCTGAGCGCACGCCATCAGTTGCTTGAAGCCGGCGGAGTCGACCAGGTGGTACGGCAGCGACTGCACCACCAACAACTTAGCCAGGTGTGAATTAAGCCGCACGACAAGTGGATGACTGGGTATATATTGTTGCTTATCTTATTGGACAACGATTCCGTAATGGATAACTGATGGGACGTAGGAGGAGCACTAGATGACAGTGATGATGATGAAAATGACATGGTGGATAAGGCCTGGCTACTACTTAGATGACAGGGACTCGGAGCAGCAGCAGCAGCGGCAGAGGGGTCTTCATTAGATGTACATGATGGTGGGGCATGTCGATTGTCCCACATGGCCTTGTGATACCGCTCCATGTGTTTACGTAGAGTGGTAGTTCCTACATTGCTGCCCTGCCCACGCCTTACTTTCTGCTTGCAGATACAGCACTGTGCCATGTTTTCGTCCTCCGGGAAGGTACAGAAAAATTGCCACACGGCAGAGTACCGTAAAGAGGTAGTACCACGTCGTCCACCACCACCACTACCACCACCACCCGAGCTTGCCCCTTGTCTGGCAGGCTTTTTTCGGGAGCCTACACCAGCATCAGTGTCGCCGTCAACGGCTCCTGAGCTGACCCTACCGCTGCAGCGTTTTGCAGATTGACTTCTGCCCCTACCTCGGCTTGGCTGTTTATCACTGCCAGTGCCGCCACTACTACCCTCCTCCTCTGACTCCGTCATCACCTCATCACCTGGTTCCTACATCCTGTCTAAAACAACATCATCGTCATAGCATTCCTCATCATCCACGCCACTTCTGTCACTGTGTTGTGAATGTGATGTGACATCATGGTGGGCTCCATGCCCCCCCTCATTACTGCGTCTGCCACCACGGCCACCACCACCAACACCCCCACTACCACAGCTATGCGTCTCGGACACCGCTTCCACCTCCACCACCGCCGCAACACACTCCGTTGGCTGACTCGCGGAAAACAAATCATCATCACTATGTTGTTCAGTATCTTCCTTCGCACCCGAGGAGATGTCTCTTAGGACTCTCAGGAAAGATGGCTTCCCGCTAGGAAGGGGGAGTGAAGACATAGATGATGGAATGGAAACGCTAGAAATACCCATATTACTACTGTCACTGGAATCCAACGAAACCTGATCGTCAGAGTCTTCATGCTGAGATGACCGCGAGCCAGCCAACCAGTCCACAATGGCCATATTGTCTAAAGTAACCCGCCCACCGGAGGAGATGGACAAGTCTGGCTTGCTGATACTGCTACTACTACCAGCAGGCACATGGCTGCTGCTACTAGTGGAACTGGGCACATGTCTTGTGCCACAAATGCTGGTACTGGGTCTGGCACCAACAGATCCAACATTTGGACTGGAAGAGGACACGGCATGGGTGTTTTTTCCTCTACCCCGTCCTTTCACAACCTTTTTTTTACCAGACATTTCACTGCTGGAGTGCAGCAAGTTGACTCAAAACCCGGGGGATGAGCCCCTTCTAAAAGCGTATTCACATACTGGCTTGGCAAATGGCAATGAATGAGAATTTCTATCAGTCACGCCGCGGTGCACTCAGGGAATGCTGGGCGTTGTAGTACTACTACAAAGGCTGCCTGTATTGCAAGTTGGATTGTTATTTGTTATGTTAACGGCCGGGGATGAGCCCCTTCTAAAAGCGTATTCACACACTGGCTTGGCAAATGGCAATGAATGAGAAATTCTATCAGCCACGCCGCGGTGCACTCAGGGAATGCTGGGCATTGTAGTAGTACTACTACAAAGGCTGCCTGTATTGCAAGTTGGATTGTTATTTGTTATGTTAACGGCCGGGGATGAGCCCCTTCTAAAAGCGTATTCACACACTGGCTTGGCAAATGGCAATGAATGAGAATTTCTATCAGCCACGCCGCGGTGCACTCAGGGAATGCTGGGCGTTGTAGTACTACAAAGGCTGCCTGTATTGCAAGTTGGATTCAACGGGGATGAGCCCCTTATAAAAGCGTATTCACACACTGGCTGAGTAGTGAGTAGTGGATGAGCCCCTTCGATTGCTGGATTCCTGCCTTTTAGATTCCTAAAGCTTTCCCTTACTGCACAGAGATGCTATCCCTACAGCTCCTGTCTCTAAAATGGCCGCTGATCTCCGTGCATAGACTTTTATTGCAGGCTTGAGCCCGCCCCTATGCTGCCTCCCGATTGGCTGGGAGAGCCGTTTGCAAGGCATTATGGGGTAGCCTGATGTCAGGTGAAATTGTGAAATCCTTCATTTTACATCTAACATGTGGCAGGCGCCAAAATGTAGCTGGGTTCGGTCAAAACGAGTTCGGCCGAACCCGGTGAAGTTCGGATTTGCTGCGAACTGAACTTTTCCCGATGTTCGGACCGAAACCGGGTTCGGTTGTCCCGGTTCGCTCATCTCTAATTAAGATGTTACACAAAGACAATTAGTACATGAAGTGATATATCATTAAGATAAGCTGGGGCAATAAAACTGAGGTTATAGGGGTGATGACTTTGGAGTTAAGGCATCTGGAGTCAGTCTGATGGGGGACGTGACGTGAGTCCATGTAGTAGCTCATAAATCCTGGTGTTAGATTGAGGCCTTGTGTCAATGACTGGAATTTTATCATCATCTTGAATACCCAAATTTTTCTTTATTTTTTACTGTACTTTGTGAAAAAGAAGGATGGAAGGTTTGGTGAGTTGATGACAGACTAAATTCATGAGCGTACAGGGAAAATCCAACTAACTAAATATTTTTGGGAGAACAATGGTCTGGGAAGGGAATTGATTCAAGACCAAATTCCTAAAAGGGCATATAGCCCCACTAGTGACGTAGCCCTCCGCCATAAAAACAAAATTATCTTTGTATAGGGTCAAAAGTCGACGTTCATCACCCCTCATGCTTATATCCCATACCCCTGATGACAATGCAGATGCAACAAAACATGTCGAGGGAGCATTAGAGCAGTAGTTGAATTTCAATTTACTGAGCCCCAGTAATACTCTTTTAGTGAAAGAGACTGGGAATCTAGATCCCTGCTGTCCATGCTGAATATATAGCAATAGTTTCAGCGCTATGTAGCGTTATACAATATATTGGGGAATTATACTAATAATACTGGGCGCTAAGTAGAGTTATTCATATTGCTGTGCCAGTTCACAAGATTGTTTTCCTCATATCATATAATAACTACAGGGTAACAGGTAACAGTGAGGGTATTTTCACACGGCCTGTTTTCAGACGTAATTCTGGCGTTTTATGCCTCAAATTACACCTGAAAAAACGCCCCTAATACGCCTACAAACATCTGCCCATTGCTTTCAATGGGAATTACGATGTTCTGTTCCCATGAGCCTTTATTTTACACGTCGCTGTCAAAATACGGCGTGTAAAATGACGGCTCGCCAAAAGAAGTGCATGACACTTCTTGGGACGTTTTTGGAGGCATTTTTCATTGACTCTATTGAAAACAGCTCCAAAAACGGCCATAATAAACTCTGCGAAAAACGCAGCGACAATTGCAAATGGCTTAAAAAACTTCTGAAAATCAGGAGCTGTTTTCCCTTGAAAACAGCTCCGTATTTTCAGACGTTTTTGGTTAAGCGTGAGAACATACCCTAACAGCTGCTATTGGCTCAGCAACTAAGGGGGTCCATCTCCACTCAGAAGGGAAGTTCAGTTAGTGATAACAATAGATGATGGAAGGCAGGAGTGGGAAAGAGTGGAGACCAGAATAATCATAATTTTTTCTATAACTATATTATTATTATTTTTATGTGTGGTATTGTCAGCTGAGAGATGCAACCATCTTACTACCTGAGATTGTCGTAAAATATACCATATAATATATGTTTAGGTCATCTATTGACTTATGTTTAGTGTTATCTTATATCTTCTAATAAATGCCAGGAAAAGTACTATATAGTGCAAATAACCTTATCAATTCAGCAGATGTTTAGGCTCACTGCATAGACAACAGCTAATAGCGTACACAGAGATGACCTGTTGAGGGTCACAGATGCTGCTTCAGAGACACCTGGTGGCTGTCAGGAAAATGGGAGTATGTGAACACATACTGCCGTAACACACGTCTTTTTTAATATGGGATGATTAGATCATGCAAGCATGCTACACTGGTGAAGGAAATCATACTCAACATGGTTTGGCATGGGGCTTCGTATTCAATGAGTACAAATTTAAAAAAAGTTATGACAAAGAACTTATACATCACATGATTTCATGCTCTGTCTAGTCGGCACTTGTTATCCGATAGAAGCATTGTAAATCTATTTGGAAATACAATGTAATAAAGAATTAGGTCCTCTGCCCTGTTTTAATTAACAGTATTATTAAATAGTAAGATACTTTTTCTTAAAGTACTGACATGTATCAATATATGTATAAAGCAGGCCTGGACATGTCTTGCTATGTATAGGAGCCATCTCCAAAAGTTAGAAGCCAGTAATGATGCATCCTTAGGCTATGTTCACATGGGTCGGACTTTCGATAGATTAATCTGACTCGATTTTATTACAGGATTCGTGGCAGAATTTCAAGGATATCTAGGATTTCTGCAGCATATTTACAATTTGATGTTCGGTTGTTCCGCACGCGGATTAAAACATACAATAATTTTTTGGGGATCAGATTAAAAAAGAAAAGGGGCATAAAGTAAACCGTATACCTCTTACCTCCTGAACCCAATCAAATATTGGAAGTAGTGGACAAAAAAGGTGTATAGTGTGCGACTGGGATATGTGAGCCTGGCCTTATATACCTCGTCCTACAGTATTCACAAAAGAATATCCCTTTTCCTGTAGTCACACTAAAGTCTCTAATATCCCTTCCACTAGTCAAAGCAAGGCCCTCCTATGGCCACTTCACCCAGAAGTTATAGCAGGGCATCTCATCCCACTCTTGCCAAATGATCACAGTAGCACTCCTTCTATCAAAAGTCACAGCAGGGACTTCAGACACCCATAAAATGACCTTCAGCATGCTTCAAGGATATGCCCCCTGCTGACAGGAGTCTACATGTGAGCAGTCTTTATTTCATTCTGTGCCCACTTAAAGAGGCTCTGTCACCAGATTTTGCAGCCCCTATCTGCTATTGCAGCAGATCGGCGCTGCAATGTAGATTACAGTAACGTTTTTATTTTTAAAAAACTAGCATTTTTGGCCAAGTTATGGCCATTTTTGTAGTTATGCAAATGAGGCTTGCAAAAGTCCAAGTGGGTGTGTTTAAAAGTAAAAGTCCAAGTGGGCGTGTATTATGTGCGTACATCGGGGCGTTTTTAATACTTTTACTAGCTGGGCGCTCTGACGAGAAGTATCATCCACTTCTCTTCAGAACGCCCCCCAAAAAAGTAATAATAAAAATGAATCAATAAGTGCCATGCACCCCAAAACAGTACCAATCAAAACTACGTTTCGTCCCGCAGAAAACAAGCCCAAAAAATCACTACATTAATGGAGAAATAAAAAAGTTACGGCTCTTGGAAAGCGACGATGCAAAAACAAATAATTTTTTAGTTCAAAACTGTTTTTATTGTGCAAAAGTCGTAAAACATAAAAAAACTAGACATATGTGGTATTGCCGTAATCGTACCGACCCATAGAATAAAGGTAATGTGTTATTTACGTTGCACAGTGAACGGCGTCAATTTAAAAACGCATAGAACAATGGCGGAAATTCAGTTTTTTTTTATAATCCCCTCAAAAAAGTTAATAAAAGTTAATAAAAAAATTATATGTACCCAAAAATGGTGCTATTAAAAAGTACAACTAATCCCGCAAAAAACAAGTCCGCATACAGCTATGTAGACGAAAAAATAAAAAAGTTATAGCTCTTTGAATGCGACTATAGAAAAACGAATAAAATAGCTTGGTCATTAGGGCCTAAAATGGGCTGGTCACTAAGGGGTTAAAGTAATTAGAAAAAATAGGCCCATAACTTAAAGGCTATGTACACATTTAGAAACTTTATATTATAATATATATATATATATATATATATATATATATATATATATATATATATATAATGTATGTGTGTGTGTCAGTGTGATTGATTGATTTTATTAAAAAATATTTTCACTTTTTGAGATACAGCTGATCCCACTGATCCCGTCAGTCCCGCTTACCTGACGGATACAGGATATAAAGCCAGCTGTATCTCAAAAAGTAAAAATCTTTTTTAATAAAATTTAATTACAAAGTTGCACCAAACACACATTTTTATATATATAAAAAAATATATATATATATAATAACTACTGAGAGTTATACTTCAAGGGGGTCTAACCATCTGACTGCAGGCAGAGGGCTCTAGGAATAATTCCCCCTTCCCCCATAGGGTACTCAGTAGTTACTATACTGCAAGGGGGGGGGGGATTGAGCGTCTAACTGACTGAAGAGAGCTCTATGGTGGGAACTATTATTAGTTAGATGGTTAGACCCCCTGGATAATCCCCCACCTAGCGTCAGCCAATGACTTTAATGTTAGTTGGGCAGGAGGATAAATTGGCAGCCAGTACCACTAACCTCACCGACGGTGGCCGCCCTGCTTTTCTCTTCCAGCTTTGTTACTGGGTCGCTGCTCTGTTACTCAATGGCGGTGCCCGCAGTGTCAGAGAGGCGTGTCGTAAACACTAGCAGACGGGCTACCTAGCACTATCCCGGCCAATTCCCTGCTCCTTCTCCCCATCTCCGCAGCGGCAGTTAGCAGCGCTAGCGCGCTGAATAATTTTATAAGACTGGGAGCCTCGGGCCCCGGGCGGCCGCCCGAACCGCCCATATGATAATCCGCCACTGCCTATGGGTGACAGATGCTACTGTATGCATGCCTATGGGTGACTGATGCTACTGTCTGCATCCGTCACAGGCATTTGTTAAACGTATACAGTACCTCTGGACAATCCAGTGGCATAACTGTCCATATATGGACAGTTGTCACTGGAGCTTCCCCGCTCAGTGTCTAGTGTACTTATCTTCTAAAACAACCCTGCTCCCCTGTTGTCCCTCACTTACCCCAGCCCATCTCCATCAAATGTGTCCCCCTTCCCCCCTTACCTCCCTTTCAACACAAAGCCCTGCAATCTCAGATAAAAGTAGGACTATGTCCTGGGTTTGTAATTCGCTCCCCCTTAGCAAACTGCCATGCACCCTCACACGTGACCATAGGTTCTGTTCCCCCACCGTTACCCATAGGCTATAATAGTATACGTTTAATGAAAAGGGTCATGAGCGTTCATAATGTATCTGTTAAATGGACACCATGATAGTTTATGATTGACACATGCCACTGTTAGGCATCTGTCACAGTTCACGACTCCATTTAACATATATGACGGAAGCTTTTCCCTGTGTATGTCATAACGGAGACCATAACGCACAAAAGCCTGGGAATCCCATCCACAATATAAACTAGAAGATCTACAATAAAGTGCTTTGGTTAGCAACATGAACTTTTAAGAACCAAATTAAGACTGGAACTTGTAAGCCAGAGACAATTGGCAATATTGTGTTGAGAAATAAATATTCTCATAGAACTCTTTATTCTACACATTAATCACAGTCACGCTAATCTGTTTTCATCTAGTCACTTCCTTGCCTAAACTACTTTTATTATGGATAAGAAAAAATAGACTATGACACTTAAATTAAGACCAATATTCCTTATTGATGACATTTTAGATCTCATACTTTTCGAGACAAAGTTTATCATAAGATAAAACTCCATCTTGATTCAAGGTTATATTACCCACAGAGTGAAATGTAGTAGATCTCTGAAGCTGATTATGATATCAATTCTGGCTAGATATTCAATTAGTGGGAAATTTTGATATGTGTAAGAAAAAATCTTTTTTTTTAAATGGGGTTGTTCAGAAAACACCTTAGGTTTTGTCTATTCGCCTTATTCTTATCCAAATGCTTCAGGCTAAATTTCAGTTAAATGCCAGCGGGAAAGTCTAGCGAATCAGCAGCCATATTAAGAGAATCAATACAGAGAAGTTCTTGGAGATGTCTAGGTCTATCCATTTTCAGTAATCCACAATTTTGAAAGTAAGCTTTGTGACTGTAAATAACTATGGATGGCCATAGCTACATGTTTATGGTTATCGTGTGAAGAATTCCAATGTGCAAACCTTTCAACAATGCAGTGCAAAGAAAATGTGCAAACCATTCAACAATACAGTGCAAAAAAAATGTGCAAACCATTCAACAATATAGTGCAAAGAAAATGTGCAAACCATTCAACAATACAGTGCAAAGAAAATGTGCAAACCATTCAACAATACAGTGCAAAGAAAATGTGCAAACCATTCAACAATACAGTGCAAGGAAAATGTTCATTAGGGTTCTTCTACGAACCTTTAAAGGTCAAGTCTGAAAGCTATGCCTTCCTGAACACAGCTGAGTGTCTGAATGAGCAAGATTCCTATTGCTCTTTTATTGATCTCTCCTAAGGGGTTAGCTAAATTGGGAATTGTCTCAGAGATGAGCAGTTGCTCTGTGCACAGGGCAAACAAACATCTTTTGATAGAACATGACTTTGAGTACGTATGTAAGGCTGTTTTGAGGTATCAGTATTTTTCTTTCAAAACTACTTTTTTAGCATAAAAGTTTTTGTTTAATACAAGTTCCAACTAACTATATGCAGTGCACTGTAGAGAACTTAAGGCTGGGTTCATATTGAGTATTTTGACGAGTTTTTTGGCGCGGAAACCGTCTCAAGGTGTGCAACAGATTGGTAATGTATGATTTCCAATGTGATCTACATATAACTATATCTTTTAGATTGGCCTCTGCAGCTTTCATTGATTAGCCCAATTGCTAATTAAAGCACAGTAGATTGTTTTTACATATTTTGTATCCATGTACATTGCACTTGGTATATGAAAGTAAAACTGTACTTATGAACTTTATAAAACTGCTCCATAGCATGGGTTGAAAGCTTCTTAATTATATGAAATAATGATCTTTTTAATTTGCGATTTTTTTTGTATTTATCTGTATGACTTGCAGTTTTTAAAAATACTTTTTACGTGATTGCTGAACCTTTGAACCCCCTAATCACTTCTTGCATTGTATATAAATATGTGCATTGTTATTGCATAAATGAGACCTGACGAAGGAGTCAGTACGACTCTGAATGGCATCGTCAATAAATCAAGTCTTTCTGTAGAATTTGAAGTTGTTTTAAATCTTTAAAATCCCAGAGGAAGGCAGCGCCCCCACAGTAGTATCTCTGTTCCGGTAAACTCTTTTAAGTAGCTAAAGTAGTGGTCAACTTAAAATATAAAGCTGGTAGATACAGCAGAAACAAATAAAGAATATAGTGAAAATTCAAGGAAGGTACAGTACATGCAAGACATTGATTTAAAGTCACCTGACTGGTGAGACATTTTACTCTATATGAGAACAAGACAAGTCCAAAAGCCTTTATTTGGTGCACGTAAACCAGTGGTAAAATCCCAGTATTGATAGTAATTTTAACTGTAGTATTTCTTTGTCTGGAAAATGGAATATAGATTTAAAATAAGAAAAAATATAAGAGAATTTTATCCAATAAGATACCCTAAAAAGTGCAATACATATTGCACGGTGCCATTTCCAGAGAAATAACAATAACAAAACAAAAAAGAAAAAGACAAGATCCGGAAATATTCAAGGCACTCTCTAGGTATAGAAAAAATAAATTTGTACTATATTTATTTTTATTTCTTCTGTATTAATTTAATTTCTATGTGTATAAAAAAATGAGTTTTTCAATAAAAAACCCCTAGCAATACTTTTGCCAACAATTTACAATAAAAGGCAGTACAGGTTACCTGGCCAGGTTCTACAATAATTTTCATATAAATACATAGAACGATACATCAAACAGGGTTATCGTGAATTATATATATATATATATATATATATATATATATATATATATATATATATATATATATATATATATAAATCTGCATTTATATATGAGTAAGGACAAAAGATCTAGTACAAGACAATAAGATCAAAATAATTAACTTCGGTACAAAGGAATCATTGCACCCTTCTCAGATATTCAAGGTAAATTCTTTGAATCATAGGTCAAACAAGAGATCAGTCCCGAACCTTTATAGCATCAAGTGTTAGGTTTCAGTCACACTCGTAATTAGGTTTTGCGTTTGCTAAAATCTTAATATGGAATTGAATATTGCACAGAACCAGAGGACCTTTTGGACCAAGCACAGGTATATTGTGCAAACGAAAATATGGAAAGTTTCCAGGTGTACTCATGTGATCTTGGAGTTGCGAGGTACGTTTCCTCTGATGCGCCCGAACAGTGCTTTTCTTTTTCAACTGTTGTCAGGACCGTGGGTAAACCGGAGGTAAGCGGTTTTTCTCCTTCAATCTCTCTGGACCAGGCCTCGTCTAACCCATCTGTATCTAATATATCTCCAAAAGATTTCTCAATATTAGCGTTCCAATGGAGAAACCTCCAACTTGAAGGTAAGCAAAGACCTGAATCAAAGTAAACTCAGGCTCTTTCCATGTGTCGTGTCTACCACATCGTGGTTGCTCAGACAGGGTTGACGTCACTACCTGCTCTGAACCCTAATTAAAAGTTCAGCTGACGCGTTTCTTCCCGGATAGGGATTTCTTCAGAGCTATTCCAATTTCTACAAAGAGGTATGGCATCTTTATAATGCCTGACTTAAAGGGAACGTATCCCCAATTTTTTATATAAAAAATTTACATATTTATATCATTTAAGCAATACAAAAAATAATTCCTTACATGTACATATATGTTTTTTTATATTCCACCTTAATTTTTCTCCCCCAAATACATTCTCAATAGAAGTTTTGAACAATTCTAAAACAGATATTCTTCTAAGAAACACATATTGGGTGGTAAAACTTTAAATATAGTTTACATTGAATTGATACATAGTTTGAGGTGTCCCTCATCAAGACAAAAATTAAATAAATAATAAATAAAATATAAAAAATAATAATAAATAAAAAATAAAAAATAATAAAAAGTAAATAAATAATAAAAAAACATAAATATAAAAGAAAAATAAAAGAAAAATAGGAAAAAATAATATAAAAAACATAAATAAAGGTAGAAGGTTTGCTTAGGGATGGCAGGGAAAGTGTCCAAGGCCCAGTCCGAAGCAAATCCTAAAACCGCACAAAAAAGCACCCTTATCTGAATGGATCCTATGTACTTGGAATCGTACGTACGTATTTATGCAGAATAAGAAAGTAGATATGCTGCAAGATGAGAGTAGATACACAGAGATGACTAGAGACACCGGTACACAGTCATCCCGGACAACATCTTTGTATACACTGTCATATAACAATTCATAGAAACATATTACATTTTATCTCATTATTCAAACCCCTAGGGGATAATGTATCTAAAGTATGGATCCACATAGTTTCTTTTTGTAAAACCAAACGGTTTCGATCTCCACCTCTCCTGTCACCAAATAACTGATAAATTCCCATAAATTTAAAATCAGATGGTGATTGTTTATAGTGGGTTTTAATGTGTACAGCCAATGGTTTTTACATTTCTCCTCTCGTAATGTCATATATGTGCTCACCAATACGTGTTTTCATCTCTTTGTTTTTCCAACATATTGTTTTCCACAAGGGCAAATAATTAAATATATCACCATAGTGGAACGACAATTAATGAAGTTACAGACTTTAAATTCTCTCTTAGATTTACTGTCGTGAAACACATCAGTTTTCAAGACATATTTACAGTTGTTACATGTGCCACACATATACATCCCTTTTGGGCGATTAATTAGCCAGGATTGGTTATTAGGGGTCTTTCTCTTAAATGCCGAACTCACCAAAATATCCCTCAATGTTTGTGCTCTTTTTGGGACCATACTGGGAATATCACCTACTATTGATGCAATTCTCTTGTCTAATGTCAGATGTGACCAATTTTTTATCATTCAATTTTTAAAGAGTTTCCAATGGGATCCATATTTAGAAATAAATCGTACCCTATTGTCACCACTCTACTTTTTTGATATTTCCAGGATATCCTTTCTACTACTTCTCATTGCCCTATTATAACCCTTTTTTATAACCTTTTTGGAGTACCCTCTATTCCCAAAACGCATCGTTAGATCATGAGCCTTGTTCTTGAAATCCTAAAATTTTGAACAATTTCGTCTAATTCTACGAAATTGGCTTGTAGGGATTCCCTTAATTTTAGATGCGGGGGGGGGGGGTGATGACTGCTGGCTGCTAATAAGGTGTTACCAGCCGTGGGTTTACGAAAAGTAGTAGTCTTCAGTCTATCTGCCTCCCTATAGATGTTCAGATCCAGAAAGCTAATAATAGATTTATCATAGGTAAAAGTAAGAAAAATATTCAGATCATTTATATTCAAGTCTTGGATAAAGGCCTGCAGTGATTCTACAGTTCCCTTCCAGCATAACAGGATATCATGCATGTATCTAAACCAACAAGCTGCAAACTTTCTGAAGAGAGGGTAAGGATATACCCTTAACTCCCCCCACCACCCCAAATGTGGTAGACACGACACATGGAAAGAGCCTGAGTTTACTTTGATTCAGGTCTCTGCTTACCTTCAAGTTGGAGATTTCTCCATTGGAACGCTAATATTGAGAAATCTTTTGGAGATATATTAGGTGCAGATGGGTTAGACCGGGCCTGGTCCAGAGAGATTGGAGGAGAAAAACCGCTTACCTCCGGATTACCCACGGTCCTGACAACAGTTGAAAAAGAAAAGCACTGTTCGGGCGCATCAGAGGAAACGTACCTCGCAACTCCAAGATCACATAAGTACACCTGGAAACTTTCCATATTTTCGTTTGCACAATATACCTGTGCTTGGTCCAAAAGGTCCTCTGGTTCTGTGCAATATTCAATTCCATATTAAGATTTTAGCAAACGCAAAATCTAATTACGAGTGTGACAGAAACCTAACACTTGATGCTATAAAGAGTCGGGACTGATCTCTTGTTTGACCTATGATTCAAAGAATTTACCTTGAATATCTGAGAAGGGTGCAATGATTCCTTGGTACCGAAGTCAATTATTTTGATCTTATTGTCTTGTACTAGATCTTTTATCCTTACTCATATATAAATGCAGATTTTTATATATGTAATTCACGATAACCCTGTTTGATGTATCGTTCTATGTATTTATATGAAAATTATTGTAGAACCTGGCCAGGTAACCTGTACTGCCTTTTATTGTAAATTGTTGGTAAAAGTATCGCTAGGGATTTTTTATTGAAAAACTCCTTTTTTATACACATAGAAATTAAATTAATTCAGAATAAATAAAAATAAATATAATACAAATTTCTTCTTTCTATACCTAGAGAGTGCCTTGAATATTTACGGATCTTGTCTTTTTCTATTTTGTTTTGTTATAGATTTAAAATACTATCTATATTTAGTTCTGTATCAGACCAATATTACATGGATAATCTTTAGCGTTTCCGCAACAGTTCATTACATGAATTCAAAACTTCAGAACTCACAAAAGCCCATTTTGTAATATTGCTCTGTAGTGACCTTGCAGTCATGCAGAGATGTATGGGTGCATTTTAGTATCTTGCCAAGAGTGTCTTGTGGCATATTTAATCCTGAAAGCAGCTAAATTATGAACAATAACACGTAGAACACATCTATATTAATAATTACTTATTCTTCTCTGAACTTACAGTAGAAAGTAAGCCATAAAATAAATGAGGGGAATAAATACACACACTATAAGCAATATAAGCACACAAAATCAACAAAAGGTATTGGTCATATTAAACACTGAAGTATTAAAATATAAAAAAGTAATTATAGACCAAATGTCTGTTTACCTGTCAGTAATGTGTGCATATGCGGACTTGAGCTTATAAAAATGAAGTAAACACGTAATATTCTACCCATTTTATGGTATGTGTAGGTGACCTTTAAAATTAAACTTTGATGCCATTAATTTACAATTTAATACAAGATTAGGTATTTAATTGTGTGTTAAATGGCAATGGTTGGCATGGATTTCCCAGCTAATGATGCAGAAAAAATTAATAGTATAACATATGGTACAACTTAAACAAATACCTACATTTGAGTAAATAAGTAATACTAAAAGAAAAACACACACACAAGTTCTCCTGTTTTTGTCATACTGTTTCTTTTAGGCACATGATAAGTATAAACCATTAACATCTGTCAGCTTAAGCTTTGTTCACAGAGGTTCCGTCGCAGATTCTGTCATTTTTTCTGAATAGGCGGCGCTTTTTTGTCTAGCAAGATGGTGGACATCTTGACGGAAACCCAATAGCACCCATTAAAGTCAATGGGTTCCATCTGGCGCCGTTGGCTTTCATCATGCAACGGATATGGCAGCTGCGTTTTTTCGTTGTTCTCCTATGACGGAGCTAAAAAATGAAAATCCTTGATGCAGATGTGAACAAAGAATTTATTCTGGAAAGACATGCAGCTCATTCAATATTAGGGTTCAACTTAAAATGAAATAGGTCTAGTGTGTTAGGCAATGTTCACACCACATTTGTGATGTACATTTGCTGTATACACCAAACATGCCCATAGCCTTTTGGACTATTTTTAGGTGGCATACGCTGATAATTTTTTTTTAATTTAATTGAAAAGCATAATTGACTGAATTTTTTTTACTACAGGGGGAGTTTTTTCAAAGAAACAAAAACATACTACTCGGCATGTTTTTTTTTTTTTTTGTAAATGGGAGTCAATGGGCGAGGTGTCATACATCGGGGCCAAACATTCAGCAAATATGTTCTAAACATTTCTTGTTTTATATGTCGAATGTTAATTAAAAAAAAAACTAGGTTTGAACAGAGCTTTATCAAAGGTGTCCGCCATAAGTCTTGTGACATTCTGAATTATCAGATAGTACTGTGCTTTAAACAACTACTGATACCATTCTACAAGAATTTGTATGTACTATATGATATTTTTATGAAATTGAGTGCAAGCTTCTTACTCAAGGATCATCCTATATCAAATACAGAATTAATTCCCAACTGCAGTGTTTTCCAAAGTTGGTTCCACGGCAGAGTCTCTGAGGGATACTCTCTGAACTTCTTCCCAGTATTGGCAGAAGTCTATTTGAAAAACATGACCTGAACACACAGTTTCAAGGCAGAGCTCAGTATCTTCTAACACTATCATTCTTACACAATGGAGAACCTGTGTCATGGCTCCACCATCTCACCATGTGATTTGAAGCAGCCTCTGAGATCTACTTGTACAATCCATGGCCCGGTCTATGCAGATACTATTCTGAATACTGCTTGAGTGTTGAAACAAGAGGGGACAGAAAAGAAAATTTGGGGCTACATATTCAAGAATCTCTGTAGAATTGGGGAAGATGTTAAATCAGGATAGCTACAGCTGGCTGCATGGAGTCTTTCTTCTGAAGCTGATATAGTGCTTCTTTTTATACCATTATTATTTTTCATTTTATGTGGTGGTGATCTTATGTCAGCCTGGCACCTGACTCCCACATACAGTATACCAAGAACACCACAACCAGGGGCGTAGCTAAAGGCTCATGGGACCCGATGCAAAAAGTCCTTCATGGGTAGTCCACCCCCCCACAGTTCTCTTCATGGCTGATGGCCCACTGCTTTCAGCTGAATCGCTGGGTCTCAGGCGTGTAGCTAAGGTCTTAAAACATCAGGGGCAATAGCCTCAATATACAGGGTGGGCCATTTATATGGATACACCTAAATAAAATGGGAATGGTTGGTGATATTAACTTCCTGTTTGTGGCACATTAGTATATGGGAGGGGGGAAACGTTTCAAGCTGGGTGTTGACCATGGCGGCCATTTTGAAGTTGGCCAATTTGTATCCAACTTTAGTTTTTTCAATGGGAAGAGGGTCATGTGACACATCAAACATATCGAGAATTTCACAAGAAAAACAATGGTGTGCTTGGTTTTAACGTTACTTTATTCTTTCATGAGTTATTTACAAGCTTCTCTTTGTTTACAGCCACTGACATGTCACAGAGGTTAACACGTGAGGAGCGGATAGAAATTGTGTTGATGTCTGGTGAACGCAGTACCCGGGTCATTGCAGCAGATTTCAATGCAAGACACCCTACGAGAGCACCCATCTCCCATGCTACAGTTTGCAAACTGCTTGCCAAGTTTCGTGAAACTGGTTCAGTGTTGGATTTGCCCAAATGTGGACGCATGAAAACTGTCACTAATGAAGAAACATCAGTGGCTGTCCTAGCTTCATTCAGCAAGAGCCCACAGCGTAGCACTCGCCGCATGTCACTGGAGAGTGGCATCAGTCGAACATCCCTTCGGCGGATATTAGCTACTCTCAAATGGCACCCTTACAAACACCAGCTGCTGCAGCATCTCAACGAGGATGACCCAGATCGGCGCACTGAATTTGCAGAATGGGCAAAACAAAAATTGGAACAGGACCCTCAGTTTACACAGAACATTTTGTTCAGTGATGAGGCAAACTTTTATGTGAATGGTGAAGTTAACAAACAAAACCACCGCTATTGGTCTGACACTAACCCACATTGGATAGATCCCTCCAAGACTGTTGGAACACAAAAATTTATGGTATGGTGTGGTATATGGGGTACAAAGATAGTGGGGCCATTCTTCATCAATGGAAACCTCAAGGCCACGGGATATCTGAAATTGCTACATGATGATGTGTTTCCCTCTTTATGCACTGAAGCTGGCACGTTCCCTGAGTTTTTCCAGCAAGATGGTGAACAGTTTCCTGGAAAGTGGATTGGTCGTCGTGGGCCAGTTGAATGGCCCCCTAGGTCTCCCGATCTGACCCCCTTAGACTTTTATCTTTGGGGTCATCTGAAGGCAATTGTCTATGCTGTGAAGATACGAGATGTGCAGCAACTGAAACTACGGATACTGGAAGCCTGTGCTAGCATTTCTTCTGCAGTGTTGCTATCAGTGTGTGAAGAGTGGGAGAAGAGGGTTGCATTGACAATCCAACACAATGGGCAGCACTTTGAACACATTTTATAAGTGGTCAGAAACTTGTAAATAACTCATGAAAGAATAAAGTAAGGTTAATACCAAGCACACCATTGTTTTTCTTGTGAAATTCTTGATAAGTTTGATTGAAAAAACTAAAGTTGGATACAAATTGGCCGACTTCAAAATGGCCGCCATGGTCAACACCCAGCTTGAAAAGTTTCCCCCCTCCCATATACTAATGTGCCACAAACAGGAAGTTAATATCACCAACCATTCCCATTTTATTTAGGTGTATCCATATAAATGGCCCACCCTGTATATGCCCCTCATAAAAAATGTATGTGTGTGTATGTATATATATATATATATATATATATATATATAAATATATATATACAAATATATTATTCTATATCGGAGACAGCATGTCTGTAGCACTATGACCGTGTAGCTATGGATAGGATTAGATACAGTGTCTCAGCAGAAAGCATCACACATGATAGGATTAGATACAACAGCTCAGCAGACAGTATCACACATGATAGGATTAGATATCGGTTGTTGGACTACATGGGATTCGAGGACTACTTCGATGACGGCAGTTTTTTACTCTCAATAAAATGGTTAACAAGAGTTGTGTGTTTTCTTATTTCAATAAAATAATTTTTCTGTCTTTGTATTTTTTTAAACTTTATTACTACGGCCATAGTAATGGCCGCTGGCTGATTGACAGTGTCCATTACTAAGGCGGGGCTTAATGTTAGCCGGTGAAAAGGCTAACACTAACCCCCATTATTACCCCGGTATCCTTCATCACCAGGGTTACCGAGAAGATCCGGGTACAATCCAGTACTCGACCATCTGTACTGATGGTCGGGCCCTGGGGCGGCTGTAGGCTGGTTTTATTAGGCTGGTAAAGGCCAGAAACAGTGACCCTTCCCACCCTGGTAATGCTAGCCTGCTGCTGCTATGTTGTATCTGGCTGGTTCTGAAAATTGGGGGGGACCCCACCTAGTTTATTTTTTTTTAAATGATGTGCAGTCCCCCTCATTTTTAATAACCAGCCAAATACAACATAGAGGCAGGCTAGTATTACAAAGGTGGGAAGGGCCACGGTTTCTGCCTTTTCCCAGACTAATAGTACCAGCCTGCGGCCGCCCCAGTGCCCGGCCATCACTACAGATGGTCAGGTACTGGATTCTACCCGCCACTTCCCAAAACCCCTGGTGGCAGTGGGTACCGGGGTAATAATGAGGGTTATTGTTAGCCTTTTCACTGGCTAACATTAAGCCCCGCCTTAGTAATGGACGCTGTTAGTCATTGGCCATTACTAAGGCGGTAGTAATATCAACATAGAAAAAGTATTTTATTGAAATATAACCCCCGCACACAACCTTCGTTAACCATTTTATTGAAAATAAAAAAAGCCGTCATCTAAGTAGTCCTCAAATCCGACTTAGTCCAACAACCAACCTGTAAAAAACACAAACACAAAAAAAACCATTAGTAACACTTAAAAAAGCAAAACAATTATTATACTTACCTTCCTGGATCCGTAGCGGTTAACGAAGCAGTGACAGCTCTAAACTCTCATTGGTTAGTTTACATCACATGGTCCCAGATTATTCCCGGGTCATTGGCCTACTTTTAAAAGTAGGACAATGAAATAAGGTGCCGGGCACCACATGATGTAATCAGACCAATGGGAGCTTAGAGCGGTCTCTGCTTAGTTTACTGAGACTTGTGAGAAGCGCATGATCATCCGACATGCGCCAGAATTTTGGCACATCACGGGCCTGTGCGCCACTAAAACAAAAACCTATTGCGGGGACTCCTTCAGATACAAAGGAGTCCCTGCAATAGGAGTTAATAGCGGTCATTCACCTACTTTCAAAAGTAGGTGAATGATCGCTAGTAACCAGGTAGGGCCCTGTTCACATCTGAGTTCGGCAGGGGAGCATAACAACGTAAATGCTGGAAGTGCAAAAAACAACTGATGCCCAACGGAACCCGTTGACTTTAATGGGTTTCTTTGCAGTGTCTGTGGTTTTACCCGAAACAGTAGTGCAGCATGCTGCACTATTGTTTCCGGTATTTTCGGCTGAATCTGCGATGGAGGCCCCAAACAAAGCCTCCAACGCAGATGTGAATTAGGCCTGGGACCCTATGGGTGATGGATGCAACTGTATGGCATCCGTCACAGGTATGTTAAACTTATATCTCGGGAGGCTTCCAACATCACTGTCCATACATGGACAGTATCGACAGAGGCCCTTGTAGTTTATTACATAGGCCCCAGTTACTATAGTAACTGTGAATAATGGTGGTGTGGGGGGCTGCGGGCCCCCTGGCTTCGGGGGCCCAGTCTCAATTGCGACCGATGCGACCCCAATAGCTATGCCACTGTCCAAATCGTGATATCACAAGAAGAAAAGAAGAAAACACAGGTATGATGAGCGATACAGGAGGAAGCCAGTAGTTTGTGGATTAATTTAAATAATTACTTTATTGTTAAATACTAAGGCCTAGTTCACACAGAGTTTTTTGCAGGCAGAAAAATCTGCCTCAAAATTCCTTCAGGAATTTTGAGGCAGATCTTGTCTTGCCGGCAGTACATTTGCCGTATTTTTTGGCCGCAGCCATTGAGCGTCGCGGGCAAAAACCGCCACGGAAAACACTTTCTCTGACTCCCATTGAGGTCAATGGGAGGTCAGAGACTGAGACACCTGAAGAAAGGACACAACGCTTTTTTTCCCACGAGCGTTTTTTTCCGCTCGCGGGGAAAAAAACCACCTCCGTCCCCCATTGAAATCAATGGGAGGCGATTTTGGACGTTTTTTAGCACAATTTCCAATGCGGTTTCCGTATCAAAAACAGCGCCAAAAGACTGTGTGAACTCCACCTAAGCATTACGGCACCGAACCGTAACCATATAATTGATAAAGGCACCACTTAGTAGTTATTAATCAAGTAATCATTTAAAGAACTACTGGCTTCATTCTGCAGCGCTCATCATACCTATGTTTTCTTGCTACTTTTGATATTAGGATATACAGTATTCACAGTGCGATCAAATTGCGTTTTTTGCCACGGTTTTCACAAAATCGCAGCACATGATGTGATTTGACCGCACTGTGTGAATTAAGTCTAATGTTTTTATGTGTTTTGTACTACTTTTTTTAAGCACTCTTCGAATTTGTGATATGAATGGTGTGGTTTGCTGCAAGTTTCATAATCACGGCAAAACCGCACCATTTTTGCCGCTATTACGAAAAATTGCGGCAAAAACGCATGGTGAATTAAAAAACTTCACAAACCCTACAAGAGTTGGGGTCAGGAGAGAGAAGTAAAGGAGAGACAATGGCAGATGGAGGGAGGGGGGGGGGTGTTAAGGAAGCGCTCACCAGGACCTGAGAGGTGGACGTGCTTTCTCTTCTGCCGACTCTGCTGCTATACTGTGGTAGAAGGACCTGATCGGTGGGCGAGGCTTCTGTTACTCAAAGGCCAGTCAGGTCACATGGGCATGACATCATTAAAGGTGCTTTAGCAAACGGCATCTGTCCAGCTTTAATGCTGCTTATGCAGCGTTTTTAAATTAGTAACCTCATGAAAATGTGGTGGGGGGGCCGCGGGCCCCCAGGCTTCAGGGCCCGGTCGCAATTGTGACCGCTGCGACCCCTATAGCTACGCCACTGACCACAACTGTATTTATTTCTTAAAATGCTAATAAGTTTATTTCACCTAATAAAATTTTTTAATTAAAAGGCCTTGACTTCGTCTACTGTACGTATACTGTAAGTTGTGGAAAATTCCGGTTAGATGTTTAGATGCTGCTATAGAGGAATAGTTGATATTAAAATTGGATTTAAAACCTTGCTCAAGTATCATATCCAAAGAGTTGTGGTGAATGATTTATTTTCTGAATGGTCCCTGGTTATAAGTGGTGTACCCCAAGGTTCAGGGATTGTACCGCTATTATTCAACTTATTTATTAATAATATAGAGGATGGAGCTAATAGCACTATTTCTATTTTTTCAGATGACACCAAGCTATGTAATGTAATACAGTTTATGGAAGATATTTATAAATTACAAGCTGACTAAGGGCTTATTCAGACTAACGCAATATACGTCCGTGCAACGCGCGTGATTTTCACGCGCGTCGCACGGACCTATATTAGTCTATGGGGCCGTGCAGAAATGTGCGTGATTTTTACGCAGCGTTGGTCCGCTGCGACCAAGTCACGACATGTCCGTTCTTTGGGCGTTTTTCGCGCATCACGCACCCATTGAAGTCAATGGGTGCGTGAAAACCACGCATGCCGCACGGAAGCACTTCCGTGCAAACTGCATGATTCACGCAGCAGCTGTCAAAAGGTTCAGGGATTGTACCGCTATTATTCAACTTATTTATTAATAATATAGAGGATGGAGCTAATAGCACTATTTCTATTTTTTCAGATGACACCAAGCTATGTAATGTAATACAGTTTATGGAAGATATTTATAAATTACAAGCTGACTAAGGGCTTATTCAGACTAACGCAATATACGTCCGTGCAACGCGCGTGATTTTCACACGCGTCGCACGGACCTATATTAGTCTATGGGGCCGTGCAGAAATGTGCGTGATTTTTACGCAGCGTTGGTCCGCTGCGACCAAGTCACGACATGTCCGTTCTTTGGGCGTTTTTCGCGCATCACGCACCCATTGAAGTCAATCGGTGCGTGAAAACCACGCATGCCGCACGGAAGCACTTCCGTGCAAACTGCATGATTCACGCAGCAGCTGTCAAAAGGATGAATGAAAACAGAAAATCACCACGTGCTTTTCTGTTTACAAACATCCAAATGTAGTGTCATAATGATGGCGGCTACGCGAAAAGCACGCAGCCGCGCATCATATGATGCTGCCACACGGAGCTATTAAATGGCTTTTGCGCAGGCAAAACGCTGCGTTTTTGCGTGCGCAAAAACGCCACGCTCGTGTGAATCCAGTCTAAGGGCAGATTCAGACGAACGTTGCGTTTTTGCGCGCGCAAACAACGCTGCGTTTAGCGCGCGCAAAAACCATTTGACAGCTGCGTGTGTCATCCGTGTATGATGCGCGGCTGCGTGATTTTCGCGCAGCCGCCATCATAGAGATGAGGCTAGTCGACGCCCGTCACTGTCCAAGGTGCTGAAAGAGCTAACTGATCGGCAGTAACTCTTTCAGCACCCTCGACAGTGAATGCCGAACATAATATCAAGAAACCTGTTAAAAAAAAAGAAAAAGTTCGTACTTACCGAGAACTTCCCTCCTGGCCGTTGCCTTGGTGACGCATCCTTGGTGACGCGCCTCTCTTGACATCGGGCCCCACCTCCCTGGATGACGCGGCAGTCCATGTGACCGCTGCAGCCTGTGCTTGGCCTGTGATTGGCTGGAGCTGTCACTTGGACTGAATTGTCATCCCGGGAGGTCAGACTGGAGGAAGAAGCCGGGAGTTATCGGTAAGTCAGAAATTCGTTTTTTTTTTACAGGTTCATGTTTATTGGGATCGGTAGTCACTGTCCATGGTGCTGAAACAGTTTAACTCTTTCAGCACCCTGGACAGTGACTATCTCCTGACGTCGCGTACCGGAAATTTTTTTGCCGGGTTCGGCCAAAACGAGTTCGGCCGAACCCGGTGAAGTTCGGTTCGATTGTCCGGGTTCGCTCATCTCAAAGACACTCCATTTGGATGTTTGAAAACAGAAAAGCACGTGGTGCTTTTCTGTTTACATTCATCCTTTTGACAGCTGGTGCGCTGTTTCAGTCGGTTCGCACGGAAGTGCTTCCGTGCGACCTGCGTGGTTTTCACGCACCTATTGACTTCAATGGGTGCGTGATGCGCGAAATATGCGGAGATATTGAACCTGTCGCGTTTTGTACGCAGCGAACAAACGCTGCGCACAAATCACGCACTGTTTGAACTGCCCCATTGACCTCTATAGGGCCGTTGCGTGGCGCGCGAAAAATACGCGGCCTGCAAGCACGAAAATCACGCTCGTGTGAATCCCCCCTAAGGCTGTGCTCACATGTCAGTTACGTGTTCCATTGTTGTACTTCGTCATAGGAACAGAACAATGAGTATACCGGTAGTGCCGAATCCGTCTCATGATGGAAACCATTGGTGCCTGACCAAATCCATTTACTTAAATGAGTTCTGTCATTTCCATGATTTTGCAGGAAAATATAACGCAGCCGTTTGCACTATTTTGTCCGGTAAAGTCAACGGAATTTGGGTCGGAAGCCCCTAACGGATGTGAACAGGGCCTTAGACAAACTGAGTGTTTGGGCATGCAATTGGCAAATTAGGTTCAATATGAATTAATGTAAACTTATGCATCTGGGTACTTATAATCAGCATGAACCATATGTTCTAGGGGTAATAAAACTAGGAAAATCACATGTAAAGAAGGATCTGGGTGTCTTTGCAGGTCATATACTAAATAATAACACGTAATGTCAATCAGCTGTTTCTAAGGCCAGCAGGATAATGTATTAAAAGAGGCACAGACTTGTGGGTCTGGGACATTTCTTTTCGCAAAAACAGTTGATTGCTTCAAGAAAAGCTTAGATAATTTATTAGAATAGAACAACATCAATGTTCATATAAATATATAGAATTCTTGTTTAAACGTTGATACAGTATGATCGTCACTTGGGATCAGGAAAGAATATTTTCCCTTTTAGGGCATGACCACACGTGGCGTATTTCTTTCGCAACTGTCCGCATCAATGCCGCACAGAATCTGCCCAAAATGTGCAGTAAATTGATGCGGACTGGCCGTTGCGTATTGACGTGAAAATACTTCCCTTCTCTCTATCAGTGCAGGATAGAGAGAAGGGACAGCACTTTCCCTAGTGAAAGTAAAAGAAATTCATACTTACCGGCCGTTGTCTTGGTGACGCGTCCCTCTTTCGGCATCCAGCCCGACCTCCCTGGATGACGCGGCAGTCCATGTGACCGCTGCAGCCTGTGATTGGCTGCAGCCGTCACTTAGACTGAAACGTCATCCTGGCAAGCCGGACTGGAGGAAGAAGCAGGGAGTTCTCGGTAAGTAGGAACTTCTATTTTTTTTACAGGTTGCTGTATATTGTGATCGGTAGTCACTGTCCAGGGTGCTGAAACAGTTACTGCCGATCGCTTAACTCTTTCAGCACCATGGACAGTGACTATTTACTGACGTCGCCTAGCAACGCTCCCGTAATTACGGGAGCCCCATTGACTTCCTCAGTCTGGCTGTAGACCTAGAAATACATAGGTCCAGCCAGAATTAAGAAATGTCATGTTAGTAAAACCAATACGCTCCGCAGCACACATAACATGTACATAACATCTGCGGACTTCATTGCGGAATTTTTAAACTCCATTGAAGTCAATGGAGAAGTTCCGCAATGAGTCTGCAACCAGTCCGCCACACGTCCGCAACAACCATTGTATGCTGCGGACACCAAATTCCGCACCGCAGCCTATGTTCCACTGCGGAATTGTACGCAACGTGCAAACAAACCCTACTAAAAAGCTGTGGAAGGCAATGGAGAAACGGGTCCGCTGAATTCCAGAGCAATTCCACTACGTGCGGCCATGCCCTTAGGGTAGACTGGACCATTCATTATGGGGTTATTGCCTTCATCTGAAACAATAGGGGAAAACTAGTTCCCAAGGCCAAATGCACACGATGCATATTACGTGCAGGATTTGCAGCGCAGATATTCCTGCAGCAAATTATCAGCGTAACATTGTACCAGCAAATTAAATGAGATTTCAAGTAATCTCATGTACACATTGCAGAATTTTTCCACACGTAAATTGACCTGCGGTGCATATATTTAAATCTGCAGCATGTCGATTTATCTTGCGTTTCCGCGTCAGAATTGTATTCTGACAAGTTTATAAAAAAAAGCAGCAAAATCTGCAGCATAAAAACTCACCTATTTTGGGATCAAACAGTAAAAACCTCACCTAAAAACACGTTAAGAAACGCACCATTAAGTGCGGATTTTACCTGTGGAATTACCTGTACTTATCTGCGGTTTTGATTCAGATTTTCTGCACCAAATTATCCAACGTGTGCATGTAGCCTTTTTTTTAACCATAGCAACTATTTAACTAAAAACTATTGTCTATCACAAGGGTCAGCAACCTGTGACCAGCACATGGGGCATGGCTTGCTGGCACACTTCCCTATCCTGGTGTCCAGCACCGTTGTATGCTTGGCGGCGCTGAACACAGGGAGAGGGCGGTGCTTCATTATGCGATTGGCAGCGCTGAACAGCAGGAGAGAGAGCAGCGGTTCATCGTGTTTTTCGCTGCTGAACACTTGGCAAGCACACAATGAAACACTGCACTGTCTCCTGGCATTCAGCGTTGCTAAGCGCAAAATGAAGCGCTGCTCTCTCCCGGTGATCAGTGCTGCAAGGACGACGTTCAGTAACCGCTCTGTAAAATAAAAAGTTAGCAAAAGCTCTCTTTCCTATGTGAAACCATCCCCCAGCTGGTGTTCAGTAGCCGTGGTCTCTCCTATGTTCAAACCCCCTAAGCTGATGTTCAGTTGTTTCGGTCTCACCTATGTGCACCGCTCTCCCCATCAGCCTGTGTCCAGTAGCCGTGGTCTCTTCTATGTGCACCCCCCCCCCCCCAATCTGGTGTTCAATAGTCACTCTCTCTCCTGTTTGCAGTGTCCCCAAGCTGGATTTCAGTAGCAGCGGTCTCATCTGTGTACACCCCCCTCCCCATCAGCTGGTGTTCAGTAGCCTCATATGCACCACAGATGAATCATCTTTGCAAAGAAAGTCAGCGGCAAGAGTTACACTGAAATTTAAAATCAATAAACATTGATTTATGCCACATACGTGATCTTATGACGTTTGTGTGGCACACTGAGTACTTCATCATTGATTTTTTTTCATCAGCACGCCAAACAAAAAGGTGCACCCCTGTGGTCTATGGGATCATACCCAGGGAGATTTACTTCACTTTACTTGCACTTTATATAAAAAATGTAAATGAATGCCATTAGAGGTAAGAAAAAAGAGTTAGTAAAATGTATGTTAGCATTTTCTATCCATCTCGGAAAGAGTACATGTAGTCATATATAAACTGTGCTCAGTGTTTTGTGCTGTTGAGTAATTGTCGCTTGTTTGCACTTGCCTGTTCTCCTGTCTTGTTTCTATGGCAGCTCTGGTTAGTGCAAGGGAGAGCGAGTATCATAACTATTTGTGGTAACCAGATGGAAGTGTGCAAACACCGACCCACCATGTACACAAGCTTGATTCTTTACTGAAAGTTGTGAACATTATTAAAGCACAAAAAATAAATGTTAACTATTTGATTTGCGCACAAGCTTTATGTTTCTTTTTTATTTAGAGGGGCGGTATTTAGAATAAAAAAAACTCCTTTCTCGTTTACTTGCAACAACTATTTTGGGCTGTTGCAAACAAAATCCTACTTAGGATAAGGTAAAGAGTGAAACATAAAATTTTATCAGGTTATATAACTCGGGGGATTTATTAATAGAGGGGCACCACAGCGGTTATTCACCAGTATCCTTCTCTTGTGCAGCGTCCACAAAATTCATCAACAAAATAATCTGGACGTAGGCTGAAAATCAAGCCAGATAAAAATGTTGGTAAATGAGAGTGACGCTGAAACCTCACTTTTTCCAACACATTAATATATGTGTCGCATGGATCTCATAACGCTATATTTTTCAGTGTATAACCTACATTGATAAATCAGCCCCACTATGTTTCTAAGAATTATAATGAATACTAAAAACTATACAAAAACACATTGAACAATCATGACAAGTGTCAGCCAACACCTCACTCCAATGGGATGAATCAAAGATCACTTTGATTCCACCCGTATAACCCCTTAGATGCCGCAGTCATTCGCAAACGCTGCATTTAAAGCGTTAGAATCAGGGGGGCAGGTCCCTCTGACATGCCGATGGTCTTCATTGCAGCCTGGGGGCCTAATGAAGGCCCCCAGGTCTGCAATCTTTGTACTGTTAGTATAGCGATATACTGCAATATATTAGTATTGCAGTATATCATGCAAGCGATCCAGTGATCGCTGTTTCAGGTCTCCTAAGGGGACTAATAAAAAAGTAAAAAACAGTTCATTTTTTTTTAATGTTCCAAAAAAAATAAAATATTAAGACACGGCCAGATGTGGCAGCTTTTCCGCTGCAAATGTTGGTGCAGATTTGGGGCAATTACGCAATGAATCTGCACCAACATTTGCATATTTGACAGGTAATTCAGATGTTGCAGAAAAGACAGCGGACTTGCCACAGATTTCAGTTTTTGCATTGCAAAGGCTGAAATCTGCAGTGAAATTCCGCTTCTTCTCCGCAACAGACAGTGCATGCTGCGGAGGGAAAATTCTGCACCGCAGCCTATGGTCCGCAGCAGAGTTTTCCGCAACGTCTGAACTAACTTGCCTAAAAATGTATTGAAACAACTGTAAAAAACATCCGCTGGAGGATTCCACTGCGGACTGTCCGCAGCGGAATTCCACAGCAATTCTGCCACGTCTGGCCGTGCCCTAAAAAGTTAAAACTCTTTTCCCATTTTTTCCCTAAAGCAATGTTAAAAGAAAGTAAAATTAACATAATTGGTATCGCCACATCCGTAAAAGTCCGAACTATCACAATATAGCGTTATTTAACCCTCTCTGTGAACGGCGTAAAAAAAAATTAAAACACCCAAATTGTTTTTTTGGATGCCTTAGCTTAAAAAAAATGGAATAAAAAGTGATCAAAAAGTCGCATGTACCCCAAAATGGTACCAAAAAATTTACAGCTTGCCCCGCAAAAAATAAGCCCTCACATCGCTCAATCAACGGAAAAATTAAAAGTTATGGTTTTTAGAATATGGTGACACAAAACACTTTTTTTCTTTAGCAATTTTTTATAAAAGTGGTAAAACATAAAAAAACAAATTTGGTATCGACGTAATCTTATCAACCCATAGATTAAGGTGAACGTGTAGTTTTTTCGCTCTTGATGGACGCAGTAAAAACAAAACCCACAAAAAAATGGCACAATCTGTGTCTTTTTGCCCATTTCACCCCACAAATATTTTTTTTTTTTCAGTTTCCCAGTACATTAAATGGTACCATGATAAACTACAACTTGTCCCACAAAGAACAGGCCCTGATGAAGCTATGTTGATAAAAAAAATAAACAAGTTATGGCTTCAGGAAGGTGGGAGGAAAAAACAAAAACGAAAATTGTCCGTGTCCTTTGGGCCTTGAGGACACACCAATTTATTTCGTTCTTTCATCACTGTGTTCTGAGAGCTTTTTTCATTTTTGTCTGTCGACGTAGTCATACGAGGGCTAGCTTTTTGCAGACATTTTTGAGTATATATATATATATATATATATATATATATATATATATATATATATATATATATATAAAAAATATTGAAAAACTTTTATGCTTTTTTTAAGGAGGGATGGAAAGAAATGTCAATTGTGCCTTTTTTTTTTTGTTTCGCTTTTATGGCTTTCGGGTGGTTATGATTAAGACAAAACCAAATTAATAAATTTAGGCTTTCCTACTTATGCCCAATAGAATGACACTTTAAAAAAAAAAAAAACATTCCATTTTTTGTCTCCAGATTACAAGAGCCATAGCGTTATTTTTTTCTCGTCAACGGAGATTAATGAGGGCTTGTTTTTTACCAACAAGTTGTAGTTTTCACTGGTACCATTTTGGGGTTCATAGGGCTTATTGATTAACAAAAAAATGTAATTCCGCCATTATTTTTTTACTTGTTCTTAAAGTGTTACTTTTAGGGCGGGTTCACACATGGCGGAATTGCACTTAAATTCCGCTGCGGACACTCCGCAGCGTTAATCCGCAGCGGAGCCGTTTCTACATTGACTTTCACTTTAATTTAGCAGTGTTCGTTTACACGATGCGTACAATTCCGCTGCGGAGCATAGGCTGCGGAGCGGAATTTGGTGTCCGCAGCATGCTCTGTCTGTTGCGGAGCAGTGGCGGACTCATGGCGGAATTTCTCCATTGACTTCAATGGAGATTCAAAGTTCCGCAATGAAGTCCGCAGCTGTCATGCACATGTCATGTGTGCTGCGGATGCGTCTTGCTTTTTTTACTTGACATTTCTTCATTCTGGCTGGACCTATGTATTTCTAGGTCTACAGCCAGACTGAGGAAGTCAATGGGGCTCCCGTAATGACGGGAGCGTTGCTAGGAGACGTCAGTAAATAGTCACTGTCCAGGGTGCTGAAAGAGTTAAGCGATCGGCAGTAACTGTTTCTGCACCCGGGACAGTGACTACCGATCCCAATATACATGTATCTGTAAAAAAAAATGAAGTTCGTACTTACCGAGAACTCCCTGTTTCTGTCTCCAGTCCGGCCTCCCAGGATGACGTTTCAGTGTAAGTGACGGCTGCAGCCAATCACAGGCCAAGCACAGGCTGCAGCGGTCACATGGACTGGCGCGTCATCCAGGGAGGTCGGGCTGGATGCCGAAGGAGGGACGCGTCATCAAGACAACGGGCGGTAAGTATGAAATTCTTTTACTTTCACTAGGGAAAGTGCTGTCCCTTCTCTCTATCCTGCACTGATAGGGAGAAGGGAAGCACTTTTCCCGCAGTCCGCAGCAGCTAGTCCGCATCAATTTTCTGCACATTTTGTGCAGATCCGCAGCCGTAATCCGCAACCCGGATTAGGTGCGGCATTGATGCGGACAGTTGCGGAGGAATTCCGCCATGTGTGGTCATGCCCTTAGAGTATGTGTAGTTGCAGCTCTGATTATAATAATTATGTGTATTTTTTTTTTATATTTTCGTTTTTCCCATAATAAAGCATTTTGTAAGTGGAAAAACGTAGTTATTTTGTGTTTTTTATATAGAAACCTTTTATTTGACTTTTTTCTTTAGTCTCATTTGGGACTTGACCATCCGATCTTTTGAACGCTTACATCATACACTGCAATGCTTCTGTATTGCAGTGTATTATTCCTGTCAGTGTAAAACTGACAGGCAGCCTATTAGGTTTACACACATGTCAGTCCTAGGGGACCTTCTTTTATCCTATGGCAACTTATCAGCACCAATGGAGCCCCCTTCTTTCTGTCTAACCACTTATATACCCAGATATCATGGGGGAGATGTCCATGGGTAAAGGCGAAAAAGTGTCATCCTGTTGGTCTAATAACTCCCTACTGCTGCTTCTGTTGTATGTGTGCATTTTTTACTGTCAAGTTGGACTATCAACGCACATAACCTCCAGATTTGTCATTACCATTGAACATGAACATACAGTTACGTCCAGAACTATTTGGACAGTGACACAATCTTCATGATTTGGGCTCTGCATGCCACCACATTGGATTTAAAATGAAACAACTGAGATGCAATTGAAGTGTAGACTTTCAGGTTTAATTCAAGGGGTTGAACAAAAATATCCTGTGAAAAGTTTAGGAATTGCAAGGCTTTTTCTACATAGACTCCTCATTTCAGGGGCTCAAAAGTAATTGGGCAAATTAACATTACCATAAATAAAATGTTTTTTTTTAGTACTTTGTAGAGAATCCTTTGCAGACAATGACTGCCTGAAGTCTGGAACCCATGGACATCACCAAACGCTTGGTTTCCTCCTTTGTGATGTTTTGCCAGGCTTTTACTGCAGCTGTCTTCAGTTGTTGCTTGTTTGAGGGTCTTTCTGCCTTAAGTTTTGCCTTAACCCCTTAAGTACACGGCCAATTTTGGCCTTGAGGACAGAACAATTTTTTTATATTTCCCACTTTGCATCCCGACGCTCATAACTCTTTTATTTTTTGTACGACGTAGTTGTATGAGACTTTGTTTTTTGCGGGACAAGTTGTACTTTATGTAGGTACTTTTTTATGGTACAAATACGTTATCATTTAATTTCTATACATTTTTATTTGGGCGAAAATGCAGAAAAAAGCAGTTCCGCATCAGTTTTAATATTTTTTTTTTACACAATACACCGATTATCATAAATAATGTTATACATTTGTTGTACAGGTTGTTACGGTCGTGGTGATACCAAGTATGTCTATATTATTTCATGTTTTGAGACTTATATTTTAAAAAGTTTATTTATTATAAAAAAATGTGTGTTTGTGTATTTTTATTACTTTTTATTTATTTATCATTATTTTTTTTTACATTCATTTAACTTTTTTTTTAATCCCTTAAAGGGATTTATAATTTTGATTTTGTAACTGTAATGTACTGGCATAGATCTATATGCCAGTACATTAGCCTGTGTACTGATTGTATACAGGCAGTTGTAAGGGCATACCTCAGTATGCTCTAACAACAGGAAATATGTTCAGACAGCCCTGGGGTCCTCCAATGGACCCTGGGCTATCTGGCCATACAAGTTATGGGCTTTGATCGTGTCACAGTTATCTTCTGTGACGTGATTAAAGTGCAGTACCCTCTCTTTGAACGCCGCGATCAGCTTTCATCGCGGCATTCAAAGGGTTAACGGCGGAGAGAAGATGTTTCTCTTCTCTCCGCTGTCAGAGCGGGGCCATGGCTGTGTATTACAGCCATTGCCCAGCTCTCGAAAGTGCGCACAGACGGCTGTCACACAGGACGAGAATGCTCGTCCTATTGCGCCAAGTACTCGCCGCTCTGGACAAGCATTCTCCTCGTGTGTCGGCAACCAGTTAAGCAAGTGAAATGCATGCTTGATCGGGTTGAGATCTGGTGAATGACTTGGCCATTGCAGAATATTCCATATGCCATCACACTGCCTCCGCCATGTTTTATTGAGGATGTGGTGTGCTTTGGATCATGAGCCGTTCCAATTCTTCTCCATACTTTCTTCCTCCCATCACTCTGGTACAGGTTGATCTTAGTTTCATCTGTCCAAAGAATGCTGTTCCAGAACTGGGCTGGCTTCTTTAGATGTTGTTTGGCAAAGTCTAATCTGGCCTTTCTATTTTTGAGGCTGATTAATGGTTTGCACCTTGTGGTGAACCCTCTGTATTTGCTCTCATGAAGTCTTCTCTTTATGGTAGACTTAGATACGGATACACCTACTTCCAGGAGAGTGTTCTTCACTTGGGTAGATGTTGTGAAGGGGTTTATCTTCACCATGGAAAGGATTCTGGGATCATCCACCACTGTTGTCTTCCGTGCACATCTTTTTTTTTTTTTTTTTCAAGAATGTACCAAACTGCTGATTTGGCTCTCCTAACATTTGCGCAATCTCTCTGATGGATTTCTTAATTTTTTTCAGCCGAAAGATGGACTGTTTCACTTGCATTGAGAGCTCCTTTGACCTCATGTTGTGGGTTCACAGCAACCGCTTCAAAATGCAAATGCCACACCTGGAATAAACTCCAGACCTTTTACCTGCTTAATTGATGATGGATTAACGAGGGAATAGCTCATGCAGCAATAATTGTCCAATTACCTTTGGTCCCTTGAAAAAAAGACAGATGCATATTAAAGAACTGTAATTCCTAAACCATTCCTCAAATTAGGATGTGAATACCCTCAAATTAAAGCCAAGAGTCTGCACTTTAAGCCCATATTGATTATATAACTTCATATTCAATATGTTTTCTTAAATAGCTAAAATGCCACAACTTGTGTCACTGTCCAAATAATTCTGGACAGAACTGTATATGTGTGTACAGTATGTGATGGTTTATAATGCTAATAGCATTCAGTGTTCTCCTAGTACAAGGCTATACAAGACATAGACCAGAGCTGCCAATCATACCCTTGAGGATCAGTCATAAGGGTACAAATTCATTAAATGGACTTTCAGGAATTTTTATAACATTTTTTATTTTTATTTATTTTATTCCTACTGCAGTGTACTGTCATATGTGTGTGGTTGAGATGTCACAAGGAAAACATTGAAAACCCTTTTAATAATGAACCTTGTATCTCTGTGATTTTTGTGCCCCTGCCTCCGCTGCACGTAATGGATATTTTATGGGTTATATGCAAATGTCAGCAGCATTGTACTGTATTGGTTTTTTAAACTTATGCATTCACACTCTTGGGGTGGGTGTGAAGTGTGAAAAGACCAACAACTTTATAGCTTAGCATATAGCTAAGAGGTCTAGGACTTCTTGCTCTGAACCCAAACCATTGTTCTTAGCCAGAGCTGGAGCATTGGGAGTTGCAGAAGCACAAGTTTCATTACTAAATGCGCTTGTGTCCCTATGACAGACACTCTTTAATATGATTGTCAAGAATGCCTTGAAATGTAAAAAAAAAAAAGAGACACAATGTCAATTATATATATATATATTGTGGTAGTGCAGCTACGGGACAGTGCAGAAACTGTCAGGTGCACATCCATCTGCTCGATGGCATCTCCAACAGCTCTCCTTCTGCTGAATAGCCACCACATGCGGTCAAGGTTGGTTGCTCCCAGCAACCATATCTGGGCGATTCAGCACACTTGGCTTTTTAACAGCTGCCCCACGTTGCTTGGGAACACCTTTTAAATTCACATAATCCGCTCGCAAACATTCCCACCATGAGTCCGGGTGGTTGCCCTTAGCAACGGTACTCACAGTTTGTATCACAGGTATGCATGCTCTTTGCTCTTCTCCGCAAACTATCTGTAACACATCTGGAGTACCCGGCATCAATGCAGCTGGCGTTGAAAGGCATCCACTTGGCTTGGAAGGCTGTGTATCCTTGGACAGTACTCTCCATTTGCTTCCAACTGTGCCAGGAACCTCTGGTTATCCTCCCTCTGCTTGGCATTTGCTTCCTGCAGCTCCGCATTAGTTTGTACTATCTTTTTGAGGAGTTCCTCAATAAGACTCATTGCAAGAGGAAAACCCCTCTCTGCTGTACATGCTCCCTGGTTGCTTAAAAACCTGACAGTTTCTGCATTGTCCAGTAGCTGCACTACTACATATCCCCCCCCCCCTTTGATAAAGGCCGTAGGACTGATCACATTTGAACCGCCCACCAGGGTCAAGCTCCTACATTGGGACATAATTACACTTAGGGTCACCTCTACAGTAACAGACATTTGATAATCACCCGTGGGTGTATTATACGGGTGCTCCAGCAACTCTTCTATGTTGGCAAGCATGGCATCCTCATCCCTTGTAGGCACTACTAGCTTTTGCTGATCACAGCCGTATTTACATGTGTTGTGCCCTACATTCAGAGACCTTTCCGCATCTATGAAGTGGCTTTGTGTGTCACCCCTTGGTTTAGACACTGGCTCATAGTGTTCAGTAACACTCATCTCGTGAGTTGTGGTATATACCGTACCATCTACCACACCACTTTCAGATACTATACTCCCCTCCATCTTAGAGTTTTGCGTCTTAGCATTTATACGCTCAGACTGTCCGTCCAGAGACACTTTTTCACCACACTGACCAGACCTCTCTAGGTTACTTCTATCAGAACCAGTAGTGGTCGTCCCTGCAGTAGTGTTAGGGCCCTCATCCCGCTTAGTGGTATAGCCCCGCTTGTTGCCCTTAGCAACCTGTCTGGTGTCACATGCAGCTTCCATGGCTAAAGCACCCACTGTATCAGTATCCCTTGAACCAGCCTGGAAGACCACCTCTATGGCTCCCCTCACCTCTTGGGAAAGTGTGGGCGCTACATGTGTCTCACCGTCTGCATGTGAAAGACCTGCAGGGGGCAGAACTTCTAAGGGTGAAGCAGTAACCCTTCTCACACTATACATGTCAGTAGTGTCCTCGTTGGTACCATTGACAGCCCCAACCTCTAGGGAAATGTTTTAATGTACATCTAGTTCCCTACCGGGCAGTTCATTAGTGACCGAGGCCACAGCCACCAGCGCACACACCTCACTGACTCCACTGTCCAAGAACTCATGTGCGTCACTTAGGGCTACATTCACACTGGTGTGGTCGCTCAAATAAAAAGGTAGATCACTGCTGCTGGATTCAGCAAACTTGGCTTTTTAACAGCTGCCCCACGTTGCTTGGGAACAACTTTTAAATTCATATAATCCGCTCGCAAACATTTCCATCATGAGTCCGGGTGGTTGCCCTTAGCAACGGTACTCACAGTTTGTATCACAGGTATGCATGCTCTTTGCTCTTCTCCGCAAACTGTCTGTAACACATCCGGAGTACCCGGCATCAAAGCAGCTGGCGTTGAAAGGCATCCACTTGGCTTGGAAGGCTGTGTATCCTTGGACAGTACTTGTGCCCTTAAAGCCTCTCCATTTGCTTCCAACTGTGCCAGGAACCTCTGGTTATTCTCCCTCTGCTTGGCATTTGCTTCCTGCAGCTCCGCATTCGTTTGCACTATCTTTTTGAGGAGTTCTTCAATAAGACCCATTGCAATGGAAAAACAGACTCTTTGATTGGGCTTCTGGCCCTTTAAATTTCACTGCACACTTCTTGTGCCATTTTATTGCCCGCATTCTCCACCATATGTGACATCTTGGGGACCACTTAGCTCACAGGATCGCCATCTCAAGGGTGAGATGGTTGGCACACTTATAAAGTTCACTCCAACTCATTGAATAAAAGTTTATACCAGCCGCAGCTAACTTTATTGTCTTCACCAGAGCAAGCAGTGTTACAACAAAAAAACATACAAAATAAACCCTAGGCCGTCCAGCCTCTAGTAAACATTAATTGTCCCTCACTAAGAGACCCTAAGCCTTGTGCCCAGTACCTCAAAACATAGGCAGTTTTACCTTACACGTTGGTGACTCTCACAGGCTAGCATGCCTATCATCCCCAGACTGAGAGCCCTGTGTGAACAGCACACACCTCAATTAAAGAGCCGTCTCAGGTGAAGCCTACCTAGGCTCATCAGACAGCCCAAGACACGGACTGTCTGTATGGAATGGAAGCCCGCCCTTCTCCTTCACACTCCAGCAAACCAGGCCCTATTCCGGGCTTAACACCCAAGAAACAGCAGAGAAAACCCCTCTCTGCTGTACATGCTCCCTGGTTGCTTAAAAACCTGACAGTTTCTGCACTGTCCAGTAGCTGCACTCACTCAGGGCCACCATCAGGGGGGTATTACTGGTACTCCTGTCAGGGGCCCGGCCACATGGATGAAGAAAAGGGGCCCGCCGGGCTGCCGTCGCCCCCCTTCGGACTGTTGCCCCCCCCTCGCAACGCTCACGGGCCCCCCTTTCAATGCTCGCGCCCCGCCCCTACTAACGCCCGCGGCATCGCCCGCGGCACCCCCCTAGCAACGCCCGCGGCACCCCCTGCATACCTGTTGTAGCTTCACTGGACGGGGAAGGTGCAGCATGTGCTGAAGCTCCGTGTGGAGATCCCGCCCCCAGCTCCTCTACACTGCCGAACGGACCTGCAGGCTGGTGAGTATTTTCCCCTATCCATCCTGCTTCCTATTCCCCCTGACCCCATTTGTAGAATGTATAAAGTTGGTTAAAATGTTTTTTGGTATTTTTTTTTCGTTTTCGCGGCAAAAATGGCGCAGTTTTGCCGCGATTATATAAAAATAGCAGCAAAACTATTATGAAAATTGCATAAAAAAAGGATGCAAAACATGAAAAGTGCTGTTGGGCTATATTCTCACAGTGCAGTCAAATCAAGTTTTTGCCGCGATTTTGCAAAACTTGTGGCAAAAAAATGGGATTTCACCGCACTGTGTAACTAGACTAAGGAATTATTCAGACGGCCTCGTTCGGTCCGTGACATACGGAGCGTGTATCGGCCATATTTCCCAGGCCGACCACAATTCATGGAGCCGGACTCCTAGCATCATAGTTATCAGTGTTGCTGGGAGTCCTTGCCTCTTCGCGGGAATACTATCCCATACTGTAATGATGCTTTCAGTACGGGACCGGGGACAGTATTCCCACGGGAAGGGAGGGACTCCTACGATCATAGATAACTGTGATGCTAGAAACCCGGCTCCCTGAACTGTGGTCGGTCCGGGAAATATGGCCGATACACGCTCCGTATATCACAAACCGAACATGGACGTCTGAATAAGGCCGCTTACTTGCCTCCTATTTTTATTGTGGATTGCGCACTGAAAATTCACTACAAATTACAATATAAGGCCTTATTCACACGAACGTGTTATACGTCCATGATACGAGCGTGATTTTCACTGGCGTCGCACGGACTTATGTTAGTGAATGGGGCCGTTCAGACTGTCAGTGAAACTCACGACGTGTCCTATACTTGCCCGTCTTTCGCGCAGCACGCACCCATTGAAGTCAATGGGTGCGTGCAAATCGCGCACGGCACACGGAAGCACTTCTGGATGACGCGCGTGATTCGCGCTACAGTAGGTAAAGAAGTTAAGGGAAACATAAAAGCCCCTCCTTCTTTACTGTGTTGTAACATCAAAACAGAGTGTCATAATGATGCCGGCTGCGCGAAAATCCCGCAGCTACGCACCATATACAGATGCCACACTGAACTTTTGCTCGCGCAAAATGGACACGTTCGTGTGAATAAGGCCTAAGGCGATATTCAGACCAACGTGTGTGAAATCAGACGTGAAGAATGGCAGTTTTTCGTGGCCGATTTGCAGCCGTGCGGGACCAATTTTCACAGACTTGAGTCTATTGAGGGATCCGTGAAAACGCACAAAAATAGGACATGTCCTATTTTTTTACAGGCCCTTCACACGGTCCGTTAGAACAACGACCATGTGAATAACCCCATAGAAATACATGCAGCCGTGTGACGGCCATTAACAAAAACGTCCTTCACACGGACGATTAACACGTTAGTCTGAATAAGCCCTAACTCATGTGAATGGGGTTTGTCAAAACCTCATGCACGTGCAGCATTTCACCCCACAAATAATTTTTTTTCAGCTTCCCAGTACATTATGCGGTACAATAAATGGTGCCATGAAAAACTACAACTTGTACCGCAAAAAACAAGCCCTCAAATAAAAAAATAATAGCTTTTGGAAGGTGGAGAGGAAAAAACAAAAGTTAAAATCCAAATAATGGCTGAGGAGGGAAGGGGTTAAATCAGCTGCATGCCCATTAGGCTATGTTCACACAATTAGCAAAAACAGTCTGAAAATACGGAGATATTCAAGGGAAAACCGCTCCTGATTTTCAGAAGTTTTTTAAGCAAACTAGTGTTTTTTGCAGTGTTTTTTACGGCCGTTTTTGGAGCTGTTTTTCTATAGAGTCAATGAAAAAGGCTCCAGAAACGTCTGAAGATGCGACCTGCACTTCTTTTTCGCGGCCGTTTTTTTACGCGGCCGTTGTAAAAACAAAACGGCCCGTCGGAACACAACGCCGTTTTTTTTCTCATTGAAATCAATGGGCAGATGATTGGACGCGTTCTGCTTGTGATATTTCGGACGTTTATGGCCAGAAAAACGTCTGAAAATAATCTGTGTGAACATACCCTAATGTTGAAGAATTGTAACGCATTTCATCCTTTACAATGTAAAGGGTTAATTTGCTGTAAATCTCCAGCAAATTCTGTAACGCACACATTGAGGAATCCGGTGCACAAAATCCGCATCAAAACCGCAGGTAATTCCGCAGGTAAAATCTGCATGTATTAGTGCGTTTTTTGATAAGTTTTTAGGTGCGGTTTTTACTTTTTGATGCGGAAATAGGTGCAGGTTTTATGCTGCAGATTTTTTTATTATTTTTTAAACTAGTCAGAAACAATTCGCAAGCGGAAACACAAGATAAATTGACATGTAGCATATTTTCAAATACGCACCGCAGGTCAATTTTTTTGCAGAAAATGCGACATGTAGATGAGATTTCTTGATCTCATTTACTTTGCTGGTACTGTGTCACACTGCGAATTTGCCGCACAAAAATACCCGCGACAAATTTGCACGTAATAAGTATCGTGTGCATTTGGCCTAACAGAGTTTTTTTAACTCCCCCTAAGGCCCCGTTCACACATGTTGGATTTGATACGGATTCCGATGACATGTTGATGATTCTGCATCCCATGCATATGAGGTTTCCGCAACCCAGTTCACATGCTGTGAAAAATTTTCCACGTGTATTTTTGTCAGCACCATGAAAAGAAATCCACCACAGCAATAAGTAGCATGCTACTTATATTACATGGAAAAGCCGAGGATGAGCAACTTTGAATGACAATGGGACTTAGGCCTTGTTCACACAGTATTTTGCAGGCAGAAAAATCTGCCTTGAAATTCCTTCAGGCTTTCTCTGCCTCCCATTGATGTCAATGGGAGGTCAGAGACGGAAATGCCTGAAGAAAGGGCATGTCGCTTCTTTCTCTCGCGAGCGTTTTTTCCGCTCGCGGGAAAAAAACGCCTTCGTCTCCCGTTGAAATCAATAGGAGGCGATTTCGGACTTTTTTGCCGTGGTTTCCGCTGAAAAAGATGTGGCAAAAAACTCTATGTGAACAGGGCCTTATTCTCGTGCGGATCTGCTACACGCTTGTAGCATCTGCGCCAGGAATCAAAGGGAAAGCCTCAGATTTTTGCTGTGGAAAAACACATTGAACTTTAATGGCAACGTAAGAGCGGAGCATTAGTGCTCCATACATCCTCACAAGCGCTTCCCCCTCCCTTAAGGCCCCTTCACATCGTATTGTTGCCCTAAGTTTATCGTGTAGTCAGGAAATCTCCTACCTTACAGTAGAAACAACGTAAACGATAATTCACAGGGCTCCATTATGTCCTTTTAGCCTCCATCGGGCTGGTAGACGTTGGTTTACCTTCTTTTTGAAGGATGAAATGGCGTAGTAGACTTTGTTATTCCGGAGTCCCCATCCAGCATCACGAGTGCTCTACCCGCGGACTTTGTCCCTGGGAAAGCTCCTGACATCACTGTCCATATATGTAAAGTGACATCAGGGGATTCTCCAGGGCCGGAATCCCTGGCCAGAGTGATGCTCTGGCTGTGTACTCAGGCTTTGCAAAGCTTCGGACGTCACTTTACGTATATGGACATCAGGAAAAGCGCCAGAGTCCCTGGGCAGAGCGCTAGTAGAAGGCTCCAGCTCTGTTCATGGACAGTGACTTCAGTAGTTTCCCCTGGGCCATTCTCCAGGCGACGTATCCCACTGTATGCCATACAGTCTGATACGTTTTAGCTAAATAGATCAAAATCCGGAGCATTAACCGGTCACTGCCGGCTCCATGATTTCCTAAACTGTAATTAACATCAGCACCAAAATCAGTTAATGCGTATAACGTACAAACGTGAGTGCCACAATTTCCGTTGCCCACCCCCGGTAATGGAGGGGGGGGCCCAGACATCTTGGCTGTATGGGGCCCAGAAATTCCTGATGGCGGCCCTGGCTGCACTACTATATATATATATATATATATATATATATATATATATATATATATATATATGTATATATATATATATATATATATATATATGTATATATATGTATATATATATATATGACCATTGCACAGTAATTTCCTTTTATACTAGTTTATTTTAAGCATGTCAGTCATAGATATTATTTGTACCGTGCAATGTTTTCTTTTAGAACAAATCAGACAGACATATGTATCACTGATCTCTACACTGGAAGCGATGCACTTTTTCCCAGATTGAATATCTCATATAGTACTTGCATTGTGTTATATCCTCTCTCAGTAGGTAACAAATCCAGACATGTATGATACAGTACAGGCATGCTTCATAGCTTCATTGCAATAACGTCATTGTGGTGTAGCATACAGAAGAGCTAAAGAAAAGATTTCATGCATATTACGCATGTATTATCTATTATTTTATAGGCAAACCATGTCAAAGATGCGTTTATAAATTGCTACACTACACAGAACTGCGAGGTATCGAATAGTACAATAAATGGCGGTAAATGCAGATTTTGAGGTACCTTAATATAGCCATGAATCATCAACTCTTCTGATGTTTATTATGCACAAGGATTCGGTACATGTTTCCATGGATACTCGGCACATCAATGATTCTTAAGCAAGTGTGTTTATGAATTAGATGGATAAATATCGGGACAGTCATTTGTTTAGGCCTAAAGCTGACAACAGTAGCCATTATTACTTCACTGCTTATTATACATTTACTATTATTTTTCAAAGCAACTGTATTACCACTGCAAAATGACTACTTTATATTGTTTTTAGAGAACCAAGAGAGGAAGCACCTCTTTCACATTCCAGCATTTTAAGCGGAGGTAAATCTTTGGTGCACCTCCTCTTGTATACTAGGAAATTGCATTTCTTACAATCTATAATATACTGCTATTATCTGAATCACTCCCTTCACAAGATAGAGAGATTTGGGTAATAGGCATATATTAGAGAATTGTTCATAATGTCATTCCCTAATATATTAGTTAAAGTGGCTCCAAAAGTCAACCATCACTTTAATTATGTCTAAGACCCCTGAACAAGTGAAACATAAAAAAAAAGTGTTACAGTTTTCAGCAATTCTGATGGTTTTTTTCAGCTAGTGACATAAGAAATGATGCAGAGAACTCAGAAGCAATAAAACGTGATGTATACTTTATATAAAAATGACATATTCGACTTTTAAAAAGGGAGCAGGCAATGAAATGGTTAAAAAAAACCTGTGAAACTGTAAAGGAAATAGGAAACAAACCTTGGAACATACTCTGCTTGCATCACTGGACATCAGACATCATGGAACAGGAGCACCTGGCCACGTTGCTAAGATTCTCCTGAGCGGTGTCAGGGGGGGGGGGGGGGGGGAGAGTTTCTGTATTTAAATTTGCGGTGATATTTAGTTACAGGTTTAGTAGCAGATCGAAGTAGCATGAATGCATCATGGAATCATATCATGTTATTAGATACATTTCTGCTCAGGAAAAAGAGAAGTAGAAGAAACATGGGAGTATAAAATAAAGCACAAAACTCTAGCATCCAAAACTTCAATTTATTAAAGCCTAGAGGATTATGATTTTACGGCTACTAGGACATGGTTTTCCACAGCAAAATTTATTACGACAGGAATAAAATGTGCCTTATCTCATACTGCTGGAAATGAACATGTGAAAATCAAAGCAAGAGATAGTGTTGTCAATTAAAGCTGCAAAGCGGGAGGAGAAGCTATATTCTTTTATGTATTAGTTTACATAATCAGCCAATCTATCTCTTCATTTGAGAATCCTTGGAGTACTAACTAGGAAAATAAAAGTTGCACCGAAAAACCTTTAGGCAATGGGCACTGATTTTCATCATGTTCTTCAAATGAGTGACACAAAGTATCCTTCTCTTAGGTCACTACATCATTCCGCCAAGTCCACCACTGTCGGGAAAGGCAAAGTTGGACAACACTCTAAGATGTTTATTTGGACCAGTGGCCGGTCCGCCTCATCATACCGACCAGATGAAAGAAGGTAAGACTTATTCACCCACTTTTATTGTCATCTGAAAGACTTGAAATAATAATAGCTGTAAGGGTATGTGCACACACACTAATTATGTCCGTAATTGACGGACGTATTTCGGCCGCAAGTCCCGGACCGAACACAGTGCAGGGAGCCGGGCTCCTAGCATCATACTTATGTACGATGCTAGGAGTCCCTGCCTCGCTGCAGGACAACTGTCCCGTACTGTAATCATGTTTTCAGTACGGGACAGTAGTTCCACGGAGAGGCAGGGACTCCTAGCATCGTACATAAGTATGTCAGGAGCCCGGCTCCCTGCACTGTGTTCGGTCCGGTACTTGCAGCCGAAATACGTCCGTCACTTACGGACGTAATTAGTGTGTGTGCACATACCCTTATTGTGTGGTTGTTCACCACATATTTAAAGTTATGTAGCCTGTGCTTCTGACAGAGTAACATGTTTCTTAATTACTGTAAAACAAATAATGCGATATCATATATATATATATAATATATATATATATATATATATATATATATTATTCTTATTATTAACATGTATATTGATTAATAACTTCATTAGTAACTGTAAGGATTAAACTACTAAGGATTAATGCACACGACTATATTTTTGCGGCCGCAATTTATCCGATAAATTGCGGCTGCATTCTTTTCTATGGCTCCATGCACACGACCGTGAATTACACGGATCGGTGCGGGCCCGCAAATTCGGACCGCAAAATCTCATGACAAGTCATTTTACAGTGCGGATTCACCAATGCTGTTGAATTGTTGTGGATCCGTGAGTCCAGATGACACACGGATACACAACAAGGGTTTTTGGCAGTCTGAGGGACCACAACGGACCCGTTGTTTTGCGGACTGCAAAAACCCATAAGGTCGTGTGCATGAGACCTAAATCGTTTTCTCACTAAAGACACATGTGGCCCCCGCTGATCACTAGAACAGATCGCCATGCCACTTTGGAATTTGGCAGGTTTTTGAAGATGTCATTATAAACTCAACAGCTGACCCTTTAGCCTATGACAACAGTACAGCTCACCTGACAGGATCCGAAGTGACATAGCACTTCCCAGCGGTCGCACCAATACCGATCGGATACTGATGCCATATTCTAGCTATATCCTATCAATATCTTAAGTGAAACAATCCCTTTAAGGAAATGTTTACATGCAGCAGGTTTGTTGAGGACATTTTTACACATATAAAGGGGTGTGTATCCGCAGCATTTGCATGGATTTCTGAAAACCCCATTTGGATGTATGGGACAGTAGCAGAAATTTCTGGAAAAAATCTTCCACATGTGAATATACCCTTTCCTGTTGTTATTGCAATGAATTAAGACATGCTCCATATACAGCAACATGCGATAAATTGTATGCATTAACTGTTGATCGTTACACACATGAAAATGTATTATTTTGATTATTTTTTCTGTAATGTTGCACTGGTTTTTTTTAAAGTGTAGCTAAATGTTTGACAAACTTCTGACATGTCATAGTGACATGTCGGAAGTTTGGATTGGTGGGGGTCCGAGCATTGAGACCCCACCAATTGCTAGAACGAAGCAGCTGAATCGCTCATGTGAGCGCTCAGCCACTTCGTGTCTGTTCGGCTTTTTCCAGAAATAAACTCCGATACATCGGCTTTCCGGAAAAAGGTGAACAGACACGAAGCGGCTGAGCACTCACACGAGCGCTTTAGCTGCTTCGTTCTAGCGATTGGTGGAGGTCTCAGTGCTCGGACCCACACCAATTTAAACTTCTGACATGTCACTATGACATGTCAGAAGTTTGTCAAACGTTTAGCTACACTTTAACCCCTTCCCTCTTTAGCCACTTTTGACCTTCCTGACAGAGCCTCATTTTTCAAATCTGACATGTGTCACTTTATGTGGTAATAACTCCGGAATGCTTTCACCTATCCAAGCGATTCTGAGATTGTTTTCTCGTGACACATTGCACTTTAAGTTACTAGCAAAATTTGCTCGATATGTTCAGTATTTAATTATGAAAAACACCAAAAATTAGCGAAAAATTGCAAAAATTAGCATTTTTCTCAATTTAAATGTATCTGCTTGTAAGACAGGCAGTTATACCACACAAAATTGTTGCTAATTAACATCACCCATATGTCTACTTTAGATTGGTATCGTTTTTTGAACATCCTTTTATTTTTCTATGACCTCACAAGGCTTAGAACTTTAGCAGCAATTTCTCACATTTTCAAGAAAATTTCAAAAGGCTATTTTTACAGGGGCCAGTTCAGTTGTGAAGTGGTTTTGAGGGCCTTATATATTAGAAACCCCCAAAAAGTCACCCTATTTTAAAAACTTCACCCCTCAAAGTATTCAAACCAGCATTTAGAAAATGTCTTAACCCTTTACACATTTCACAGGAATTAAAGCAAAGTAGAGGTGAAATTTACAAATTTCATATTTTTTTGCAGAAATAAATTTTTAATACAATTTTTTTTATAACACAGAAGGTTTTACCAGAGAAATGCAACTCAATATTTGATGCCCAGTTTCTGCAGTTTTAGGAAATATCCCACATGTGGATAGCAAAGGAACACCTAGGGGATTTTGGGGCCTTATTTTTGTTAGAATATATTTTAGGCACCATGTCAGGTTTGAAGGTCTCTTGTAGTGACAAAACAGTAAAAATCCCCCAAAAGTGACCCCATCTGGGAAAATACACACCTCAAGGAAATTATCTAGGGGTATAGTGAGCATTTTGACCGCACAGGTTTTTTACAGAAATTATTGGAAGTAGGCCGTGAAAATTAAAATCAACATTTCTTCAAAGAAAATGTAGGTTTAGCGATTTTTTTTCTCATTTCCACATGGACTAAAGGAGAATAAGCACCGCAAAATTTGTAAAGCAATTTCTCCAGAGTAAAACAATACCCAACATGTGGTAATAAATGGATATTTGGACACATGGCAGGGCTTAGAAGGGAAAGAGCGCCATTTGGCTTTTGGAGCTCAAATTTAGCAGGAATGGTTTGAGAGGCCATGTCACATTTACAAAGCCCCTGAGGGGACAAAACAGTGGAAACCCCCCACAAGTGACCCCATTTCGGAAACTACACCCATTGAGGAAATTATCTAGGGGTATAGTGAGCGTTTTGACCCCACAGGTTTTTTTGCATAAATTATTGGAAGTAGGCTGTGAAAATGATAATCTAAATTTTTTCAAAGAAAATGTAGGTTTAGCTAATTTTTTCTAATTTCCACAAGGACTGAAGGAGAAAAAGCACTGTAAAATGTGTAAAGCAATTTCTCCCGAGTAAAACAATACCCCACATGTGGTAATAAACGGATATTTGGACACACGGCAGGGCTTAGAAGGGATGGAGTGCCATTTGGCTTTTGGAGTCCACATTTAGCAGGAATGGTTTGCGGAGGCCATGTCACATTTACGAAGCCCCTGAGGGGACAAAACAGTGGAAACCTCCCACAAGTGACCCCATTTTGGAGACTACACCCATTGAGGAAATTATCTAGGGGTATAGTGAGCGATTTGACCCCACAGTTTTTTTGCAGAAATTATTGGAATTAGGCCCTGAAAATAATAATCTACATTTTTTCAAAATAAATCTAGGTTTAGCTAATTTTTTCTCATTTCCAGAAGGACTGAAGGAGAAAAAGCACCACAAAATTTGTAAAGCAATTTCTCCCGAGTAAAACAATACCCCACATGTGGTAATAAACGGCTGTTTGGACACACGGCAGGGCTTAGAAGGGAAAGAGCACTATTTGGCTTTTTGAGATCACATTTAGCAGGAATGGTTTGCGGAGGCCAGGTCACATATGCAAAGCCCCTGAGGGGACAAAACAATGAAAACGCACAAAAAGGGACTCCATTTAGGAAACTACACCTCTTGAGGAATTCATCTAGGGGTGTAGTCAGCATTTTGACCCCACAGATGTTTCATAGAATTTATTAGAATTAGGCAGTGAAAATAAAAACAGTCCTTTTTCTTCAATAAGACGTAGCTTTAGCGCAAATTTTTTCATTTTCTCAACAAATAAAGGAAAAAAAGAACCCAACATTTGTAAAGCAATTTCTCCCGAGTACGGCAATACCCCATATGTGGTCATAAACTGCTGTTTGGGCAAACGGCAGGGCTCAGAAGGGAAGGACCGCCATTTGGAGTGCAGATGTTGCTGGATTGGTTTCTGGGCGCCTGTGGGCCCAAAACAGTAGAAACCCCCCAGAAGTGACCCCATTTTGGAAACTACACCCCTCAATGCATTTACCAAGGGGTGTAGTAAGCATTTTAACCCTGCAGGTGTTTTGTAGAAATTAGTGTTCACTCGATGTTGCAGAGTGAAAATGGGATTTTTTTTCCATAGATATGCCAATATGTGGTGCCCGGCTTGTGCCACCATAACAAGACAGCTCTCTAATTATTATGTGGTGTTTCCCGGTTTTAGAAACACCCTACATGTGGCCCTAATCTTTTGCCTGGACATATGACAGGGCTCAGGAGTGAAGAGTACCATGCGGAGTGGAGGCCTAATTTGGCGATTTACAAAGTATTGGTTCACAACTGCAGAGGCTCAGATGTGAAATAATAAAAAGAAACCCCTGAGAAGTGACCCCCATTATGAAAACTGCACCCCTCAAGGCATTTATTAAGGGGTGTAGTGAGCATTTTCACCCCACAGGTCTTTTCCATAAATGAATGCGCTGCGGATGGTGCAAATTAAAAATTTATATTTTTCTCTAGATATGCCATTCAGTGGCAAATATGTCATGCCAAGCTTATGACGCTGGAGACACACACCCCAAAAATTGTTAAAAGGGTTCTCCCGGGTATGACGATGCCATATATGTTGAAGGAAACTGCTGTTTGGGCACGCTGTAGGGTTCAGAGCCGAGGGAGCACCATTTGGCTTTTGGAGAGCGGATTTTGCTTGGTACTATATTTGTTTGAGTATTGCTGGTGTTTCCATTTATAATGTGGGGGTACATGTAAGCGGGGTGGAGTATATAAGGGGCATAGTCAGGTGGTATAAAAAAATAAAATAATCCATAGATGTGTGTTACGCTGTGAAGCAATCCTTTCCGCACAGGCCAGTGTCGCACTGATAAATGGTGTCATTTCTTATCCCCCTTTTGGTCCACACTCCGCACCTTTTGTAGTTTGGGGAATTTTGCTGGGAAAGTGTTGTCCTGGTATAATACGGGCACCGTCGCTTCCAGCGGATATGTTTGGGCTCTCCCCTTCCTGGTTCCCTAATTTTAGGTCCTTGATAAATCGCCTCTTGAAACAGAAGAAATGTTCCCCTCGGGCACAACTGCATATTTTTTTATTTCCTGACTTATTGGAGCCATAACTAATTTAATTTTTCATAGACGTAGCGGTATGAGGGCTGGTTTGTTGCGGGACGAGCTGTAGTTATTATTGGTACCATTTTGGGGTACATGTGACTTTTTGATCACCTTTTATCCTATTTTTTGGGATGCCAGGTAAACAAAAAAACGCAATTCTGGCACAGCTTTTTTCGGTTTTTTTTATACAGCGTTCATCATGCGTTATAAACTACATGTTACCTATATTCTGCGGGTCAGTACGATTCTGGCGATACCTAATTTATAGCACTTTTTTATGTTTTACAACTTTTTGCACAATAAAATTACTTTTGTAAAAAGAATGTATTTTTTCTGTCGCCAAGTTGTGGGAACCATAACTTTTTAATTTTTTTGTCGACGGAGGTGTATGAGGGCTTGTTTTTTGCGAGACGAGCTATAGTTTTTATAGGTACCATTTTTGGATACGTGCGATTTTTTGATCACTTTTTATTCTAATATTTGTAGGGCAAAGTGACCAAAAAACAGAAACTCTGGTAAAGTTTTTTACGTTTTTCTTTTACGCTGTTCACCGAGTGCAATAAATAATATAATATTTTGATACCTCAGGTTGTTACGGTCGTGGCGATACCAAATGGTTTATTATTATTTTTCAATAATAAAGGACTTGATAAGAGTAAAAGGGTGATTGTGTTTTATTTGATTACTTGAAACTTTTATTGTTTTCAAACTTTTATTTTTTGTACTTTTTTTTACACTTTTTTATACTTTTTTTTACACTTTTCTTCAAGTCCCACTAGGGGACTTGAAGGTCCAACGGTCAGATTTTTTTTTTTCTAATACATTGCACTACCTATGTAGTGCAATGTATTAGATCTGTCAGTCATTCACTGACAGCAAGCCGATTAGGCTTCGCCTCCCGGCGGGGCCTAATCGGCTTCCGTAATGGCAGAGCAGGAGACCATTGTGTCTCCTGTTGCCATAACAGCAGTCGCCAGTCCCGATTGCCTGTCAGGGCTGGCGATCTGCTAGTAACCGCTACGATGCAGCAATCGCTTTCGATTGCTGCATCGAAGGGGTTAATGGCAGGGATCGGAGCTAGCTCCGGTTCCTGCCGTTACAGGTGGATGTCAGCTGTACAGTACAGCTGACTTCCACAGCTGATGACGCCGGATCAGCTCCTGACCCGGCGCCATCTTGCCGGCAGCTACGGAAGCTGATCAGGCTCCGCCGCCGGGCGGATCTTGACCGGCTTCGGTGCTAGGCAGACCGGGAGGCCAGTATTAGGCCTCCGGTTGCCATTCCAGCCACTGCAACCCCGGCAATTTCATTGCTGGGGCTCCGATGAGCTGCAAACACCTTAAGTGCAGCGATCGCGTTTGAGCGCTGCACTTAAGGGGTTAATGGCGGGGATCGAAGCTAATTTCGGTCCCCGCCGTTACAGTCGGATGCCAGCTGTAAGATACAGCTGAGATCCGACGATGATGGCACCGACTCAGCTTCTGAGCCGGTGCCAAACATTTGCCGTAAATGTACGGCATTTTGCGGGAAGTCAATGCTTTCCATGACATACATTTATGGCAAATGTTGGGAAGGGGTTAAAGAAAACATTTAGTTTTTATGAAACTGTATTTATGTGGCAATGCGTAATGTTTATTGCATCGCACTATATAATAAGTTGTACAAATTACTACTATTCCATTCCCTCTATGGTATTATACTGGTACTATACTGTGCTCTTTATTTTTATACTATGCACTTTTTTTTTTAGTTTTTACCTTTCCATATAAAACACATTGGTCCTATTGTCATGTCCGATAAAGCATGGTTCCATTGAACCAGGTGCGATAATTCGCAGAACAATAGGTACTGGCACCCACAAAATTCACACAAGCTGCACCAACATCCACTTCATGATCCAAAAACTGGCATTTGGTGTGTGGTTATAGGTACACGCAGGACCGATTCTAGCTTTTCTTCTGCCTGAGGTGAAAATTGTAATGGCGCCCCCCAGGTATTGATTGACATACCCCTGGCTGTTCTACATTACTAGCAGCCTCCTCCAACTCTTGCGGATGCGCAGTTGCCTTGTACTCCCCTGGCATGTATGGTGCAGCGATGAAGCCGGGCAGAGTACACCTTGCTGAATGGTGTGTGCCCATGCAATGGCGTATCTGAGAAAGTTGGAGGAGACTGGTAGCGATGTACAACAGCTAGGGGGATGTCAATCAAGCATGGAAAAGTGGGTTTGGAGGCAGGACTTTGTGACTCCTCAGGAAAGTTGCACCGCCCCATGATCCTTTAATGAGTAATTAGCATATAGTGTGCGCAATTTTAAAAGTTGATTTTATAGATTTTGCTGCATCTGAAAAAAACATACTAGGGAATGTTAGGAAATATTGTCAAGACATGTATTACCACATGGTGGCGGTTCAAGGGGGTTAAAACGACCTGACAGGTTACCATTAAATATACAATGAATTGCACCAATTCCATCTGCCCTGCAGTTTTGTTATTATAAATATATCCTATAATTACAGATTCAGAACCAAGCTCTGACATATATACAGTATGAGAACCAAGCTCAGTACATATATACAGCACCAGAACAAAGCTCAGTACATATATACAGTACCAGAACAAAGCTCAGTACATATATACAGCGCCAGAACCAAACTCAGTACATAAATACAGTACCATGACTAAGCTCAGTACATAAATACAGCACTGGAACCAAGCTCAGTACATATGTACAACACCAGAACAAAGCTCAGTACATAAATACAACACCAGAACAAAGCTCAATACATAAATGCAACACCAGAACCAAGATCAGTACATAAATACAGCACCAGCACAAATACAGCTCAATTTAGTGCAACCCCTAACGTAAAGGTTGTACAGCGTAAAACTACAGCTCCCTGCATGGCACAAATGATGGTAAGGATATGCTGGGAGTTGCAGTTTCACAAAAAAACTCATACCACCCATCATCTCACTCCAGATCATACAATGACTACAGTATTGATTAGAGGCAGAATAAACATCTACATTAAGTGACTAACAGGTGACGTCTTCTCAGATTCTAGCCGCTCAGATGTCTTCAGCTTCTCACTATTCAAACATTTATGCAACTACAAACAAAGACAAAATTCTCATGGTGCCACACACTACGCCCCTAAATATAATAGCACCATACACTGTGCTTCTAATTATTATAGCACCATACAATGTGTCCCTGATTATAATAGCACCATACACTGTGTCCATGATTATAATAGCACCATACACTGTATCACACACACACACACACACACACACAGTGTCCCCTGTAGATAGTGCCCCCATAGAGCCCCCTGTAGACAGTGCCCCCCATAGAGCCCCCTGTAGACAGTGCCCCACATAGAGCCCCCTGTAGGCAGTGTCCCACATAGAGACCCATGTAGATAGTACCCCCTGTAGATAGTTCCCTACATAGATCCACCTGTAGATTGTGGCCCCATAGATCCCCAAGTAGATAGTGCCCCGCATATAGCCCCCTGTAGATAGTGCCCCACATATATCCCCCCTGTAGATAGTGCCCTACATATAGCCCCCTGTAGATAGTGCCCCACATATAGCCCCCCTTGTAGATAGTGCCCCACATATAACCCCCCCTGTAGATAGTGCCCTTCATACTTTTATACTTTTAACAGGAAAAAAAACCTTTACATACTCACTGTCACGGTGCGGGGTGTGGACTCACTGGGCCGTACCATGTAGCAGGATAGCAGCTGACCAAACAGGTACAGTACAAAGTCTATAGTCCAGAAAGGGTACCGGAGGCAATGCAGACAGTAGCGGTGATTCAGACTGAAGATAAGGCTCTGGCAGTAGACGGACACCGGGCGGGGTGTGACTCAGTAGATGCAGCGGAAGACACAACTTGACTTAAACTCTAGACGGCACAGAGGCACGGAAGCACAGGATACAGGGTACAGGCAGCAGGAACGAGTAATACTGGGAACTGGAAAACACTAGGAGACCATTTGCAAGACAAACTTTGGGTACACAACAATGCTCAGGCACAGATCAAGAGGGAATAGCTCTTTTTATTGTCCAGTAGCATTTGTGGACTGATTGCAGACCTCCTGCAATTGTGTGCGCACTGGCCCTTTAGGGCCGGGTACGCGCGGGCGTGCGCCCTGCGGGAAACAGTCTCAGATCCAGGAAGTGAGTGCCGGCATCTCACAGGAGGAAGACGCTGCAGGGAACTAACGTGTCCATGGCCGCGGCCGTCGGAGGGTAAGTCAGAACGATGGGCCACGGCCATAGACGTTACACTCACATGACCTGCTCATCTCGCCTCATGGACGGTGCGGACCTGGGCACGCGGATTGTGGATCCAATATATTTTGATGAAAATGATAATACAGCCATATACATAAACATCTTTGAGCAATTCTATGCACAGTTAACTTCTCACAAGTGTGATTATTGTTTTTTTCAACAAGACGGGGCGACTTGCCATACGTTGCACGCGTCCGTGTGCCAAGTTAATGTGGCAATCACAGATAAACACATGGAAAGCAAAGGAATGTGGCCTTCACAGTCCTCAGTCCTAACAGTGTGCAACCTTTAGCTATTTGGTTTCCTGAAGCGTAGTGTTTATGAATCCTAATCCCCAGACAGTGCCCGAACTAGAACAGCAAAATAAAATTTATGTCTCGAATATCCAACATGTTGTGCAGAGTTGCCAAACTCCACGTCAGTTATTTCTGGACAACTAAGCTAAAAATCACGAACAGACCAGAATTTTCATGGACACATACAAAATCAACAGCTTGTGATAAAGAGCATAAGTAACACCTTTTTTTTTATAAGTGATAACACGTGTCCAAAGATGTCATGAATAAAAAAAGTTTTTTTTATTTTTCACAATAACAAAGTCAGTAGTCAGTGTGTAGGTGTGTTGTATTACCTGGATTCAATAAAGGCAAATGGACTTCAATGCACACTTGGTAACAGGGCAAGTTCCAACTAAGACAGGCAACTCAGCTATAAAGAATTCATGGTCAGAACAAAAGAAGTTCAGAATCGTCCGTAGTTGTTTGGAGCCAGGCCAGCCAGTGCTGGAGGAGGACGACTCAGGCAGTTTCTAGGAGAAGTTAAACTCAGGAGGAGCGAACCCCAGCGGACTCGGGCAGGAGGAGTGGAGACTCAAGAGGACTGCCAGCCAGGGACTCAGAGTGAGACAGACACTCAATGGCCGCTGGTGCCACACATGCATCTGCTGCATGGTAAGGGACTGGGTGCACTGCTGCCTTTGCTGGGGCTCACCAATCACAACCCCCGCTTGTAGCTTTCCCACGCTATGTTAGCGCAGGAAAGCTGTAAGCCGGGCTGTGATTGGTGAGTATGACTCACTCCACCCCCGCCGCTCTTCCTGGTCTCATGAGGTGACGGGTCCCCAACTCAGTCAGAAAGACTCCGTCATCACTTCTCCTTCACTTAAAGTCCTCGTCTTATGCTTCCCTTGTTTTGCTTTCACTGCGCATGTCAATTTATGAGCATGCACAGTTCAAACTTTTGGGGGCGAAGAAAAAAAAATTCTGTCCGTGTTTTTGTGGACTGTCCTCTGGCAAAATCCAATTCCAGCGTCTCCTGTAACGAGTAAGTACGTAATTTTTCAATTATTCATTATCCTGCACAAATCACACAAAGGAGAATGGGTTCTATTTTTCGTGGGCCCACCCTGTAATTAACATAGCATCATAGTACAGGGATAATGCTAACAATGAAGTTACAGTACAGAAGGCTGTATAGGCCCTGGGCGGTTCAGCAAATTTTTTCCCCCTTCTCCACCGCCGCTCTGCTGTGCCTATAGTGAACATCACCTTTCTGTGCGAGCATTAACAAATGGGTGTTACGATTTCTCTTGTCAAAGGGCTGTGTCCCTACATACTGACTGTCTCCAACCATCGCTAACAGCATCACACTGTAGGGACACATACTCCTGACAATGGGAATGGTAACACTCATTTGTCTATTAGTCCTGGGCTACGCAAAGACGTTATGTGGAATACAAGGATTTCCTATAACAGACATGTGCTGCAGAACTGCAAGTCTGCTCCTATTCACTTGAATAGGAGCAGAGCTGCAGTACTGCTGCTCAGCCGCTATACTGTAACCGGAGCCATCTACTTCTGGCACGGACATCCGATGCCCGGAGGCAGCCGTAGCACCTGATCGGTGCAGGGTCCGGGTGTCAGACTCCCACTGATCATATACTGATGACTTATCCTGTGGATAGGGCATCAGTAGGAAAAAACAGTCAGTACCAAGACAATCCCTTTAACTCAGACTACTAAATTCGGACCTCAGAATACATGGAATACATACAGACCCCAGAACTTCTAAAATATTGCAGTCCCCATACCAGACCCCCTAAATAAACACATACCCCAGAACACGCACGCTAAATAAATACAGAACAAGACCCCTAAATGCAGACCTTGAACCAGACCCCACTAAATACAGACCCCAGACATCAGCCCCTAATGTAATAATGACCCCAGACCCTCTAAACTAATAGATACACCAGACCCCCTAAACACAGACCCCAGACCAGACACCCTAAGTACAAACCCCAGACCAGTCCCCCTAAATACAGACCCCTTAAACTAATCCATCCACCTTATACTTAAATAGCAGCTTACTCTGCTGTACAGAGACCTGCCTACATAGTAATTTGACCTGCAGGTCTCTCATCAGTAACAAGAACTGCAAACATAAGGTCATCTGACCTTTTGCGTGCAGGTCGTTTTGCAGGACATACACATTGCAGTTATGTCGCAGTTTTTGGCGTCATTTGCGGCAAAAAAAAATGCAACAAAACTGCAATGCACTTTGGGCGGCCGCCCCATACGCCCCTATGATGATTCCGCCATAGAGAGATAGAGAGATAGTATCCAAACTTAAAGAAAAAGCGATTGCAAATATCCAAAACATGAGCAAATTATCTCACCAGGTTCGACCCACATTCAACAAGTTCAGTGGTGCTTAGTCCAAATGTATGATAGGGTAAAATCAATTTACAAAATCCAAGAAGAGTAAATAGCACAGCACTCCCCCGATTTATTTAAATTTCTTTATTTTTTCGCTTTAATGCATATCCAGACAGCACATTCAGTGCAGGGGCAAGCAGGGCTCTTTCCCAGGATACGGCAGTTGGCCGTGGCATCACACGTGACACAAAAAAGCCGTAAAGGAACCCTGCTATCCCCTGCACTCGATGGGGGGAATTTATCGACCTTTCTGGCAGAGAAAAGTATCAAAAAGGCTCAAAAGTCGCAATTTGCATTGAAAATTGCAACTTTTGGGTATTTTACGCCAACCCTTGCCACTTTTTTTAAAAGAAGGCATGGCCTACAGAAAGAGGTAGGAGAAAACGGCACTAACCAAAACGCAGTTGTGTGTTGTGCATTTAATATTTTACTATACACTTTAATGTAGCTTCTAGCGCACTTAAAACTACATGAAAAAACGCAATTAAAAACGCCTCAAAAAATACCACGAGAAAACGGAGCAAAATGCTGTGTGTGAAACCACCCTTACACACTGAATAGCACATGTACTATCTCTTTCCCTTTCAGTAAAGCTACACCACATCCTAGCAATTTTATAAAATTCCAGAGAAATGATTCCATCTCACCGTGGCATCCATGTCTGTTTTGGATTCAAGATTTATGATTTATTATCAAACGATTCTATCAACTTTTTGCACTGCCATCTGTTAGCCTTGTAGGGCTTCTACACTTTATACAAGTGCGGTGGATCTATTAATGTGCCCTAAGTTGGAAAAATACAGTATGTTTAAATTCCCTATGCTGTGATCCAAAAAATTAGCTCTCAGAGATCATATTTCAACAGACTGTATATTGCCAAAAACATTTTTAGTACATTGTAATGGTTGAAAGGCAAGATTCACACGAACGAGTGCAAACGCGGACATGAAAAACTGCCATTTTTCACGTCCGAGTTGCACACGTGCGGGTACCGTTTTCACGGATCCCCATAGACTTGAGTCTATCGAGGGATCCGTTAAAACGGAAGGAAATAGGACATGTTCTATTCTTCAACGGACCCTTCACGCGGTCCATTAAAACAACGGCCGTGTGAACGGCCCCATTAAAATACATGAGTCCGTGTGACGCCCATTGTTTAAACGGCCGTCACACGGACATACTATGGTATAAATCCATAGTCTGCATCATCTTCCAAAATAATGCAACATTTTGTCCATATGTTCATGTTTGTCCCAGATATTGAATTTTTTTCTTTTGTAAAACAACCAAACATTCCGCATTCGCTCTTAAATATACCCAGCATTAAGCACTGCACAGTCTGCTGTTTTAGCAGAGTACACTCAAAAATTTGACAATCAAGCAATTTTGACGATTGTATAATTTAGTAGTATAAACATGCAATTAATTTATTTTCCTCACAATTGAATTTTCATACCTGCAGTGTTCTCCACAGCAATGTCAGGCAGCAATGAGGGCTGTGACTGTTAAATTCGATTTCATTGTGGGAGCCTGATTGTTAAATGTCCTAACGTCAGTTAAAACACTGCACTTGAGAATAGTGTAATTCCTTTATATCACGTCTTAAATATTATTTTCTGGAATTTCATAACTGGAAAATTACAACTTTTGTATTTCTACTATTAAAGGTTGACTGCCTCAGTGAAGGGAATTTGTGCTCTAGTTTTTTAACTACAGCCCTATTTCCAAAGCATACTTGCTTACTCTTAAAGGGTATGTTCACACAGCTTATTTTCGCCCGTTTTTAGGGCCGCAAACGGCCGAAAAACGGCCAAAAAATCTGACACCTCCAAACATCTGCCCATTGATTTCAATGGGAAAAATGGCGTTCTGTTCCGACACGACCGTTTTGAAAAACGGCTGCTTAAAAAGACGGCCGCGAAAAAGAAGTGCACTCTTATAGCAGCACTCAGCTGACCCTGTAAGGGCACAGTACCTTTAAAAACATGGATTAAATGGAAAATCCAGATAAAATCGCCATTTATCAGAAGCCTACAAACTGTCTAGTTGTGCTATAAGATAAGTTGCATGTATGTTATCTTTATGGTACTAGCCATACCAAAGTGACTAGAGTGCCACAATTAAATCAATAAGAATTGGCCTGTTAGTTTGAAACTATTGTGGTCCAGTATTTCCATGCTATGAAGCATGATTCAACATTATTCTGCCATACCACATATATATAGACTGCTTTCTTACACTAGTATTTGTAACAATCATATGGACAAACTGATAATAGTATTGTGGTTGATGCTACTAGCATATCCAAATGCTTGACTAGTGACTGAAATATATGGTGCCAGTATACCCAGGTTTCCTTAGTATTAAATATTAATGAAGTGCTCAATCCAAAAATTATTCTTTGGCAAAAACAGCCTAGATAATCCACAGATGTAAAGTTACTTCTTTATCTCAACTCTACTTAGAAACATAAAGTGCATTTAAAGAGGCTCTGTCACCAGATTTTGCAACCCCTATCTGCTATTGCAGCAGATAGGCGCTGCAATGTAGATTACAGTAACGTTTTTATTTTAAAAAAACGAGCATTTTTGGCCAAGTTATGACCATTTTTGTAGTTATGCAAATGAGGCTTGCAAAAGTCCAAGTGGGTGTGTTTAAAAGTAAAAGTCCAAGTGGGCGTGTATTATGTGCGTACATCGGGGCGTTTTTAATACTTTTACTAGCTGGGCGCTCTGAAGAGAAGTAACATCCTCTTCTCTTCAGAACGCCCAGCTTCTGACAGTGCAGACCTGTGACGTCACTCACAGGTCCTGCATCGTGACGGCCACATCGGCACCAGAGGCTACAGTTGATTCTGCAGCAGCATCAGCGTTTGCAGGTAAGTCGATCTTACCTGCAAACGCTGATGCTGCTGCAGAATCAACTGTAGCCTCTGGTGCCGATGTGGCCGTCACGATGCAGGACCTGTGAGTGACGTCACAGGTCTGCACTGTCAGAAGCTGGGCGTTCTGAAGAGAAGAGGATGTTACTTCTCTTCAGAGCGCCCAGCTAGCGAAAGTATTAAAAACGCCCCGATGTACGCACATAATACACGCCCACTTGGACTTTTACTTTTAAACACACCCACTTGGACTTTTGCAAGCCTCATTTGCATAACTACAAAAATGGTCATAACTTGGCCAAAAATGCTCGTTTTTTAAAAATAAAAACGTTACTGTAATCTACATTGCAGCGCCTATCTGCTGCAATAGCAGATAGGGGTTGCAAAATCTGGTGACAGAGCCTCTTTAAGGCTATTTAGGTGGTGCTGTGTACTAATGTGGTATTTAACCCCTTCCCGCCACAGTCTGTTTTTATTTTGCTTCCCACTTTCCAAGATCCACAACCTTTATATTTTCCGTCGAGACAGCCGTATGAGAGTTAGTTTTTTTGTACCATAAAATGTACTGCAAAACTTAACAAAAATAAAAAAAGGGTGTTGGCATGGGAAAAAAATGCAATTCCTATAGTGTTTTTGGGATTTTGTTTCTATGGCATTCACTGTGGAATGAAAATGACATGTTAACTTTATTCTGCGGGTCAGTACAATTACGGCGATACCAAATTTATATATATTTTTTTTCTTTTTTACTACTTTTACATAATAAAAACAATTTGTTAAAAATAATATTGCTTTGTCGCCATATTCTGAGACCCATATTTTTTTGTGGGGAAATCTCTAGTTTTTATTTGTACCATTTTTGGTTTCATACTGCTTTTTTATCACTTTTTAGTCAATTTTTTGTGGAGGCGGTTTGACAAAGAAACCATAGAATTTTGGGATTTCTTTTTTTTTTTTCACGGCATTCAGCCTTTGGGATGAATGACATTATATTTTAATAGTTCTGATCATTACAGACATGGAAATACCAATTATGTTTATTATAAACAACTGGTTCTTTCAGAATTCTGTCCTTTGGAGAGAGCAATGTGCGGTGTTCAGCCACCTTCATTGCGAATACTTGCAGGGAAAACGGCTGGCCAGGACCAAGCAAAATTACAACCACAAGACAGGAAGTTAAGTCTCCCTGGGGAATGGTTTGTATACAGGGCACAATGTCCTGTATAAAAAAACAAGTAAAATATAGCAAGAGATCTGCTGAGAGACATTCTCTAAGTTAAAGGAACACTCCAAGAAAAACATATGTGCAGTTATATTCTAAAGCAGGGCCAGAGGGGGGCAGTGCATGACACCGGGATTCAACGAAAACCAAATAGAAAATCCCTGTGTCATGCACCGCCCCCTCAGGCCCTGCACATGACATAACACAGTGTATCCATTTTATCTGGAGTGCCTATACATTAAATTTCACTAATCAGTGCTGGTTACTGTACAAAAAACAAACACATTAACACATTGTGACACAAACAGTGTAGATGAAAAATACAGCCAATTGACTCTTTATTGCCCATTAGCTAGTGGTTATTTCCTGGCTTTTAATCCTGTGATTTACACAGTTGAGTAAATTGGATGCAGTTTCATTTCTCCAGGAAAGTATAATATTGTAATGAACACAAAGTAGAAAGAAAGTAACAATTTGTTTCCCTGGTAAGAAGTTGTGTTTGTACAGTCTTCACATTTAGATTACATTTCTGGTGTCGTAATTATCTATTCTACAAATAAATACACAATAAACATATATCTGGAAGTAACATCAACAAAAACATATTTACTTTAACCCCTTCCCTCTTTGGCCACTTTTGACCTTCCTGACGGAACCTCATCTTTTTTCAAATCTGACATGTTTCACTTTATGTAGTAATAACTTTGGAATGCTTTTACCTATCCAAGCGTTTCTGAGACTGTTTTCTCGTGACACATTGGACTTTATGTTACTGGCAAAATTTGCTCGATACATTCAGTAATTACTTGTGAAAAACACCAAAATTGAGCAAAAAATTCAAAAAATTAGCAATTGCTTGTAAGACAGGTAGTTATATCACGCAAAATAGTTGCTAATTAACATACCCCATATGTCTACTTTAGATTGACATCGTTTTTTGAACATCCTTTTATATTTCTAGGATGTTAAGAGGCTTAGAACTTTAGCAGCAAATGCTCACATTTTCAAGAAAATTTCAAAAGGCTATTTTCAAGGACAAGTTCAGTTGTGAAGTGGCTTTTAGGGCCTTATATATTAGAAACCCCCAATAAGTCACCCAATTTTAAAAACCCCTCAAAGTATTCAAAACAGCATTTAGAAAGTTTAACCCTTTAGACATTTCACAGGAATTAAAGCAAAGTAGAGGTGAAATTTATCAATTTCATTATTTTTTTTGTAGAAATTTATATTTAATCCATTTTTTTTGTAAAACAGAAACTTTTAGCAGAGAAACACAACTCAATATTTATTCCCCAGATTCTGCAGTTTTTAGAAATATCCCACATGTGGCCCTAGTGTGGTAATGGACTGAAGCACAGGCCTCAGAAGCAAAGGAGCACCTAGTGGATTTTGGGCCTCATTTTTATTAGATAATATTTTAGGCACCATGTCAGGTTTGAAGGACTCTTGCGGTGCCAAAACAGGGTAAATCCCCTAAAAGTGACACCTTTTGGGAAACTAGACCCCTTAAGGACATTTTCTAGGGGTATAGTGAGCATTTTGACCCAACGCGGTTTTGGCAGAAATTATTGGAAATAGGTCGTGAAGATTAAAATCTACATTCTTTCAAAGAAAATGTAGGTTTAGCTAATTTTTTCTCATTTCTACAATAACTAAAGGAGAAAAAGCACCACAACATTTGTAAAGCAATTTCTCCAGAATAAAACAATACCCCACATGTGGTCATAAATGGCTGTTTGGATACACAGAAGGGCTTAGAAGGTAGAGCGCCATTTGGCTTTTGGAGCTCAAATTTAGCAGGAATGGTTTGCGGAGGACACGTCACATTTGCAAAGCCACTGAAGGACCAAACCAGAGAAAATGCCCAAAAAGTTACTCCATTTAGGAAACTACACCCCTTGAGGAATTTATATAGGGCTGTAGTAAGCATTTTGACCCCACAGGTGTTTCATAGATTTTATTAGAATTGGGCTGTGAAAATTAAAACAATCCTTTTTCTTCAATAAGACGTAGCTTTAGCTAAAAATTTCTCATTTTCTTAACAAATAACGGGAAAAAAAGAACCACAACACTTGTAAAGCAACTTCTCTGGAGTACGGAAATACCCCATATGTGGTCATAAACTGCTGTTTGGGCACCCTGTAGGGCTCAGAAGGGAAGGAGCGCCATTTGGCTTTTGGAGTACAGATTTTGCTGGATTGGTTTCTGGTCGCTATGTCGCATTTGCAAAGTCCCTGTCGGACCAAAACAGTAGAAACCCCCCAAAAGTGACCCTATTTTGGAAACTACACCCCTCAATGTATTCACCTAGGGGTGTTTGTAGTTAACCAAACAGGTGTTTTAAAGAAATTAGTGTGCACTCGATGTTGCAGAGTGAAAATGGGATTTTTTCCATACATATGCCAATATGTGGTGCCCAGCTTGTGCCACCATAACAAGACAGTTCTCTAATTATTATGCTGTGTTTCCCAGTTTTAGAAACACCCTACATGTGGCCCTAATCTTTTGCCTGGACATTTGACAGGGCACAGGAGTGAAAGAGTACCATGCAATGTTGAGGCCTAATTTGGCGATTTAAAAAGTATTGGATCACAATTGCAGAGGCTCTGATGTGAAATAATAAAAGAAACCCCTGAGAAGTGACCCCATTTTGGACACTACACCCCTCAAGGAATTTTATTAAGGGGTGTATTGAGCATTTTCACCTCACAGTTCTTTTCAGTAAATGATTGCGCTGCGGATGGTGGAGTCAAAATGAAACATTTTCCCCCTAGATATGCCATTTCAGTGGCAAATATGTCATGCCCAGCTTGTGCCACTGGAGACACACACCCCAAAAATTGTTAAAATGGTTCTTCCTGGTATGGCGATGCCATATATGTAGAAGTAAACAGCTGTTTGGGCACACTGTAGGGCTCAGAAGGGAGAGGGGGCGCTATTTGGCTTTTGGAGCGTGGATTTTGCTTGGTAGTAGTTTTGTTTGGAGTTTTCTGGTATTTCAGTTTATAATGTGGGGACATATGTAAGCTGGGCAGAGTACATCATGGGCATAGTCAGGTGGTAATAATGGGGTAAAAAAAAGAATAAAATAATCCATAGATGTGTGTTATGCTGTGACATAATCCTTTCTGCACAGGACAGTGTCGCACTAATAAATGGTCCTTACTTATTCCCCTTTTGGTCCACGCTCCGCACCTTTGAAAATTGGGGAATTTTGCTTGGAAAGCGCTGTCCTGGTATAATAAGGGCGCCGTCGCTTCCAGCAGATATGTTTGTGCCCTACCCTTCATGGTTCCCTAATTTTAGGGCCTTGAAAAATCGTCTCTTGAAGCAGAAGAAATGTTCCCCTCGTGCCTGCACAACTGCATATTTTTTTATTTCCTGACTTATTGGAGCCTTAACTTATTTTATTTTTTCATAGTCATAGTGGTATGAGGGCTGTTTTTTTGCAGGAAGTGCTGTAGTTATTATTGGTACCATTTTGGTGTACAACTGACTTTTTGATCAATTTTTATCCTATTTTTTGAGAGGCAAGGTGACCAAAAAACAGCAATTCTGGCATAGTTATTTACTTTTACTTTGCGGGTCAGTCCGATTCCGGCGATATCTAATTTAAAGTACTTTTTTATGTTTTACAACTTATTGCACAATAAAATTACTTTTGTATGAAGAATGTATTTTTTCTGTCGTCATGTTGTGAGAACCATAACTTTTTAATTTTTTCATCGACGGAGCTGTATGAGGACTTGTTTTTTGCAAGACGAGCTATAGATTTTATAGGTACCATTTTTGGATACATGTGACTTATTGATCACTTTTTATTTACATTTTTGTAGGGCAAAGTGACCAAAAAACAGAAATTCTGGAATTGTTTTTTTACGGGTTTTTTTACGCCATTCACCGCGTGGAATAAATAACATAATATTTTTATAATTCAGGCCATTGGGGTCGCGGTGATACCAATATGTATGGTTTATGTAATGACGGGGGTAGGGAAACGGACAAGTGAGCCCTAATCTACCCGCCTCTCTGTCCCTGCCTACTTGCAATGACCCGCCCTAGGCGACGGGGTACAACTGGGCGGCGGTCCCTATGCTCAGTAAGTGCACGAGACAAACAGACAAGGGAACACAAAGCAAAGGGAAAGGGGCAGTTGCCCACGGCAACACCGTGAACAACAAGAGTGGTGAGCGAGCCGAGTCAAAACAGGAGTGCACGAGGTACCAAACGCAGAGCAGGAGAGTAGTCAGTAAGCCAGGGTCAGTATGGAGCAGGATCAAATAGTTAGAAGCTGTAGCTGGGCCAGGAAACCACACGAGAAGAATCACAAGCAAAGGAGGAACAGGAAAGGCAGGTATAAATAGACAGAGGGCGGGAGCTAGCTCCGTCTGGCCAGGCTGCGATAGGCTCTCCCACTACTAAGCCTGCCATCCTGAGTGGTGGAAGCTGGAGTCAGTCTCAGAGACATAGACTCAGGTGCAGACTGATTACCTATGGGAGTATACACAGAAGTTGTGCCTGGCAGATCCTTTACAGTACCCCCCCCTTTTATGAAGGGCCACCGGACCCTTTCTAAGTGGACCTGGTTTATTGGGGAAACGAAGGTGGAACTTCCTGACCAATACCCCAGCATGAACATCCCGGGCGGGTACCCAAGTCCTCTCCTCAGGCCCGTATCCTCTCCAATGGACCAGGTACTGGAGGGAGCCTTGGACCATCTTGCTGTCCACAATCTTGGCCACCTCGAATTCCACCCCCTCAGGGGTGAGAACGGGAACCGGAGGTTTCCTCGAGGGAGCCAAGGACGGGGAGCAGCGTTTAAGGAGGGAGGCAAGAAAAACACGTTGTGTATTCGAAAAGATGGGGGCAACTCCACTTGGAAGGAGACAGGATTGAGGACTTCAATGACCTTCTACGGCCCAATAAACAGGGGAGCAAACTTCTTGGACGGGACCTTAAGGCGCAAGTTCCTAGACGATAACCACACCAGATCCCCGACCATAAACAAGGGGTTAGCAGAACGTCTTCTATCAGCCTGAGTTTTTTGTACGCTCTGGGACGCCTCTAGGTTCTTCTGAACCTGGGCCCAGACTGTGCAGAGTTCCCGATGAACGACCTCTACCTCGGGATTGTTGGAACTACCAGGTGAAAGGGAGGAGAACCGTGGATTAAACCCAAAATTACAGAAAACGGGGAGACCCCTGACGAGTTACTGAACCGGTTATTAAGGGAAAATTCGGCGAGGGGAATGAATGAGACCCAATCATATTGACAGTCAGAGATAAAACACCTTAAATATTGTTCTAGAGATTGATTAGTCCTCTCAGTTTGGCATTTAGTTTCAGGATGGAAAGCAGAGGAGAAGGACAGATCAATCTCCAACTTTTTACAGAAGGCTGTCCAAAACAATGAAACAAATTGTACCCCTCTGTCCGAAACAATATTGACAGGGACCCCATGGAGATGCAGGATGTGTTTGACAAACAAGGTAGCTAACGTCTTGGCGTTGGGTAGTTTCTTGAGGGGCACAAAGTGGCACATCTTACTGAAGCGGTCTACTACCACCCACACCACCGACTTGCCTTGAGATGGAGGCAAATCGGTGATAAAATCCATGGAGTTATGGGTCCAAGGTCTCTGGGGAATGGGCAAAGAATGTAGTAAGCCCGCAGGTCGGGACCTGGGAGTCTTGGACCTAGCACAAACCTCACAAGCGGCGACGTAGGCCTTAAAGTCTTTAGGCAACCCAGGCCACCAATAGTTTCTGGCAATGAGGTGTTTGGTACCCAGGATGCCTGGATGACCAGATAGTGCGGAGTCATGATTTTCCCTAAGTACCCTTAGCCGGTATTGCAGGGGAACAAACAGCTTGTCCTCAGGAAGGTTCCCGGGAGCTGAACCTTGATCAGCCGCAATTTCAGAGACTAAATCAGAATCAATAGAAGAAATGATTATACCTGGATGCAAAATACAAGCAGGATCTTCCTCCGAAGGAGGGCTGGCCATGAAGCTACGCGACAGTGCATCGGCCTTAATATTTTTAGACCCAGCCCTATAGGTAACCAAAAAGTTGAATCTGGTAAAAAAATAGCGCCCATCGAGCTTGTCTCGGGTTTAGCCTCCGGGCAGATTCTAGGAAAACCAGATTCTTGTGGTCGGTAAGGACCGTTACCTGGTGCCTAGCCCCCTCCAGGAAGTGGCGCCACTCTTCAAATGCCCATTTAATGGCTAAGAGTTCGCGGTTGCCAATATCATAGTTACTCTCAGTGGGCGAAAACTTCCTGGAGAAGTAGGCACAGGGGCGGAGATGGGTGAGGGACCTGGTACCCTGGGACAAGACAGCCCCCACTCCCACCTCGGATGCGTCAACTTCCACGATAAATGGCTCCATTTGGTTGGGCTGAACCAGCACCGGGGCCGAGATAAAGCACTTCTTAAGGACCTCAAAAGCCTGGACAGCCTCAGGAGGCCAGTGGAGGAGATCAGCATCTTTCCGAGTGAGGTCCGTAAGAGGCTTAGCGATGACCGAGAAGTTAGCAATAAATCTCCTGTAATAATAAGCGAACCCCAAAAAACACTGTAACGCGTTCAGGGAGGCAGGTTGGACCCATTCCGCCACAGCCTGGACCTTGGCGGGGTCCATGCGGAATTCATGAGGAGTGAGGATTTGACCCAAAAATGGTATCTCCTGTACCCCAAACACACATTTTTCGGTTTTCGCAAACAGTTTGTTTTCCCGAAGGACCTGGAGCACCTTCCTGACATGCTCAATGTGGGAGGACCAGTCCTTGGAAAACACAAGTATGTCATCAAGGTACACTACAAGAAATACCCCCAGGTAATCTCCCAAAATCTCATTTATGAAATTCTGGAAGACCGCAGGACCATTATACAACCCAAAGGGCATGACGAGGTATTCGAAATGACCTTCGGGTGTGTTAAACGCAGTCTTCCACTCATCCCCCTCTTTGATGCGGATAAGGTTATATGCCCCCCCGTAGATCAAACTTAGAGAACCATTGGGCCCCCTTAACCTGATTAAAGAGATCAGGAATCAAAGGAAGGGGATACTGGTTCCTTACAGTGACCTTATTCAAGTTACGGTAGTCAATGCATGGCCTAAGACCACCATCCTTCTTCCCTACGAAGAAGAAGCCAGCACCTACCGGAGAAGTAGAGGGGCGAATGTAACCCTTGGCCAGGCATTCCTGGATATACTCTCTCATGGCTTCACGTTCGGGACAAGAAAGATTAAATATCCTACCCTTAGGAAGCTTAGCTCCTGGTACCAATTTGATAGCGCAATCGTATTCTCTATGAGGAGGTAACACTTCGGAGGCCTCCTTAGAGAAAACATCAGCGAAGTCCTGAACAAACTCAGGTAGCGTGTTCACCTCCTCAGGGGGAGAAATAGAATTAACAGAAAAACATGACGTCAAGCATTCATTACATCATTTGGTAAGCTCCCCAGTATTCCAGTCAAACGTGGGATTATGCAACTGCAACCAGGGAAGGCCTAAAACCAAATCGGACGATAATCCTTGCATCAACAGTACAGAGCACTGCTCCAAATGCATGGAGCCAACAAGGAGTTCGAAAACAGGGGTATGCTGTGTAAAATAACCATTAGCAAGAGGAGTGGAGTCGATACCCACTACCGGGACTGGTTTAGGCAAATCAATCAAAGGCATAGCTAGAGACATAGCAAATTCCACAGTCATGATATTAGCAGAAGACCCTGAATCCACGAAGGCACTGCCGGTAGCAGACCTACCACCAAATGAGACCTGAAAGGAAAGCAAGATTTTATTACGTTTCATATTTACGGGAAAAACCTGTGCGCCCAAGTGACCTCCCCGATGATCACTTAGGCGCAGAAGTTTTCCGGCTGCTTATTCTTACGCCTAGGACAGGTGTTCACTTGATGCTTGTCATCCCCACAATAGAAGCAGAGACCATTCTTCCTGCGGAACTCTCTACGTTGTCGGGGGGACACGGAGGCCCCGAGTTGCATAGGTACCTCCGAGTCTTCCGTGGAAGAGCGAAGCAACGGGACCTCGGGAGGCATCATGGGGGAGTCAGAGGGGAAAACACAAAAACGTTCAAGCTGTGGTTCCCTGAGACGTCCATCAGGTCGTACCGCTAAAGCCATAACCTGGTCTAGGGAGTCAGAAGAGGGATAGCTAACTAGCAGGTCTTTCAGGGCTTCGACAGACCCAACCTAAACTAGCACCTTAAGGCAGGGTCATTCCACCGAGAAGCTACGCACCACTTCCTAAAGTCAGAACAATACTCCTCAACAGGTCTCTTACCCTGACGTAAGGTCACCAGCTGACTCTCGGCAAAGGCAGTCCTGTCAGTCTCGTCATAAATGAGTCCGAGAGCAGAAAAGAAACGATCAACGGAGGAAAGTTCAGGGGCGTCAGGAGCCAAGGAGAAGGCCCACTCTTGGGGCCCTTCCTGGAGCCGGGACATAATTATACCCACCCGCTGGCTCTCAGAACCTGAGGAATGAGGCTTTAAGCGAAAGTAGAGCCTACAACTCTCCCGAAAGGAGAGAAAAGTCCTCCGGTCCCCTGAGAACCGGTCAGGCAACTTGAGGTGGGGTTCAAGAGGTGAGGTGAGGGGCACTACCATGGTAGCGTCAGGCTGGTTGACCCTCTGAGCCAGGGCCTGGACCTGTAGGGAGAGACCCTGCATTTGCTGGGCCAGGGTCTCAAGGGGGTCCATAGTAGTGTCAGGGAGCAGGGTAGACTAGGTATATGGGCTTGTGATTATGTAATGACGGGGGTAGGGAAACGGACAAGTGAGCCCTAATCTACCCGCCACTCTGTCCCTGCCTACTTGCAACGACCCGCCCTAGGCGACGGGGTACAACTGGGCGGCGGTCCCTACGCTCAGTAAGTGCACGAGACAAACAGACAAGGGAACACAAAGCAAAGGGAAAGGGGCAGTTGCCCACGGTAACACCGTGAGCAACAAGAGTGGTGAACGAGCCGAGTCAAACCAGGAGTGCACGAGGTACCAAACGCAGAGCAGGGGAGTAGTCAGTAAGCCAGGGTCAGTATGGAGCAGGATCAAATAGTTAGAAGCTGTAGCTGGGCCAGGATACCACACGAGAAGAATCACAAGCAAAGGAGGAACAGGAAAGGCAGGTATAAATAGACAGAGGGCGGGAGCTAGCTCCGTCTGGCCAGGCTGCGATAGGCTCTCCCACTCCTAAGCCTGCCATCCTGAGTGGTGGAAGATGGAGTCAGTCTCAGAGACATAGACTCAGGTGCAGACTGATTACCTATGGGAGTATACACAGAAGTTGTGCCTGGCAGATCCTTTACAGTTTATTTATTTTAATGATAAAGGACTTGATAAGGGAAAATGGGCGATTGTGTTTTATTTTATTACTTGAAACTTTTATTATATTTTTTAAAACATTTTTCACATGTTTTACACTTTGTTTTTTACACTTTTATTTAGTCCCACTAGAAGACTTGAAGATCCAACTGTCAGATGGTTTTTTTCTAATACATTGCACTGCCTATGTAGTTCAATGTATTAGATCTGTCAGTCATTCCCTCACAGCAAGCTGATTAGGCTTTGCCTCTGGGCGGGGCCTAATTGGCTTCCGTAATGGCAGAGCAGGAGGCCATTGTTAGGCTTCCTGTTGCCATAGCAGCAGTCGGCAGCCCTGCGATTGCAGGGCAGAGTTGCCGATCTGCTGCCAACCACTAAGATGCAGCGATCGCTTTCGATCACTGCATCTAAGGGGTTAATGCAGGGATCGGAGCTAGCTCTGGTCCCTGCCGTTAGAGGTGGATGTCAGCTGTAACATCAACCACTGAGGACGCCGGCTCATCTCCTGAGCCAGCACCATCTTGCCAAAGGCTACGGAAGTATTTTAGGCCCCGCCTTCGGCCAGGGCCTGGAATGTTTCCATACTAGGCAGACCGGGGGCCACTATATTTTATTGCTGGGGTGTCGATGAGCTGCAAACAGCTTAAATGCAGCGACCTCTTTTGACTGAAGCATTTAAGGCGTTAATAGCGGGGATCAAAGTTAACTTCGGTCCCTGCCATTACAGCAGGGTGTAAGCTGTAAAATACAGCTGACATTCGGGGGTGATGGCACCGACTAAGTATACGACAATTTGCGGGAAGCACTGGCTTTCCATGATGTATACTTGCAACAACTGTCGGGAAGGTTAAAGAAAGGAAAAAACAAGTACAGTAAGAATAAGTTCACACTATATATGTTAGTATACATTTACCTCTAGTCCGTCACTGGAAGAGGATCGAAACATTAAACTGGAAGCAATGGTTCCGTTAGAATTACCATTAATTTCAATGGTAATTCTTTTGTTTTAATTGCTTTTTTTTGGACGCTAATAAAAGTGCAGTCTGCAGAACTTTTGTTTCTGTGAAAAACAACAAAAACCTAGTGAACGGAGACAAACAGAAACCAACTGAAACAAAAGAATTACCATTGAACCATTGCTTTCCGTTTAATGTTTTGATCCTCTCTTCCTCTGACGGAAGAGAGGTACACGTATACTAACGCTAGTGTGAACTTAGCTTAATACAACCAGTAAGCACCATGCAGCTTTATTGAACATTGCTATATGAAACATTTACTCCTGAAATTACTACTCTTCATCTGCATTTTACTTCAAACACAAAACTACAGACCCAAAATCTATAGAATTGACAAAACACATATCCACATTTAGGATTTTCCAGACTTGTAAAAAAAAACAGAAAAGCCATATGTGTTAAAATGATAAACAATAAATAATTATTTACACATATTTCAAATCGTCTGGCACTCCAGTGACAATGGCTCCTTTGCCCCCTGGCATTCCTTGTTTATACTTGTGTGGCCAGTGATGGGCTGCCATGGTCACGTGTCAGGACAATATATCCTTGCGACAGCAGTCTAAACAGGGACTGGCTGGAGAACAGGGTGACTTGGGAAATGAAAAGTGACATAATTTTTTGTTTTGTTTGAAAATATATTCAATGTATTTTAAAATGTTTCTCTTCCTTCAGCACTTATGAGCGCTTATATTGACCTAAGGCTTCTTATCTAAACAGCCTGAGATTAGGAATGTTACCTGTGTTATTACCTTCAGTTTTTTCTTTCTTCATACAGCCATTAGCCAATAAAATAACCCAACCAGATATTAAAGGTATTAGGTCAAATCCTATTGTATGCAAATAATGTATTACTAAAGTGCAAACATCTTTTTATGCAGTCATGGAAGAAGTGCTCATATCTATGGTCCCATAGTATACATTAGATATACTAAAAATCAGTTTTACTTCTTATAAAGGTTAATTCAAAGTTTGAGAAAACTATTGAAACGACTTTATCATCATAGTGAATGGATTTGGGTTGACTAACCTAATAAATATTTTGACTAAGTATGAGACCCCTATAGTTGGCCAACTTCTGCTATGTGGTATTTTTAGTGGATTTTCTTTAATAAACTCATGGTCTACTTGGTTATGATCTATATGTGTTTTATGGGTACTTCCTGCCCATGTCCGTGCATGGAGGATTCCTTGTCAGGGAGCGACTTCTAGTGCGCTGTTTTTTTTTTAATGCACATAACAAGTATTGTACTTTTTCATACATGCGCTTCCTGTTTAGATTCTTTGGCATTTTTTAGTTTAAAAAACAAAATCGCTGGATTTTTTTTTAGTCTTTCAAACTGACGTCCAGTTCTTGTTTGTTTGTATTCATCAGCCTTCCCCCCATCATTGCTAATGTGTCTACCCTTCTCTCTGCCCTATATGCCCTACTGTATATGATTGGACATTGATCATAGTATGCACATCACAGAAAACCCATTCAACATAAAAAACATAATCTATCATTAAGAAAATGGTCTTGGATTTCTCCCCCCTTTTCTTCTTGGGAGTGTGCAGAGAAGGCGTAGCTAAGGGTAAATCTCAATAGCACCGGAAGAATTCAGAAGTGATAAGAATGCTGGGATATATCATTTCTGCAGAAGTTTAGTCCAATCCCAGATAAACAAACAACACTCACAAATATAGATTTTTCGTAGATCAAAATATATCAGCACAAGGGAAAGATCTCTATTCCCTGTTACTGTGCAAACAGGTATTTAGCCATTTTTAATATCTCCTGTAATGTCATCGAGATCTTAATACTGCCTATTTCTTTTATACATTTAAAGGGCAATACAAATAAAAGTACTACAAAAAAAAAAAAGAAGAACTATTTCAAGCATTCGTCTGGTCAGTAATGCAGACCCTATTTAAGAGAACTATATAATGGAGAGGGAGAACTGTGCTGCCAGAGAATTGGGGTGTGCGCTGTCAGAGGGTGGGAGTGGTTACATGTGGTGCCAGTGGGGGGGGGGGGGGGGAGTGATGTGATGCCACTGGGTTTTGTTGGGCTATAAAAGGATATGTTTACGCAGCAAACTCGAGAGACAAGTCATAACTAGTAGAAGCTTTTATGTAGGTCTTGGGCCACAGGGAGCATGGAAATGATTACAATCAACATTTACATCAACCTTGAGGCCAGGAGTTAATTATTCTTAATTCCGTTATTTAGATACTGTATGGTGGCCTTATATTGACACTTATTTGAAGACTGTATTTTGGTATTATGTATGCATTGAATTGCAGTGTTTATACGCTATGGAAGTATTATTGGTGCACTGTATGGCAGTATTATTTGAGCACTGAATGGAAATATTAGTTATGCATGGTGTAGTGCTGTAGTGCTATTTTTTGACCATAGAGGATATACAGATCTATAGCAAGACTAAATAATGCTGCTCTTTCCTTTGTCAAAATGGCCCCAAAAAAACACAAAAAAACATGAATATAAAAACGTTATTTAAAAAAAAAAAAAAATTATCTACATTTATGCATGAAATCAGAACCCAGTATCTTAAAGCAAAAACAGCAATGGATTCGACCAAAAGACAAATCAAAACCCAGTGGTCTGCACACATATCTTGTTGCATCTGTTATTGCAAATCTTACCGGATAGATGTTCCTCAGGAAAACTCTTGGAGTGGATAAGTCTTTACACCGTACTACCCTGTGCGAACCTGGCCTTATTCAATATACACATAGATGAAATAGCACAGGAAGATAAAAAGCAGCTTAATCACATTATAATTGTAGTGCAAGATGAAGATAGCTGTAAACTGACATTCATTTGAATCTGAGATTTGTGCACTTAAATTTGGCTCTCTGTCTGAAAAACCTATCCAAGTCAGACAGAAAAAGGATGGGCTTTATTGCAAACATTATAATTAGGACCATTATGGATAAATACATACACAGTTCCAAAACGCTTTTTTTAAGGGCTAAATGTGAAAAACTTGTATTCTGCAAATTGCATTCAAGAATAAATGTTGGGATTCAGATCTTCCCTCTTACTAAATTTTTTTTATACCCTTTAACATTTGAAAATGGAATGGCACAACCAACTACCACCAACATTTGACACGCATACTATATTGTATATAGACCTACTACAGCAGTGTATATATACTAGTAGATTCAATAAAGAATATAGTGCACTATGTGCTCAGTTATTGAGTTTAGAAGTTTCAGTTTCCCTCATTGCAAACAGGGGAATAAAATCAAGCACACAGCCATGCAATCTCCATAGACAAACATTGCTTGTAGTATGAATCATACTGAAGAGCTCAGTGACTTTAAATACAGTACTGTCATAGGATGCCACCTTTACCAGAAGTCAGTTTCTTATATTTCTGATCTGCTAGATCCACCAATTGTATGTGCTATTATTATGAAGTGCAAGCACTTAGGAGGAGTAACAGCAGCCACAAAGAGGGTACACCACACAAACTCACAAAATAGGGCCCATGAGTGCAGAAACGTGTGTCGTGCAAAAATGGCCTGTCCTCTTTTGCATCACTACGGAGTTCCAAACTGCCTCTGAAAGTGAAATCAGCACAATAACTGTATCAGGGGCTTAAAGGGAACCTGTCACCAGCATTTTAGCTATAAAGCCAGCAATACCTGGTGAAATTGGGTGAAAAATCATTGTCATCTAAGCTATAAATATGTTCTAAGTAAGCTCTGTAGCTTTAGTATTCCGTTTTTCAGTGGTCCCACGCCGTATGCAAATGAGCAGAAAAGAGTCAAATCTTCATCTGAAAAGAGTCAGATTTTCATTCCTCCAGCATCTCAGAGTGGACTCCACCTCCTTCTTTTTGATTGCTAGCTCCTTAGCCAGTCTGGGCCGGACAGGTGGTGGCAGTGGGCGTGGTTAAGAAGCTGCATCCCAGAGGGAAAAAAAAATTACCATAAAAGGCGGGAAAAGTTTAAACGACTATATTTACTGACAGATGAGGACTTCAGGAAAGAAGAGAACAGGAACGAACTCTGGACAGCTGCGGCCATTGAGGGGTCAGGTGAGTTTAACAGGTAAGATGTTGATGACAGGATCCCTTTAATGAAATAGGTTTCCATGGTCGAGCACAATAACTATATCGGGGGCTTAATGAAATGGGTTTCCATGGTCGAGCATCTGCACACAAGTCTTAGATTACCAAGTACAATGCTAAGTGTTGGTTGGAGTGGTACAAAGCACGCCTTTACTGGACAGTGGAAACGTTCTCTGGAGCAATTAATTACATTCCACTATCTGGCAGACTGATGGATGAATACGGGTTTGTCGGATGGCATGAGAACGCTACCTATTAGAATGCATAGTTCCTACTGTAAAATTTGGTGGCAGAGGGATAATGGTCTGTGACTGACTTTTAGAGTTTTGGGCTAGGCTCCTTATTTTCAGTGAAGGGTAATGTTAATGCTACCAGCTTACAAAGACATTTCATACAATTGTATGCTTCCAACTTTGTGGCAACTGTTTGGGGAAGGCACTTTCCTGTTCCAACATGACTGTACGCCTGTGCACAAAGCAAGGTCCATAAACACATGGTTGGTTGAGTTTAGTGTGGAGGAACATGAGTGGCCTGTACAGAACCCTGATCTCAACCCCAACGAACACCATTGGGCATTCTTATTCACTTTACCCACCATTCCCTTAAGTACATATGTAAACCACACCAGAAACACAAATAGGAAAATTAAAGGGGAACATAGAACTACCTAATTACACCGCCATGAACAGATAGACACTCACTTTCTAAAAACTTGTACAGCTGTAAGCTACCACCATACAATCACCAATATAACCAGTAATACCGCCATACAGTGACCACTTAGTGGTCAGATACCAGTTCTACAATCGGGCAGAGTATTATCACATTGCAGACCATACAAAAGGATACAGCACTGATCAGATGCAGTTACAGGCGGAATACATAACAATTAAAGAGGATCTGTCACCTCTCCTGACATGCCAGTTTTAGTAAATTCTTTTATTACTTATGAAGTAACGATACTGGATCATCTTTTCTTAGAACTCTATATTGTGCCATTCCTCTGTTATTCCCCCTAGAAATGTATAAATAAATCCCCCTTGTCAAAGAACTGTATCCATACACACTGACAGTGTCCAATCATTGCTGTGTAGAGATACGTCCTATTGAAAAGAGGAATGGAAACACTCAGTTAGTACAATTAGGCCTGGGCTACAAAGAGGCTTTTTGTATCACTACTCATTACTTTTAATTATCGAAAGACAGCTCATATTCACAAGATAAGTGTAGATCTACAGTGAAGGAAATAAGTATTTGATCCCTTGCTGATTTTGTAAGTTTGCTCACTGTCAAAGACATGAACAGTCTAGAATTTTTAGGCTAGGTTAATTTTACCAGTGAGAGATAGATTATATTAAAAAAAAACTGAAAATCACATTGTCAAAATTATATATATTTATTTGCATTGTGCACAGAGAAATAAGTATTTGATCCCTTTGGCAAACAAGACTTAATACTTGGTGGCAAAACCCTTGTTGGCAAGCACAGCAGTCAGACGTTTTTTGTAGTTGATGATGAGGTTTGCACACATGTTAGATGGAATTTTGGCCCACTCCTCTTTGCAGATCATCTGTAAATCATTAAGATTTCGAGGCTGTCGCTTGGCAACTCGGATCTTCAGCTCCCTCCATAAGTTTTCGATGGGATTAAGGTCTGGAGACTGGCTAGGCCACTCCATGACCTTAATGTGCTTCTTTTTGAGCCACTCCTTTGTTGCCTTGGCTGTATGTTTTGGGTCATTGTCGTGCTGGAAGACCCAGCCACGAGCCATTTTTAATGTCCTGGTGGAGGGAAGGAGGTTGTCACTCAGGATTTGACGGTACATGGCTCCATCCATTCTCCCATTGATTCGGTGAAGTAGTCCTGTGCCCTTAGCAGAGAAACACCCCCAAAACATAATGTTTCCACCTCCATGCTTGACAGTGGGGACGGTGTTCTTTGGGTCATAGGCAGCATTTCTCTTCCTCCAAACACGGCGAGTTGAGTTAATGCCAAAGAGCTCAATTTTAGTCTCATCTGACCACAGCACCTTCTCCCAATTACTCTCAGAATCATCCAGATGTTCATTTGCAAACTTCAGATGGGCCTGTACATGTGCCTTCTTGAGCAGGAGGACATTGCAGGCACTGCAGGATTTTAATCCATTACGGCGTAATGTGTTACCAATGGTTTTCTTGGTGACTGTGGTCCCAGCTGCCTTGAGATCATTAACAAGTTCCCCCCGTGTAGTTTTCGGCTGAGCTCTCACCTTCCTCAGGATCAAGGATACCCCACGAGGTGAGATTTTGCTTGGAGCCCCAGATCGATGGCGATTGACAGTCACTTTGTATGTCTTCCACTTTCTTACTATTGCACCAAAAGTTGTCTCCTTCTCACCCAGCGTCTTACTTATGGTTTTGTAGCCCATTCCAGCCTTGTGCAGGTCTATGATCTTGTCCCTGATATCCTTAGAAAGCTCTTTGGTCTTGCCCATGTTGTAGAGGTTAGAGTCAGACTGCTTAATTGAGTCTGTGGACAGGAGTCTTTTATACAGGTGACCATTTAAGACAGCTGCCTTTAATGCAGGCACCAAGTTGATTTGGAGCGTGTAACTGGTCTGGAGGAGGCTGAACTCTTAATGGTTGGTAGGGGATCAAATACTTATTTCTCTGTGCACAATGCAAATAAATATATATAATTTTGACTATTCTGTTTTTTTTTTTACATAATCTATCTCTCACTGGTAAAATTAACCTAGCCTAAAAATTCTAGACTGTTCATGTCTTTGACAGTGGGCAAACTTACAAAATCAGCAAGGGATCAAATACTTATTTCATTCACTGTATAGTTAAAATTTATGAACAAGTTTCCATGTAGGCCATGCTTTATTGATATATTTCCGGGACGAATTATAGAGGATTGTGACAACACAGAGTTTTAAGTAAAGATGCTCCAGAATTGTTATCTCATGTGGAATTCAAGGATTTAGGGTATGTTCACACGTAAACTCAAAAACGTCTGAAAATACAAAGCTGTTTTCAAGGGAAAACAGCTCCTGATTTTCAGACGTCTTAAATGGCTATGTTCACACTGAGTATTTTGCCGAGTTTTTTGACGCGGAAACCGCGTCGCAAAACTCGGCAAAAACGGCCCTAAAATGCCTCCCTTTGATTTCAATGGGAGGCGTCGGCGTCTTTTTCCCGCGAGCAGTAAAACTGCCTCGCGGGAAAAAGAAGCGACATGCCCTATCTTCGGGCGTTTACGCCTCTGACCTCCCATTGACTTCAATGGGAGGCAGAGAAAGCGTATTTCGCTGTGTTTTATGCCCGTGGCGCTCAATGGCCGCGGGTGAAAAACGGCGTGAAAATCGCCGTGAAAATCGGCGTGCAGGGAGAGGAATATCTGCCTCAGACTTCCAAACGGAATTTTGAGGCAGATATTCCTCCTGCAAAATACTCAGTGTGAACATAGCCTAAGGCTATGTTCACACGGAGTATTTTGGGGGAGGAATATCTGCCTCAAAGCTCCAAACGGAATTTTGAGGCAGATATTCCTCCCCCAAAATACTCCGTGTGAATAGCAATGATCGCGCCGTTTTTCGCCCGCGGCCATTGAGCGCCGCGGGCAGAAAACACGCTTTCTCCTGCCTCCCATTGAAGTCAATGGGAGGTCGGAGGCGGAAGCGCCCGAAGATAGGGCATGTCGCTTCTTTTTCCCGCGAGGCAGTTTTACTGCTCGCGGGAAAAAGACGCCGACGCCTCCCATTGAAATCAATGGGAGGCGTTCTCGGGCCGTTTCTGCCGAGTTTTGCGACGCGGTTTCCGCGTCAAAAAACTCGGCAAAAGACCCCGTGTGAACATAGCCTTAAAGCTGAAAATAAAGCTTCTTTTAATTTGGAGCTTCTTTTCAGGCTTCATTTCGGCTGGGTTCACACAGAGTTTTTTGCAGGTGGAAAATCTGCCTCAAAATTCCATTTGGAAGTTTGAGGCAGATTTTCCTCTGCCTGCACACCGATTTTCACGGCGTTTTTCGCCCGCGGCCATTGAGCGCCGCAGGCATAAAATGATGTCAATGGGAGGTCAGAGGCGTAACCGCGCAAAGATAGGGCATGTCCCTTCTTTTTCCCGCGAGCCGGTTTTACCGCTCGCAGGAGAAAACCGCCTCCGCCTCCCATTGAAATCAATGGGAGGCATTTTCGGCCGGTTTTTGCAGAGTTTTGCGGCGCGGTTTCCGCGTCAAAAAATGAGTCAAGAAAACACTGTGTGAACCAAGCCCTCAGGCGTTTTTTGAGGCGTTTTTCATAGTGTTCAATGGAAAATCAGCTCCAAAAAACGCCTCAGGAAGTGACATGCTACTTCTTTTTACGGAGCGTCTTTTTACGCTCCGTTTTCTAAAACAGAGGCGTAAAAAGACGCCCCGTATGAACTAAATGCTGTTTTTCCCATTGATTTCAATGGGCAGATGTTTGTAGGTGTTCAGCTTCCATTTTTTCAGGCATTTTTCGAGGTATAAACGCCCCAAAATACGCCTGAAAACACTGCGTGTGAACATACCCTTACTATAAGACAAATGTCAGGAAAGGTGACGTTTTAGTTCCTTTTTTTTTTTACCATCCGACCTGGACCGCCATGATGACTTGTCCTGATGACTGCAGAGTTTGCCCTTAAAGGGGTTATCCGGGACTTTTAAAAATTTGCAGCAGGGCAGGGAAAGATATAAAGTAATATCATATATTCATCTCCTGAAGTGCCCCTTTCTCAAACGCTGAGGCCCCGTTCTCTGGCGCATTGGTCCCGGGAGCAACTGCAGAGGTCACATGCATCACCCAGTCCAGCAATGTATAGTTTATTATTACGTTATACCATTCCCTGTCCTGCTGCTGATTTTAAAAAGTCTTAGATCACGCCTTTATTAATCAGACCCCTTAAACTAATCAGACGCCCTTAATTATTTATACCCCTGACCAGACCCCAGATCAGACACTTAGGCTGGATTCACACGAGCACATTACGTCCGTAATGGACGGAACGTATTTCAGCCGCAAGTCCCGGACCGAACTCACTGCAGGGAGCCGGGCTCCTAGCATCATAGTTGTGTACGACGCTAGGAGTCACTGCCTCGCTGCAGGACAACTGTCCCGTACTGTAATCATGTTTTCAGTACGGGACAGTAGTTCCATGGAGAGGCAGGGACTCCTAGCATCGTACATAACTATGCTGCTATGAGCCCGGCTCCCTACAGTGTGTTCGGTCCGAGACTTGCGGCCGAAATACGTTCCGTCCATTACGGACGTAATGTGCTCGTGTGAATCCAGCCTAATGCTCACTGGCTCTAGTTTCCGCTTTTCAGCTGCAGGCACCACTCGCCACACACTACAGCATCCAGTAGGAAGTAGTGTTGGCCGTTCCACAGCATCAGGACCCAAAGCGACTGCTCCAGGAACAGAAGGGGACGAGGAAGGTAAGTATACAGAAATTGTAATCCAATAAATTGCGAACATTAAAATAAGTAGGCAATGTGCTCTGGGTGAGGGGGCAATTGCACCTATGCGTCCCCTAATTCCACCCCTTATTTTAAACACCGATTGCGAGCAAGACCTACTTGTCCAACATTTTGGAATGGCATGTCCAGCAAGATCAAATAGGTGTGATGGTAAGGTTTCCACATACTGTATAGTGTGTATGGCGGTAGTGGAAATTTTATCAGCATATAGAATCAGTGCAGCAGTGTCTGTATACTGGTATATACATATAGCTGTGCTGAATGTAACATACCAGAGCAGCAATCTGTAAAGCTTTCAATGAGTCTGTATATTATACAGCAATTCCCTATTACCCCCCTACACTACCCATGTGCATTCTGTCAGCAATGATAGGAGATTGGCTGTCATAAAGCCTTTTAGAACATCACAAAAGAGAGCACAGCAGCAGAAAACAGCATCAGTATTCTGCTGACAGTGCTGGCAGAGCAGCAGCCAGGAGTTTGTATTCCTATTACCTGCTATTACCTGCTCTCCTATATTACTGGAATTACTCTTAGGGTATGTGCACACGCTAACTGCATTTACGTCTAAAATTACGGAGCTGTTTTCAGGAGAAAACAGCTCAGTCTTTTCAGTTGTAATTGCTCGTACTCTCATTTTGCGAGGAGTCTTCGACGGCCGTAATTGTGAGCTGTTCTTCATTGGAATCAATGAAAAACGGCTCAAATTACGTCCAAAGAAGTGTCCTGCACTTCTTTGACGAGGCTGATATTTTACGCGTCGTCGTATGACAGCTGTCAAACGACGACGCGTAAATTACAGGTCGTCGGCACAGTACATCGGCAAACCCATTCAAATGAATGGGCAGATGTTTGCCGACGTATTGGAGCCGTATTTTCAGGCGTAAATCGAGGCATAATACGCCTCGTTTACGCCTGAAAATAGGTCGTGTGAACCCAGCCTAACAGTGACTACAGTTGCTTTATCTCTGGTGTAAAATATTCATATGACTATAGAAACATAATACTGTATATATCAATTATACCATTTGCCTAATTATTCAGGAAAAACAAACTAAAAAATAAATTGTCTTGGCTCAGCTCTGCATGATTAGAAAGCCTATATGAAGAGAATCCATGTCGAGTACTTATTTCAACTATTTACATCTAAGAACTGGCATTGGAAATAATGACTTACAATATGCAAATACATTCCATGAATCACCGAGCTGCACATAGACTAAGGAAAAGCCAGTCAACTGCTTCCTAGAAGAAGGCTAAAAGCTTACTACTAATGTGTTTCTATTTATAGAGGCTGTCAATGGGCAAAGGCTGTATCCATCTATAAGATAGACTGGGGAGGAATATTATGCCTTATGATGTTTTATTCACAAAGCACCAAAATAGCTGTCAGGCTGTAAAAGTGGACATGCATGTAGTGCAGATATGGTCCCCTAAAGCTGATTGATCCATGGCTGAGGGGGCTGCTTTGCTTTTATAACTGCATCCACACGTGGCTATAAAGAGTGGTATAAATGGCTATTAACGTAGGCATGTAGAGGAAGTACACTTTGATTTCTATATTTTAAGGTTAGATCTATATTTACATAACTTTAAGCTCCTGGGTCCTAATACGAAATCTGTAACAGGTTCCCCACCTACCATGTGCCATTTATAATACTGGTGTCTTCTAATATGGAGGGACTTTTGGTCCTCCTCAAGAACCAGGGCCCAGGTGTGACTGCTACCTCTGCACCATTATAGCCATGCTCTTTTCTACGGTATATTATTACAACTTTATTGCATCCATTTAATTTGTTACTACGAGTTATCCAATATTTTTTTTCTTAGCTTGGTTCTACTGTATCTAATTCATACAATAAATTGTATTGAGTGCCATGTATTAACCACATCCCGAAGTTTGATGTATCCATCCGCCAAAGTCGGGTAGGGGAAGTTTGGAACTGGCTCACGGAGTGAACCCGCTCCATACGATGCCGGTGTCGGCTGTATGTTGCAGCCGACACTTCAGAGTAACGAGCAGGATCACGCTTTAGCGCGATGATGCTCGTTTAACTCATTAAATGCTGCAGTCAATAGCGACCGCAGCATTTAAATCATTAGAAAGAGGGGGGCGACCCCCTCTAACAGCTCATCGTGCAATGCAAACGAAGCCTGTCAGAATCACGATATACTGCAATACTGTACATTAGTATTGCAGTATATAGTGCAAGCAATCTAACGATCGCTGGTTGAAGTCTCCTAGGGGGACTAATAAAAAAAAGTAAAAATTTGTCAAATAAAGTTGTTGTTTTTTATGCAAAAAAAATATAAATAATTAAAAGTTAAAAAAAAAACCTTTTCCCATTTTCCCCCTAGAGCATAGTAAATAAATAAATAAACATAATTTGCATCACCACGTCCGTAAAAGTTTGAACTATTACAATATATCGATATTTAACTCGCACGGTGAACGCCGTAAAAAATAAATAAATTGTAAACGCCAGAATCTCTATTTTTTGGTCACCTCACCTCCCACAAAAAATGAAATAAAAAGTGATCAAAACGTCGCATGTACCCCAAAATGGGTATCATTAAAAACTACAGCTTATCCCGCAAAAAATAAGCCCTCAAACCACTTAATCGACGGAAAAATAAAAAAGTTATGGCTCTCGAAATTTGGCGACACAAAATAAATTGTATTTTTTACACTTAGGTTTTAAAAGTAGTAAAATATAGAAAAAACTATATATATTTGGTATTGTCATAATCGTATTCACTACAGGAATAAAGTTAACATGTTGTTTTAATTGGACAGTGAATTCCGTAAAAACAAAGCGCAAAAAACAATGGAGGAATCGCTGTTTTTTTCATTTTCTACACCACAAATAATTTTTTTCTCGTTTCCTAGTACATTATATGGCACAATAAATGGTGCTACGAATAACTACGACTCGTCCCGCAAACATCAAGCCCTCATAAGACTATATCGATGGAAAAATAAAAAAGTTATGGCTTTTGGAAAGTAGGGAGGAAAAAGCTAAAATTAAAATCTGAAAAATGGCTGCGGCGGGAAGGGGTTAATGATAAGATTGTCTTAAATGTTCTATTCCTTCTGCAGTTGATAGTCCAGCACTCTAAGGCCTCAACCACACTTCACTGATTTTCTTCAGTGTGCCATCCGTTTTTTTTAACAGATAGCACACTGACACATTTATTTCTATGGGACCATGCACACTTCCGTTATTGTTCCGTGTATCCGTTCCACAAATAATAGAACATGTCCTACTTATGTCCGTTTTTGCGGTTCCGTCTCGCCCATTGTAGCCTATGGGTCAGTCAAAATAACAGTCCGCACACGGAAGGCATCTGTGTGCGGTCCGTTACTTGCGGATGTGTTGCCAAGCAATGGCAGGGTAGGCCAAATTTCCCAGCATTGAACACAAGATGTAGGAGGCTGATCAGTATTGTGCATGACCATCCTGAATTGTGGGATACGCGGCCAGAATCATACCGTGACCGCTACAAAAAGGATTCTGCGTGGTAGGAAATTGGCAAGGAGCTATTGCAGCGTCATTGGGAGCAGGGAAATTGTGCACAGCGTCAGAAAATCAGTAAGTAAATGCCCACATTTACCTCTGCTGGACTTTTTAATTTATAACCTATTTTGAGATTAGGCCATTAATATCTGCTTCTCAGTGGTCAGACTTTACACAGCCGTGCAAATTACGTTTTTTAAAGGTGCCGCTGTTCTCGTGCGAGCGTTGCTTCTCTTTCAATGATTACCAGCTCCTTACTGTGATTCGGTAACACAATTGTAGCTGCAGTATACAGTATGCGCTGCTACAAGTGTGTCAGAGGTAAACGGAAAACTCCCAATCTCTAAAAGGGGGCATTTACGTTTATTTCAGCTCTATGAGGGTGACATGGCGGGATTTTGCAAAGGGGGCATTTACGTTTATGCTAGCTGTATCAGGGGTCATTATGTGTTCTTACCTTAACCTTAGTGACCGCCCCATAGTGTTTTTACGGCAGCCACTGACGGGCTTTATTCCGATGCAGTTGCCTTTTTACGGCGCTGCATCAGAATAAATAAACAGAGCAGGGAGCCGTTAAATCTCAGTCCTCTCAGCTACCAGAGGTAGCTGAGGGCTGGGAGCAGCACTGCTCGAACGGGTGAGATCGGTATCAGTACCGATCTCGCTCGTTTAACCCTTCAGATGCGGCGCTAAAATAGGGAGGGTGATCGCAGGGTGTCGGTGTCTTCTATGGCAGCCGGGGGCCTAATAAAAGCCCCCAGGTCTGCCTCAGTTAATGCCTGCTAGGCCATGCCAGAGGTGAACGCCGTAAAAAAATTAATAAAGAACAATGCAAAAATTGCTGTTTTCTGTGAATCCTGCCTTAAAAGTTTTTTTATAAAAAGTGATCAAAAAGTTGCATATACTCCAAAATGGTACCAATAAAAACTAGTTGTCATACAGCTACATACTGTGTAAAAGTAGTAAAACATACAAAATCTATATAAATTTGGTATAGTTGTAATCATAACAACCCGCTAAATAAAGTTTTTGTGTTATTTATACCACACGGTAAACGGCGTAAATTTAGGACGCAAAAAAGTGTGGCGAAATTGCTGTTTTTTTCTATTACCCCCCCCCCCCCCAAAAAAAACTTATTAAAAGTTAATAAACAAATTATACGAACCCCAAAACAAAATGGTGCTATTAAAAAACAGAACTTGTCTCGCAAAAACAAGCCCTTATACAGCTATGTCGACGCAAAAATATAAAAGTTATAGCTCTTGGAAAAATGTAAAAAATAGCTCAGTCACTAAGGTTTAAAATAGGCTGGTCATTAAATTGTTAAGGTGACAATCAGTCGTTCAAGAAATGCAGCGCCTCATATATGTGTCCTGGAGATTAATTCCAGGACACACACGGCCACCAGCAGACAGTTGAACGTGCTGATGGAAATACGACAAAAAAATATATATATTTTTCAGGGTGCTGCCACAGGTCCTGTTAGAGGATATGGAAATGCTCTTTAGAAGCCAGTTGGGAGACAATGGGTTTAACCCAATACCACCTCCTCCTCCTCGGTTTTTCTTCCACCATAGCAGACTGCTGCCCAAAGCATTGAGAAATAAGCCAGGCTAAAAGGACTAGTTTGGAGCACGTCTTTTCTGTCAAAAAGTCGCAGGAAAGTAAGCCAAGCAGAGGAATCTCAAACTGTTCTCTATGCTCTGAAAGCTACAGAAAACAGCGCCAGGACGATCATGTGACGTTCCTATGTGGATTCCCTTTGACATGTGACAAGTTGAACTCAATTTTACTTCCTTCCGTTTTTTTTTGCGGACCGTCAAATACAGACGACATATGGACGCAAAATATGGAGCAACGAAACAGATGCTGAGTGAACACGGAAACCATACGGATGTCAAAATGGACACACGGACCCATTGTTTACGGCTGTGAAAACGGTGAAGAATGTGTTCATGAGGCCTAAAAATGAAATAAGCCATGGTTAATGATCTCTGAAAGCCCAACCTGTCTGAAATGGTTTGCCCTTTACATATTTAGGGCATTTTGTTTTATAATAAATGCAAATACTGAAAAAGAAGAACCTGCTTGATTATTGGTTAACAGATTCAATGTCAATAAGTCAATGTTGTATAGGTTTATATGGGCAGAAACAGGAAATTGTAAATGGTTTTCCTACAATGTAATTGGTCCAAAACGGAGAAATTATTTTTTGATTCTCCTGTGTGGAGCAATATTATATGTGTATGTGTGTGTGTGTGTGTGTGTGTGTGTGTGTGTGTGTGTGTGTGTGTGTGTGTGTGTGTGTGTGTGTTTTTTTCTCTTACCATTATATTGTGTGGGGCAGCTGAACATGCGTGCAATGCACCTATGTACAAAAATGATTTGGTTCAGTATATTAGAAGATAGAAGTATATGATGCCTGTGCAACATGGTTGCCAATAGTCCAGAAATTAATCAATATACATTTTCTTTTACAATGGAAGTCAATAGGTAACATATGCAATTGTACAGCATACAGTTGCATATATTGGGCCCATATGTTTGGCATATACAGTGGAGGAAATAAGTATTTGATCCCTTGCTGATTTTGTAAGTTTGCCCACTGTCAAAGACATGAACAGTCTAGAATTTTTAGGCTAGGTTAATTTTACCAGTGAGACATAGATTATATTTAAAAAAAAACAGGAAATCACATTGTCAAAATTATATATATTTATTTGCATTGTGCACAGAGAAATAAGTATTTGATCCCCTACCAACCATTAAGAGTTCAGCCTCCTCCAGACCAGTTACACGCTCCAAATCAACTTGGTGCCTGCATTAAAGACAGCTGTCTTAAATGGTCACCTGTATAAAAGACTCCTGTCCACAGACTCAAGTAATCAGTCTGACTCTAACCTCTACAACATGGGCAAGACCAAAGAGCTTTCTAAGGATGTCAGGGACAATATCATAGACCTGCACAAGGCTGGAATGGGCTACAAAACCATAAGTAAGACGCTGGGTGAGAAGGAGACAACTGTTGGTGCAATAGTAAGAAAATGGAAGACATACAAAATGACTGTCAATCGACATCGATCTGGGGCTCCATGCAAAATTTCACCTCGTGGGGTATCCTTGATCCTGAGGAAGGTGAGAGCTCAGCCGAAAACTACACGGGGGTACTTGTTAATGATCTCAAGGCAGCTGGGACCACAGTCACCAAGAAAACCATTGGTAACACATTACGCCGTAATGGATTAAAATCCTGCAGTGCCCGCAAGGTCCCCCAGCTCAAGAAGGCACATGTACAGGCCCATCTGAAGTTTGCAAATGAACATCTGGATGATTCTGAGAGTGATTGGGAGAAGGTGCTGTGGTCAGATGAGACTAAAATTGAGCTCTTTGGCATTATCTCAACTCGCCGTGTTTGGAGGAAGAGAAATGCTGCCTATGACCCAAAGAACACCATCCCCACTGTCAAGCATGGGGGTGGAAACATTATGTTTTGGGGGTGTTTCTCTGCTAAGGGCACAGGACTACTTCACCGCATCAATGGGAGATTAGATGGAGCCATGTACCGTCAAATCCTGAGTGACAACCTCCTTCCCTCCACCAGGACATTAAAAATGGCTCGTGGCTGGGTCTTCCAGCACGACAATGACCCGAAACATACAGCCAAGGCAACAAAGGAGTGGCTCAAAAAGAAGCACATTAAGGTCATGGAGTGGCCTAGCCAGTCTCCAGACCTAAATCCCATCGAAAACTTATGGAGGGAGCTGAAGATCCGAGTTGCCAAGCGACAGCCTCGAAATCTTAATGATTTACAGATGATCTGCAAAGAGGAGTGGGACAAAATTCCATCTAACATGTGTGCAAACCTCATCATCAACTACAAAAAATGTCTGACTGCTGTGCTTGCCAACAAGGATTTTGCCACCAAGTATTAAGTCTTGTTTGCCAAAGGGATCAAATACTTATTTCTCTGTGCACAATGCAAATAAATATATATAATTTTGACAATGTGATTTTCTGTTTTTTTTTTTATATAATATATCTCTCACTGGTAAAATTAACCTAGCCTAAAAATTCTAGACTGTTCATGTCTTTGACAGTGGGCAAACTTACAAAATCAGCAAGGGATCAAATACTTATTTCCTCCACTGTATATGGTGTGTCAAGCCTTATTGTGATTGTAATTATCACCATTTTGCAGTTCACAGCACATGCGGATGATGCGTTTACATAACTATTCTGACATACAGACATATTTCTTATAATAATTATCATACGATTTTGGTTTTCCATATTGTCCACGAAAATGTTTTCTGTCTGTGATTTCCAAAAAAACAAATGGGGCTGGCAACTTTGTGGGAGATGTGAAGTCGTGTGTGGTTTCTTGAGGGAGAACATTTATTTTTATTTATAGAAAATGTCGTAAATGTTGAAAAGGACAGAAGACATATGATCGATGTAGAGGTATTTAAAGGAGACTCAAAGCTAAGCGTATGTCCCATTTTTCCTATCCAGATATGTAAACCTGTTTCCATGGTCTCATTAGAGGCTAGATCTGTTTTTAGCATCCTGTACAGTAGGTCAGCGAATTCTGACTACTTTCAAACCCCACTGCAAGCTCAAATCTCTAGTGCTGCTGTGTTTCATTCTCCATGAAGAAACCTCTCTCTCACGTATATTTATATTTTATATTATTTTTTATTATTATTTCATTTTAAATATTTATTTAAAATGGCATCATTTCCTGCCATTACATTTACGTTATCTGTAAACTATGTACTAACATATACATTTCTAAGTTAAAAAAATAATCTCAAAGTAATCTCAATATTGTAACTATGTCATCAAATCTACACTGCTCGTTAGCAACATAATGATGCAGATACATCAAATAGAATTGGGGTTTGAATGATAAGAATTTAGCCTTATTGTCTAATTATTTGCAATTACTTATGTGTACACAATTAATTATCTTATGTTTTTTACATGTAGTTGTCCCAAATTATAATCTAGTCAATTACTCTGCTGATCGCAATAAATCAATTATTTTTACAAACCCAGACAATGCTGCCCATCCCCATTAGTTAAAGTGTCATCACTGACAAGGAGTCATTATACCTTGTCACATAATAACGGTTCATTTCAATAACTGGGGATTTTTTTATGTTTATTTTGGAATAATAATAATCATATTTATATAGAGTCAACATATTCCGCAGCCCTTGACAATTCAGATGGAACATGTACAGGTAAAATCAGACATTACATAGTGACAAAACTAGTTAACAATTGAAACAAACGGAGTGAGGACCCTGCTCGCAAGAGCTTACATTCTATGAGGAAAAAGGGGTTGCACAAAATGTGCCTTTATTTGTACAATGGTCCAGCCATTTTTTATAAACATAGGGTAGTACACATAAAGCTGCATGAGCCGGCCACCAGCCAGTATCTGTGTATGACAGACATGAAGTGCATTAGGGTGCAAGGATTGTGGGGGATACTGCTGAATGAAGGGGTCATGTTCTGGTGACTAATGTATTAGGGAAGCATAGGAAAGGAGTCAGATTAGAGATTATGATAGGCCTGTCTAAAAAGTTGTGTTTTCATGGCATGCGTAAAATTGTGAATATTGGGAGCTAATCTGATTGTCCAGAGTAGCACATTCTAGAGGACTAGTGCAGCACCAAAAAAGTCTTGGACAGGTTTGGATTATGGAGGATGTTATTCTTACATCAGGAGCAGAACATAGAGCACGGGTAGGGTAGTTGACAGAGACGAGTGAGAATATGTAAGGAGATGCGGCACTGTGGAGAGCTTTGTGGGTGAGACTAATACATTGTATTCTAAAGTGAATGGACAACCAGTGCAGTGACTGGCACGGGGTAGTGCCATTGGTCAAAAAGATGAGCCTGGCTGCTTCATTCAGGGTAGATTTGAGAGGGGAGAGTTTAGTTGGGGAGGGACAATTATTATTATAATGAGTTACAGTAGTCAAGACGAGAGTCAATCAGAGCAACAATGAGATTTTGGCTGTTTCCACAGTAAAAAAAGGGTGGATTCTGGAGATGTTTTTGACATGAGCATGCACGTGATTGAATATAAGGAGCAAAGGAAAGATCTGAGTCAAACATGACCTCAAGACAGCAGGCGTTTTGCCTAGAAGATATGGTATTACCACACACTGGGATGGAGACATCAGGTTTAGGTAGGTTAGTAGATGGTGGAAACACAAGGAGCTCAGTTTTTAAATGATTCAGTTTCAGATGGAGAGAGGACATGATGTTAGAGACAGCGGACAGACAATCACTGGTGTTTTGTATTAGAGCAGGGGTGATGTCATGGGAAGAGGTATATAATAGGGACTGTGTAGAAAGAACAGAAGGGAAGAGCTAGGACTGAACCCTGAGGATCCCCAACAGTGTGGGGAAGGGGAGAACAAGTAGAACCAGCACATGATACACTTACCGAGCATCAGAGAGATAGGAAGAAAATCAAGAGAACATTATCCTTGAGGCCATTAGAGTGGAGTATAGTGAATAGGATTAGGTGGTGTTTAGTGTCAAATGCTGCAGAGAGATCTAGAAAAATCAATAGAGAGTAGTTGCCTTAGATCTAGCCATCAGGAGAAATTTTTTGACTTTAGTAAGGGCAGTTTCTGTAGAGTGTAGAGTGCGAAAACCAGATTGCAAGGGGTCGAGAAGAGTGTTAGCAGCAAGATAGCGGGTTAGTCGAAAGTACTTTCCAGGAATTTTGAGATTAAGGGGAGATTAGATATAGGTTAGTAGTTAGCAGTGCAGGATATGTCAAGAGAAGCTGTTTGTTTTTTTGGTAATAGGGTTATAACAGCATATTTAAAAGAGGAGTGAAAGATCCCAGAAGAAAGCGAGAGGTTAAATATTTTAGTTCGTGACTAGTGACAGCCTAGGAGGTCCGAGGGAATAGGATCATTAATGCAGGTAGTAGGATGAGAAGAAGAGAGGAGCCTAGGACTTCTTCATCTATTGGGTGAAATGCAGAAAGCGAAGAAGAGGAGGTGTTGCAGGAAAGGGGACATACATTTCTGTATGTCTGATAGGTAGGCATGTCCTGAGGAGGCAGATAATTTTTGATAGGAAAGGAGAGAAGGTTGTGGTCATAGAGCAGGATAGGAGAGTTAATGAAATTAGAAACATCACAGCCAGAAGCAGACCAGGTCAAGTCAATTCCTATTTTTATGTGTAGGAGAGTAAATGTGTTGTGAAAGGCCTAAAAAAAGAGGTTAAAGGGAATGTGTCGCTTTAGTTAAATAATCATTATTTGAGTGATTACACATTGTTTTAATTTTTTTTATTTTTTCACAAGTCAGGAAATATTATAAATTAGATTCTAATTTATAAAATTTCCATGTGTTAGTCACTAGAGGGAGCAGTACCCAAAATTGCAGCGTGGTCAATGTGGCAAAGCAACCTCATTGCTTTATGCTGCAAATTTTGGGAAGACACACTCGCTCTAGTGTCCTCACACAATCCCCCCTCCCTTATTCTGGCTAGTGCCAGGAGAAGGAGGGGGTTGTATCTTCAAACCTTCTACACTGTGTGCCGCCATTTTCTGAGCGAATGCACAGTGTAGGAGGATTAGATACAGTGCTAAGCAGACAGTATAACACTAACATACACGAACATAATACACTCATCACATACACAAACATAACTTACCTGCTCCTGCCGCCGCTGCCACCTCCGCTTCTATTCCTTGCGCCTTAGTTTCCTTGAAAATACGGCCGGAAGTCGTCATCTGACTGTCTGGCAGCAGCTTCCGTTCCACATGAAAATGGCGCCGGATTTCGCTCTGCTAACGAGCTTCGTTTTGGTCTGTGTGGGAGCGGCGCATCAGGCCAGGGGATGAGTAAATTCCCCAACTTGAATAGAAAGAAACCATAGAACGCAGTAACGGCACCAGGACTTCAGAGTAGATGAAAACAGGGTGGATTATATGTATGTATTATCCACCACTTCCACCGCCCAGATTACATGTGCCAGTGACAGTGTGCCTGATCGTTCTGGAAATTGAAGAAAATATTGCCACTGGGACACAGACTGATGTATAACAGTGCTGTATAACTACTTTATGCAGAATAATACGGCAATATTTGGTGGCACTATTAGATATATCCAAAACAATGACTTGTGTTACATCCATGACGTCTGTTTCACAAGACAGCATCACGATATCAGTACCAGGCTTTATATTATTGAAGAAGATTTGTGAATAATGTGATGGAGATTGGTGATTCACAATAGCTGCAGCAGCAATCACTCACCGCAATGGCTGCCTGTCTATTTAAATGAAAAAACAAACGCCAAAGGCAGGGAAGCCCTATTTCCCAGCTACCATAGAAATTGTTAAATTATATAAACTAATCTTTATTATGCTATTTGAGCAAACAACAGACAAACAGACAGACCAACATAAATGTTTAAAATTCTCTATGCAAGTAACGGGTCAGCAATCATTAGTAATTGCGTCAGTGAGCACATGTATTTGCCGTCTGTATCCTATAGACCGGCAGGGTCTGGAGAGCGTGGTTTGTACCAGTGGACTCCTAACAGTTAAATTGTTAAATTGTTAGATTGCTAATCCTTAGTATCCAGCATGTATTAAAATTGACAAGAGAGCCCCCCCCCCCGACATGTTTCGCTACGAATGTAGCGTGCTCAGGGGTTCACGGGGCTACTGATGGCGCGCCGAAGAGTTCTGGCTGTTATGGGAATCCTCAGTGACGTACTAGGGGGGTGTGTGTGCGAGTATAGCCAATAGTAATAGGGGTGGGCGGGAGGCTCCAGCCCCAGTTTGAGTGACAGATGAGACTGCCAATAAGACAGTAAGAGGCCCGGGCAGCTGAGCAGGAATGCTCACGCATGCGCTCTAGGGCACAATCAATACTTATACTCGGGACCACTCACGATCGGTGAGTGTTGCATCTATATTTAGATCAATAAAACAAGAGAAGGTCACTGATGTTAAAAGACAAATCTAGGATATATACTTTAATAAATGAGAATGCGTGATGTGAGCAATTTATAGAGTATAAGGGAAGATCGATGATATGGCAGCATTGTCAATGTTAATACGATGACAGTTGGAATGACAAGTGAAACTGCCAATGGGACAATAAAGAGCCCGGGCAGCCGAGCAGGAAGGCTCACGCTCGCGCTCTAAGGCTAATTCGATAGCTGTACACGAGACAACTCGCGGTCGTATTGTAAATATTGTGTTTATAATTGAATCAAACATAAATCACTAGTGTTGAGATAGAATATTAAATATGAAAATATACATGTACATGAAGTGAGTGATAAGGCAACAGGTATCATTTGCCAATGAGATGCCAGTCAAATTTAAAAGGATAGATCTGGCTTTAGATGTATGTGCACACTTTTATGTCAGCTGTGGGCTGAATTAATAATAATGAAGGTGACAACATATATTAGGTTGTAGGGTTGTGTTTTAAATAAACATGGTGATAGTCAGGTAGGTAATCGTGTATAGCATATGCTGATAGTAAATTACTAAAACACATACAAACGTTCATCAGAAGCAATATCTATTGAGAGTTACAAGAGGATATAGGTACCTTAGATAAAACAGACAGAATATGGGGCCATCAGAACTCAAAGTTGGACAATGTCTGTAAATATTATGTCCTATTTACGTAAAAGTAAAACGTATACGAATATAAATTAGATTATGGAACATTGACACGATAAACGTGACACTGAAACTGATACACGAATATCAAAGAAAAGCTGCGAATGTAAATCCTTCATTCAGACCAGAGGGACTGAGGGAGCGTAAACGATGAATCCATCGTGCTTCCTCCTGTAATAGAATCTGATCTAGGTTTCCAGCTCTAGGTCCTAATTTAATCTGGGTGACACCCCAGAATTGAAGTAACTTGGTGTCGCCACCATGTAGTTGGTGCATATGTCTGGACAACGTAGTGTCCTCTTTCTGATTAATTGTACTCAGATGCTTGGAGATTCTCCTTCTTAATTGCTGTATGGTCTTACCCACATATAGTTTAGGACAAGGACATTTCGCTATATATATCACCCCGCTACTCTGACAGTTAATAAACTGCTTGATAGTGTAGGTCTTACCATCGGGTGGATTGGCAAAAGTCTTTATCGTGGGCATGAGAGGACAAAAGGAGCAGCGGCCACAAGGTTGGGAGCCTCTAACTGATGACCTTAACCAAGTCTGTTGGGAATTATCTTTTATGGAATAATGGCTGTGTACCAAGAGTTCTCATAGATTCTTACCACGGCGGTAAGTAATACTCGGAACCGATGAAATTACGCTTCCAAGGTCTGTATCGGTGGTAAGTATTGACCAGTGTTTTCTCAGGATGTCCATAACCTGGGAGGAACAGACATCATATGTACCAATACATCGAATGGCATTGGAAGACTCAGTAGCAACACGGTTTTTACTTGTGTCCTGAATTAACCCCTTAATGACCGGGCCATAGTTTTATTTGACTTTGACTGTAATTATTTATTTATTTTTTTCACAAACTTTATTTAACTGTTTTACATTTTTTTTTTTAGTCCCACCAGGGGACTTCACTATGCGATGTGCCGATCGCATATATAATGCTTTGGTATACTTCGTATACCAAAGCATTATTGCCTGTCAGTGTAAAACTGACAGGCAACCTGTTAGGTCATGCCTCCGGCATCGCCTAACAGGCAGATGCTGAAGGCAGACCTGGGGGTCTTTGTTAGACCCCCGGCTGTCATGGAAACCTGACGGCGACCCGCGATTTGTTTGCGGGGGCGCCGATCGGGTGACAGAGGGAGCTCCCCCCTCTGTCAAACACATTAAATGCCGCTGTCACTATTGACAGCGGCATTTAATGGGTTAAACTGCCGGAATCGGCGCGCGCTTCGATTCTGGCAGTTGCAACAGGAGCCAGACTGTGTATAACAGCCGTGCTCCTGCCGCTGATCGCGTGGGTACAGTCTCAGTACCCGCATCATCACAGGACGGATATATCCGTCCTCCTGCGCGAACTAGCAGCTGCTGAGGACGGATATATCCGTCCTTCGGCGTTAAGGAGTTAAGTGCTGTCTATTAGTTGCCTTAGCCCTAGCATAAGCCCTATGTAGCCATTTTTTCGGGTAGCCACGTGCCGTGAATTTATTGTATAGCTCATCACATTCGATCTGAAAGGTTAATTCATCAGAGCAATTTCTCTTGGCTCGGAGATATTGCCCTATCGGTATGCCCTTTTTAAGGGCCGGTGGGTGATGGCTTTGCCAATGTAAAAGGCTATTGGCGGCAGTGGCCTTCCGAAAAATATCTGTATGTACACTGCCGCCAGGGTCCAGGGAGATCTTGAGGTCAAGGAAATTGATTTCACTCCTGTGTGTTTCATGAGTGAACCTCATGCCAATGTCATTAGTATTGAGTGTCAGAACAAAATCATTAAATAAGTTAATGTCACCATCCCAGAAAATGAGAACATCGTCGATAAATCTCCCCCAGAACAAAATGTGTGATGTGAAAAAAAGTAAATCATCTGTGAAAACTATAGTGTCTTCCCACCACCCCAAAAATAAATTTGCATAAGTGGGTGCACAAACAGTGCCCATGGCTGTGCCTTTTATTTGTTTATAATATTTTCTATCAAAGACAAAGAAATTGTGTGTAAGTAGAAATTGTAACAGTGATAAAACAAAATCATTATGTAAATGAAATTGAGTGCCTTTGGTGCTAAGAAAGTGTTTGACTGCGTTTAAACCTAAATGGTGTTGAATGTTGGTGTATAATGATTCTACATCAATGGTGGCAAGAATGGTGGTTTGAGTGACATTGATCTCCTGGATCCTGGCGACAGTGTCTTTTGTGTCCTTAAGAAAGGAAGGTAATGAGTAGACGAACGGTGAAAGGATTTCGTCCACATAGAGACTGATGCCCTGTGTGAGGTTGTCATTCCCTGACACGATTGGTCTACCAGGGGGGGGACGAACAGGCTTATGAATTTTTGGCAGGGCATAAAACGTTGCCAGGGTCGGGTTAGGATTATATAGCCGCTTAAATTCATCCTTGGTTAATAAATTGTTGGCTTGTGCTTCTGAGAGGAGGAGGTGCAATTCGACCAGGAACCGGTCGGTGGGATTCGCTGTCAGTATGACATAGGTAGTGATGTCATCTAATAGTTTATGAACCATTTTGGTGTAATCAGATCGGTCCATAACAACTACATTTCCGCCCTTATCAGAGGGTTTTAGAACTATCTCGTCGTTGCTACTCAGGTCATCCAATGCCATTTTTTCGCTGTTACTAAGGTTACCAAAGACCTTCGATTTATCATTTTTTAGTTTACATAGGTCAGTACACACCATATTGACAAAGACGTCAATATGACTATACTGAGAAAATGGTGGGGTTAGCTTGGACTTTGGTCGTAGAGATGAGAAGGGGCCTGTAGCGGCCACAGCCCCATGTTCATTTTCCTCAAGTAGTGATTCAAGATCTTTTAAAGTCTTTTGTTCCTCATAGCTACATATTGTGCTGTCCCGAGTGATGTTTTTAAAATATTTATGTAATGCTAGTTTCCTGGCAAAAAGATTAATATCCTTTGACCAGATAAAGTCATCAAAGGCGGGTGCGGGCGTATACGACAGTCCCCTCCGTAATAGGGTTTCTTGATGAGGATTTAACTGTAGCGAGGATAAGTTAAAAATTTGCATCTTGTCATTTCTAGGATCGTGTGTACTGGTTGATGTTATTGTTTTAGGCCCCAACGTGAGTTGGGTGGTCCTAAAAAAGGAAACGTAGTGATGGGGGTCAAAGGTGTATTTGCACTGCTCAGTAAACTGAGATTGTTCCCATTGCTTATCTGTTTCCCACCAGGTATTTGGGGAAACTGAGGTATATTTGAAAAGCCTGGTGGTCTTGAGGCAACAGAGGTAGAGGATGTAGATCTGAAACTGGTAGGAAAGCATATCGCACTTTGATTAGGTTGGTCTACTATAGAGGACCTAGGCGTGATAGAAGTTCTCTTAGATTAATTAAATTTATTATTTTTGTTGACCTTAATTTTGCGTTTAGTGCCCAACCTTAAATTATCACTGGTTAATCTAGGGTCATCAGTACCCGAGGTATCTGATTCTGAGAAGTCTGTATACACAGAGGTCTGTTTGAATATAGGCTGTGAACGCGTTTTATATGTGTACGCTTGTCCTGTATCAAAGTCCCTACAGTCGCGAATGTATTTGCAATGTTTGCGTTCCTTTATTTCTCCTTGCAATTTCTCTATATTTTTCTGTAGCTTAGTTTCAGATATATTAAACTCAGGGGAGGATTTAAATGTCTGTATATCCTCAATCTCTTTTTCAAGTTGAACTGCGGTTAGATTATGGTCGCGTTTTTCAAAATCTAAGAGGTAGCTCAGCATGCGGAGAGAGCTATCCGTCAGGAGCTCCTCCCACCCTTTGATGAAAGTACTATCGCTCCGATATAGATTAGGTACAATGTTGATACGCAAGCCTCGATATACAATTTTTTGCTGTATATAAGTTTCTAGGCTAGCTATTTCCCAACTAGATCGAATGAATTTTAAATAGGTTTTTCGTAAATCCTTGAACGCTGTGTGAACATCAAATTGATGTAAAGGAATTTTTTCTTTGGTAAACACATATGCAGCCTCAGCGGTGAAGCTCTCTAGATTAGGTTTTTTGGATAAAAAACCAGCCATAGCCTAAATATATTAATAATTGATTTGTTGTTCCACAGTGTGAACAGGGTCCAAGAAAGGAGGGGTGATTAACCGTATAGATTTGCAAGGAAATGTGGTTGGACCCTTGGTAGCTGGCAGGCCAGATACAACAATGAAAAAACAAATGCCAAAGGCAGGGACGCCCTATTTCCCAGCTACCATAGAAATTGTTAAATTATATAAACTAATCTTTATTATGCTATTTCAGCAAACAACAGACAAACAGACAGACCAACATAAATGTTTAAAATTCTCTATGCAAGGAACGGGTCAGCAATCATTAGTAATTGTGTCAGTGAGCACATGTATTTGCCGTCTGTATCATATAGACCGGCAGGGTCTGGAGAGCGTGGTTTGTACCAGTGGACTCCTAACAGTTAAATTGTTAGATTGCTAATCCTTAGTATCCAGCATGTATTAAAATTGACAAGAGAGCCCCCCCCCGACATGTTTCGCTACGAATGTATTGTCCTCAGGGGTTCACGGGGCTACTGATGGCGCGCCGAAGAGTTCTGGCTGTTATGGGAATCCTCAGTGACGTACTAGGGGGGTGTATGTGCGAGTATAGCCAACAGTAATAGGGGTGGGCGGGAGGCTCCAGCCCCAGTTTGAGTGACAGATGAGACTGCCAATAAGACAGTAAGAGGCCCTTAAAAAGGGCATACCGATAGGGCAATATCTCCAAGCCAAGAGAAATTGCTCTGATGAATTAACCTTTCAGATCGAATGTGATGAGCTATACAATAAATTCACGGCACGTGGCTACCCGAAAAAATGGCTACATAGGGCTTATGCTAGGGCTAAGGCAACTAATAGACAGCACTTAATTCAGGACACAAGTAAAAACCGTGTTGCTACTGAGTCTTCCAATGCCATTTGATGTATTGGTACATATGATGTCTGTTCCTCCCAGGTTATGGACATCCTGAGAAGACACTGGTCAATACTTACCACCGATACAGACCTTGGAAGCGTAATTTCATCGGTTCCGAGTATTACTTACCGCCGTGGTAAGAATCTACGAGAACTCTTGGTACACAGCCATTATTCCATAAAAGATAATTCCCAACAGACTTGGTTAAGGTCATCAGTTAGAGGCTCCCACCCTTGTGGCCGCTGCTCCTTTTGTCCTCTCATGCCCACGATAAAGACTTTTGCCAATCCACCCGATGGTAAGACCTACACTATCAAGCAGTTCATTAACTGTCAGAGTAGCGGGTGATATATATAGCGAAATGTCCTTGTCCTAAACTATATGTGGGTAAGACCATACAGCAATTAAGAAGGAGAATCTCCAAGCATCTGAGTACAATTAATCAGAAAGAGGACACTACGTTGTCCAGACATATGCACCAACTACATGGTGGCGACACCAAGTTACTTCAATTCTGGGGTGTCACCCAGATTAAATTAGGACCTAGAGCTGGAAACCTAGATCAGATTCTATTACAGGAGGAAACATGATGGATTCATCGTTTACGCTCCCTCAGTCCCTCTGGTCTGAATGAAGGATTTACATTAATCTAATTTATATTCGTATACGTTTTACTTTTACGTAAATAGGACATAATATTTACAGACATTGTCCAACTTTGAGTTCTGATGGCCCCATATTCTGTCTGTTTTATCTAAGGTACCTATATCCTCTTGTAACTCTCAATAGATATTGCTTCTGATGAACGTTTGTATGTGTTTTAGTAATTTACTATCAGCATATGCTATACACGATTACCTACCTGACTATCACCATGTTTATTTAAAACACAACCCTACAACCTAATATATGTTGTCACCTTCATTATTATTAATTCAGCCCACAGCTGACATAAAAGTGTGCACATACATCTAAAGCCAGATCTATCCTTTTAAATTTGACTGGCATCTCATTGGCAAATGATACCTGTTGCCTTATCACTCACTTCATGTACATATATATTTTCATATTTAATATTCTATCTCAACACCAGTGATTTATGTTTGATTCAATTATAAACACAATATTTACAATACGACCGCGAGTTGTCTCGTGTACAGCTATCGAATTAGCCTTAGAGCGCGAGCGTGAGCCTTCCTGCTCGGCTGCCCGGGCTCTTTATTGTCCCATTGGCAGTTTCACTTGTCATTCCAACTGGCATCGTATTAACATTGACAATGCTGCCATATCATCGATCTTCCCTTATACTCTATAAATTGCTCACATCACGCATTCTCATTTATTAAAGTATATATCCTAGATTTGTCTTTTAACATCAGTGACCTTCTCTTGTTTTATTGATCTAAATATAGATGCAACACTCACCGATCGTGAGTGGTCCCGAGTATAAGTATTGATTGTGCCCTAGAGCGCATGCGTGAGCATTCCTGCTCAGCTGCCCGGGCCTCTTACTGTCTTATTGGCAGTCTCATCTGTCACTCAAACTGGGGCTGGAGCCTCCCGCCCACCCCTATTACTATTGGCTATACTCGCGCACACACACCCCCCTAGTACGTCACTGAGGATTCCCATAACAGCCAGAACTCTTCGGCGTGCCATCAGTAGCCCCGTGAACCCCTGAGGACGCTACATTCGTAGCGAAACATGTCGGGGGGGCTCTCTTGTCAATTTTAATACATGCTGGATACTAAGGATTAGCAATCTAACAATTTAACAATTTAAATGTTAGGAGTCCACTGGTACAAACCACGCTCTCCAGACCCTGCCGGTCTATAGGATACAGACGGCAAATCAAATACATGTGCTCACTGACACAATTACTAATGATTGCTGACCCGTTCCTTGCATAGAGAATTTTAAACATTTATGTTGGTCTGTCTGTTTGTCTGTTGTTTGCTGAAATAGCATAATAAAGATTAGTTTATATAATTTAACAATTTCTATGGTAGCTGGGAAATAGGGCTTCCCTGCCTTTGGCATTTGTTTTTTCATTGTTGTATCTGGCCTGCCAGCTACCAAGGGTCCAACCACATTTCCTTGCCTGTCTATTTAACACACTGACACTGACTGACTCCTATGTCTCTCTAAAATATCTCCCTATCAAATTATTGTAAATCTAACTATCTATTCTCTTCTCCTCACTATGAAACACATTCACTCATTCACTGACACTAATCCACTATCTCTCTTGATTCTGTATTTTCCAATGTCTCTCTCTCTCTCTCTCTCTCTCTCACACATCCTCTCTGCTATCTGTATTCAAACAAAGCAGCAGCATTTCCTTGTTAGGCTGTTTCTAGTGGCTATGAATCATATGACTGTCATCCATCGAGTCATCAGTGACTCACACCTATACCCCTTATGATTGGCTGTGTTAGAGGGAGGCATTTCTGCAAGGCATTTTGGGGAAGCCCACTGGGCTACTGCCAGAGATCATGTGATCCTTCTTCTCAGTTTTCTTGTCTTCTTATGATCTGTAAAATGGCAACCACCATTTTGACGAATTCCCAATGTTAGGGATTCACGAAAATCCAAAACTTTTGGAAAATGCGTAACAAACTGATTAGTATAAATCGATTTCTCCATCTCTACTTAGTTCTAATCAAGTAAAAGTGGATCCAGGCTGAATAAAATACCAAGCAGTGCTCCCCATACTCCAAACTGGAACTCATCAGAAAAAGCAGCAGCAAAACTTCTCTGTTAGGGTATGTGCACACACACTAATTACGTCCGTAATTGACGGACGTATTTCGGCCGCAAGTCCCGGACCGAACACAGTGCAGGGAGCCGGGCTCCTAGCATCATAGTTATGTACGATGCTAGGAGTCCCTGCCTCTCTGCAGGACAACTGTCCCGTACTGTAATCATGTTTTCAGTACGGGACAGCAGTTCCACGGAGAGGCAGGGACTCCTAGCATCGTACATAAGTATGATGCTAGGAGCCCGGCTCCCTGCACTGTGGTCGGTCCGGGACTTGCGGCCGAAATACGTCCGTCAATTACGGACGTAATTAGTGTGTGTGCACATACCCTTAAAGTCTATGGAGGCTACAGTCAAATCATCATGTGTTTGTCCTTTTTTATGTTATTTTTGAAAGGGGGACAAGAAAAAAAGGTCATAAAAACAGACATGTTAAAATTACAAATTTATAGTTACAATTTATTGAAATATTTTAAACACTAACAAAATTAAAACAATTGTCCTTCTATACAGTACCTAAAGAATATTAGAATACAGTGACCAAATACTACTATTACAGTGTCCATATAACAGTGCTATATTGTGCCTAAAGTATACTGGCACAAACTGCCCAAATAATACCTCCATGTACTGAACAAATAAACAGTGCTATACAGTGCTAAAACAATACCACTATACAGTGCCCAAATATCTGTGAGATACGCTACCAAAATAACATTACGTTATTGCTTGTGCTGACTGACAAGCTAGCCAAGTAAATGGTTTTTATGGAAGTAATGTAATATAGAGGAGAACTATGCGTTGTCTTGCTATCTTCTTGTGATTCCATGTGGTAAGTTTATGTTCCAATGAGAATTTATTTATTAGATGAAACTAGTCAAAGGCAACTGCAAGTTTTAACCTAAACTAAAATGCAAAAGATACAGAACTAAAATATTCCTTTTTTACTTTTACCATTATTATCTATATATTTTCAATTATTATATCTCAGTTTAGATGGTATTTATTGGTATTAATTATTTACATTTATAGGGGACATTTTTGTGACAATATATAAGTTGGAAGAAAAGGCCTTTCTTGTTATTATTTTTTAAAGATGTACTGCATGTTGCAAGAAAGTAAGGGCATGGTCACACGTGGCGGACAATCCGCAGTGGAATTCTCCAGCGGCCGTTTTTTACATTTGTTTCTATACATTTTTAGGCAAGTTAGTTCAGACGTTGCGGAAAACTCCGCTGCGGACCATAGGCTGCGGTGCGGAATTTTCCCTCCGCAGCATGCACTGTCTGTTGCGGAGAAGCAGCGGAATTTCACTGCGGATTTCAACCTTTGCAATGCAAAAACTGAAATCTGTGGCAAGTCCGCTGTGTTTTCTGCAACGTCTGAATTACCTGTCAAATATGCAAATGTTGGTGCAGATTCGTTGTGTAATTGCCCCAAATATGCACCAACATTTGCAGCGGAAAAACTCTGCCACGTGTGAACATGCCCTAATGGTGGCAAAGAGTGATCCGGAGTGAGGGTGCAAGGACATGTCTTGATGATCAGCAAGTAAACATCCAGTGTAAATGGGAGCATAGTTCAGAAACTCCTCAGTTAAAAAATGCAACTTTTATTGTGCCATCTTACAATAGGTACAAAAATCCAGGAATAAGAAAAGCACCTCATGGTGCAGAATCCCAAAACAAAGGTGAATGGGTAAACCAGGTGTAGGAAATATCCTCACCTGGGAAAGTTGAGCAGTATCCAGGCACAACACTGTTTGAAGGCATACAATTGATGAAGTTGCTGCTGCTTCCTGGCCAACGGTACCACAAGGCTCCACCACGCAATATTGAATCAGCGTGAGAAAAAATATATATAAATATATGTGAAAATATATATATATATATATAAAACAGAAGTCAAAAAGCGCTACTTCATCCAGACGGTAGAAAAGAAATTGGTTAGTTATTAATAAAGTATTTATTAAGGTAATGCGTTTCAGCAGCAGACTTAGCGCCTTAATCAGACCTCATTAGGTCTGATGAAGGCGCAAGTCCGGCGCTGAAACACGTTACCTTAATAAATACTATATTAATACCTAACCAATTTCTTTTCTACCGTCTGGATGAAGTAGCGCTTTTTGACTTCCATTTTATATATATTAGGAATAAGAACTGGCCTACATGCTTCAAGCGTGAACCTCTTAGTTAACGTAGTTGGCCGTGACTAAGAGCTACACGCTTGAAACATGTAGGCCAGTTCTTATACCTATTTTAATATGGCACAGTAAACTTTTGATTTTTTAACCAAGGAGTTGCTGAACTATATCTTATTTACATTGGATATTCCCTGTGACCCTAGAATTCATGATAACTGCGCACAGAGTCTCATTCAAGTACTGGTCTTTCATAACAAGATCCAAAAGACCAAAACATATATTTTGAGCAAATTCCTACATTTCTTGAAATCCTTAATAAGTGAGGCAGCACCTTAAGAAGTTTGGTTACACCTCAGAGGAATAAAACCTGGTCATCATAAAGGAAGTTAGTGACAGAAGAGCAAAGGGAGCATAAAAATATATAATAAAGCCAAATTAATATTTTTACAGTTACTCTTAAACGTACATTGCCTGCAATGTGTATTTTGTTTTTCTTAAAGAAGACCTGTTACCTCACAAATCTATTAAAGTGAATACTAATTAACTAATGAAATGACAATTCTGGAACACATTATCTTACAAACCTGCATTGTGCCCTTCCTGTGTTATTTCTCTTAGAAATTTATGAATAAATTAACTGGGCATTTCCATTGTTAAACGAGTGTGTCCCTACACGGTCTCACTCTGTCAGCACTCATTGGAAAGTGTCAGACTGTGTAGGGAAATACCCCCCAAGTGGTAACTCCCAGTTGTCAATGTATTCATAAAGTTCTAGGAGTAATAACAGAGGAACGGCACAATGTAGACTTCTAAGGAAGGATGCTCCAGAATTGTTATTTCATGGGGAATACAGGTATTTACAAAAATGTCAAGAGTGGTAACAGGTTCTCTCTAAGTCTCATCTATTAATATAAGAAACAAACATTTGCCATAAATATTACCTGCTTACTAGATAGTAGTGGTCCAAAATCAGAGGATTATTTTTACACATTAAAGATTTGTGCACCCTGGGTGCAAAAATATGTATTTTTTTTTTCTTCAGTAAGATTTTTGAGCTTTGCTAAGGCCTTCCAGAACCAATTGTCAAAGATGATACAACCTTTCTTGTGCTTCATGATTTTCTACATTTATAATAATTGGATTTTTTGCGGCGGCATACCAGTAAATGCAAATGGAACACTTAATCCCTTAAAATGACAATCTGCTAATAGGTAAGAACATGGCTTAATCATTGCATACCAAATAGGTTACATTAATAAAATGCATTAAAAAATGGAGAAGAAATGCAAGTTTGCTATTTACAGACATTTGATATTCATTGTGAGCTTTTAAAAGTCTGGGCATTACTTTGGCATCAGCTTTTCTTATAGCTCGTTTTGGTTGAAGTTGTAATGGAGAGATATACGGCAGCAGAGTATTTTAATCCTAACAGCATAGAGTATTTTAGAAGATGAGTATATGGATTTTGTAAACATAATTAATATGCAGTCTTATATGCAGTGACATTTTGTACACAGAGGTTATTATAGAAGTTAATGGGACACAAATCCTGACTACGGTGTGGTTATTGTGTAGTGATGTGTAAATCCCATTTCGTAAAGCACAATACAAGTTCAAGTCTTCAGTGGTATACAAAGAACAGAGGGCAAAGATTAAAATGTGCCCCCCATTATGACCCTGGGTTTTGCCACCCAGGGCAAAGGGTCCTGGTTTTTGTTTTCCCCTCCATGTTTTTTTATGACCCTTTTTGCCATTACTCTACCTCTTGTTTGCTAACAATGCATTTCCTTTGGAGAGGAGAGTCCTGCACAAGTTCTCACCATGCAATAGCAAGAGGGATGGAATATCAAGGGCTGGGACCCTTCTTTCTAACGGCCCCATAGCAGCCACGTGTTCTGCCTCTATGGTATGCATGCACTTACAAGTGTCCAACACCAACTGAAGCTTTCAATTTCACTTTACAATTTTTTTTTGTTTATATAATCTTCATGAAAAGGTAACTTCAACATATTTATTGAAAATAAATAAATTTGTTTGATGCACGAAAGGTATTTACTCAGATGACCCACAGAAATTGGAGGGGTACACCTGTTGAGTGGGAAAGGGAATAACAGGAGAGAGACACAGACTTAAGTGTAATGTATTAAAAGAATGAAGGGGGTTAGAATGGTAATGGGTTTGTTGGGTAAGCAGGAAAGGGTGGAAACAAGAAAACAGCAATTAGGAAAGCAGTTAAGGTGGCCCTTTATATGGGGTTGACTATAGGAAAAATAAATTAAAAAGCACAATGCCCGGCGCACATAGTGCATCATCTGAGGTGATAAACAAGGGCAGGGAAAAACAAGGTGAGCAATTATGCTATCCTTGTAGTGTTGTACTTGGAGCACAACATCCCAGACTGCGTATCTGTGAGTATGGACTTACGCCAATGATCGTGGGGGGGGGGCACTTATATCAATATAGCGATGTGGTAGAAGAAGAAAAAAAACGTTTTTTTTCCTATTTCAGCGCTGTTCCATGTGCATAGCAAGGATTGTCCTCATTGGCATAGTGATGCACAATTTTTTGGAGAAGTGTCCCATAGATGTATCCAAATGTGAATCATGGAGACGGAATGTGATATAAGTTCATGCGTTTTATCCAATTTGCGTTCTACTTGTTTTATCACGAATAATGCCGTTTATTATATAGCAACCTTTTATCCTTTTATGTATTTAAAAATACAAAATGTGTTCTTAACCTCTGACCCCCTTTTGACAGTTCAGTTTGGCGATCTTTTAAGTTATATAAACCTTCGCTGAGATTTCAGCACCATATGTGTCTAGTAATCCTGATGAAGAGATTGGTCCGATCTTGAAACGCTTAGCTGTATTGATATTGGAATAAATGTACGAACTTATATCACATTCTGTCTCCACCACTCTCATTTGGATATGTGGTCCAGGCTCGTTGAAATGAATGCACACGGCAATGTGCACGGCCCGTGATTTGCGGGCGGCCGCGGGTGACACTCCGTGCCGCATATAACAGCCCGTGTACACCACTACGGTCACGTGCATGAGGCCTAATTCTAATGAAAATGTTTGGTCTCTAACAGAGTTATGTGCAACACCTGGAGTTTTTTATTCTCCACAACATATCTGGATATATGGAGGAATAATACTACTAACACAGAAGTAATAATAACAGTAACAGATATTTTTACTGTGTTGGCTTAGATGTTTCTTCTATTATTTCCAAAACTAATAATAAGATTTTATTTTTAGAAATTTCTACCAAAAAATCAAGGACCATGACCTTCTGGACAAAAGGAAAACTGTGACAGCGTTAAAAGCAGGAGAAGACCGAGCAATACTCCTGGGGCTGACAATGATGGTCTGTTCCATTATGATGTATTTTCTCCTAGGAATAACGCTACTTCGATCATACATGCAGAGGTAATTTAGTGTCTATCACCTCCAATGTGAATATATATGACCTAATTGGGACCTTTATTGGGTTATTTTCTTTATCTCTTAGTTTCATTCCAAGCTGTTTGGAAACATTAATGTGCAATAGAAAATGTAAACTGTTTAAGACTAAATGCATAGGGTCTGAATTTGAGGATTTGCATTCTAAACACATCAGTTCTCCAGCTTTGAAACTAGGTACAGAAATGACACCAGATGTCTCTGTGAAATAAAATTGCATTGGTTTTAACAGTGGGTGGAATTCATCATAGAGAAAAGCAGAAAGGGAGATGCACAGATTATGTATACCACAGAATGCAGGGTTCCATTGGCTCAGAATATAACAACTTAGATGTGATTGATATTAGCTGGATCCTTTGTGTCAGAGGAATGCAGGACCCGCTCTCAGCCGGGTCATCATTTTAGCTGAACTGACGGAATTGGCTAAGAGAAAGATACAGCTTATATGTAAACAAGATACATAGAAGCTGTATCATATAAAGTAAAACATTTTTTAAATAAAAGTCAATTAAAAAAGGGATTTCAAACACAAAATACATTAATTTAATAAAAAATTAATTCCATTCAAAGGTGTACATAGCCTTTAAGGGTCTAAGCGACTTTGACAAGGGCCAAATTGACAAGGGCTAGACGACAGGGTCAGAGATTTTTCAAAACAGCAGGGCTTATGGGGTGTTCCTAGTATGAAGTAGTTAGTACTTATCAAAAATGGCTCAAGGAAGGACAACCAGTGTACTGCAACACGGTCATGGGCGCCCAAGGCTTATTGATGTGAGTGGGGAGCAAAGTCTAGCCTGTCTGATTCCACAGAAGAGCCACTATAAACACAAATTGCTGAAAAAGTTAATGCTGGCTATGATTAAGAACACACAGTGGATAACAGCTTGCTGCGTTTGGGGCACCGGTCAGAGTACCTATGCAGACCCCTGTCCAAAAGCACCCACAATGGGCCTGTGAGCATTATAATTGCACCATAGAGCAATTGAAGAAGGTGGCCTGGTCTGATGAATCACATTTTCTCATCATGTGAACGGACAGGTGCATGTGCATCACTTACTTGGGGAAGAGATGGATCCAGGATGCTCTAAGGGAAAAAAAAGGCGAGCCTCCAGAGGCAGTGTAATGTTGTGGACGATGTTCTGCTGGAAAATCTTTGGTTCTGGCATTTTTGTGGTTGCTACTTTGACATGTACTATTTACCTAAACATTGTTGCAGACCAAGTACACCCCATCATGACAACGGTATTCCCTAATGACAATTCCCTCTTACAACATATAATGTGCCCTTCCACACCTCAAATAATTGTTCAGAAATGGTTTGAGGAACATGTCAAAAATTCAAGGTATTGACTTGGCCTCCAAATTCCCCAGATCTCAATCCGATCCATCTGTGGGATGTGCGGGGAAAACAAGTCTGATGCATGGAGGCCACAACGTGCATCTTAAAGGACTTAAAGGATCTGCTGCTAACGTCTTGGTGCAACATACCACAGTACAGCTTCTGAGGTCTTGTGGGGTCCATGCCTCGACGGATCAAAGCTGTTTGGCGGAACTAGGGATGTCTACTGAATATTGTGATGTTATGGAAGATCAGTGTATGCACAGTCATAATACATCGATACAGTGGATATAAAAACTCTACACACCCCTAATAAAATGCCAGATTTTTGTCATGTCAAAAAATCTGTACAAGATGAATCATTTCAAAACTTTTTCCACCTTTAATGTCACCTATAATCTGTAAAGTTGTATTGAAAAACAAACTGAAATCTTTTAGGGTGGAAAAAAAACAAAACACAAAATAATGTGGTTACATAAATATGCATACCCTTAAACTAATACTTTGTTCAATTACCCTTTAACTTGACAACAGAATTCAGTCTTTTTGGGTAGAAGTCTATCAGCATGGCACATCTTGACTTGGCAATTGTTGCCCACTCTTCCTTGCAAAAGCACTCCAAATCTGTCAGATTGCGAGGGGCATCTCCTGTGTACACCCCTCTTCAAGTCACCCCACAGTTTTTTAATGGGATTCAGGTCTGAGCTCTGGCTGGGCCATTCCAAAACTTTGACCTTCTTCTGGGGAAGTCATTCTTTTGTTGATTTGCAGGTATGCTTTGGGTCGTTGTCGTGCTAAAAGGTGAAATTCATCTTCATCTTTAGCTTTTTAGCAGAAGCCTGCAGGTTTTGTGCCAATAATGACTGATATTTGTAACTGTTCATAATTCCCTCCACTTCGAGTAAAGCCCCAGTTCCAGCTGCAGAAAAACAGCCTCAAAGCATAATGCTGCCTCCACAATGCTTCACTGTGGGTATGGTGTTATTTTGGTGATGTGCAGTGTTGGCTTTGCAACAAACGTTTTGGAATTATGGCCAAAAAAGTTCAACCTTGGTCTCATCAGACCATAACACATTTTCCCACATGCTTTTGGCAGACTTTAACTCTTGCCACCCTACCCCACAGCCCAGACATATGAAGAATACGGGAGATTGTCACATGCACTACACAACCAGTACCTGCCAGAAAGTCCTGCAGCTCCTTTAATATTGCTGCAGGCCTCTTGGTAGCCTCCCATGCCAATTTTCGTCTTGTTCTTTCATCAAGTTTTGAGGGACGTCCAGTTCTTGGTAATGTCACTGTTGTGCCAAATGTAATCCACTTCTTGATGACCGTCTTCACTGTGTTCCATGGTATATCTAATGCCTTGAAGATTCTTTGTTACCCTTCTCCTGACTGATGCCTTGCAACAATTAAATCCCTTTGATATGTTGTAAGCACTTTATGGATCATGGCTTTTGCTGTCACATGCAACAAAGAAAATGTCAGGAAAATCCTAATAGAACAGCTGAACTTTATATGGGGTTACTCAGAATTACTTTAAATAATGGCAGCTGTGTACTGACTACTATTTAGCATGAGTTTAAATGTGATCGGCTAATTTTGAACACAACCACATCCCCAATTATAAGAGGGTGTTCATCCTTATACAACCACATTATTGTAGTTTTATTTTTATTTTTACCCTCTAAATGATTTCAGTTTGTTTTTCAATTAAATTGTGCAGATTATAGGTCACATTAAAGGTGGAAAAAGTTCTAAAATTATTCAACTTGTACTGATTTTTTGACATGACAAAAACCTGGCATTTTAACAAGGGAGTGTAGACTTTTTATATCCACTCAGGGCCGGCTTCAGGTTTATGTGGGCCCTTGGGCGACACAGACACAGTGGGCCTCTTTGCGTGGGAACTCACGGCGGCAGTAAAATGGCATAAAACATCACTTTGTGCCCCAATATAGACGTAAGGCACTGTTTATGCCCCCATATAGATGTTAGGCCCCCAGTTTGTACCCCCATAATTTTAGTGCCGTCTGTAGATAGTACCACACAGCCCCCCTCCCAAGTAGTGCCAAACAGTCCTCCCTCCCAGGTAGTGCCACACAGCCCTCCTCCCAGGTAGTGCCACACTGCCCCCTTCCTGGTAGTGCCCCACAGCCCCCTTCCTGGTAGTGCCATACTGCCCCCTCCCTGGTAGTGCCACACAGCCCCCTCCCTGGTAGTGCCACACAGCCCCCTCCCTGGTAGTGCCACACAGCCCCCTCCTCCCAGGTAGTGCCACACTGCCCCCCTCCCCGGTAGCACCACACAGCCCCTTCTTGGTAGTGCCACACAGCCACTGGCGTAGCTATAGGGGTCGCAGCGGTCGCAATTGCGACCGGGCCCCGAAGCCAGGGGGGCCCACGGCCCCCCGCACCACATCAATAAAAAGTTACTATAGTAACTCGGGCCGCGGGCCCCTGTTACTATAGTAACATACTTTACTTACCTTCCTGGTTCCGGATCGCAGCGGAGGTCCTGACGTCAAGCGCTGTGCGCAGCGCATGACGTCACAGCGCTATGCCGCCGCGCACAGCATCGAGACTACAGAACTCCCGCCGCGGCCGAAGAGGAAGGTAAGGTTAGCCCTGACTGGCGGGGTCTGACTCCCGGGACCCGCCAATCAGCTGTTTTGAAGGGGCCGCAGCACTCGTACGAGAGCTGCTCCCCTTCATTCCTGTCACTTCATTCCGGTCACACTGTGAATCGGTGTCGGCGATTCACAGTGTGAGCGAGTAGTGAAATGAAGGGGAAGCAGCTCTCGTACGAGTGCTGCGGCCCCTTCAAAACAGCTGATTTGCGGGTCCCGGGCGACACATCAGCTATTGATGGCCTATCCTGTGGATAGGCCATCAATGTTTAGGGACTGCACAACCCCTAAGCCTACGATGTATCAGGCTTAGGGGGCCCATGAGACAGGATCACAGATTGTGTGATCCTGTCTGCTGGGCCCTGTATCTAAGCCAATCACATGGTAGGCTTAGATACATGGCCCATGCGTGATCCTGTCTGCTGGGCCCTGTATCTAAGCCTACCACACTGTAGGTTTAGATACAGGGCCCCAGCACACACTAATCTTATACTGTATAAGATTACTGTCTGCTGGACCCTGTATCTAAGCCTACCTTGTGGTAGGCTTAGATATAGGGTCCCACAGACAGTATCACACATGGGCCCTGTATCTAAGCCTTAGGGTATGTGCACAGACACTAATTACGTCCGTAATTGACGGACGTATTTCGGCCGCAAGTACCAGACCGAACACAGTGCAGGGAGCCGGGCTCCTAGCATTATAGTTATGTACGATGCTAGGAGTCCCTGGCTCGCTGCAGGACAACTGTCCCATACTGTAAACATGTTTTCAGTACGGGACAGTTGTCCGGCAGCGAGGCAGGGACTCCTAGCGTCGTACATAAGTATGATGCTAGGAGCCCGGCTCCCTGCACTGTGTTTGGTCCAGTACTTGCGGCCGAAATACGTCCGTCAATTACGGACGTAATTAGTGTGTGTGCACATACCCTACCACATGTGTTACTAATCATTTTTTGTGTGTTTTCTTACAGGTTCGGTCGTTGGACTACGGCGGATTCCAGGACTACTTCGATGACAGCTTTTTTTTTTTATTAATAAAATGGTTAATGAGGGCTGTGTGGGTTTTTTTTTTTATTTCAATAAAATATTTTTTCTATGTCTTTGTGTTTTTTTTTTAAACTATATTACTACCGCCTTAGTAATGGTCGCCGGCTGATTGACAGCATCCATTACTAAGGCGGGGCTTAGTGTTAGCAGGTACAGAGGCTAACACTAACCCCCATTATTACCCCGTTACCCACCACCACCAGGGGTGCTGGGAAGAGCCGGGTACCATCCAGTACTTGACCATCTGTAGTGATGGTTGGCCACTGGGGTGGCCGCAGGCTGGTATTATAAGGAGGGGAAAGGTCAAAAACAGTGGCCCTTCCCATCCTGGTAATGCTGCCTGCTGCTGCTTTATTGTATCTGGCTGGTTATAAAAATGGGGGGGACCCCACGTCATTTAAAAAAAAAAAAAAAAAAAAAATAATTGGAAAGAACGATGTCGGGTCCCCCCCAATTTTCATAACCAGCCAGATACAACACAGCAGCAGCAGGCAGCATTACCAGGGTGGGAAGGGCCACTGTTTTTGGCCTTCCCCAGCCTAATACTACCAGCCTGCGGCCACCCCGGTGCCTGCCCGTCACTACAGATGGTCGGGTACTGGTTTGTACCCGGCTCTTCCCAGTACCCCTGGTGGCGGTGGGTACCGGGGTGATAATGGGGTTTAGTGTTGGCCTCTGCACCGGCTAACATTAAGCCTCACCTTAGTAATGGAGGTTGTCAATCAGCCAGCGGCCATTACTAAGGCGGTAGTAATAAAGTTTAAAAAGATACAAGCACATAGAAAAAATATTTTATTGAAATAAAAAAACACAACCCTCATTAACCATTTTATTGAGAATAAAAAAAACGCCGTCATTGAAGTCCTCAAATCCGAAGTCCAACAACCGAACCTGTAAAAAAAACACAAACACAAAAATAATCAGTAACACATAAAGAAGCAAAATTATTATTCTTACCTATCCTGGGTCCAGCGCTGGAGACGCAATGTCAGCGAGCTGGGCCCTGTATCTAATCCTATCATGTGTGATACAGTCTGCTGAGCTGTGTATCTAATCCAATCATGTATGATACTGTCTGCTGGGCCCTATATCTAATCCGATCATGTGTGATACTGTCTGCTGAGCCACTGTATCTAATCCTATCATGTGTGATACTGTCTGCTGAGCCACTGTATCTAATCCTATCATGTGTGGTACTGTCTGCTGAGCCACTGTATCTAATCCTATCATGTGTGATACTGTCTGCTGAGCCACTGTATCTAATCCTATCATGTGTGGTACTGTCTGCTGAGCCACTGTATCTAATCCTATCATGTGTGGTACTGTCTGCTGAGCCACTGTATCTAATCCTATCATGTGTGATACTGTCTGCTGGGCCACTGTATCTAATCCTATCATGTGTGATACTGTCTGCTGAGCTGTGTATCTAATCCTATCATGTGTGATACTGCCTTCTGAGCCACTGTATCTAATCCTATCATGTGTGATACTGTCTGCTCAGCCACTGTATCTAATCCTATCCATAGTTTATAGGGTCGTAGTGCTATAGATATGCTATGCTGTCTCATATACACACTTTTTTTTGGGGCGGACACATATGTATTGGGGCTATTTCCCGGACATTTTAAGCCCTGAGGGTATGTTCACACGGCAGCGTCCGTTACGGCTGAAATTACTGTGCTGTTTTCAGGAGAAAACAGCACCGTAATTTTTGGCATGTGGAGGCGTCTTTTGCTGCGTCCATTACGGAAGTAACTGAAGCTGGTTTTCCATGGAGTCCATGGAAAACGGCTCCATTTACGTCTGAAGAAGTGACAGGCACTTTTTTACGCGCCGCCTTTTGACAGCGATGCGTAAAAAAAAATGACCGTCGGCACAGAACATCGTGAGGGTATGTGCACACACACTAATTACGTCCGTAATTGACGGACGTATTTCGGCCGCAAGTTCCGGACCGAACTCAGTGCAGGGAGCCGGGCTCCTAGCATCATAGTTATGTACGATGCTAGGAGTCCCTGCCTCGCTGCAGGACAACTGTCACGTACTGTAATCATGTTTTCAGTACGTGACAGTTGTCCTGCAGCGAGGCAGGGACTCCTAGCATCGTACATAAGTATGATGGTAGGAGCCCGGCTCCCTGCACTGTGTTCGGTCCGGGACTTGCGGCCGAAATACGTCCGTCAATTACGGACGTAAATAGTGTGTGTGCACATACCCTAAGACCCATTCAAATGAATGGGCAGATGTTTGCCGACGCTTTTGAGCCGCATTTTCGGACGTAATTCAATGCTAAAACGCCCTAATTACGTCCGTAAATAGTGTGTGTGAACCCAGCCTTAGTGACGCCCCCGGCTGCTAGTGCTGCATTGTTGGGTCACTTAGGAGACCCAGCGATGCAGCTGAAAGTGGACCGTCGGCCATGAGAAGTTTGCGGGGGGGGGGGCCCAGTAAGAATTCTTGCATCGGGGCCCATGAGCCTCTAGCTACGCCCCTGCACACAGCCCTACATCCTGGTAATGCCACACAGCCCCCCTCTGTGGTAGTGCCACACAGCTTCCCTCCAAGGTAGTGCCACACAGCCCCGCTCCATGGTAGTGCCACACAGCCCACCACCCTAAAGGTAGCGCCTTTGGGGCTCCCCCAGGAGTGGAATCACCAACCAGAGCATTTCCGACGCTCTGGCTGGGGATTCCTCTTCAGGAGAAGCCCGTGATGTCACTGTCATATATGGACAGTGTTGTCGGGGTCAACCTCAGAGCACTACTAGCACTCTGCCTTGGACTCCTGACATCACTGTCTATATATGGATAGTGATGTCTGTAGAACAGCTGAAGTCCCGGGCAGAGCACTAGTAAAATCTCTGCTCCGGTACTCCGTCTCTGGGTAAGCCCATGACATCACTGTCCATATATGGATAGTGATGTCAGGGGCAACCCCAGAGCCAAAGTCCCGGGCAGAGCGCTACTAGCACTTTGCCTGGGACTCCTTCTCTCCTCCTGACATCACTGTCCATATATAGACAGTGATGTCTGGGGCTTCCCCAGAGACGGAGTCCTGGACTCAGGCAGAGCTGCTTCTAGCGCTCTGCTCAGGAATCCTTCTTTCCTCCTGACATCACTGTCCATATATGGACAGTGATGATAGGGGCAACCCCAGAGCCAGAGTCCCGGGCAAAGCACTGTTAGCTACTAACACTCTGCCTGGGAGTCTGTAGTGTAGTAAATGGTAGAGTGGGGAGATACCTCTCTGCTCTGGCTAAGCGTTCAATAGCATCTGTGTCCTAAGGACACAGACACTGAATGTGGCTGCTAGCGGAGCCACTGTGCATGGGGAGGGAGGCGGCACGGCCCCTTCATGCCACGTTCCGTGTGGCAGCCGCTATGGCTGCTACAGTGGTAGTTACGCTGCCTCCTAGACAGGGGCCCCTCTAGAAGCAGAATCCCCGGCAAGACTCTGGCCAGGGATTCCACTCCTGGAGGAGCCATGACGGCAGCGTCCGCACCCGGCGGCCGAGTGGGCACCCCCAAGGGTAGTGGGCCCCGGTACTTGCCCAAGTACCACAGGTGCTGGTTCTGACACCGTCCCTGTATCGACTGTATGTGAAGTCATAATACATACATACATTAAATACATACTGCCATAATACATAAATAAATTTAGTTTTTTAATCTATCCTCCCCTTAATCTCCCATGTATGACGAGCGCACATGTTTTTCAATAGAGGAGAAGGTGGCAAGCACCTGCCAGATACCTTTGCATCTTCCGACAGAACAAAGGAACTGGCATGTTGAAATACAATATGCCCAATCCTCGTTCCTTCTGACATATGCTTTTGGTGGACACTTACAAGACCCCGAATGAAATGTGGAAATGTTTTGACACCAGACCTTTGTTATATGTCCATTTTGCTGTTGATTTCACTGCAGAATTTGGAGCAGATTTCAACATTGTTTTACTGCAATGGCTAAAATGTGTGGCGAATCCAGAACAAATCCACAATAGATAGGGTATACTATAGTTTTTTTTTCTGCAATATGTGAGTGGGAGTTTGTTAAGCCTCATTAAGTACAGTAAAAAAGAATAGTGTAGTCCCGTGTTAGCCAGAAACAATTATGTAATGTTAAAAGTTTTTGTGTCAAAAAAGACAAAATTATTGTAGGTATGATACCTTTATTGGCTAACCAGAAAAATTATATATGCAAGCTTTCAGAGAACACAGGCTCATTCTTCAGACAGGTTTACAAATGAATAACTAAGGCTTTGTTCACATATCCATTAGGGCTCTATTCTGATGTTCTGTCTGAGGTTTCCATCAGAATAGAGCCCTGACTGACTCAAACGGAAACCATAGGTTTCTGTTTCCATCACCATTGATTTCAATGGTGACGGATCCGGTGCCAATGGTTTCCGTTTGTCTCAGTTGTGCAAGGGTTTTGACTGAATCAATAGTGTATCCTTCCCTAAGGAATCTCCTGGTCAGAAGTGCCCTCTCATCACCATCAGAGACTGGCACTTTTCCTTGCAACAGTAGAAAATGCAAGACCTGTACCAACATCTTGTCATCAAACACCATCCACGAACCTAACACGCAACAGGACTATGAAATCACTGGCACGTTCTCATGTACATCCTCCAATGTAGTGTACATGATACTGTGTACAAGGTGCATCAGTAAAGGAATCTACATTGGAGAAACAAACAAAAACTACAAACCAGGATGAATCTTTACAGAAATACAATAAAATAGGAGGTGGATACACCCGTATAGGGGTCGCAATGGTCGCACTTGAGACCCCCGTTGCCACATAGCGCTGACAGCTATGTGGGGGCATTATACTGTATGGGGGACATTAAACTGTATGAGATAGCTATGGACAGCATTATACTTTATGGGGGGAATTATACTGTATGGGGCAGCTATGGGGGTATTATACTGTATGGGGCATTATACTGTATGTGGCAGCTATGGAGGGCATTATACTATATGGGGGCATTATACTGTATGGGGCAGCTGTGGGGGCATTATTCTGTATGGGGGCATTATACTGTGTGGGGGCAGCTATGGGGGGCATTATACTGTGTGGGGGCAGCTATGGTGGGTATTATACTGTGTGGGGGCAGCTATAGAAAGCATTATACTGAATGGGGCAGCAATGGGGAGAATTATACTGTGGGGCAGCTATGGGTGGCAACATACTATGGGGTCATTATAATTGTGGGGGCAGCTATGGGAGGCATTATACTGTGGGTTCAGCAATGGGGGGGCATTATACTGTGTGGGGGCAGCTATGGGGGGCATTATACTGTGTGGGAGGCAGCTATGGGGGGCATTATACTGTTTGGGGGCAGCTATGTGGGCCATTATACTGTGTGGGGCAGCTATGGGGGAGATTATATTGTGGGGACATCTATAGGGGTCTGTCGGGCAAGGCAGCTGGGATCAGGTGGTGTTGGGGAGGGGTAGGAGGGACCAAGCTGAATTCTTGCACCAGGGCCCATGAGCCTTTAGCTACGCCCCTGGACCAGACTACAGTGTGGCAGATTTAAAGTTCCTAATACTGGAGGGTAATTTTAAGAACGACAGAGAAAGAAAAATTTGGGAATTCAAGCTAATGATAACACTCCAGTCATTGACACAAGGACTGAATCTAACACCTGGATTTAGGAGTCATTACATGGACACACGTCACATCTCCCAACATACTGACTCCAGATCCCTTAACTCCTAAGTCATCACCCCAATAACCTCAGTTTTATTGCCACGGCTTATCTTAATGATATATCACCTCATGTACAAATTGTCTTTGTGTAACATCTTAAATTTTGTGCTCTATTCTAAGTCATTCAGTTGTAAACGTGCCTGAAGAAGGAGCCTGTGTGCTCTGAAAGCTTGTATATATAATTTTTCTGGTTAGCCAATAAAGGTATCATACCTACAATACTTTTGTCTTTTTTTACACAAAAGTATTTAACATTGCGTTAAACCTCATTCAAATGCATTGTACTGTATTGTGTTGACGTACCTAATAATGTCTACCAGCATAAAGTCTGCTAGTTGTGGTACTACTTTGACCGCAGATATCTTGTGATTTCAAACCCAGTATGGGAATATTTATAAGTTGCAAGATATCTTCTGATTTTAATTGTAATAGTGATATTAATATGTTAAATTGCAAACACATTCAGAAATTGTAGAATAACTTTCATATATAGCTGCTGTAAATGTATTCTAATCAACTCAGTGCTGTTACACTCTGCACACAGATCATGTTTTATTAATAACCATACTGACACATAGCTGCAGTAGCTCACTAATTCCTTGGCTTGATTTTCAGTAAAGGTTATCTTCACGAAATGGTTCAAAACTGCACAAATTCAGCCTAGGTTTACTAACTGAAAAACTTCATCATTTAATTAACAAAGGATATATGATCAGAATTAGATCACATTCACACTTGGTGCTTTATCTGAACTCATACCACAGTAGGCAGGTGTTATATGTTGAATACCTATACAAATTTGTAGACCCTTGGCTTACGCTGAAAAATTATGCGTCCACACAAATCACAAAACGAAACTCAATACCTATGAAAGATTGCAAGGACAAATAGTATATCCAAAGAATAAACAACACATAGCACAAATGATGTACCTATGATAATATAAAACAAACTTTATTTATAATGCACATAACAGCAAATTGGCCATCATAAGATAAAAACAGAATTACACACGTTTAAAAGGAAAGCATGGAGAGACATCGTAAATAATCCATATAAGGTGCTAGCACAATGTAAACATCATGTGATGTGGTACAGTACAGAAATCGACATCAAAAGATGATATATCATAAGCCAAATTATAAACCACGAAGAAGAAGCCGTAAATGTATTAATACACCTAGCCGCAAGGCACAGAATTGTGCATACCTATACAAAATACAAGGCTAGGGCTAGACAAATGAGCCCAATACTGGCCCTACTTCATAGGCTAAGAGAACTGTACAAACCCGTGGATTGCATAGTGGATCATGCACGAAATAACTCCTCACTGACTGCCCCCTGTGTTATATGTTGGTCACTGGTATTTTTACAAGTCGCACTCTCATTCTTCAGTACATATCCATAAAAAATTTTTGCTACAACCAAGGACCAGGGATGAAGATAGGATTTCTTTCACCTAGGTGAAAGACTAATGTTGGTGCCCCTCCCCCCACAAAGCCCAGGCATTGCTGCTGTTGGGTGGAATCCCCACTCTCCTCCAGCATGCAAAGAGAGTCTGTGTCACGATCTGTGGGTATGTGGACCCAAACGCCCAAATGCAGAGTCAGCTGCGGGTACGTGAGATGTGGCCGACACAGGAAGAGGGATTCTAGGATGTTGACCTTACACAATGTAGAATGGTGTGGAAGTGACTCACTTGTGTGGTTGTTATACAAGAATTTGGCCCATGGAAGAAGCTGTACCCAGTCATCATGCTGCATGGCGATGAAGTGGCGGAGATAATTCTCCATGATCTGATTAATCCTCTCGACTTGACCATTGGACTGATGGTGGTAGGCTGAAGAAAAGTCCAATCTCACATCCGGGAGTTTACAGAGGGCTCTCCAGAATTTTGAGGCGAATTGAACCCCCCAATTGGACACGATGTGAAGGGGCAAGCCATGCAAGCGGAAGATGTGTTTAATAAAGAGATTTGCTAGTTGAGGAGCAGAAGGAAGGCCGGTCAGCAGGATAAAATGTGCCATCTTCGAGAACCGGTCCACCACAACCCAGATAGTGTTGCATCCTGCTGAGGGAGGAAGGTCTGTGACAAAGTCCATTGCAATATGCTGCTAGGGGGCATTGGATACGGGCAGAGGTTGGAGCAGGTCGGCAGGCTTGGAGTGAGCAACCTTGGAAGAAGAGACAAAGTCTACAACATCTTTGGGTAGCGTGGGCCACCAGAAATGACGAGTAATCAGGTCTCAGGTCTTACGAACACCAGCGTGCCCAGCCAGTTTAGAGCTGTGCCCCAGGGGAGAATTCTTCTCCTGTCTGCCAACCGAACAAGAGTCCTCTCCGGAGGGATGTCTCTAACTTGCAAAGAATTAGAAGTGACAATGCAGGATGGGTCTATGACACTTTGAGGGGACTCCACCGTGTCCTCTGTTTCAAACGACCTGGACAGGGCATCGGTCCTCACATTTTTGTCAGCGGGACGGTAGTGGAGCACAAATTGGAAACGGGTGAAGAACAGCGACCACCTGGCTTGACGGGGGTTTAGCCATTGAGCCACTGGAGATAGGTGAAGTTCTTGTGGTCGGTGTATATCAGTATGGGGTGAGCTGCGCCCTATAGCAGATGTCTCCACTCCTGCAGAGCCAATTTGATGGCCAGTAGCTCCCGTTCCCCAATAGAGTTGTTGCGCTCTTCAGGGGAAAAAAGTCTTGAGTAATAGCCACATACTACTGCTTTTCCTTTGGAGCTCCTCTGCAACACAATCGCACCTGCACCAACAGAAGAAGCGACCACCTTCAAATAGAACTGCCGAGACACGTCAGGATGATGGAGGATCGAGGCTGAAGTGAAGGCTTTCCTGAGGCTATTAAATGCTGATTCTGCCTCTGGAGTCCACACCTTGGCGTTCATACCTTTTTTAGTAAGGGTAGAGATGGGGGCCGTCAGTGAAGAGAATTTTGGGATAAATTGCCGGTAGAAGTTAGTGAATCCCAAAAAACACTGTATGGCCCTGAGGATGTGGCCACTCCAAGACAGACTTTACTTTCTGGATCCATGTTGAGACCCTGGTCCGATATGATCTAGCCCAGGAAGGGAAAATAATCTTTTTCAAAAGTACATTTCTCCAAATAAATACATTTCTCTCTTAATCGCAGCAGAACTTGACGAACATGTCTCCGATGTGTTGTCGTATATGTTGGGAAAATCAAAATATCATCAAGATAGACTACAACGCAGACATAGAGAAGGTCTCAGAAGATATCATTGACAAATTCTTGGAAGACCGCCGAGGAGGAGGATTTTCGTATGAAGCCCCTCTCCATATTCTTCTTGATATAGGCTAACATGGATTGAGTCTCTAGCAAGGAGAGGGGGTATATCCGACCATGGGAGGGTGAGGCATCAGGAACCAGTTCAATCGGGAAGTCGTACGCCCGATGTGGGGGAAGAATCTCAACCTACTTCTTGCCAAAGACGTCTGCAAACTGCTCAAAATGAGTAGGTAGCCCTGTCAATTACTGAGACACAGGAGGCATAACAGGACGACAGGCAAGGGTGTTTCGAAGGAAACCGTTGGCAACTGGAACTGATCCACTAAGTCCTGTTGGATGAAGTTTGCTGCGGACCCGGAGTCCAGGTAGGCAGAGACCCTGTGCATCTTCTCACCGGACACTATGGTCACGGGAATGTACAATTTGGAAGAGAGTTTATTATTTAGTCCTTTTCCTTCTAAGGTTGTCTCTCCAACCAATTCTAGGCTCTAGAGTTTTTTAGGCTTTTGGGGATGCAGACGCACAAAGTGGTCTCCGAGGCTGCAATGCAGACAGAGTCCTGAAGTGAGTCTGCTTTGTTTCCTCTGATTGGACAGCTGATGAGGGCAGCAGGGGTTGCTGGAATGTAGGAGCCAGCCTGGGCAATCTCGTGACCCGGTGAATCTCTTGAGACCGTTCCTGGATCTTCATGGGAATCCAGGTGGCTAGAAGGATGAGGTCATCTAGGGTAGAGGGTAGGTCTCGAGCGGCAAGCTCGTCTTTGATATCGGAGGAAAGACCTTGCCAGAATGTAGCCACTAAGGCTTTGTTGTTCCAGATCAACTCTGCCGCCAGGGTACGGAACTGAATGGCATACTCGCTCACGGAGGTATCCCTTTGGTGAAGTGTCAGCAGGGATGTAACCGCTGAAGGGACTCACCCAGTTTCCTCAAATACAGTGTGGAAAGTCCCGTAGGAAACACTGTAGGTCACGGGTCTCCAGTCCCTGACGTTTCCAGATGGGGTTCACCCATGCCAGGGCCTTGTCAGTGAGGAGAGAAACTATGAATGTGATCCTTGCGCCATCAGAAGGAAATGCACTGGCATGTTGGCTGAATTGGATCTGGCACTGGTTCAGAAATCCCTTGCAGGTGCTCGTGTCACCATTGTAACGGGGAGGCAGGGGCAGAGAGAATAGTGAATCTATACTGCCAGGAGGTGTAGTAGGAGGAGCAGCAGGAGCAATAGGAGCAGGTGCCGGGAGGGTTGCAGCTTGCGTATCTATCCGATGCGCAATAATGTTCACCGCTTGGAGGAGTTGGTCCTGTTGCGACCGGAGGTCAAGCATGTCCTCCCGCATGGCATGTGACGTCGTTGTGGTCTTGGGTTGACCAGCGGGGTCCATGGCCTGAGCGTACTGTCACGAACTGTGGGTATGTGGACCCACTAGGCCGCACTGCAGTAGCGGGGTAGCAGCTGGCCAAACAACAATGTACCAAGTATATACAAAGTCCTGCACAAGGGTATCTGTAAGAGTCCAGATAGTGGCAACGGCACAGATGGGACCTTGGCGGCAGGTGATGCAAAATGTGGCAGATGACACCAGACGTGGTGTAAGTCAGCAGGCGTAGTAGACAGCAAAAGATGACTCCAAAACTAGAGATGGCACAAGAACAAATAAAGCACGGGATACAGGGAGCAGGGCACGCGAACACAGGGAACAGGATACAGCTAAGGGACATATGGCAAGTCTAACAGAGGAATACAAACAACGCTCAGGAATTGAGCAAAAGGGCAGGACCCTACTTAAGTCCAGGGTGATCATGGGCTAATCAGTGATGCTTAACATGTGCACGCACTGGCCCTTTTAGGCCAGGCATGAGCGTGTGCTCGCCCCCTACGGGACACAGCAGAGTGGAGTGGAAGTGAGTGCTGGCATCTCCTGGGGAGGAGATGCGGACCAGCGCTCACAAGTCCATGGTAGCGGCCGTCGGGGTGTGAGTAGACCGCTATGACCTAAATCCATCAGTCCCGCTGTATCGTTCGCTAAATCCTGTTCCCGTCAGGTCCGCGGGACTGACTGGTTCATTGAAAGCGGGTCCTGCGTGTCTGACACACAGGAGCCACCTGTAATCTATCACATCTAAAGTATGAACTTAGATGTGATAGATTACAGGTGGATCCTGCATGTCAGAGAAACACAGTACCTGCTTCCAATGAACCCGTCAGTCCCGCGGACATGACGGGAACAGGATTTAGCGAACGATACAGCTGCTGTGTATAGAAAATACAGAGCAGCTGTATCTTAAAAAATTAAAATAATTTTTAATAAAAACTATTTATAAAGTTGCACCAATCACACAGACCTTTTTATTTAAAAAAAAAAATGCCTTTCAAAGGTTTACATCGTTTTTAAGGCTTGCCAGTGGCAAGGCCCCGCTACCCAGATCCCAGGTAACATGCATGTCTGGTGAAAACTTGCATGTTTTTTGGGTTCTGAGAATGAGGTAAAGTGCCACTGGCACCCACAACAAAAGTTAATAAAAAAGTTTTAACCCAGACGAGTTCAAAGTAAATTATCATAGAGGTACACTGAGTCTCTATGGCTTTGTACTATGAAGCCGTAGGCACTCCATGTGCCACCATGTGGTGCCCCTTTAGCAATGCTTTTAGAGGACAATACCTCTGTTACAGTATATGGCATCTGATTAAGCATGCCACAAGTAGGTCTTCATATGAAATCAAAGGCAAACAGTAAGGCACCATAGAAGTCTATAGGCTCCATATTATGGATCTGGACTCAGAGGGGGTACGGCACCATAGTACGGTCATGTGCAGGAGCCCTTATGCTACACAACTTCTTAGGGCATGCTGTGCTTTTTTTAATCACATTTAGGCCTCATGCACACAAACGTATTTTTGTCCTCCCGTAAATACTGGCGTAAATACGGGTCCTTGGTCACACGTATTCGACCCGTATTGCACCAGTATTTACGGACCCGTGCCCGTAAATACGGGTCCGGTGTCACCAGTATTCCACCCATATTTACGGGCAAGTTTTCGCTGCAAAATTGCACTGCAGTAATCGGCAGCCCTTTTCTCTATCAGTGCAGGATAGAGAGAAGGGACAGCCCTTTTCGTAGTAAAAGTAAAAGAAATTCATACTTACCCGGCCATTGCCTTGGTGACGCGTCCCTCTCTTGACATCCAGTCCGACCTCCCTGGATGACGCGGCAGTCCATGTGACTGCTGCAGCCTGTGATTGGCCTGTGATTGGCTGCAGCGGTCACATGGACTGAAACGTCATCCCGGGAGGCCGGACTGGAGGAAGAAGCAGGGAGTTCTGGGTAAGTAAGAACTTCTATTTTTTTTACAGGTTAATCTATATTGTGATCAGTAGTCACTGTTCAGGATGCTGAAAGAGCTACTGCCGATCGTTTAACTCTTTCAGCACCCTAGACAGTGACTATCCCCTGACGTCGCCTAGCAACGCTCCCGTAATTACGGGTGCACACACGTAGTCACCCGTAATTACGGGAGCCCCATAGACTTCTATGGGCCTGCCCGTGCCGTTATTATGGCCTGAAATAGGACATGCTCTATATTTTTAACGGCACGGGCACCTTCCCGTAAGCATACAGGGAGGTACCCGTGGCCAATAGAAGTCTATGGGCCCGTAATTACGGCCCGTAATTACGGGTGTTTTTACGTTCGTGTTCATGGGGCATTAGCCTGTTGTTACTTTGCTTTCGTGAATGCACATCTGACTATTTTATACATGAATGTCCACTTAACTGCATACATGATGCATACCAGAAAAGTTTGCCATTCAGTAGTCTAGAGAAGCAAGATGAGAGTTTTGGGCCTTTATGTAAGATGTATCCATACAACACTGTATTTTCTTCTAGAAATAATGCTTCTAGGGAGAAATCCATAATACAGCATCTGATGGAACATGGAACTATTTTTGTTTTCTCAAAGATTCTTATTGAAAAATAATCTGTATGCCTCCATGTAAGATAAGCACATGGTGATACAGTATAACCCATCAATTTTGAGAGCCATATTATGGGTCTTTATAACCCGCACCTATATTAAAAAAAATGGGATCTGCTTAATGGGAGTTACAGAAAGAGTCGAGCAAGCGCTACTCGACTGTTTCTGTATCTCTCATACAACAGAATAGCGAGAGCATGCGTGTCCCCCTTTGCACTAGACCCAGCCTGGCAAGTTGGGGGCCGGGTGACCCCCGTTCTTGATATAGGTGCTGTTTCCAGAGCTGGGACCCACATCTTTTAGACATTTATGGACTATCCTGTGGCTATGCAAAAAATGTCTTAGTTGGGAATACCCCTTTAATGAATGTGATTCATTGGCACAATAAATTTGGGTCCATGAACAGTTAAGTGACTGACCGTCCTATTCAGCAGATATCTAATTTTGCTGTTGTCTTGCAGTTGAAAAAGGACTTGACTAATAGCCGTTATCTAGCAATCAGCCATGTAAATTGAAGTAATTACTAATGCCAGACACCAGGCAGGCATACTTTTGTTTGATTAATTTCACCAAGAAACTTTAATGCTGTATAAAGTTGTTTCAATAACAGCATAATATTCATTATGATTTGAGCTCTTTTATTCAGGGCTTGTTCTGAGTCTCACTTCAATCCTATTTGTACTGCATTTAAGAAGATTAATCATTTTTGACAAAGATTTCAGGTGCAAATATGACCACTTTATTAGGTTTCATCGTTGGTAACATTGAAGCAATTTGATTAAACCTCTGCCATTTAACCAGTATTGATAGAATCAAAATAGACACGCTTACATACCATGTCAGGACCATCTATGTGCCGCGGTGCAGACCTTGTGGGCTTCCTCTCCGGGCCTGGTCGCGTAGCACCCCCTGCGACTGCAATCCTTACGCCGCTGTTCCTCAACACCTATTTAGCAGTGTTAACAGTTATCTTTTGACAGATTCCTTTTAAAGGGAATGTGTCGCTAGAAATTATTATTATTTTTTTTAGTTAAACAGTTAGGGTATGTTCACACGAGGGCGTCCGTTACGGCTGAAATTACGGGGATGTTTCAGCCTGAAAACATCCCCGTAATTTCAGCCGTACCGGCATGTGCAGGCGCTTGAACGCCGCGTCCATTACGGGCGTAATTAGCGCTGCTATTCATTGGAGTCAATGAATAACGGCTCCAATTACGGCCAAAGAAGTGACAGGTCACTTCTTTGACGCGGGCGTCTATTTACGCGCCGTCATTTGACAGCGGCGCGTAAATATACGCCTCGTGTGAACAGACAAACGTCTGCCCATTGCTTTCAATGGGCAGATGTTTGTCAGCGCTATTGAGGCGCTATTTTCAGACGTAATTCGGGGCAAAAACGCCCGAATTACGTCCGTAAATAGGCCGTGTGAACATACCCTCAGTATATAAATGATTAAACATTGTTATAATTTTTTTAATTTTTTCACGAGTCAGGAAATATTATAAATTAGATTCTAATTTATAACATTTCCCAGTGCTGGTCACTAGATGGATCAATTCACAAAATTGCAGCATTGGCATGTGGTAAAGCAACCACATTGCTTTATGCTGCAAAATTTGAGAAGACACACTCGCTCTAGTGAGCTCACAGAATCCCCCCTCCCTTATCCTGGCTAGTGCCAGGAGAAAGGAGCGGATTGAACGTTCAAACCTCCTACACTGTGTGCCGCCATTTTTTGAGCGAACACACAGTGTAGTAGGTTTACATACAGTAGTAATCACACACTAAAACACGTACATACACAGAAATAACTTACCTGCTCCTGCCGCCGCCGCTCCCTCCGGTCCGTCCGCTCCGTCTGCTCCCTCCGCTCCAAGTGCTTGCATTAGAACACAAGTCCGAAAGCTGCGACCGGAAGTAGTAATCTTACTGTCTGGCCGCGGCTTCCGGTCCACAAGAAAATGGCGCCGGACGTCGCTCGGCCAAAGACCTTCAATTTGGACTGTGTGGGAGCGGCGCATGCACCGTTTCCACACAGACAGCATACAGCATAGTGGATGGAACGGGTCCCGTTCGCATTCTCTATGGGGATGTATGTGCCGTATTCCATGTCTGTATGTGTCGTTAATCGACATATACAGAGATGAAAAAATAAATGGCAGCCCCCATAGACAAGAAAAAGTTCAAAAATAAAAAAAAGTAAAACACAAACACACAAATAAATAAAACATTTTTTAATAAAACACTAAAAGCAAATTGATATAAAAAATATTTTTTTCGCGACACGCTTCCTTTAAGGGTCGACAGCCAGTCAGCATATTTACTTGCAGATAGGGCATTTTGTCAGACTTCTCACAGTCCCACGTAAAATGTGCCTGGAAGGTTTAGGCCCAGTGCACACTTTGCAAATTGATACTATTTTGTTCGTGCAGTTTTTTTTAGTCAAAACTAGTAATGGATCAAAAAGGAAAGCAGCCGTATATTGCTTTCACTAAGACCACTTTCACACGGCAGTACAAAGTATTTTGGTCAATATTTTGCATTAGTATTTGAAAGCCAAAAACAGACATGGAAAATATACAATAAAAAGGTATAATGGAAGTATTTGTACCTCGTCCATCTTTTGTACCTCTTTCGAGTTTTGGCTTACAAATACTGATGCAAACTACTGACCAAAATTCGACCATGTGAAAGTGGACTAATATTTATCCTTTATTTCTGCATTTTGAAAAAAATAGGCATGAAAAAACTGCATTAAAGATGCAAATTGTGAACTTGTTCAAAAATCATTGCAAGAATAGAAGAATCCCTGTATTAATGCTGTTCAAAGACAAATTGCTATTTAATGTGGGTATAACTTTATGTCTATACGCCTACTATTAGTTTAAGGGCACATTCACATGTGGCGGAATTGCTGTTGAATTCCGCTGCGGACAGTCTGCAGTGGAATTCTGCTACAGACATTTTTTACATTTGTTTCTATACATTTTTAGGAAAGTTAGTTCAGACATTGCAGAAAATAACTGTGTGGAAATTAGGCTGTGGTGCAGATGTTTCCCTCTGCAGCATTCTCTTTCCATTGCGGAGAAGAAGCGGAATTTCAATGCAGATTTCAGCCTTTGCAATGCAAAAACTGAAATCTGTGGCAAGTCCGCTGTGATATCTGCAACGTCTGAATTACCTGTCACATATGCAAATGTTGGTGCAGATTTGTTGCGTATTTGCCACAAATCTGCACCTACATTTGCAGCGGAAAAAATCCGCCACGTCTGAACGTGCCCTAATATTACCTTATGGCTGGAGTCACACATACAGTTTTTGGAACAGTTTTTTTTAGCCAAAGCCAGGAGTGGAACCAAAAGGAAGCGGAAGTATAGAGCAATTATGTACAGTATATAATTTCTTCCTGTTGGATCCCTTTCTGGCTTTAACTCAAAAAGCTGCATCAAAAACTGCATGTGTAATTCCAGTCTATATATCTTCCAATATGTCCCATTTGACAAGCTATTTAATCATTTATAAATCATTTTGTTTTACTTTATGTTCAACCCCAATTATTAACCACTAAAAAAAAAAGCTGAGAAAAACTGGTCCTAGTCTTTTTCATCCTATTCCATTTTAGGTTTTCCTATCTGAAGTAACAAAAACATCAAATGCAGATATAATATCCTAGACATCTAACAGGTCCACTTCCGCAATAATATTTTTGTATAATCTGATTTGATTCAATTTTTCACAATGTAAAATAAAATAAAAATAAAACGATAAAACAATACACTAGCCACAAAAGAGCACACAAATGCGTCAGATAATAGTCTGAATAACATACATAAAAAATAGCACAATGGGGCAGATTTAGTACTGTGTCTGGGTCTAGAAAGTGTTTGGTGTATTTTTGATGTGTGCACCTCACTAGATAATTTTTAAAAAGTGCTCCAAAAAAGGGGCACCGCTTAGCTGGGAATCGGTGCGTGGCTTAAAATGCGCCAATATGCGCAAAAAAAAATGGACACAGAATTCTGGCACAAAACAAGATAAGTCAGAATTGGCAAGACACACCAACATTTTTATGCACCACTATAATAATTTTGGCGTGTTTTGTGCCTGCCTGGTCTAAGTTTACGCTGTCTATTAGATAGTAAATGTGGGTCATTATGTATCAAGCAATGACTTCATTACACGGACGAAGACATCCATTTCAAAATACAAATGATAACAGTGTACCGATAAAACATTACATACTCCTGTTGGAGAGGGGAAGAAGCAAAATACCCAAAAAAAAATCAGCAATAATATTTCATATTGATGAAATCCCGAGTTGTCATTATCTCTGTTTAGGTCTTTCATTCATGTGGGAACTGGTACTATAATGTAAAATGGGGATCGTAGTTATCTGCATGACATCAGGGCTATGATTTTTATATGTTTTATTTTATATCTCCCTTAGTGTATGGACAGAAGAGGCTCAGTGCACATTACTGAATGCTTCTATAACAGAAACGTTCAACTGTTCTTTTAGTTGTGGCCCAGACTGCTGGAAAATCTCTCAGTATCCCTGTCTGCAGGTCTATGTAAACCTGACATCTTCAGGACAGAAAGTTCTTCTCTACCACAATGAAGAGACATTGAAAGTAAATACTGAGGTAAGAACTTCATGAAGGCCAGACATCACTATACTGCTCTTCATTGAGACCTTGCTCCTTCTTTATTCTCTGCGTTATTTCCTTACTTTATTATGCTTTGAAGTCATGGCATCTCTACTGTCCTATGTACACACATTTCCTTGTTGATATGGAGGTTAGGTATTCATTTTCAGTTGTTCGGAATCCTTTGAACCTGGTCGGAGGTTTCCTTAGAAGACTTCTACAGTAAGGATGGGAAACTGATGTCAGGCCGCTCAAGGATGCTCAGCATGGGGGCAGGCAAATTAGTAAACAGATTTCATCCAGTATATAGCATTATAGAACGCGTTACACTCACCTACGCCAAGCTTCTTCCTGGCGGCAATGTGAATGGGGTGGAAAACATTTTCACGAGTTCCCTCATGGTAATAAGGTTAGGAATTACTGCTCTAAGATACAGAACATTCTGCCATATTTCTAATTAAATCAGCCCGTTACTTCAAGTCTAAAATAGAACAATAAATATATGAATTGTTCCACTGGCTGATAAGATATTTTCTTGTCTTCACTATTGTTAAAAGCAGTTGAGGTGTTTCCAAGAATACTAGCGCTCCCTCTTGTACGTCAACTTTATGGTCAGAAACTGTAACATCTTACATAATTAAAATATATCTTCATTACCATTTTGTTGCTTTCACCTATTTTTGATTGGTTTTATTATGTGCAGATCACTTATGAAAAAATGTCAGCAATAGCACGCAACTTATTTCGAAAAATAGAAAAAGAACTGTATTAAACTGTATGATAATGAAATTCGGAAAAATCACCCCGGACGAAGGCATCGCCAAAACACGTGTCGTGGTGGCATCACCCTGTGGAGGAACTTTATCATGGGTAGCTCCATGTTCCATTTTCATGCTTTACTATGTGTACTACTTTATTGTATATTTGATCTTATACACGTCGTTATTATTTTTTTCCTCCACAGGCTGACGCCGTTTGTCATCATTGTATGACTCATTCTTTTATCCTTGTATTTCATTATCATGTTAAATAAAGTTTTCTATTTTTCTAAATAAGTTGTGTGCTATTGCTGACATTTTTGCATAAGTGATCAACATGTTTTAGTCAGTGCACTGTTTACTTGGTGACACATGACGCCTTAGTCCTGATAGTAGGTGTGCTCGCTATTCTTACATTTGCAAGGCGTCTTCCTGCTTCTATACAATTTGGCTGTGTTTTATAATGCACAGTATAGAAAAAATCTACTGTCGCTACCTAGAAACCAGCACAAAGCTTCTGTTTATGGCTTTGTTTAGTGCTTCGAATAAATATTTTTGGGACTAGGCTGTGTCTCTGATTGGCTCCATAAAGCCGGCCCGACAGCTTTAAACTCACCCATCGATCAGCTGCTATTTTTAAGGCATAGAATACATTGACAGGCAAGGTCCGATCGAGTGAGAGATGCTATTTATTAGCAGATCTTTACTTGGGCTAACAGAGCAAGTTCGCAAGAGTACTTGGTATTCTTATCATATTATGTTTTAGGCCCCATGCATACGAACGTGCTTTTGCGGTCGCAATTCCCCCGAAAATCCATGGGAGAATTGGGGCCCCATTCATTCCTATGGGCCCATGCACACGACCGTGGTTTCCACGGTCCGTGCATGGCCCAGGAGCCTGGACCACAGAAAGAACGGACATGTCTTATGACGGCCGTGTTCTGCGATCCAGGCTCATAGGAAATAATGCACACAGCCAGATGTCACTCCGCGGCCGGCTGACCCGAAAACCACGGCCGTGCACATGGCTACAGTCGTGTGCATGAGGTCTTAGACTATTTTGGTGTTATTATGTCAATGAGCATCACGTCTTTATGTGTTATTGAGACAAACTTTCCTGTGTATTTACACAAGACATAGAATAAAAATAAAGCCATAATAAGGTCTGTTAAGAGCTAGCCCACTTGATGACAGGTTTAGATTTACGCAAAAACTTTCCCAATTATGACTATTATTAAAACTATGCCTCTTTGGAGAACACACCTACTTTTCTCGTCTCTTTTCAATTTTGGCGAGGGATGGGAAAATGTGCAATTTTTAATGTCAAATTGTCACACTTCATGAATTGCAAGTTTTTTTGGCGCAGTTTACGTCAAAGACTGGTGGAAAAACTGCATAGTGAATGTGGGCCATTAACTACAGACGTCAGTGACTCAGGTAATTTTTGTACTTTAGGGATTTATGTTTTTAAGACATTTTTGTGAGCAATGGTTGAATCATCATAAATGGATGCTTACCTAATCTGCAGGCAATGCAATTTACATATCTATATGTTTTAAGAAATACAAAAATAAATTTGCATAAGATTCATTTTTTGTTGTTATAATAAATAACTATAGCTTGCATTATATCTAAGCAATATAAACTACAGTATATTTGTTATTTGCTGAAGAATAAATGAAACTAATGCATTATAAAATCAGATTAACATCATTATCAATAAATTTCCAGAGTAGCTTTTGTGTTGTCCATTAATAATATTACATTTTCAATATTTATGATATCTAGACGACAAAACCAATGTACCCAAACAGAGCATAGAGAACAAGTAACTATTACAACAACCCAAAAAAGTATTAAATTCTATAGCCCTAAGCCTTGTTACCATCAAAATACCAAATAAAGTAATTTAAGGAAATATGTACGTACTGAACAGCAGTTTTCCTTCACTGCACCTTTATTAATGTGAGTTGTCCTCTGGCAATTAATATCAAGTGAACTGGCTTTATAGCAGTTTCTATGTCTGTGCCTGAAAATAAATCTAGCACCCATATATTGTTAAAGAGGCTCTGTCACCAGATTTTGCAACCCCTATCTCCTATTGCAGCAGATCTGCGCTGCAATGTAGATAAGAGTAACGTTTTTGTTTTCTTTTAAACGAGCATTTTTGGCCAAGTTATGACCATTTTCAAAACAACAGTAACATCTTTGTACATTCTTTCATACAGAAGACACACTTTTGTATAAATTAGCACTATCCATGGTCCTGAAAGTCAAGTTTTCTTAAAGAGGCTCTGTCACCAGATTTTGCAACCCCTATCTCCTATTGCAGCAGTCATAACTTGGCCAAAAATGCTCGTTTTAAAAAAAAACAAAAAACGTTACTCTTATCTACATTGCAGCGCCGATCTGCTGCAATAGGAGATAGGGGTTGCAAAATCTGGTGACAGAGCCTCTTTAAGAAAACTTGACTTTCAGGACCATGGATAGTGCTAATTTATACAAAAGTGTGTCTTCTGTATGAAAGAATGTACAAAGATGTTACTGTTGTTTTGAATTTGTTTGTTTGCTTTTTGTTTTATTCATTTACTGAACTATTGAAATTACAGTATCTTGTTAATTGCATGTCTCAGTTTCTGTAAGTGTTACTAAAAGAATAAATGTTATAAAATATTGGTATAATCATTTGTGTGTATTAACAGGTTAATATAATTTATCATAGATCTTTGCTTTCAGTCAGTGAATGTAAACATTGTTATTTGCATCCAGACCAGAGGAATAAGTTATCATGGGACCACATGCCAAATTTTGCACTGGGACCCTGCTTAACACATTTAAAGACCTGGATAAATAGTACATATAGCACCCAGGTAAATAGTGTCTGTCACGGGCACAGGGTATGTTGACCCACTAGGCCGCTCCGCCATAGCGGGGAGGCAGCTGACCAGGTCACAGTCTAAGCAGAAGTAAATGGTAGACAGTATGCTTGGGTACCTGAAATAGTCCGGGCGGTGGTTGTGGCTTCAGCACGGATGGAGGCAGGTGCGGCAAGTGGCGCCAGACGTGGCGGGCAGTATCCGATGACACTTGACGTGGCAGATGGCACTTGACGTGGCAGATGGCACTTGACGTGGCAGAAGACACTTGACGTGGCAGATGGCACTTGACGTGACAGATGGCACTTGACGTGGCAGATGGCACTTGACGTGGTAGAAGACACTTGAACGTGGGTAGGCACAGGAACAATACGGAATACAGGAACGGTAACAGGGCACGGGTAACAGCTGGAACGGGAGACACTAAGGAACCATTTGCGAGACAGACTGGGAAAGACTAACAACGCTCAGGCAAGGATTAGAAGGCCAGGGGCCTTCTTATAGACCAGGAAATCGTGGCAGTTGATGGTGATGACGATTTCCTAATTGCGCGCGCTGGCCCTTTAAGGCCAAGCCCAAGCGTGCGCGCGCACCCTACGGGATCCAGCCGAACGGAGCAGAAGTGAGCGCTGGCATCTCCTAGGAGGGAGACGGAGGCCAGCGCTCACAGATCCATGGCTGCGGGCGTCGGGAGGTGAATAAACCCGACGGCCCGCGGCCATGGGCGCTACAGTTTCATACATATAGTGCTCTGATAATGTCATCCAGATAGAATGTGCATAATGTGTCCACATAAATAGTGCATGCATGGTTTACTTGTTTACTCACATCCTCCTTTTGACATATGTCTTATAAAAGGGGTATTCCCACCTCCAACATTTATGGCATATCCACAGGATATGTCATAAATATCTGATAGATGTGGGTCCCTCTGGGATCTACACATATCTCTAGAATTGGACCCCTTGTCCCCTGTTCTATTTTCTGCCGCTGTCACTGGGCTTCGGCCAGTGTATGGTAAAGTTGCCGGGTTTTCCAGAAACAACCTAGCGCGTTCTGCTGAACTGTTTCCAGATCTACCACAGAAGTTAATGGAAGTTACAGAAACAGCGTAGCACAGCAAGCTACACTGTTTTCTGGAACTCAGGAGCTACGAGTATTCCATAAATGTCCGACATGTAAATATCTCTTTAAAAAAGAGAGCTCTCATAGACTTAACAACCCAAGCACCTTTGTCAGCCGGATAGAGTTTGTAACCTTTTGATGTAACAAGAATTAAAGAAAAAAAATAGTGGGGAACTAAAACACAGAAGGGGGGATTTACTAAGCTAAATGTGTCATAATTCTGGCCAAATTTGTGCCAAAATCTGGTGTACATGCCCTGCGCCAGATTTAAGATGTGTTTTTTAGACACTTTTTGTGCCCCACTAGACGGTTTTAAAAAGGGTCTAGAAAAGGGGGGCATGACTTATAAAAATCTTAAAATGCACCAATTTGGCGCAAAATGTTGGTATGCAGTAAGCCAACCAAGAGGTGGTGTAAGGAAAAGGCAAATCTATCATATAGTGTGCACCATTGTGATGAATTTGGTGCATCTGCTGCCTGCCTGGACTAGTTTTAAAAATGTAATACAGTACTAATAAATCTCCCCCAAAGTGTAGTAGAGATATGGAGAATAATTAAGCTTTATGTGCATGAAACCAGAAAAACCCTTTAAAGGAAATACTAGATATTAGTAATCTCTTTGAAGCACAAATACTATCTTAATAATCCCAATGTTCAAGAATATTATGGATTTTGCAAAAAATGAACATGAAATAAAGCATCTGATTTTTTTTATTTTACAATACTTATTTTGAAACAATGTTACAACATATAAATATAAAATTGCTTAAACATTGCTGATCATAATTGAAGATAGTTAAGCTTTAAAAATTCACCGACATTTTGAGATATTATACACACTTTCTCCTGCCAGTTGTCAAAGCAAATACGTGTTTTGCATTCCAGAATCTAATCGTTGTTCCATATTAGGGAATAAATGCTATACAAATAATTATGATGTTCTAAACATGTTGAATCATGGATATAGTGGGATAAGAGTTCCCAATTAACCTCGCTCTGTCCAAAGCTGGATAAGTTTTTAATTATTTACTCAAGTTCTTACAGAGGAGATTGACTAAGTCAAGAGAGTTATTGCAGTCCCGGCCCTTTAAATTATTTAATTGGGAAGCAATGTAGTAATGTCTGTGATTTTATGGGTGAGGAGAAGTTGGCAGCACTAGCAGATTTTTATAGTAACAAGTGTCTGATGTGAAGCAGTTGAAATCAGGGGTTCCTTAAACTAGTAGTGAGGAATGGGAAAAAGTGGTACTCACCCATGTAGTAGTAGCTTTTCTTTATTGTGGCATTAAAAAGATAAAAATATGCTTAAGGGAGGACAAAGCAGACAGCATGGCAGGTTACAGAGTGTTCTGCACTAGAATAGCCCTTCTTCTGACCTGAGAACCAGTGCTGGCGGCATTCTTTTAAACTTCCGTCAGCTGTAATCAGCTTGGTAACGTATATAACAACAGGGAACAACCTACCTACACACCCCTAAGCATAGCCCAATCCGGAGCGTGACAAGGCAGGGTGCCAATGCCCTAGACAGTCAGAAAGGCTCTTGTTTCAGCAGCAAAAAGTAAAAAGTGCACCACTTTTGTTTGTGATGCGCTTGGCTTTATCCTTACTCTTGGCGCCTTCAAGTTTAACAATATATTGTACATTCAAAATAATGGTACCGCTATGGGTACCCCAGTAGCGTTGCAAATATTTTTTGGGGTGTTTAGGTGTTTTTGAAGATAAATACATAATCACTCATCTAAATCCCTTCTTCAAAAATTGTAAACTATTTTTAAGATTTGTATATGACATCTTCATGGTCTGGTCTGGAACAGAAACACAATTTAGTTGTTTTGAAATTTTTAATACAACCAAGTTTGTATGGGTAGGGGTGTAAACTATCATAAGCGTATTTTTATTTTTTGTATGCCACAATAAAGAAAAGCTACTACTACATGGGTGAGTGCCTATTTTTCACATTCCACACTACTATACATTTCTGTGACTTTTCCAAATGCAGGTCTTTTGTTTTTCCAAATAATATCTCGAAAGATCTTCTCGGCACTGCTATGAATCGACTCGTTAATAAATACTGGGGAAATATATATATATATATATATATATATATACATACATATATATGTATATATATTTACAATAATTTCAGAAGAGCCATTTTTAATCAGGGCTATATGTCCAGCTGTATCAATAATTATCTTGGACCAAGTTTATCTCAGAATTTTTGGTTTCGATTTCCAATGTATAGTCCTGACTATGTGTGCCAAAATTAATGTCTAGAATTAGTATTGTATTTTCTGAAAGTGATCTGGTACCAAATTCATTATCCATTATTGAAACTGAGAAGTCCAAGGGAAGTGTTGTTCTAGAAGGCCAAGTCTATATGGGTAAATGATTTATATGTTTCAAGAAAATTGTTATGATTGAGGGTTCCATTTCCTCCAGATGTCTGTCTAATTAAGCTTCTGCATACATTTTCAAAAAGTTGAGGGCTTAGATTCTAATAATGAAGTCCCTTTAAATCTATCCAATCCTGTGTCCATGATATTATTAAAATCCCCAATCACAGTGAATGAGCTTAAAGAGGCTCTGTCACCAGATTTTGCAACCCCTATCTGCTATTGCTGCAGATAGGCGCTGCAATGTAGATTACAGTAACGTTTTTATTTTTAAAAAACGAGCATTTTTGGCCAAGTTATGACCATTTTTGTAATTATGCAAATGAGGCTTGCAAAAGTCCAAGTGGGTGTGTTTAAAAGTACAAGTCCAAGTGGGTGTGTATTATGTGCGTACATCGGGGCGTTTTTAATACTTTCACTAGCTGGGCGCTCTGATGAGAAGTAACATCCTCTTCTCTTCAGAACGCCCAGCTTGTGACAGTGCAGATCTGTGACGTCACTCACAGGTCCTGCATCGTGACGGCCACATCGGCAGCAGAGGCTACAGTTGATTCTGCAGCAGCATCAGCGTTTGCAGGTAAGTAGCTACATCGACTTACCTGCAAACGCTGATGCTGCTGCAGAATCAACTGTAGCCTCTGGTGCCGATGTGGCCGTCACGATGCAGGACCTGTGAGTGACGTCACAGATCTGCACTGTCACAAGCTGGGCGTTGTGAAGAGAAGAGGATGTTACTTCTCATCAGAGCGCCCAGCTAGTGAAAGTATTAAAAACGCCCCGATGTACGCACATAATACACACCCACTTGGACTTGTACTTTTAAACACACCCACTTGGACTTTTGCAAGCCTCATTTGCATAACTACAAAAATGGTCATAACTTGGCCAAAAATGCTCGTTTTTTTAAAATAAAAACGTTACTGTAATCTACATTGCAGCGCCTATCTGCTGCAATAGCAGATAGGGGTTGCAAAATCTGGTGACAGAGCCTCTTTAACTGTTTATTCTGTGTAAATTTCAAAAACTCCCATATCAGCTCATAGTTAAATGGTGCGGGAATATAAGCTGAAGCGAGTAATTACTAGTTTTAATACTTCCATATAAAAAAGAATCTGATTGCCTCTTACAATTTTTAGAACCTTTTCTTTTTCACAATAACTAGAGACTGTGTGCTACTGAACACTAAGGGAGATGTCAAATGTATACATGTATCTATGTATTAAAAAGCATAGCGGTTAGAGCTTTATTAATATGATCTAAATTCTAGGGCACCCCCTTGCTGGATTATTCCCACAAATACAGGTTCAGCTGAGTTCACACTGTGTCAATTATTTACATTCAGTGGGACCATTTTAAATGGTCTTGCCGAACGTATAGTCAGACATATGTGACTGTATACCTATGCAGTTGCTTATATCTGTCATTGAATGGCATATAGAAAAAAAGTATACTGTTATATTTAAAAGCGTAGTCCTCTACGCTTTACAGTTGGAGCTGCAGGATCCTGAAGTATCCTGGCCAAACTTATTCCAAAGGGACATCCTTTTGCTATGATGGGTCAATGGTATTCAGTCTTGAAACTTCATTATAGATCTTATTTTGTAAAACCATTTCTGTTTAAAAACATAGACAACTACATTACTGGAATTAAAATTGCTTCAGGTCATAATGTTTCTCCACCTACATTGATAAAATTGTGTTTGAAGAAAGTAAAAAACTACTAGTGCTACAAGTACCTGCAATATACCAACTATGACTTTTCTACTGAAATAACAATTGTAGCAATGTAATATTGGCACGTGGATTTCTAGGTTGATTATTACTCTGTATAATTTATTTATATGTAAAGTGTAACCTTCTGTTTGCTACAACATGGGCTTAGCTAATGTGCATTGTGGTTGTGTTGTACTGTATTATTAACTCATGCTTCCAACACCGCATTACACTATGCTATAATTCAATATGTCTTGTTTTCAATGGTGACCACCAACATTCAGCCTTCTTGTGATGTAAACCTTTAATTCTCAATGTGGCTGTCTGTTTTCTCCCTGCCTTCACAATGCATTGTTAAAATCTAGAAGCATGCAGCTGTGCTCAGTGAATCCTGACGGCACTGACAACTCTGAAGAGAAAACAGCATTTTTTAAAAATCCGTAGGGCCAATGAACTCTACAGAAACTACAAGTGGAGCAGTGATCTGTGAAAGCAGTCTGCTGTTTACTGAACACTAAATCTCATCTACAATTTCCTTTCATTATCTGCCAAAATAGTTGACTTCTTTAATGCATCCAAACAGGCAGAGATAATTGATGCCAAGTATCATTCTGTTGGCAATACCTAATATTTAGATAGACAAACTATAAATAAAAAGGATATATTCATTGGATTCCACAAAGATTTCTGATCTTAAGAGTACCTACCAGAAGTAATATGTACAAGGCCATTTATTGTGCATGAAAAATCTGAAAACTTTTATTAATAATTGTGTTATCAGCGCTAGTTATACGCCTGATGGCTGCTGCTCCTCTGCTCCTATGTTCTCAGGACAAGACTTACTGTTCTGTTCAGACTTGTCATGGAGACATTGTGTGGATCCAAATCGTCACCAACATCAATGTACTATACATATCCTCCCTGGTTTTAATATGGCACCTATGTGTATATGAAATTGGCATGGATGGTGATTTAAATAAAATATGCATAACCCAAACCCAAAGCCAGAGCACAAAGTAGATAGTATCGTAATGAGTATACAGTAACAAGGAGCTACAGAGTTTAGACCTGTAACTTTATACACTGACATAATTGCAAAGAAAAAAATTTCCCTTTGAATTAAATTTTTTCATGCACACTAAAAGGTAGTTGTAAAATGTTCCGGCTTAGACCTTATTCACACGACAGGGTTTCCCGGCCGTGTGACGGCCGTTCATAAAACAGCCGTCACATGGCCGCAGTAGGAACAATAGATCCCTAATGGGGCTATTCACACGACCGATTTTTTGACGGCCCGAGAAACCCGGCCGTCAAAAAATGGGACATGCCCTATTTTCGGCCGTTCTCCTGGCCGCCCAGCTCCCATAGCAGTCTATGGGGCCGGGTAATATACGGCCATCCCTGGAATGTGTCCGAGTGACGGCCGTGTCTTCCGCCGCTCGCTCTCTCTCCATCTCCTCCTCACAGTTCGAAGTGCATGTGAGGAGGAGGCGGAGGGTACTTTTTTTGCTCCTTGTAGGAGCGGAATCCACAATCCACGGCCACAGCTTCGGCAACGCTGTGGCTGGGGATTGGGGATTCCGCTTCAGAAGTGCCTGACGTCACTTTGTGGACACAGTGACTTCAGGCCCTTCTGAAGAGGAATCCCTGACTCTGTGGCCGGTGTTTCTGCTCCAGGAGAAGTCCCTGACTTCACTGTGTCAATGTATGGACACAGTGACGTCAGGCATTTCTGAAGCAGAATCCCCGACCCTGTGCTTGGTGTTTCTGCTCCAGGAGAAGTCCCTGACTTCACAGTGTCCATATATGGACATTGAAGTCAGGGACTTCTCCTGGAACGGTCGCGCTATCTACAGACATGTAGATGGGGTTGCCATCTATGGGGGGTGCTGTGTATAACTACCTACAGGGGGCTGTGTGGCATTACCAATGCCGGGCTGTGTGGCATTACCTATGGGGGGCTGTGTGGCATTACCTACGGGGTTTTGTGTGGCATTACCTACAGGGGGCTGTGTGGCATTACCTACAGAGGGCTGTGTGGCATTACCTACAGAGGGCTGTGTTGCATTACCTACAGGGGGCTGTGTTCCATTACCTACAGGGGGTTGTGTGGCATTACCTACAGGGGGCTGTGTGCCACTACCTACAGGGGGCTGTGTGCCACTACCTACAGGGGGCTGTGTGGCATTACCTATAGGTGGCTGTGTGGCATTACCTACGGGGGCTGTGTGGCATTACCTATGGGGGGGCTGTGTGGCATTACCTATGGGGGCTGTAAAGGATCTGCCAGACACAGCTTCTGCATCTGCTCCTAGGTCTGTTAGAGTGACTCGATCTGCTACCACTCGGGCTGGTAGGCTGAGGAGTGGGAGAACCTATCACAGCCTGGCCAGACGGTTCTAGCTCCCGCCCTCGGTCTATGTATACCTTCATTTGCTTCTTGTCTTTGCCTGTGATTCTCTTCTGTTTCCTGGCTCTGCTGTTCCAGCTATTACAATAGTCCTCAGCTTAATTTTGACCCTGGCTTTACTGACTACGCTCCTGCTCTGCGCTTGGTACCTCGTGCACTCCTGGTTTGACTTGGCTCGTTCACTACGCTTGTTGCTCACAGTGTTGCCGTGGGCAACTGCCCCATTTCCCTTAGCTTCTGTGTACCCTTGTCTGTTTGTCTCTCGTGCATGTATTGAGCGTAGGGACCGTCACCCAGTTGTACGTCGTCGCCTAGGACGGGTCGTGCAAGTAGGCAGGGACTGAGTGGCGGGTAGATTAGGGCTCACCTGTCTGTCTCCTTACCCCATCATTACAGGGGCTGTGTGCCATTACCTACGGGTGTTTGTGTGGCATTACCTACAGGGGGCTGTGTGGCATTACCTACAGGGGGCTGTGTGGCATTACCTACAGGGGGCTGTGTGCCACTAACTACAGGGGGCTGTGTGCCACTAACTACAGGGGGCTGTGTGGCATTACAGGCGGCTGTGTGGCATTACATGGGGCTGTGTGGCATTACAGGGGACTGTGTTGCATTACCTACAGGGGGCTGTGTGGCACTACCTACAGGGGGCTGTGTGGCACTACCTACAGGGGGCTGTGTTGCAATACCTACAGGGGGGCTGTGGCAGTATCTACAGAGGGCAGTGTGTGACATTATTTACAGAGGGAAGTGTGTGGCAAAAAATGTACAAATGAAATTCATCCGATTTTAAAATGGACAGGGAAAAAAACAAATGCAAAACGGGTCAAAATCGTCCGTTAAAAACTGCAACACGGCCCGGAACGGAATCGGAACGGATTCAAAAAGGATGCAAAATGGCCAGGAAAAACGGTCCAAAATGGCCGTTTTTATCGGCCAACACTCGGACCATTTTGTATGATTAGATTTTACATCAACTGAACTTTTACTAAGTCTGTATTAATGATGCACCCGGCCACAGCAGAACTTATGCCTTATTCACACGACAGGGTCCCCCTCGAGCCCGAGTGTCGGCCGATAAAATCGGCCGTTTTTCCCGGCCGGTTTGCATTAGTTTTGCATCTGTTCCGGGCCGGGCATATCTGGACAGTGACATCAGGGGCAACTCCTGAAAGGGAATCCCCATGTGTTCGGGGATTCCGCTTCAGGAGTTTCCCCTGATGTCACTGCCCAGATATGGACAGAGACATCAAGCGCTCTGTCCAGTAGCGGAATCCCCGAACACACGGGGATTCTGCTCCTTCAGGGAGCTAAAGTGGTGCTAGCACATAGCAGAACAGGGAGATACCTCCCTGCTCTGCTATAGTGGCGTTGCTACAATAGTAGCAGCTGCAGCAGCTGCTAGTGGCGCCATCGGCCATGGAAGGTTTCCCGGGCCGTCAAAAAATCGGTCGTGTGAATAGCCCCATTAGGGGTCTATTGTTCCAACTGCAGCCGGGTGACGGATGTTTTATGAACGGCCGTCACCAGGCCGGGAAATCCTGTCGTGTGAATAAGGGCTTACATATGTAGGTTAGGTCTGGCGGATGATAGCTGGCTGTTAATTGTCATGGAGAGAGCCAAGGGTGCTCCACCCTGATACAAGGGTGGTCTAGAAATTCAAGGCTTGCGAGACCACAACTGGCTGCACTGTACTTGCTGCACTGGCTTACACTCGCCTCAGCTGACACACGTGATAAGGCTGCTGCTGGTACCCACCACTGTTCACACGACTCTTGCACACCATGGGGAGGCTCCCGCTCATCAACCGCAACATTGTACAGAACCACAGACTCAGGCCCAACATTAGTACTTGTCTCATCCACATCATCTTTTCTCTTCACTTTCAGTAGATCTCTCAATAGCCAGGTTTCTCCATTCTACCACCCGAACACTAAACACAGCTTGGCGGGATGACCTCTGTTTTGTACAATAAGCACTGCCCCAGCATCAGTATGCATCATAGCCACTCTCCGACACCCTGACGCTACTACTGTGCAACAGAAATTTAGTCAAGATGTCCAAGCAATTTAGCCACCAGCGAGCCAACCACCATTTCGCTTCACTTGCCATAAGCAGACATACAGATGTAGCCATCTTTAATTTGATTCTGATTACTTGCTGCAGCGTGATATCAGACAGCAAAAGCCATTGAAAAGTCATTGAAAATTTCAAGAAAAGAGATCTAGCCACTGTTTATTTAATGCGTTAAAAGTCAAGGTGAAGGGGTTATATCGTGGGTATACCAACTCCTGCTAACTACATTTTTGGATAGTTATCATTTGGTAGCTATGCGTAAATGGGATAGGGATATACCAGGGATTGATGAATACTAGTGGTCCACTATAATGGAAGTTGTTTCGGGTGTTTCGCTGAGTGAGGGCGGCACGCTCTCATAGCTCTATATACCCGACCGGGTGTATAAAACCCCTCAGGTGTTACATCGGATGGGAATTAGGCCTGATGCTACATGTCCGAGATGCATTACAGCTACAGCTCATAATCTATGGCATGCCAAATGCTCTGTATGTTCAATACTATTATGCCAGGTGTGCAGGTTATGGCTGACCAAATACCTAATTGCCAGTAATGGTCACTGGGGTTCACCCTATTTTGCAGCAAGAAGACACAACATAGTCATTTGTAATTACAAACGCATACTATCCGATCAGCTGAAGGTCAATAAAGACAACTGCATTTTAGATAAAATTTGTACAATAAATATGAACATTGCTAGTACTGATGATCACCACATTTTGCTGCATAGTTTCTGGCCCCTATAACATTATAAATTTAATGAATTTAACATAAATGATTTAGCGGATATATTATAGAACAAAGAAAAAAATATTCTATGTAGTCTAATTATTAATCTAAGTTGTTTTCCTAAAACTGTTTGGTACTACAGCACCAAACAGTGCCCTCAGTAATAGCCATAATGAACTTAGTGGCAACTACAGTGACCTTGTCAGCCACAATGCTCCATCATCAAATGACTATAAGGGATTGTCCACACGTAACTTAATTGCTGCATATTTTCCGTCTGGAATTGCGGATGAAAAATATGCACCAGAATACAGTTAGAGCAAAGTGTATGAGATTTAAATAATCTCATCCACACGCTGCGTAAAATTTCCAACCAGAAATTGACCTGCGGTGCGTATTTTTCGTACTGCAGCATGTCATATCCTGCTGAAGAAGGTGGACAGAATTGCTAAGTTTTTCAGAGGAGTTGTCATTATCTCCTAACATTGAGAAAAACATAGCAAAATCCGCAGCATTTTTTGCAGTAAAAAAACGCACTATCTGTGGAATTGCTGCAGAAATTGTATGCATCAATTCCGTTACGTGTGCACAAGCTCTAAGAGAGAAAAAATAAAACGGAGAGTCTATAACTATTCGTGCATTACATCTTAAAAAACAGGAGAATCTAAATTATACAAAACGTGCTCACCTTGTACAAATAAGGCTTACAACCTGAATCTTAGTAGTAGGTGTTGGCTGCTTTGACAATATGTTGTCACTCTGATGCTCCAAGGATCCATGCAGAAGGATTCACAACTGTTGGCACTGTCACCATGCAGACTGGAATTGAGATATAGTTAAATGGCTTTATTTTGTCTCACAATAACAGGTATCAGGGCTACAGTATTTGTTCCTTCTTCAGACTAGGTAAAGCCATTTAACTATATCTCTACTCCAGTTTCTATGGCAAAAGCAACAAAAGTCATTCTTTTTTTCTTTTTTTTTTGTTGCTATTATTCTGGCAGAAAATGAGACCTATGGCAGGCACAGTGCCCCTTGTCTGCCTTAGGGCACGGCCATACGTGGAGGAATTGCTGTGGAATTCAGCTGCGGACAGTCTGCAGTGGAATTTTCCTGCAGCCGTTTTTTACAGTTGTTTCAATACATTTTTAGGCAAGTTAGTTCAGACGTTGTGGAAAACTCTGCTGCGGACCATAGGCTGCGGTGCGGAATTTCCCCTCCGCAGCATGCACTGACTGTTGCGGAGAAGAAGCGGAATTTCACTGCAGATTTCAGCCTTTGCAATGCAAAAACTGAAATCTGTGGCAAGTCCACTGTCTTTTCTGCAACGTCTGAATTACCTGTCAAATATGCAAATGTTGGTGCAGATTCGTTGCGTAAATGCCCCATATCTGCACCATTTGCAGCGGAAAAACTTTGCCACATCTGGCCGTGCCCTTAGGCCTAGTGCACACTTCAGTCTTTTTCTTCAGGGTGCTAGCCGTTTTTCTGACGGCTAGCACCCTGACCCATTCATTTCAATGGGGCCATGCACACTTTAGTTTTTTTGATGGTCCCGTTGCTCCGTTCCGACAAAAGTAGAGTATGTCCTACTTTGGTCCGAGATTCCGTAACCGTGAGGCCTATGCAAGTCATGTGATGGAGCCGTTGCCTAGCAAAGGCCGGGCGGGCAGAAGTACATTACAGATATATTACACTAATCGGCAGCCACTTGTCTCTATCAATCACTGATAGAGATAGGCTGCTGATTAAAAATAAAATAAACAGCAGTTCATACGTACTCCGGTCATTGTCTTGGTGACGAGTCCCTCTTCTTCCTTCAGTCCGACCTTCCTGTATGAAGCGGCAGCCTGTGATTGGCTGCAGAGGCGGTCACGTAGGATGAAGCTAAATCCCCGGAGGCGGGCCTTCTGACGTCATCCAGACTTGCATGACCGCCACTACAGCTTGTGATTGGCTGCAGCAGTGACATGGGATGAAACGTCATCCCAGGAGGCCGGACAGGAGGAAAATGCAGGGAGTTCTGGTTAAGTATGAACTCATTATTTTTATTTCATAAATTGTATTTTGCGAGCGCCGAGCATGGTCATTCTTCAGCGCTAGTCACTGTCCAGGGTGCTGAAAGAGTTACCGCCGATCAGTGCAGCCCATTAACTCTTTCAGCACCCTGTACACTGGCTAGAGCTAAACAACCCTGCTCTTTCAGCACCCTGGACAGTACCATGCTCGGCGCTTGGAAACGGAAACACGGTGTGCACACGGAAATCACACGGCCGCTAAAACAGGCTCACGGACACGTCAAAAATGGCCGTGAAAATGGTGATGGAAGTGTGCACGAGGCCGTAGTGTTTCACATGCACCAGACTTATCTTGACTTTTTCAATGACTTTTCAATGGCTTTTGTTGTGTGATTTCACACTGCAGCAAGTTATCAGAATCAAGTTAAAGATGGCTACATCTTTAGCTGGTTATCATATGTTAAGTTAAGGGACCGTCACTGGCATCAGTAGCAATAGTTGGCGATAAAGTTTTAATGGTAAGAGAGAAAATACTATTTAGGTAGCAGACTCACTTTGAATGTTAGGTCCACCACCCAGCAGCAGTGCCAGGGTAGAACAGGCTAATGTTTGGGTGGTTGAGCTGCAAATCCATGAGATCATCATACAGGGATTTGTACGTATTACTTTATCGGGGAGCAGCAGCAAGTTGAATTTTTGCCCTGTTTGGAAGAAAGCCTTGTTTCATCTTTGAACTCCCTTCACACCTGCTTATTTAGTGTACCACAGTGTTAAAGGTATTGTCCTGCTGACTCGGCATCAAATCCTTCCCCCATGACCCACACCACTTGTCTTCTAAACTGCCTGGTCAGAGGGTTATTTCATACAGAAGCAACAGTTTCTCTGTCTAACAGTCATAGAGACACTGATCAGCTCCGTCCCATGCTGAGTGTCACAGATTGTGTCATGCATTACAGCCCTGTCAGACCTGACTGGTGAGCTCTACTGGGGAATAAAGGCTATTTACTGACTAAAAAGAAGGAGAAGAGCTATAAAGTCTATGACTGGCTTTGTTATAAGGCATTGTGGATGGCATTTTACAGAACATAGGTGTCACGGGCACAGGGTATGTGGACCCACTAGGCCGCTCCGCCGTAGCGGGGAGGCAGCTGACCAGGTCACAGTCTAAGCAGAAGTAAATGGCAGACAGTATGCTTGGGTACCTGAAATAGTCCGGGCGGTGGCTGTGGCTTCAGCACGGATGGAGGCAGGTGCGGTAAGTGGCGCCAGACGTGGCGGGCAGTATCCGATGACACTTGATGTGGCAGATGGCACTTGACGTGGCAGATGGCACTTGACGTGGCAGAAGGCACTTGACGTGGCAGATGGCACTTGACGTGGCAGAAGACACTTGACGTGGCAGAAGACACTTGACGTGGCTGATGCCACTTGACGTGGCAGATGGCACTTGACGTGGCAGATGGCACTTGACGTGGCAGAAGACACTTGAACTCGGGTAGGCACAGGAACAACACGGAATACAGGAACGGTAACAGGGCACGGGTAACAGCTGGAACGGGAGACACTATGGAACCATTTGCGAGACAGACTGGGAAAGACTAACAACGCTCAGGCAAGGATTAGAAGGCCAGGGGCCTTCTTATAGACCAGGAAATCGTGGCAGTTGATGGTGATGACGATTTCCTAATTGCGCACGCTGGCCCTTTAAGGCCGGGCGCAAGCGTGCGCGTGCACCCTACGGGATCCAGCCGAACGGAGCGGAAGTGAGCGCTGGCATCTCCTAGGAGGGAGATGGAGGCCAGCGCTCACAGATCCATGGCTGCGGGCGTCGGGAGGTGAGTAAACCCGACGGCCCGCGGCCATGGGCGCTACAGTATCCCCCCTCTTACGCCCCCTCTTCTTGGGGCCAGAGTGAGAGAGGAACTTTTTAATAAGAGCAGGAGCACTGAGGTTCTCTTCTGGCTCCCAGGACCTCTCCTCAGGACCAAACCCTCTCCAGTCCACCAAATAGAAAGTCCTTCCTCCTACTCTCTTGCGGTCCAGGATCTCCTTTACCTCAAATACATCAGAAGGACCGCTGGGAGCAACTGTGGAACTAGAGGTCTTGCTGTAGCGGTTCAGGACCACTGGTTTCAGGAGGGACACATGGAAGGAGTTAGGGATTCTGAGGGTAGGAGGCAGCCGCAGCTTATAGGAGACAGGGTTAATTTGTTGCAGGACCTCGAAAGGACCAAGGAACCTGGGAGCGAACTTGTATGAGGGCACCCTCAAGCGAATGTTCCGAGAGGACAGCCAGACTTTAGTCCCCGGAAGATACTGAGGCGGCTCTCTTCTCCTAGTATCTGCCTTTCGCTTCATGCGTTCGACCGCCAGCAAAATAGAGGACCGGGTCTGTAGCCAGGTTTGCAGAAAGTCCCCATATGCAGAGTCAGCAGCGGGTACCTGAGATGAAGTCGACACAGGAAGAGGGACTCTGGGATGTTGACTGTACACGATGTGAAACGGAGTGTAAGTGGTGGACTCACTTGTGTGGTTGTTGTATGAAAACTCCGTCCATGGAAGAAGCTGTACCCAGTTATCGTGCTGTGAAGAGATGAAGTGGCGGAGGTAATTTTCCATGACCTGGTTGATCCTCTCAACTTGCCCATTGGACTGGGGGTGATAGGCAGAGGAAAAGTCCAAACTCACATCCAGGAGTTTACAGAGGGCTCTCCAGAACTTGGAGGTAAACTGAACCCCCCGGTCGGACACAATGTGAAGAGGCAAGCCATGCAAGCGGAAGATGTGCAGAATGAAGAGACTTGCCAGTCGAGGAGCAGAGGGTAGGCCGGTCAGCGGGATAAAATGTGCCATCTTAGAGAACCGGTCCACCACCACCCAGATGGTGTTGCATCCTGCTGAGAGAGGAAGGTCCGTGACGAAGTCCATAGCAATGTGCTGCCAGGGGGCACTGGGTACAGGCAGGGGTTGAAGCAGGCCGGCAGGCTTGCTGTGAGTCACTTTGTTGGAGGCACACACCGTGCAAGCAGAGACAAAGTCCAGAACATCCTTAGGTAGCGTGGGCCACCAGAAGTGACGAGCGACCAGGTCTTGGGTTTTACGGACACCACCGTGCCCAGCCAGTTTAGACAGTGTCCCCAGCGGAGAATTCTTTTTCGGTCTGCCAAACAAACCACAGTTCTCCCCGGAGGGATATCTCTAAGCTGCAGAGGATTGGCGGTGACAACGCAGGATGGGTCTATGATCGTCTGAAGGGACTCCACCGTGTCTTCCATCTCAAATGATCTGGACAGGGCATCGGCCCTCACATTCTTGTCAGCGGGATGGTAGTGGAGCAGAAATTGGAAACGGGTGAAGAACAGTGACCACCTGGCTTGACGGGGATTCAGTCGTTGAGCAGACTGAAGGTAAGTAAGATTCTTGTGGTCGGTGAAGATCAGGATGGGGTGAGCAGCGCCCTCCAGAAGGTGTCTCCACTCCTCCAGGGCCAATTTGATAGCCAGTAGCTCCCGATCTACAATTGAATAGTTGCGCTCAGCAGAGGAAAACAGTCTTGAGTAGTAGCCACATACTACTGCCTTTCCTTTGGAGCTCCTCTGGAACAGAAGTGCGCCTGCACCAACAGAGGAAGCGTCCACTTCCAGTGAAAACTGCCGAGATACGTCAGGGTGATGGAGGATTGAAGCTGAGGTGAAGGCTTTCTTGAGGCTAATGAATGCGGACTCTGCCTCTGGAGTCCACACCTTGGCGTTCACACCCTTCTTGGTAAGGGTAGAGATGGGGGCCGTCAGAGAAGAAAAGTTCGGAATAAACTGCCGGTAGAAGTTGGCGAAACCCAGGAACCGCTGTATGGCCCTTAGGCCTTGAGGGCGTGGCCATTCCAGGACAGACTTTAGCTTCTCAGGGTCCATCTTAAGGCCTTGATCCGTGATGACATAGCCCAGGAAGGGCAAAGACCTCTTTTCAAAGTTGCATTTCTCTAACTTGGCATACAAGTGATTCTCTCTTAGTCGCAGAAGAACTTGACGAACATGCCTCCGATGGGTCATCAGATCTGGGGAGAAAATTAGAATATCATCGAGATAAACTACAACACATGTATAGAGGAGATCTCGGAAGATGTCATTAACGAACTCCTGAAATACTGCGGGAGCGTTACACAGTCCGAAGGGCATCACTAGGTATTCGTAGTGCCCATCGCGGGTGTTAAATGCCGTCTTCCATTCGTCACCCCGGCGAATCCGGATTAGATTATAGGCCCCCCGCAGATCTAGCTTGGAAAAAATTTTGGCTCCTCGTATGCGATCAAACAGCTCGGAAATGAGTGGCAATGGGTACTTGTTTTTGACCGTGATCTGATTGAGACCACGGTAATCAATGCAGGGTCGGAGAGATCCATCTCTCTTTTTAACGAAGAAGAATCCTGCCCCGGCCGGGGAGGAAGATTTTCGAATAAAACCCCTCTCCAAGTTCTCCTTGATATAGGCTGACATCGATAAAGTCTCTGGCAAGGAGAGAGGATATACTCGTCCACGGGGAAGAGAAGCTTTGGGAACCAGTTCAATGGGACAGTCGTAATTCCGATGTGGAGGCAACGTCTCAGCCTCTCGTTTGCAAAAGACATCCGCAAAACTGGCATACTGAGAAGGTAGATCGGAGAGTGACTGAGGCAGAGGAGGCACAACAGGACGGACTTGTGACAGGCAATGGCTATGGCATCTGGAACCCCATTGAAGAACTTCTCCAGAACTCCAGTCGAGTGTCGGGGCGTGTAGACGGAGCCATGGCAGACCCAGCAGGATAGGATTGATAGCCTTGGGTAGCACCAGGAAGGAGATCTGTTCCGAGTGAAGAGCTCCGACCCGTAGTGTCAACGGCTCAGTGATGAGCATGATCGGATCAGGCAACGGTAGACCATTCACAGAAGCAACTGCCAGGGGTCTCTCCAGACAGACTGTGGGTAGTTCAAACCGGTCCACTAGATCCTGGTGGATAAAATTAGCAGCCGCTCCAGAGTCAAGATAGGCGGAGGAAGGATGTGATGCCTGTCCGGTGACGATGGCCACAGGTATCGACAATTTGGAAGAGGTTTTAACGTTTGGAGACGTTCCACCTAGAGTTGCCTCTCCAATCAACCCTAGGTACTGGAGTTTCCCGGTTTCTGTGAGCATTGGCGCACAAAATGACCCTTGAGGCCACAATACATACAAAGTCCACAGGAGCGTCTGCGCTGCTTCTCCTGTTCAGATAACCGGACTCTGTCTACCTGCATGGGTTCCTCAGGTAGCGCACTAGGATTGGACAATAGTGGTCTCTGGGCAGAGGGTGCTGGTCTGTGGGCCCGGCTCTCCTGACGAACCTCTTGAGAGCGCTCCCGGATTCTCATGTCAACCCTGGTGGCTAACAGGATGAGGGCATCCAAGGTAGAAGGAAGGTCGCGGGCTGCCAGTTCGTCCTTGATGTGAGAGGACAGTCCCTGCCAGAAGGTCGCCACCAGTGCCTCATTGTTCCATGCCAGCTCGGCTGCTAAGGTACGGAAGGAGATAGCATACTCCCCTACTGTGGAGCCCTCTTGCTTGAGGGTCAGCAGAGTGGCTGCGGCAGAGGATGTTCGACCCGGCTCCTCGAACACGGCACGAAAGGACTGCAGGAACAAGGCTAGGTCCGCGGATACAGGTCCTTGTTGCTCCAAAATTGGGTTTGCCCATGCGAGGGCCTTGCCAGCGAGGAGGGAGATAATAAATGCCACTTTGGCCTCCTTGGAGGGGAAGAGATGTGGCCGTAGCCTAAAATGCACTGTGCATTGGTTGAGAAATCCTCTACATGCTCTGGGGTCACCGTCGTAGCGAGGAGGAAGAGGCAGAGGAACTGAGGATCCGGAACAAACAGGGGGAGCAACAGGCAGTGGCACGGCAACAGCTTCAGGGGGAAAAACCGGGGGTGGAACAGCGAGTAGATCCAGGCGGACCAGGATAGAATTCACCGCCTCAAGGAGTTGATCCTGACGTGTGCGGAGGTCCTGCATCTCTGTCTGAATCTTCTGTACTGGGGTCTTGGGCTGGCAACGGGTTCCATGGCCTGAGCGTACTGTCACGGGCACAGGGTATGTGGACCCACTAGGCCGCTCCGCCGTAGCGGGGAGGCAGCTGACCAGGTCACAGTCTAAGCAGAAGTAAATGGCAGACCGTATGCTTGGGTACCTGAAATAGTCCGGGCGGTGGCTGTGGCTTCAGCACGGATGGAGGCAGGTGCGGCAAGTGGCGCCAGACGTGGCGGGCAGTATACGATGACACTTGATGTGGCAGATGGCACTTGACGTGGCAGATGGCACTTGACATGGCAGATGGCACTTGACGTGGCAGAAGACACTTGACGTGGCAGATGGCACTTGACGTGGCAGAAGACACTTGACGTGGCAGAAGACACTTGACGTGGCAGGTGGCACTTGACGTGGCAGATGGCACTTGACGTGGCAGATGGCACTTGACGCGGGTAAGCACAGGAACAACACGGAATACAGGAATGGTAACAGGGCACGGGTAACAGCTGGAACGGGAGACACTACGGAACCATTTGCGAGACAGACTGGTAAAGACTAACAACGCTCAGGCAAGGATTAGAAGGCCAGGGGCCTTCTTATAGACCAGGAAATCGTGGCAGTTGATGGTGATGACGATTTCCTAATTGCGCGCGCTGGCCCTTTAAGGCCGGGCGCGAGCGTGCGCGCGCACCCTACGGGATCCAGCCGAACGGAGCGGAAGTGAGCGCTGGCATCTCCTAGGAGGGAGATGGAGGCCAGCGCTCACAGATCCATGGCTGCGGGCGTCGGGAGGTGAGTAAACCCGACGGCCCGCGGCCATGGGCGCTACAATAGGGCACTGGGGAAAACGATGTTATAGGGCAATGTAGCTGTCATTATTATAGGGCATTTTGGTCGGTAATGCTATAGTGCACTTTGACTGGCAATATTATGTATAATGAACGTTGTTGTTGTTAATAATATAGAGCGTTGTAGCTAGGATATTGGGTCTGGCTATATTTAGGGCACTGTGGCTGGCTATTTTTAGGGCACTGTGACTGGCTATATTGTAGCAAAAAGTAGAGAGTTACCACAGCACCGAACCGCCAGAAGGGTGCACACCTCTTCAGAACCTGGTCCAAGGTCCTCAATATCAGGCAGAAAAAAATCATGCTTGAGAAAAATCCTGAGGGATTGAAACGTTGCATGGGTGAATAAAGGTTTTTCTACATTTTGGAAGTGCTGCCTCCTTGTCCATTTTTCTGGCTATATTGTAGGACACTGTTGCTGCTAAGGCTGTAGGGCACGATAGCTGACTTTGTTAAATCAGACATTGTGGTGGCATATATTGTTGGACATTCTTATAGGAAATCGGTCTTGCTATATTATAGGGCACCGAACTGGCCAAGTGGTAGGACACTGGGGTCACTCTATTATAGGGACACCAGAAAAATGGGTTACTGAAAAATTGGGCATTCTGTTCTTCGCTCCTAATACCAAAACCTGGGATGTATGGTCCTGTGCTGATCTTCACAAGAAAAGGCTAACCAGCTCAAGTGATCCCTTCTCAGAACAATAAAGTCCCGGGAATCCAGGATTGTTCTGTTGAATCTGGGATGCATGTGATTTGTTGTGATCATTATCACTGTTGTTATTATTATTACTATGCCTTTTTTACATAGTATTTTTTTTTTTACAATTGTGAACATGTGCATCCCCTATTCCATTGTATTCCACTATTTTAGTATTTGATATTAAAATTTACCACCTAGATAAAATATTACCATACATCCAAGATGCCCCTGTACTAGGCAAAAATTGTATAAGCAGTAAATAATATTTGCCATGCCTCCTACTCATATATTTTACTTATAATAGATAATAGATTCAGGCATTCCCATTTCCAAACTATAGTATATATTTCCTGCTCACACAACCACATTTATTACAATAAACTGTATACAGCTGTCTCTAGATTTATCTTTCCTTTACTCAGTAATGTTGATAATAGCCTATTAGAAATGTCAAAATTGAAATATATTAAAATATATGTTGTAAAGAAAGATATATGTCACTATAAGGACATGGTGCCCAACACTCATCCTCATTCATATTCAGACCATAGGTATAGCCATCCTAGCGATTACAAGGACATCATACTGATGAATATGGTCCATTAATGTGATTAATATGGTTAATATATATTTAACGGCTCTGAAAATATGCTTTGACTGAAACTAGACATGCAAGGGCTATACATTCATGTTCTATGGGTAAGTTATTTACAGTGAAATATACATGTTTATAGAACAATTATAATTGTAAATATACACATATGAGAAAGTATTATTTGCAGTGTGTATATGATTTCATTTTTTTTCTCTGTTGCACTGAAGAAGATGCTTACAGTAGTTACAGAGTTAGTACGGTTGAAAAAAGACACATCTATCAAATTCAACCAGTTTATGGGTGAATGTAAGTGTTAGGATAAGTTTTATAACTTTGGTCCCCCCTACTGTTCCAGAGGAACTGAACAGTAAACCCATAAAGCATGAGACTATCTGCCCTAAAAGGGAAACATTTCCATCCTGATCCCAAGTGATGATCAGGCTGAATCAACATTTAAACAATTCTATACATTTATAGAAGTATTCATTCTACTTTGTTCTAAGAAAACATCTTAACCTTTCCTGAAGCCATCAACTGTTTCTGCTGCAGTTGCGACGCCACTTTCAACTGTAGCTGCATTCTCAGAAAATGAATGCAGTTTAATACTATGGTGGAGCAGGGAGCAGTCAGCTCCCTGCTTCACCATTCATTCTATGGCTTGTGTCATCAGCCTGTGATAGGGTCCCAGCAGCTTGTATGCTGTAAGCCTAAATTGGCCTGCAGCCAACAAGACACCGGTATAAGATGTCAGCACAGGCTGGCGGGATGCAGTAACATAATCGCGACTGTCTGAGCGATGCTTTCTGAACAGTCCATAAGCCACAGGATATGCCATAAATGTGTGATAGGTGTGGCTCTGGGACCTCTGTGGAGACCTATGTGGAGATCAGGGTTGCCAACCTTTCATAAATTTACAGACAGTCTTCAAAAATGTAGCTTTTTTTCTGCCGTTCGTGGTGTCCAGCAGAAAAAAAACACTGTCCTTGAAATTTCTTTTTTGTAGGTGGATCTACAGCGTGTGCAAGTTAGGACACACATCCCACACCCTATCGGCCCCACCCAATGCTCTCCCTTACCATGCACACCTTCTCTGCCCCGCGGCCTCCACCCTCCAGGGTCTGCAGATGAAGAAGGATGAAAATTAAAAGGGCCTGTGCCAAGCTCTCAGTCCTGCTCCCTGACTCCTAAATTCTAAATTCAGACTGGCACAATGAAGTCAGCACTCCGGTCTGTATCAACATTCAGTAGTCAGGATATAAGACGAGGCCCTTTCTTCCTCCGCGAATCACCTATGTGTGGCAGCAGCGGGGCAGAGGACTGCATAACCACAATGCCAAGGTCAGTCACTGTGGGCTTTAACACCTAGTTACATTATATTCAGTGCCTCATTGCTACCCATTTGGCATTCATTGCCTCTTTAATTCACTTCTGTGATAGAAGGGTGCTAAACAACAATGAAAGACAATTTGGCACCAAGGGGGCATTGAACATAGGGGTATTAAAAGGGAAATAAATGCCAAATGTGCACTAAAAGGGTCACTAAATCACACTAAATGGGCACAGAATGTTTTCCACCTTGGTGCTGATTTTCCATTCATTTACCCTTTAGTGTATTTCTGTTCAGTGCCCCCTTGCTGCCCATTTGCTATTTATTGCCTCTTTAGTGCTTTTCCATGATGTGCTAAAGAGGCTATAAATAGGATATTGGCACAGTGAGGCACTGACCAGAAGGGCACTAAAGGGGCAATAAATATCAAATTGGCACAAAGAGGGCACAGAACTGAGCAATAAATGTCAAATGGACACTAAGGGGGCACCAAATGAAACTTAAGGGGCACAGAATTCAATACCCCTTTGATGCTCTACTCTTCAGTGCCCCATTGCTGCGCATTTGCCTCTCATTGCCTATTTAGTACCCTTCTGTGAGAGGTACTGAATGCAGAGGCGTAGCTAGGTTCTCCTGCACTCGGGGCAACGATTCAGATTGGCGCCCCCCCCCCCCCAACTTATTTCCCGACATCTCCTTCCCCCTCGCCATGTTTTCTTTCCCTACCAATCAATGAGATGTAAACATTTTTTCACCATTTTTTTAATGTAACTCGAGTATAAAAGCATTTCTACATTTTACAAGCGATGTAGTTCTATAATGTATTTAACATAAAAATAAATTAAAAGAAAATAAATTAAAGAGGCCACACACAGCCCCCTGTAGATAGCACCCCACAGCCCCTCTCTTGTAGATAGTGCCACACACAGCCCCCTGTAGATAGTGCCACACACAGCCCCCCTTGTAGATAGTGCCACACACAGCCCGCCTCCCCCTAGTAGATAGCGGCACCCCCCCCCCCCCCTTGTAGATAGTGCCACACACAGCCGGCTTCCCCCCTTGTAGATAGCAGCACACTCCCCCCCCCCCTTGTAGATAGTGCCACACACAGCCTGCTGCTCCTTTGTAAATAGTGCCACACTCCCCCCCTTTTAAATAGCGCCACACTCCCACCCCTTGTACTTAGCGCCACACTGTGAACAGACCGGTGAGCGGTAGCCTACCGCTACCACTCTCCGCTCTGCCTGGTGTGACTTACCGGAGGAGCCGAGGAGGTCATGCAGCGCAGGCAGCGGCGGAGTTCCTTTTGACTAGGGTTGGTGACAGCCAGGGCCGGCCTTAGGTTGGATGGCGCCCTGTGCGGGACTCTCTATTGCCGCCCCCTACACAAACCACAAATTAACCTCATATATGGACACGCTGGAACATATATACTGAACATACATAAAGACAGATATTTAGACATACAGGCAAATATACATACACACATTCTGGAATATATACATACTGGTAAATATATAGACATACAGACACATTATATATATATATATATATATATATATATACACACACACACACACACACACCGGCAGATAAATACACAGACAGGGACATATACAAATACATAAAAGGCACATATATACAAGCACAAAGACACATTCACAAACGGACCCATATATACGCACACAGGCACATATGTACACAGCACAGATAATGTAGTAGATGTTACCTGCAGTCCTATGTAACACCACAGATAACACAGAGATAACTCTCTAAATACAGATAGTAGTGTTACCTGCAGTCCTATGTAACACCACAGATAACAGTGATAACTTTCTGAGTACAGATAATGTAGTAGCTGTTGCCTGCAGTCCTATGTAACACCACAGATAACACATTGTAGCAGAGCTGAGATTGTAATTTAGCACAATGTGTTATCTGTGGTGTTACATAGGACTGCAGGCAACAGCTACTACATTATCTGCAATCAGAGTTATCACTGTGTTATCTATAGTGTTAGATACAACAAAAAACAGGTGGTTTGGATCCAGCGTAGCTGTAACTAAAAAGGAACTTGTTCCAAGTTTAATGAATATTTTTAAAAGAGGTCAATCGGCATGATGTCCTCGAGTGCTGGGAGAGAAGTAGGAGGATGGATGAAGCCTACGCGTTTCAAACGCTAGCTGCGTTCTTAGTCATGGCTGTAATGAACTGACTGACAAGTCTGATGTGTTTATATGTAGCATGTTTTGATTGTGTTCCAGGTGATGGCACTTTCCTTGTACGAGAACCGGAAGCACTGTGACTACACGCCCCCCCCCCCTTCTCTCCGATGTACGGTGAGTGTAATTGTTATGGAAATATTGAAGTGTCGGTATGGGATAGTTTTAACCTAACGGTTCATTTTCATGTATCCATATTACAATATTACGAGTGTAAGGCAGGAGGAGCTGGGTTGCGGTGTCACAGTTGTAATTTTTGTCTCCGTGGAGACGAGAGAACACTTCCGGTTAAATTTGCATGATGTTGTTTTGCGTTTCAGGGTCGTTTTGTTTTGTTTTGTTTGTTTGTTTTCTCTTTTGTTGCCTTTTGGTTTCAATTTTAATTTTTTTATTCTCAACAACAATTAACAATAAAATTTATTTATTTTTTCAAGTATTTTTTCCTCGATCGTGAGGATATAAAGCAACACTTTTTGTTTAGTAAAAAGGTTTTAGCTCACAATCCCCCCCCACTTTCCCATACCGCATACCCATCCTAATGCTCTTCTTATTTTTCTCTTATGGCTTAACCATCTAAATAATAATTTCGAACTGACAAGCCATTACAAATGTACATCTAGCCCAGAAAATAGCAATAGATAACCACAAAATGATAAGAAAAAATACAAACCTATACCTTTAAGAAAATAAAAATATATATAAAAAATATATATATAATAAAATACATAATTAAAGACAGTAAAAATACAATCATCTCACTATTTTTATTTTTCAATTGTCATTATTATTTTTTCCAATTTCTCTATTTTCTCCATTTTTTCATCATAGAGGCAATATAACACATTAAAACCCGTGTTTATTTTATTCACAATTTCATTTATATCTATAAACTAACTATTTTCCCAAAGTTATCCTTTGAATAGGCATTTCCGCGCATACACTCTATAGGAACACACATTAAAACAAGAACAACATACTCACGATCGGGCTGTCACATAGCATGATGTCTGTGCCTTGGCATCAGCGAGTGGCGATGCTTCCGGTCTGCGTTCCAGCAGATTCACATGACCCTGAAACGCAAAACAACATCATGCAAATTTAACCGGAAGTGTTCTCTCGTCTCCACGGAGACAAAAATTACAACTGTGACACCGCAACCCAGCTCCTCCTGCCTTACACTCGTAATATTGTAATATGGATACATGAAAATGAACCGTTAGGTTAAAACTATCCCATACCGACACTTCAATATTTCCATAACAATTACACTCACCGTACATCGGAGAGAAGGGGGGGGCGAGTGGTCACATTGCTTCCGGTTCTCGTACAAGGAAAGTGCCATCACCTGGAACACAATCAAAACATGCTACATATAAACACATCAGACTTGTCAGTCAGTTCATTACAGCCATGACTAAGAACGCAGCTAGCGTTTGAAACGCGTAGGCTTCATCCATCCTCCTACTTCTCTCCCAGCACTCGAGGACATCATGCCGATTGACCTCTTTTAATAATATTCATTAAACTTGGAACAAGTTCCTTTTTAGTTACAGCTACGCTGGATCCAAACCACCTGTTTTTTGTTGTATCCCACACGACGCGTGCCGACGCGAGGATCCGTGCGAAGACTACAGTACACCCATTTGTACTCACAAGGTGAGCTGGAGGTTCTCCTCCTCCTTTTTTCTATCTATAGTGTTACATAGGACTGCAGGTAACACTACTATCTGTATTTAGAGAGTTATCTCTGTGTTATCTGTGGTGTTACATAGGACTGCAGGTAACATCTACTACATTATCTGTACTGTGTAGCAGAGCTGAGATTGTAATTTAGCACACAGTACAGATAATGTGGTAGATGTTGCCTGCAGTCCTATGTAACACCACAGATAACACAGAGATAACTCTCTGAGTACAGATAATGTAGTAGATGTAAGAGACAAACACATGCAGAGACACACACACACACACACACATACAAACAAACACAGAGACACACATTACACACTACACACACACTCACCATGTCTCCTTGCTGACAGCACCACAGGTCAGGACGGGCTGTGTGTGGGCGGAGCTTCCTCTCTGCTTCTCGGCGTGTTTGTTGAGCAAAGAGTAGAGGCAGATGCTGGAAAGCTGCAGCACGGGAGTGGACCTGTCCCCTGACCTGAGTCACCTGACCTCAAGTCACTGACGCGAGGTCAGGTGACTGGACTGGTCCACTCCCTGGCCGTCACAGACCCCAGTCAGAATGGCGTAATGTCCTGGCTCTTCCTAAGCTGCTGCAGGTGTCCACATACAGGGCGCCTGTCAGCAGCAATCAGCTGCTCTTCGGCGCCCCCCCCCCATTCCTACCACCAGGTTGCGCCCGAGGCACATGCCCCATCTGCCCCCCCCCCCTCCCTAGCTACGCCACTGCTGAATGAATATAGTAGAAAAGACTGCAGCACTCAAAGTTTCCAAAAATGTGTATTTTCTACTATATTGAATACAAGTTGTCTCCTCTGGACCTGGGACATTTTTGTTGCCTGAACCACCCACCATTGGGAAGTTGTCCTCTGTGATTAGCAATATGGATTTGGTTGTGCTGCTGTTTTCTTGAATGGTACTGAATGGAGCTAAATAGGCACTAAATTAAACTTAATAGGTACAGAATGGTTCTAGATTGGCAGTAAAAAGCGTTAAAGGGGTTTAATGCTCAGATGAAATTTATGACCCCTGATACAGAAAATGTTGTAGAAATTTATGAAAAGAGCTGCACATCTGTGGCTATCTCTCCATTCATTCCCTGATTAGTAGGGCAGGACAGGTGCAGGGGAACCCAGTTCTCAACATTGGTGCAGGAACCATGCCCCACCACCGCTAAGACCATGCTCTGCCATTTAGTGTAGTGGCATCACGTGCAATGTCGTAAGTCACGTGTCGTCTCATGTGACTGATACCTGTGAGTAATGACCGTGACCATGTCCCTCTGCGTGCCACGGCTTCATTCTTCAGTTCAACATCACGGACACAGTGCGGATGTGTGGGGTGGAAACTACTTGTGTTTCTGAGTCAGACAGTTGGACTCACCAATCACAGCCCCGCTTGTAGCTTCCCTGCGCTAGCTAACTTAGCATGGGAAAGCTGCAAGGGGGGCTGTGACTCGTGAGTCCTAGGCACAGGCAAGCAGGCTCCCAGCAGCAGCAGACCAGTACTCCCACATCTATCTGACATTTATGACATATTCTTTGGATATGTCATAAATGTCCCTCGTGGGAAAACCCCTTTAAGGGAGAAAGATGTTCAAGGACTCTAACCAAGTGCTAAGATATAGTTAAGTGCATCTGACTTTTATAGTAAACAGAACATCAGCAAATAGCTGAAACCTTAAGATCTGTAATAGAAATGGAAGTGATTTATTTAGAAAATGAAATATTAGGTGATTGCTGTACTCCTCCTACACAGTGGACAGTGATATTTCTAAATGTGTTGTCTTTGAGATAAATGATTTGAGTACTGAAGGGCTTTAAATAGAGAAATATGTAAGAAAGCTGTAGCCAGCCAGTTCAAAGAAATGCATGCAGGCGAAGAAGAAAGGAGCAGAGGGAATTTTAAATGAGGCTGGCTGCAGCTTACTGAGTGTGTTGGCAGAATTTGGAAAGAACAATGGCTGGATTTTCTAAATGTTTAAAATAGGATGCTGTAAACAAAAGAGGAATGGTAAGTGCCAGACAAACAATTAACAGAAATGCAAGAAAAATTGCTTTCAAAGAAAAAAAAATGTCTCTAGTGCTCTGATAATAAATTAATTTGTTCACATGTTGAATTTTTTTTATTTTTATTATTAGTGCTGTTTTTTGTAAAATACATTCTGGTTCAGACTGTATACAGTTACTATTCAGCTAGTAATATGTATGGTTGAGAAAGTAAAAATATAAGTTCTGCCTGATACGCCGTTAAATTCAGGCAGAACCCTGGGGTCAAATAAATTGATTTGTACAGGGATGGAATTATTTTACTGACAATTTGTGTCAGACACAAGTGAACCACATAGGGCAAATGTACAGTATATAGGTCATTCCAGTGATTGGCTATGATATTTTCTTGTAAGAGTTAAAAATCCTATATAGATGGCTATTACCATTTACACAGTGATATGCAAGAAGAATAGTAGTCACCCACAGTTAGCCAATAAATATTAAGTGAACAACCCCAAAAATTTGGGGATATGTTGAAGAACAAAAGCCAACCGCAAAAGGCAGAGAAATGTTGCATTACCAATCAATAAAATTCAGTGGTGCTTCTCTGAGAGAGACGTTACAATTGCTAGTCTAAAAATATTTTAGCATGTTTGGGATTATTTAAATTTTTTCCAAAAATACTGGGACAGATTTCATATTTATGAAACCCCTGTAACAACTTTCATATGTGTTGGAAAGGTGGCAGATTAATCAACAGAGATCGTACATTGCAGCGGTATAAATCTCCCCCACTGTTCACCCCTCATTCATGTTTTGTCTTGATGTTAGATAGGTGATAGATAGATAGATAGATAGATAGATAGATAGATAGATAGATAGATAGATAGATAGATAGATAGATAGATAGATAGATAGATAGATAGATAGATAGATAGATAGATAGATAGATAGATAGATAGATAGACAGATAGATAGATAGATAGATAGATAGATAGATAGATAGATAGATAGATAGATAGATAGATAGATAGATAGATAGATAGATAGATAGATAGATAGATAGATAGATATGAGATACAGAGATAGATATGAGATAGAGAGATAGATATGAGATAGATAGATAGATAGATAGATAGATAGATAGATAGATAGATAGATAGATAGATAGATAGATAGATAGATAGATAGATAGATAGATAGATAGATAGATAGATAGATATATAGTGTAATGATGGGGGTAAGGAAACAGACAACTGAGCCCTAATCTACGCGCCACTCAGTCCCTGCCTACTTGCAACGACCCGCCCTAGTCGACGGGGTACAACTGGGCGACAGTCCCTACGCTCAATAAGTGCACGACAGACAAACAGACAAGGGTACACAGAAGCAAGGGATAAGGGTCAGTTGCCCACGGCAACACCGTGAGCAACAAGAGTGGTGAACGAGCCGAGTCAAACCAGGAGTGTACGAGGTACCAAACGCAGAGCAGGAAAGTAGTGAACAAGCCGAGTCAAACCAGGAGTTTACAAGGTACCAAACGCAGAGCAGGAAAGTAGTCAGTAAGCCAGGGTCAATATGAAGCAGGGTCAAATAGTTCAAGAAGCTGCAGCAGGGCCAGGAAACCAAACGAGAAGTATCACAAGCAAGGAGGAACAGGAAAGGCAGGTATAAATAGACAGAGGGCGGGAGCTAGCTCCGTCTGGCCAGGCTGTGATAGGCTCTCCCACTCCTAAGCCTGCCATCCTGAGTGGTGGAAGATGGAGTCAGTCTCACAGACATAGAAGCAGGTGTAGACTGATTACCTATGGGCGTAGATACAGAAGCTGTGCCTGGCATATCCTTAACAGTACCCCCCTTTTATGAGGGGCCACCGGACCCTTTCTAGATGGACCTGGTTTATTGGGGAAACGAAGATGGAACCTCCTGACCAATACCCCAGCGTGAACATCCCGGGCGGGTACCCAAGTCCTCTCCTCAGGTCCGTATCCTCTCCAATGGACCAGGTACTGGAGGGTGCCTTGGACCATGTTGCTTTCCACAATCTTGGCCACCTCTAATTCTACCCCCTCAGGGGTGAAAACGGGGACAGGAGGTTTCCTCGAGGGAGCCAAGGACGGGAAGCAGCGTTTAAGGAGGGAGGCATGAAACACGTCGTGTACTCGAAAAGATGGGGGCAACTCCAGTCGGAAGGAGACAGGATTGAGGACTTCAATGACCTTGTACGGCCCTATAAACCGGGGAGCAAACTTCTTGGACGGGACTTTAAGGCGCAAGTTCTTTGACGATTGCCACACCAGATCCCCGACCATAAACAAGGGGTTAGCAGAACGTCTTCTATCTGCCTGAGTTTTTTGTATGCTCTGGGACGCCTCTAGGTTCCTCTGAACCTGGTCCCAGACTGTGCACAGTTCCCGATGAACGACCTCTACCTCGGGATTGTTGGAACTACCAGGTGAAACGGAGGAGAACAGTGGATTAAACCCAAAATTACAGAAAAAGGGGGAGACCCCTGACGAGTTACTGACCCGGTTATTAAGGGAAAATTCGGCGAGGGGAATGAATGAGACCCAATCATATTGACAGTCAGAGATAAAACACCTTAAATATTGTTCTAGAGACTGATTAGTCCTCTCAGTTTGGCCATTAGTTTCAGGATGGAAGGCAGAGGAGAAGGACAGATCAATCTCCAACTTTTTACAGAAGGCTCTCCAAAACAAAGAAACAAATTGTACCCCTCTGTCAGAAACAATATTGACAGGGACCCCATGGAGACGCAGGATGTGTTTGACAAACAAGGTAGCTAACGTCTTACATTGGGTAGTTTTTTGAGGGGCACAAAGTGGCACATCTTACTGAAGCGGTCTACCACAACCCACAACACCGACTTGCCTTGAGATGGAGGCAAATCGGTGATAAAATCCATGGAGATATGGGTCCAAGGTCTCTGGGGAATGGGCAAAGAACGTAGTAAGCCCGCTGGTCGGGACCTGGGAGTCTTGGACCTAGCACAGACCTCACAAGTGGCGACGTAGGCCTTAACGTCTTTAGGCAACCCAGGCCACCAATAGTTTCTGGCAATGAGGTGCTTGGTACCCAGGATGCCTGGATGACCAGATAGTACCCTTAGCCAGAATTGCAGGGGAACAAACAGCTTGTTCTCAGGAAGGTTCCCGGGAGCTGAACCTTGATCAGCAGCAATTTCAGAAAATAAATCAGAATCAAAAGAGGAAATGATTATACCTGGAGGCAAAATACAAGCAGGATCTTCCTCCGAAGGAGGGCTGGCCATGAAGCTACGCGACAGTGTATCAGCCTTAATATTTTTAGACCCAGCCCTATAGGTAACCAAAAAGTTGAATCTGGTAAAAAATAACGCCCATCGAGCTTGTCTCGGGTTTAGCCTCCAGGCAGATTCTAGGAAAACCAGATTCTTGTGGTCGGTAAGGACCGTTACCTGGTGCCTGGCCCCCTCCAGGAAATGGCGCCACTCTTCAAATGCCCATTTAATGGCTAAGAGTTTGCGGTTGCCAATATCATAGTTACTCTCAGTGGGCGAAAACTTCCTGGAGAAGTAGGCACAGGGACGGAGATGGGTAAGGGACCTGGTACCCTGGGACAAGACAGCCCCCACTCCCACCTCGGACGCGTCAACCTCCACGATAAATGGCTCCATTTGGTTGGGCTGAACTAACACCGGGGCCGAGATAAAGCACTTCTTAAGGACCTCAAAAGCCTGGACAGCCTCAGGAGGCCAGCGGAGGAGATCAGCACCCTTGCGAGTGAGATCCGTAAGAGGCTTAGCGATGACCGAGAAGTTAGCAATAAATCTCCTGTAATAATTAGCGAACCCCAAGAAGCACTGTAACGCCTTCAGGGAGGCAGGTTGGACCCATTCCGCCACAGCCTGGACCTTGGCGGGGTCCATGCAGAATTCATGAGGAGTGAGGATTTGACCCAAAAATGGTATCTCCTGCACCCCAAACACACATTTTTCTGTCTTCGCAAACAGTTTGTTTTCCCAAAGGACCTGGAGCACCTTCCTGACATGCTCAATGTAGGAGGACCAGTCCTTGGAAAACACAAGTATGTCATCAAGGTACACTACAAGAAATACCCCCAGGTAATCTCTTAAAATCTCATTTATGAAATTCTGGAAGACCGCGGGAGCATTACACAACCCAAAGGGCATGACGAGGTATTTGAAATGACCTTCGGGCGTGTTAAATGCAGTCTTCCACTCATCCCCCTCTTTGATGCGGATAAGGTTATACGCCCCCGTATATCAAACTTAGAGAACCTTTGGGCCCCCTGAACCTGATTAAACAGATCAGGAATAAAAGGAAGGGGATACTGGTTCCTTACAGTGACCTTATTCAAGTTACGGTAGTCAATGCATGGCCTAAGACCACCATCCTTCTTCCCTACGAAGAAGAAGCCAGCACCTACCGGAGAAGTAGAGGGGCGAATGTAACCCTTGGCCAGGCATTCCTGGATATACTTTCTCATGGCTTCACGTTCGGGACAAGAGAGATTAAATATCCTACCCTTAGGGAGCTTAGCTCCTGGTACCAAATCGATAGCGCAATCGTATTCTCTATGAGGAGGTAACACTTCGGAGGCCTCCTTAGAGAAAACTTCAGTGAAGTCCTGAACAAACTCAGGTAGCGTGTTCACCTCCTCAGGGGGAGAAATAGAATTAACAGAAAAACATGACGTCAAGCATTCATTACCCCATTTGGTAAGATCCCCAGTATTCCAGTCAAACGTGGGATTATGCAACTGCAACCAGGGAAGGCCTAAAACCAAATCGGACAATAATCCCTGCATTAACAGTACAGAGCACTGCTCCAAATGCATGGAGCCAACAAGGAGTTCAAAAACAGGGGTATGCTGTGTAAAATAACCATTAGCAAGAGGAGTGGAGTCGATACCCACTACCGGGACAGGTTTAGGCAAATCAATCAAAGGCATAGCTAGAGACATAGCAAATTCCACAGACATGATATTAGCAGACGACCCTGAATCCACGAAGGCACTGCCGGTAGCAGACCTACCACCAAAAGAGACCTGAAAGGGAAGCAAGATTTTATTACGTTTCATATTTACGGGAAATACCTGTGCGCCCAAGTGACCTCCCCGATGATCACTTAGGCGCAGAAGTTTTCTGGCTGCTTATTCTTACGCATAGGACAGGTGTTCACTTGATGCTTGTCATCCCTACAATAGAAGCAGAGACCATTCTTCCTGCGGAACTCTCTACGTTGTTGGGGGGACACGGAGGCCCCGAGTTGCATAGGTACCTCCAAGTCTTCCGTGGAAGAACGAAGCAACGGAACCTCGGGAGGCATCATGGGGGAGTCAGAGTAGAAAACACAAAAACGTTCGTGTTGTCGTTCCCTGAGACGTCGGTCAAGTCGTACCGCTAAAGCCATAACCTGGTCTAGGAGTCAGAAGAGGGATAGCTAACTAGCAGGTCTTTCAGGGCGTTCGACAGACCCAACCTAAACTGGCACCTTAAGGCAGGGTCATTCCACCAAGAAGCTACGCACCACTTCCTAAAATCAGAGCAATACTCCTCAACAGGTCTCTTACCCTGACGTAAGGTCACCAGCTGACTCTCGGCAAAGGCAATCCTGTCAGTCTCGTCATAAATGAGTCCAAGAGCAGAAAAGAAAAGATCAACGGAGGAAAGTTCAGGGGCGTCAGGAGCCAAGGAGAAGGCCCATTCTTGGGGCCCTTCTTGGAGCCGGGACATAATTATACCCACCCGCTGGCTCTCAGAACCTGAGGAGTGGGGCTTTAAGCGAAAATAGAGCCTACAACTCTCCCGAAAGGAGAGAAAAGTCTTCTGGTCCCCTGAGAACCGGTCAGGCAACTTGAGGTGGGGTTCAAGAGGTGAGGTGAGGGGCACTACCATGGTAGCATCAGGCTGGTTGTCCCTCTGAGCCAGGGCCTGGACCTGTAAGGAGAGACCCTGCATTTGCTGAGCCAGGGTCTCAAGGGGGTCCATAGTAGTGTGAGGGACCAGGGTAGACTAGGTATATGGGCTTGTGATTATGTAATGATGGGGGTAAGGAAACAGACAAGTGAGCCCTAATCTACCCGCCACTCAGTCCCTGCCTACTTGCAACGACCCGCCCTAGGCGACGGGGTACAACTGGGCGACAGTCCCTACGCTTAATAAGTGCACGACAGACAAACAGACAAGGGTACACAGAAGCAAGGGATAAGGGGCAGTTGCCCACGGCAACACCGTGAGCAACAAGAGTGGTGAACGAGCCAAGTCAAACCAGGAGTGTACGAGGTGCCAAACGCAGAGCAGAAGAGTAGTGAACAAGTCGAGTCAAACCAGGAGTGTACGAGGTACCAAACGCAGAGCAGGAGAGTAGTCAGTAAGCCAGGGTCAATATGAAGCAGGGTCAAATAGTTCAAGAAGCTGCAGAAGGGCCAGGAAACCAAACGAGAAGTATCACAAGCAAGGAGGAACAGGAAAGGCAGGTATAAATAGACAGAGGGCGGGAGCTAGCTCCGTCTGGCCAGGCTGTGATAGGCTCTCCCACTCCTAAGCCTGCCATCCTGAGTGGTGGAAGATGGAGTCAGTCTCACAGACATAGAAGCAGGTGCAGACTGATTACCTATGGGAGTAGATACAGAAGCTGTGCCTTGCAGATCCTTAACAGATGATAGATAGATAGATAGATAGATAGATAGATAGATAGATAGATAGATAGATAGATAGATAGATAGATAGATAGATAGATAGATAGATAGATAGATAGATAGATAGATGATAGATAGATAGAGCGAAATATTGTTTAAGCAAATAACGAGCACAGAATTAGAAAATCGCAAACTTCTTTCTAGTATTTCTGACATAAAAGTATCTTTTAACTTTAAGGCACCTTTCTCTTTTACAGGCCATTCTAAAAAGGTTCACATTGAGGGTCTAGAATTAAAAGCTCACAGTCTTTGAAGTGTGCTTCATTTCACTCTAATTTCTGAAACAAATTTATTATTTATAACATCATGATCGGGGCACAGCAGGGAACATATAGATGATTCTGCTGAAAAAGTTGAATTTTGTTTTTCCAAAATTATGTCTAAACTGTAATTATCATGTATTTGTTATTTTAGACACATTCAGAGTGAAATGTTTTGTTTTGAAATGATATGCTGCAAAATACAATAAAATGTGAAATTAATTGTCACAAGCAGTGGTATTAAGAGGAGGAGGCTGCATAGCATAAAAAAAAACTGGGCCCACTATTATGGTGCTGGGTTTTGCCAGCCAGGTCAGGAGGGCCTGGTGCTTGTTTCCTCCTCAACCTCCTCTCCATGACCGTTGGACCAATACACCTTCCCCCTGTTAACAATGCACTTCCTCTGTAGTGGGGAGTCCTGCACATGTTCCTGCCATCTAATAGTAAAGGAGATGGGACAGCCCAAGGTTAGGCCCCCTATCTCCAATCTCCAGTTAGGAGGCGCATGGGCTACCTCTATGGTATGTTCTTGCCCACGAAGTATGTCTGCAAATGTGATTCAGTTCAGATCTCGGGCTTTAATGTGCATTTTGTCTTTTTTTGTAATTTCAGTGTTCGTATATACCAAGGTGTGGAAAAAACTTTGAAGACTCTTTGTCACTTGTCAATATTATAATGGAAAATTTCCGAAAGCATCAACGTTTTTCGTGTTTCTACGACCCAGAAGGAAATCAAAAGAATGTCATTTTGACCAAACTCTACAGTTCCAATGTATTATTTCATTCATTATTTTGGCCGACCTGTATGATGATAGGTGGAATCGCTATTGTCGCCATGGTGAAGCTCACTCAATACCTCTCACTTCTATGCGAGAGAACCCAAAGGATCAATAGATAAAACCAAGTTTTGAATTATTTTTTCAACAAACTACTATTTTTTTTTTTCATTCTTCACCAAAGAACCTTAAGTTTGTAATGTGCCAGTCTGTTTATAAGTTCCTTAATATAATATTATAAGTAGAGCAATAATGCTAAATCCGTTCTATATGCAAACAAAGTCATAAACGAAAGTGAAACTGTAGTCATTTAAGTTTTTTACTTTATTTACAGTCAAAGCAGGGCATATTTAAGGGGAGATTATCAGAAGCTAAAGACCATTATTAGATAAAATTAATGTATGTTCACTTTTGTTGTTGCAAGTTCAGTTTCAGAAGATAAACACTAATAGAACATTGGTCTTTGATATTAGAGAATTTCAAATACAAAAATCCCCTTCTATACATCTACTATCAGTACTGTGTTAATATCCCATACTAGCACCATATTTGTCAACCACATCTTAAAATAATCATATTGCAAAAAAAACTATAATGAATTTTAATTTATACAACATAAAATGCAAATGTTATAACATAATTAACAAACGAAGTTTGAAATTTAATACATAATGGGAGGGTAATAGAATAGATGAGCTTAAAGGGAAATCCATTTTAAGATAACTTTATTGCTGCTCTCAGTTATATAAACAGGATTATAAAACATACTTTTTAGCCATACCCAGGGTCAATAAACATTCCTGCTTGAACAGTACAGTATGTCTCTGAAAAATTGGTTTTATAAAGTTTCCTTTTAATTCAGCTAATGTATTTTGTATCAATTTTATTTATTTATTTTTTCATTTTTCTCAGCTCATGTTTTTTGTATATTAGATTAGAGGACGGGCCGCATGAATCAAAACTGTCTAACAATCAGGCTATGTTGCCCATATCTAGGGTCAGGCTTAGGTTCCTTGGGCTCACCAGTCCACCAGAGGAAATGCTTCTGAGGGTCCACCCTCAATCTATACAGAAAATCTCCACTTTATTTTGCATTGTAAACTTTGTTGTTATAACTCCACATGCAGGACATATTACCAAAATGCTAAAGGAAATAAAGACAGTTTTTTTGTTAGTCAGTTTTGATACGTTAAGCACACTAGTGTATTTAGATCACAGCATTACGTATTGTAATTTTAAAATTTACTTTTTAATTTTCCCTTAAGTTCATGTCTTAAAGGCTGATGCTGTTGTTATTGTAAAACAACTTTTTGTATATCATATTGTTGCAGGAAAACAAAGAAATGTTATACTTATTATTTCTAGTAATTTACAGGGCTTCCAATGACTTTGCTGGAAAGGTCACATATCTCAAAAACACAGAGTAGCATTTTGCCTTTTACATAATATCTTTAGAAGCAGAGTCCATGTTCATTATAAACATTGAGCTACATGAGTCATTTCAATTTGCATTCTAGTTTAAATATGTCTGGAGAACAGTGGGGGGACACTCACCAGGAGCAAGTAATTACACCAGGACTGCCATCATCACCAACTAAACCTGTGCAAACGCCAGGGCCCACTGGGCTTAGAAAGTCCATGGCAGTCTCGATAGAATCACTCTACACTTGTAAATTCAAGGGTGAAGTAGACAGGGGCCCCTGCTGCCTGCACAGACTCTTGTAGCCAGCCCTGGGGTACACCTGGTGTTACTGGATAGTAATCTTTTAATAAAAGCCACAGAAAGGTACATGGAAAAAGCATGGTTTACAAAAAGTCTGACCTTTACCTAGCCATATTGCTCTGCTAACATGTTCCATTTAAAAATACTATAATAGCCAGCCAACTGTAGGACTCCTGGGAGTATTCTCATGTACAAATGTAGCAATCTTTAACTTGACACTTAACACGTTAAATACACTGTGGCAAGAAACCTTAACTTGGTTTATTCAATAAATTTTGTTGTGTTAAGTGATAAGTTATCACGCAGTATCAAGTTATTAGGGTGGAGTAAAAGTTTGCTACATTTTTGACTGTCAAAATGTTTCCACCAACATCTGGAGATGCAACACCATAAGGCTATTTCATTGTTATCCGCCAGCTCCAAGGAATACTTGATCTACGCAGGGAGAATAAGCAGGTATCAGGCAATGACTTCTGGGGAAAGAATATGCGAATTGTTTTCCCACAGAAGAAAGAAAACTACCTCTAAAATGCCATATATATAGTGACACTGGCAAAGTACCATTATAAATGGCCCTTTAGATTTTGTTATTTTCCCTTTTGAAATGAAGGAAATACTCATATTATATGAGTATACAAATGGTTAAAGAGGGAAGTTCAATAAAAATAGCTATATGCCCTAGCATAAAATAACTTCACAATAATAAGGGTCATGTTGCCTGTACTCTTACCTTTCTAGTAATTAATTTGGCTTCCTGGGAACTCTTCATGGCTGCTTTTGAGTAATGTCTCATGCACATGGCAAATCAGTGTGCACAGAGACTGTAAAAAGCCACACTGAGTCCCTACAGCTCTGTAAGACACCATATTTAAGAGATCTTCTCCCCCAGAAGCAGGGGAGTACCTCCATAATACGACGTATGATGGAACAAGCCCTAATGGTTTTTTTATCGTATTGGCTCAGGTTGTAAGGAGCTATAATAATAGTTTGCATGAGGAGACACAGGGAAAATGTATTAATTTTTCTATACCACTTTTCTGGTGTAGAAAAGTTGCAAATGGCACAAAAGTTGCAGCTAACAGAACTTTTATACAAAGTGGGTGGAGCTTAGTGGAAGTGAACCAGAAACTGGTGTAAATAATGCCGCAAATCTACACCAGTGCATGGCCGGTGTAGGTTTCATATTCTGGTGCACAGACAGCCAGGTATGAGCCTAATTTATTAAGAGGCATGCAGCTTTTTATAAATTAGGCACATTTTAATCATTACTCTAACTTACTTTATATTAAGACTGGCGTTTGAAGTGACAGTCTTAATAAATTTCCCCCATGTGTTTACATGAGTTTTTATCGTTTCAAATTAGCCCTGTTGGCACCGAAGAGATTCCAGTGAGTTGTAAAGTGCAGAGATATGTTATGAATTTACTGAAATCAGATGCCCCTTTTATTTTATCTGTGTAGACCAGTGTTTATTCTCCCGTTTATACTAATCACTTATTGCAGCCGAATTGTGTAGTATAGAAAGTGCCACAATGATGGCAGTGAAGTCGGTTATTTCTTTCTTTTTTCTATTCATATTATTGAAATCATTTTTATTATTATTATTGCTACTACATCTGCACTGTTTATAAGGAACTATGGTTCAAGGAATAAACATCTGCATATAGCGATGCCTATTCCTTTGAAGGACTGCACATTGCAATGCTTTATAATATGTATGTATAATACTGCCTTCATTTAATTCCATATAGGAGTTAAAGCTTAGGGGATTTTAGGTCCTCACAGGCCTTTACAATGTGCCATAATACTACAATATTGATCCTATGGCTCATTTAAGACTGTAATGATCTTGTGCACATTTTTTTGAATTATTTTTTTGCGCAGCTGTTTACAAGTAAAAGCAAAGCCAGACGTACTCAAGGAGAAAATGTGACTTTTCTCCCATTCAGTGCCAGGGACAATACAACATAAAGCTACAATTAACCCTTCATTTCAAAAAAATATTTATTGTTAAGGTCCCATTTGCTGTGATAAATGTCATATTGAAAAGTCTGCCCACTTCCATGGTGCCTAAACAATTCAGGGCCAATAATCTTAACTGCAATGCATTTTTATTCATTTTCTTTTTTTAATGTGTGCCTGTTTCTTAGTTGAAATTGTTAAGGGCATGGTATATTGTAAAGATAAGCTTGGCAAATTGAGTATAATTTTTTAAAATCTAAGATGGTTTACAAAATAAAATGCTAAATTTAAAAAATAATAAAATGTAATCAACACGATTTATTATGTAAATGTGACATGAATGTTGTCTTGACCTTTTGTTTTTTGTACTAAGCTAGTTTATTAAATAAGTGGTATAATTTAAATATGTTGTTGATAGTGTTAAAATTGAACAAGTGAAAGTTGTAATGCAATTTGATCTCGTATAAAATTTAAATTGAAAAAAGAGGTCTGTTTTTTGTTCTCCAGAAACAGGATTCACTGGTGTGATATGAGTAAAATATAACATTTATTTATAACTCTCTAAAAACAGGGGTACAATCACCACTGTGAAAAAGCCCCACCGTGTGTATAAAAACGTATTAAATAGTAAACACTGAGTTCTAATTCAATTGTGAACCTACTATAGCTCAGTGTTAAACAAGAATATCAATACGGAATCAGCATTTGAAAAGTGGGCATAACAATAGTCTTGACCCTAATTCACACTAGAGTCCGTGATAACTGCACCGGAAGCTCCTAGTGTTGAGGTAAACAAACAATGCTAGTGTTCCCTATGCTAAAAAATTCCTATTCACAACCGACCCTACGCGTTTCAATACTCATCATCAGGGGTCTGTAGCTTGGTCAGCGACATCTATGCGAGCATGCTTCCGTGGTGTACAGCAGAATACCTGCTGCTGAACTAAATATCGCTGGCATCCCGGCCAGAGTGACCAAGCTACAGACCCCTGATGATGAGTATTGAAACGCGTAGGGTCGGTTGTGAATAGGAATTTTTTAGCATAGGGAACACTAGCATTGTTTGTTTACCTCAACACTAGGAGCTTCCGGTGCGGTTATCACGGACTCTAGTGTGAATTAGGGTCAAGACTATTGTTATGCCCACTTTTCAAATGCTGATTTCGTATTGATATTCTTGTTTAACACTGAGCTATAGTAGGTTCACAATTGAATTAGAACTCAGAGTTTATTATTTAATACGTTTTTATACACACGGTGGGGCTTTTTCACAGTGGTGATTGTACCCCTGTTTTTAGAGAGTTATAAATAAATGTTATATTTTACTCATATCACACCAGTGAATCCTTTAAAATTGTTATGTTGTGGGAGCACAATTGAATATATCTTTGAAATACAGTGAATTCTCCAGAAACAGCACTACTTTTGTCATTTGACTGTTTCCGGTATTGCAATTTATATCTATTCAAGCGAATTGGAATTAGCTGCAATACCAGACACGGCTTATGGACAAGAGTGGCACTGCTTCTAGGAAAATACAGACCCTTTTATCTAATTTCATACCATTCTTTTTTAGACGATGTTCAAATTTGGCAAAACAAACAACAACTAGCAATATGTATATGTTTTTATTATATCTCCTGAACTGATTCAATGAATTATACATGTTAAATATTCCCTTGCTGCATTTTTCCTATGGAGCCAAATGGCAACAAATGTCACAAAAAGTGCTAGTGATAGATCATACTACAGCTTGAGAGCTAGAGACGACATGGTTCTGCTCAATAATGGTAAACACAGTGCAGGAACACTATACGGCTACACATGTTCCAGTGTACTGTGTCACTGTGAAGCACTGTATTCTCTCCTAGAAGCAATGATTCTAGGGTAGAATAGCTCCATAATATGGCATCTCATAGATTCTGTATGAACTTCTGTGTGCTTTGTATAAAATCAGTACATGGAGGTATATTAATATGGCTGTGTGCATGAGGTCTAAGAGCCAGATTTGTATCTCTCTATAAAAAGCACATACAATCCAACCTCATCACACCACAGGGTGTAAAACGGCCCTTACTACACATTTCCTTCCTGAGACATCATAAAACGTGTGGAATATTTACAGATTCAAAAGATTATGCTTTTCACTTGCGTCCAACAAATGATCCTCACAATTTTGAACAACTCTAAATATGTTTGAACACTACCAACAACATATTTTGCATATATATTCATACCTTCGAAATGGCTCATAGTGCAACCCCCAAAATGTAAAGTTATAGCAGGCCAGTAAAAAGAAACGCTGTTTTATTATCAATTGTATTATTTATATTATTCTATTATTATTTTGAGTAAGCTATAATTACAATATATGTTGTTTTTGTTTATTGCAGCTGTAGCCAAAAATGTTGAAGTTACACTGAAGTCTTTTATGTTTGAGATGATGGGACGAGAACGAAATCTGAAACATTTCAGCTTTACGTAATACCTAACTCTGAAATATATCAACTTGGTGATTGTCATGTACTTCTACCATACCACTGTAAAAAAAAAATCTAGCAGCTATTTTATTATTTTTTACTTGCGACTATTTAAGATTTTTTTTTACTGGATAAAATGGATATAGTATATCTAGTGTATTATAATATTAGATGTATTTCTTTCAAAACAATTATTTAAAAATAGCATAAGTATGAGTCCTGGCTTCATGAGAAGCTTAAAAAAGATTAAAAAAATATTCAGTTTGGAGGTTATTTAAATGTTTTCAGTTTGACTATACATAAAACAAAGTATGAAAAAGTTTCTTGAAATCTTTAACAATATTGCCGGTCACTTAATTTTGACAGGATGTTCTGTAACAGTAAACCAAGTATATGAGTATAACTTTGCACTTTCTTTCTGTCTACTCTTAATTTGCCAATTTAAGTATTTAAATATATATATATTTTGAATATTTTTTTATTTTTCTGCCATATTTGCAAAATTCTAATCAGCACATAGCTGTAGATGAACCTACGTGTTGTATTTTCAATCGAATCAAGGTCAATATTGTTGTGACAAGTGATTGAAAATGTGTCTGCATTGCTACATTACATTGTTGCAGAAAGCATTAACAAAAAAAAAAAAGTACCATGTTCTGATTCTGAACTTTCTCCATATGTGATGTATGGCCAGTGTGAATTTGTAAGTCAGATGCAATTATGTAAAATTTAATAAAACATTGAAATAAAATATGATATATAAATGTGATGCCCCAAGAGACTGAAAAATTCTAGACACAAATCCTTACATCTTTATTTTTTATATATTCATCAATTTTCATAGACAATCTGGGTTTTTGTTTTTGTCTTTTTTTTATATATTTTTTTTGCTAATTTAAGGTTTTGGAACAATTTCCTTGATTAGAAGGGGATTTATTGCACTTAAATGAAGTGTCTTGAAAATTGTTTTGAAGCTGGACATTGCCAAGTGGGACTGCATTTTCTCAGCTAATGTTGGAAGAATAATGTGGACTCTACAAAGCTGGGACTGTAGCACAATGGACAACTTCCACATTTTCTTTTACAAAACAATAACCACAATGTAATGAGGGCTTAAAATGTGTATTTAAAATCTAGAATCTTCATCAATAAACCCTCAATATGTTTTGCATTCAGTGAACTCTATGTATGTTTATTTGAATAAATCCAACTTTTTAAAGTCCCTATTTGAGAGATCCACCACCAAGAGTTTTCAACCCATGATACTAATAACTTACCTACTTGCTCGTAAATTGTAAATTTAGAACCTTTAATATATTTAAAAATACTAAATAGGACTTCCAAGGAGCAATTTCTCAAGTCAGTGAAAAAGTGTGGTTCTACGTACTAATGAATTCTGCAACCTTTGCCCACAGATTTTGCATTAACATGGAACAGTTTGTGGATTCATTAATAGTTTATTATTCATTTCCATTAAATCATAACTCCAGTTTTAAGACACCTGGGCTTATATTGGAAATGTGCACTACCCCAGTGTTTTGGCTTTGGTTCTAATTCCACTGCTATATTTTGACTTTGTTTTAGGGCTCATGCACACGACCGTAGCCGTGTGCACGGGCGTGATTTTCGGATCGGCCGGCTGCGGACTGTCAGCCGCGAGCCGCCCGCAAATCGCGGGACATGCACATGGCCGCGGCCATTATTTTCAAAGAGCCCGGACCACAGAACACAGCCACAATAAGACAGGTCCGTTCTTTCTGCGGTGCCGGCTCCCGGGCCATGCACGGACCGTAAAAACTACGGTCGTGTGCATGGCCCCATAGAAATGAATGAGGCCGCAATTCTCCCGTGGATTTTCGGGGGAATTGCGGCCGCAAAAACACGTTCGTGTGCATGGGGCCTAAGGCATATATTTAGTTTTGCCCAGAGATCTAATATTGTGGTAAAAGAAAAAAAAATAAACACAAATGAGCTTTAATGTAAATGGAATTCAATGCCTCATAGCATTAACTGTAGTACCCATACTCCTAAATCTGATCAAAATACCCATTCATTTACATCATTATTGTTGTCACTCCTACTGTCAGCACTGATGTCAATACGTTTATCTTCACAAGGATCAAATGCAACAGAATTTGTTAATTTGTTTTTAGTCTTTTCCCATTTACAAAATGAGTTGTAATTCATTATTATGATCAACCGGTTGTTCACATTTGCGGGCTGAAACTTCTGCAATGATCCTTAACAATGTTTCCTGAAGCACTGAACACCTCCTTTAAATACAAACTTGAGTATGGGCAGTGGGAATATAAAGATTTCTACATAAAAGAAGTCAGTTTCTTTGCTTAGTGTGAATACATGAGCATCTCATTTTAGGTTATAAGAGATGGCGTGTGGATCTGCTTTTGCCCTGATTCTATAGTTAAAGAAATATAGTCAGTGTTTTTATTTTTTAATTTTGAAGCAGTTGTTGTTGTTTACGCTGTCTTGCAGCTTTCGATTTACCTTCTTTTCCCAACTTGCCTTTTTTGTTAGGGATCAGACTAGTTCTGCTACCACCATCAACACCAGTTCTGAGTCAGTTGTGTTGACCAAATTTGCTTGCAAGAACAATCAAAATCCTAAGAACACACATTAAGATAACACACTTATAAAAATATTGAAGTGGTTGTCCAGAAATAAAAAAACATGACTGCTTTCCACCAAAAACAGCACCACACATGTACACAGGTTGTGTGTCATATTGGAGCTCAGCCTTATTCACTTCAATTGAGCTAAAGCTTTAAGCCTAGACCCGTAGACAGGTGTGGCACTGTTTTTGGAAGAAAGCAGCCATGTTTTTCTAATCATAGGCAAAGGATAAAAAACTTTGAGATCCCTACTATATGCATGCCAGTGGCACTAATACCAAAAATGTTATGTTAAATATGATCAGCCTTTAGGCCTAGGCAGCTGTGTGTGATCAGATGGTAGCACTAATACAGAAGCAGATGTAGCAACAAAGTTAGCCTGATTATGCTTATCTCATAAGCAGATCAGAGTAGTCCAGCTTGAAGCAGAGGGACAGATACCAGATTCTTGCCCTCTCAGCAAATTAACTCTGCAAAAAGATAAATTTCTGGGTTCAGGCTTTCATTCAATTTGAGGACTTGGATCGGGACTGTCAGATTTGATATGATTAACCTGTAGCTTATATATTAGGAAATTACATAATGAGCAGCAAATTCCATGTGGCACCTCTTTAATACAATAATAAGTTATAGTCTGTTTTATGAGAATTTAGAGCAGATGTTTTTAGACCAGGGACCCCAGGTGATCGAGATGTCAGTGGTCAAATTGAACATGAGAAAAAAATTACATCATTATTTTCATGTATAGCATATAACATAAATTTAGCATTTTCCATTGTTCCATATTGCTTTGTTGCTAAACGAAACTGCAGATATATCCTCATAACAAATATAAGTTGTTGCAGATGTCTTAAAATATAATTTATGCTCATCACTACTTACCTTCGGATAACTCATACATGATTTATGTTGAGAAGTAGTCCACAGGCTTCACCAGACTAACAAATGGGTCAATGACAAAAAAGAGAGCCTTTGTCTTGTGCATGATATGGACATAAACAGTAGACTATAGTTTGTCAGTGAACTCTAACGGCAACAGCCGGGTGCAGATGCCATTCTCTGTGATTGATGGGGTAAATTGAAGTTTTGTTCATAATCCCTAATATTTTAGCCCAGGTACTTTCCAACTGATGATACACTTCAATTCTAAAGGAAGCCAAAATGTTCTAACATTTCTTACAATTTTTGCTAAAAAAAACCTGCAAAACTGATGAATTTATTAAGGAAGATGAAGACATTTCTTTTAAAGTGATAAATTGGATCCACATCCTCAATAAGATGTCAAGAAATTACTTCCAGTATTTCATAAAGCTCAAAGGTTGACAGCTATGGCATTTCAACTGAAGAAATATTTATTCACTTAATATGACTTGTTGTAGAAGAAGAATTCCCACCAATAAATATCGTGGCTGACTAAGATTATAAACCAAGTACATGCCTGTGATAGTAACAAAATAAAGATCAGTTTCTTTAAAACCAAAACAAGTCATATCTAGGTAAGGCTTCGTTCACATCTGCGTTAGGGTCCCATTCTGACCTTCCATTGGGGCTTACCATCAGAACGGGACCTTGACTGAAACAAACGGAAACCATGGGTTTCTGTTTGCTTCACCATTGCAATAGTGACAGATCCGGTGCCAATGGTTTCCGTCTGTCTCAGTTATGCAAGGGTTCGGTCATTTTGACGGAATCAATAGTGTAGTCAACTATGGTATTAATTCCGTCAAAACGACTAAATACTTGCACAACTGAGACAAATGGAAGCCATTGGCACCGAATCTGTCAACATTGAAATCAATGGTGATGCAAATGGAAACCTATGGTTTCCGTTTGTTTCATTCAGGGTCCCGTTCTGACGGGAAGGTCCAACGGAAGGTCAGAATGGGACCCTGACGCGGATATGAACGAAACCTAAGCGGTCTACAAATACGCTGGACTCCAGACACGGACGCACAGGAAATTCAGCAGTTAACATCATCTTTCCCCACTCTAAATGATTTCTGTTGTATCTATGTTTACCCTCCCTTCTTTGGGTCGCCATTTCTACAGAAGACCACATCACTTTAACACTAGTGTTAAGGTATTAAAAATGGTTGCATTCTCCGTGATCAGATGGATCTCTTTCAACAGCTGTGCTCAGGGACTGTGTACTTTGCTAGCTAGGTTAATAGTGTAGTGGACCTGTTCCATACTATGCTGCCTTTAAATAGAGCAGCATAGTATGATGACTGATCCGCTTAACTAAAAACTATTGAAACAAAAATATTAATGGATTGCAAAGTTGATGTTTTTCACTCAGTTCCAACAAACAAACAAACTAACAAATACAATAATATAGTGTCCAACTAATAGTGTCACAGTAAAGGTTTATTCCCTTTAAATAGGTCATTGTAAATGAAGCCTGCAATCTGCAGCACCTGCAAAGTGAAGGAAGCATTTGCAATAATTATAGAATTGTAAACTGTTAGTTATATACTATTTACTAATATAACGAATAAAGTGGCTTAGAGCCAAAGTTTACAATTTTTGATGTTTTTAAACCTAATATTCTCTGGCCAACAATGTTTGCTATGCATACTATTCAGGGAAACGTAACTTTTCAAATTCTGCTGTCTGTCGACATTAGACTACTATTGGAAATGATAACTAGAGATGAGCAAATCTATCGAATCGTCTGTCCAATTCGATTTGATCTGAATAAATTGGTTTCGAATTGCAAGTGCCCCGATTGCCCATCTGACTCTCTGATGTCTCCTAGGACTCTATCTAAGTTGGATACAGTCCCAGAAGACATTAGAGAGTTACTCAGGGCATTTGCAATTCTACCCTTAAAATATAAAAAATACCATACTCTTCTCCCCTGGTCTCCAGCAGCGAAACACTGCAGCCTGTAATTGGCTGCAGCTGTCACATAGGACAAAACAATGCCATTTCAGAAGGCCGCTAGGGACGAAACGCAGAAGTGATTGCATTCTAGAAAACAACGTCATCTCAGGAGACTGGCAGGGATGCGTTGTTATGGAAGAGTGGGTGTGTATGTTATTTTTTGTATCTCTTGTTCTCCGCTCTTCTTTTTTCTAATTAGTAAAATGGCGGCCGGCAGCTGCCATTTTCCAATTTGTGCATCGCAAACCCCAAAAAGTTTCGGATTTTGACTAATACAAAACTTTGGGGAATTTTGGACCAAATTTGATTAGTTTACATTTGACTCACTCATCTCTAATGATAACCCTATTCCTAAAGATTGAAACCCTCAAAACTTTGCATAAGTAATGTTGGTGTAAAAGACCATGACAGCTGAAGTTTTCTCAAACTAAGGGGAAGGGAGTTACTGTCATAATACTTTTACTGATGATTTAAAGGTGCTTATTGGGGGTTGCTTCTGTGACACCTTAGGAGAATTTCGTTGATCAGTTTTACTGTATGATCTGCTTTTGCAGGCGCATAAAATAAGTTATCAATCATGGCAAAATTGTCATGTTCTGCCATGTAAAATAATCCGGTAGATCCTAAAGTGCTACATTCTTAAAATATATTAGTTGAAATGCAAAAACTGAACAAAACTGTAGACTGTGCCCTGTGCACTTATTTTACTGTAATACCAAGCGGACAATATGAGACGAATCACCTACAGATTTTCAGAATGTCTGAATAGTATTTACTGTTTAGACTTTAGAGACTAAGGCTGTGTTCACATCAGCGTTGGGCGTCCGTTCATGGGTTCTGTTAGACCTTCCCGTCAGAGAAACCCATGAACTGAAAGCCAAACAGAAACCATAGCTCCTGTTTGCATTACCATTGATTTCGCTTCCGTTGCAATTGGTTTTCCTTTGTTTTCGTTCTGTAAAGTTTCAGTTTTGTTAGTGGAGACAATAGTGTAGTCGACTGCATTATTGCTTCAGGGAAAAAAACGGAAACCTTACGCAATGGAAACAAATGGAAACCAACTGCAATGGAATCATTACCTTTGAAATCAATGGTGATGCAAAAGGAAGCTATGGTTTACGTTTGGCCTTCCGTTCATGGGTTCCTCCGACGGAAAGGTCTAACGGAACCCATGAACAGAAGGCAGACGCTGATGTGAACAGGCCCTTATATATATCTATATATAGATATCTGTATATATACATAGATATCTTCATTTATATATATATACACTACCGTTCAAAAGTTTAGGGTCACTTAGAAATTTCCTTATATTTGCAAGAAAAGCACAGTTTTTTTCAATGAAGATAACATTAAATTAATCAGAAATACACTCTATACATTGTTAATGTGCTAAATGACTATTCTAGCTGCAAACCTCTGGTTTTTAATGCAATATCTACATAGGTGTATAGAGGCCCATTTCCAGCAACCATCACTCCAGTGTTCTAATGGTACATTGTGTTTGCTAACTGTGTTAGAAGGCTAATGGATGATTGGAAAACACTTGAAAACCCTTGTGCAATTATGTTAGCACTGCTGTAAACAGTTTTGCTGTTTAGAGGAGCTATAAAACTGACCTTCCTTTGAGCTAGTTGAGAATCTGGGGCATTACATTTGTGGGTTCGATTAAACTCTCAAAATGACTAGAAAAAGAGAGCTTTCATGTGAAACATGTGTCAACGTCTACAGTGAAGAGGCGACTCCGGGATGCTGGCCTTCAGGGCAGAGTGGCAAAGACAAAGCCATATCTGAGACTGGCTAATAAAAGGAAAAGATTAATATGGGCAAAAACACACAGACATTGGACAGAGGAAGATTGGAAAAAAGTGTTATGGACAGACGAATCGAAGTTTGAGGTGTTTGGATCACACAGAAGACCATTTGTGAGACGCAGAACAACTGAAAAGATGCTGGAAGAGTGCCTGACGCCATCTGTCAAGCATGGTGGAGGTAATGTGATGGTCTGGGGTTGCTTTGGTGCTGGTAAAGTGGGAGATTTGTACAAGGTAAAAGGGATTTTGAATAAGGAAGGCTATCCCTCCATTTTGCAACGCCATGCCATACCCTGTGGACAGCGCTTGATTGGAGCCAATTTCATCCTACAACAGGACAATGACCCAAAACACACCTCCAAATTATGCAAGAACTATTTAGGGAAGAAGCAGGCAGCTGGTATTCTATCTGTAATGGAGTGGCCAGCGCAGTCACCAGATCTCAACCCCATAGAGCTGTTGTGGGAGCAGCTTGACCGTATGGTACGCAAGAAGTGCCCATCAAGCCAATCCAACTTGTGGGAGGGGCTTCTGGAAGCATGGGGTGAAATTTCTCCCGATTACCTCAGCAAATTAACAGCTAGAATGGTCAAGGTCTCCAATGCTGTAATTGCTGAAATGGAGCATTCTTTGACGAAAGCAAAGTTTGAAGAAGAAAATTATTATTTGAAATAAAAATCATTATTTCTAACCTTGTCAATGTCTTGACTATATTTTCTAGCCATTTTGCAACTCATTTGATAAATATAAGTGTGAGTTTTCATGGAAAACACAAAATTGTCTGGGTGACCCCAAACTTTTGAACGGTAGTGTATATATATTCATTCTGGTGGAATTTGAGATCAGCTGTACATTAATCTCTAGTATGTACAGATCTTTATGGATCTTTAGTATCACATAATGTTACTTTTATGACCGCCTTATAGCACACAGTGATGTGGGGTATGAAAACTATTGTAGAATGAAAGCGTATATATACCCTATTTTGTGTTTTAGAGTCGTCCCATTATACATAATTTCCAATGCCATGCTACATTTAAATAAGAAAATAAAAAGTTATGGCTCTCAGAATATGGTGACACAGAAAATAAGTTATTATATAAAAAAAGTGATTTTATTGCGCAAATGCTGCAAAACATAAAGAAACCTATATACATATGGTATCGCCGTAATCGTACCGACCCACAGAATAATGTAAAATTGTCATTTATAGTGCACGGTGAACGCCGCAAAAAATAAACTAAAAAACATTGTCAGAATTGCTTGCTTTTGGTCACCCGGCTTGCAAAAAAATTTAATAAAAAGTGATCAAAAATTCGCATTTACCCCAAAATGGTACCAATGAAAACTACACATTGTCCCGCAACAAATAAGCCCTCAAGTAGCTCCGGTGGATAAAAAATAAAAAGTTCTGGCTCACAGAATATGACAATGCAAAATGTGCAGTGTGTTCAAAAAGCAGATAAGATCGGGCGCCATTTATCAGTGCAACACTGGCCACACATCTATGAATTATTATTTATTTACCGCATTATTATGCCCTCTTATTATTCTCTGATGTACTCTGCACAGATTACATATGCCCCCCACATTATAAACTGAAATACCAATAAAACCCCAAACAACTACTACCAAGCAAAATCTACATTCCAAAAGCAAAATGGCGCTCCCTCCCCTCTGAGCCCTGCAGCGTGCCCGAACGGCAGTTTCCGCCCACATATATGGCATTGCCATACCCGGGAGAACCCGCTTAACGTTTTATGAGGTAATTTTCTTCAGTGGCACAAACTGGGCACAACATATTATGCACTAAAATGGCATATCAGTGGAAAATTGCAATATTTGAACCATTCACTGCGCATTAACCCCTTTGCGCCCTATGACTTAATTGCACGTCAAGGTGCGGGGGTTGATGTATGGAGCGGGCTCACGTGCTGAGACCGCTCCATATGCTGCGGGTGTCAGCTGTGTATTACAGCTGACACCCGGGACTAATGGACAGCAATAGCGATTGTGCTGTTTCAGAAGCCTGTAAAAATAACAATATACTGCATAAATTAGTATTGCAGTATATTGTACCAGCTATCCAATGATCAAATAAAATGTGTAGAAGAATTAAAGTTATTAGTAGTGATAAAAAAAAACTTACATTTAAAAAAAAAAACTTTTCCCATTTTTTTTCTAAAGTAATGTAAAAAAATAAACAAAATTGGTATCGCTACATCTGTAAATGGCTGAACTATTACAATATACCATTATTTAACTCCCACGGTGAACACCGTAAAAACGTAAATAATTTAAACCGCCAAAATCGCTGTTTTATTCTGTCACCTTAGCTCTAAAAAAAAAATGTAATATAACTTTTTGATCACTTTTTATGTTCCAATAAATGGTACTAATAAAAACTACAGCTCGTCCCGAAAAAATAATACCTCCCACCGCTCAATCAACCAAAAACTAAAAAAGTTACAGCTCTCAGAATGTGGTGAAACAAAGCTATTTTTTTTTTAGCAATTCGATTTTTCTTTGTAAAAGTAGTATAATATAAAAAAAACTATATAAATTTGGTATCACCATAATTGTACTGAGCTGCAGAATAAAGTAAAGTTTTTGGTTTTTACCGCACAGCGAAAGCTGTCAAAACTAAGCACCCAAAAAATGGAATCTAATTTTTTTCCAATATTAGCCAGCAAATAATTTTTTTTCAGTTTCCCAGTACATTTTATGGTACTTTAAATAGAGTCAATAGATACTACAACTCCTCCCGCAAGAAATAAGCCCTCACACCACTCTACTGATGGAAAAAGCAAAAACGTATGGCTCTTGGAAGGTGGAGAGTGAAAAATTTAAATAAGAAAGCAAAAAATGGATCAGTCCTGAAAGGGTTAATTAATTTCTAATTTCCACATGTGGGGTATTTCCGTACTCGGGAGAAATTACTTTAAAAAAAATTGGTTGTTTTTTTCTCTCAACATTTTAGTGGAAAAAATTGTGATATTTATTTTCGCGGCCTAATTCTAATAAATTCTGCAAAAAAACCTGTGGGGTCTAAATGTTAACTATACCCCTAGAAAAATTCCTTGAGGTGTGTTTCTAAAATGGGGTGTAACTTTTGGGGGTTTTCCACTTTTTTGGTCCCTCCAGGGCATTGCAAACGTGACATGGCACCGAAAACCAATCCAGCAAAATCTGTGCTCCAAAATCCAAATGGCACGCCTTCCCTTCTAAGCACTGCTGTGGATCGTCCAAACATCATGCTTTACAAATGTTGTGGTTCTTTTTTTCCTTTATTCCTTGTAAAAATTACACATTTCTATGTTTTTTCAGAAGAAAAGTAGATTTTAATTTTTACAGACTAATTCCAATATATTTAGTGAAAAATCTGTGTGGTCAAAGTGCTAACTATACCCCTAAATAAATTCCCGTTGAGGTGTAGTTTCCAAAATGGGGTAACTTTTGGGGTGTTTCCACTGTTTTGGTCCCTCCTGGAGGTTGCAAACGCGACATGGCACCGAAAACCAATCCAGCAAAATCTGTGCTCCAAAATCCAAAGGGCGCTCCTTCCCTTCTGAGCCCTGCTGTGGGGCATATCAGCAGTTTATTACCAGATGTGTGGTATTGCAGTAATCGGGAGACATTGCTTTGCAAATGTTAGCATACATTTTCTTCATTATTCCTTAGAAATTTGTAATATTTACATGTTTTTTCAGAAAAAAAGTAGATTTTCATTTTTACAGACTAATTCCAATATATTTAGAGAAAAACCTGTGTGGTCAAAGTGATAACTATACACCTAGATAAATTCCTAGAGAGGTGTAGTTCCCAAAATGGGGTAACTTTTGGGGTGTTTCCAATGTTTTGACACCACAAGACCTCTTCAAACCTGACAAGGTGCCTAAAATATATTCTAAAAAAAAGGAGGCCCAAAATCCTCTAGGTGCTCCTTTGCTTCTGAGGCCTGTGTTTCAGTACATTAGCATGCTAAGGCCACATGTGGGATATTTCTAAAAACTGCAGAATCTGGGCAATAAAATATTGAGTTGCATTTCTCTGGTAAAACCTTCTGTGTTCCAAATTTTTTTTTATTGGAAATGAATTTCGACAAAAAAAATATAATTTGTAAATTTCACCTCTACTTTGCTTTCATTCTTGTGAAACGCCTAAAGGGTTAAAAGGCTATGTGAATGCTGATTCGAATACCTTGAGAGGTGCCATTTTAAAATGGGGTGACTTATGGGGACTTTCTAATGTATAAGGCACTCAAAGCCACTTCAGAACTGAACTGGTCCCTGAAAAAATTGCCTTTTGACATTTTCTTTAAAATATGAGAAATTGCTGCTAAAGTTCTAAGCCTTGTAACGTCCTAGAAGGACGTTCAAAAAGCAATGCAAACATAAAGTAGACATATGGGAAATGTCAATTAGTAACTATTTTGTGTGGTATTACTATCTGTTTTACAAGCAGATACGTTTAAATTGAGAAAAAAGGTAATTTTTGAAAATTTTCTCTAAATTTTGGTGTTTTTCAGAAATAAATACCAAATTTATCAACCAATTTTTTTCACTAACATAAAGTACAACATGCCACAAGAAAACAATCTCAGAATCGCTTGGATAGGTAAAAGCATTCCGAAGTTATTACCACATAAAGTAACACATGTCAGATTTGAAAAAATCATCTGTGTACTGAAGGCCAGAACAGGCTGGGTCCTGAAAGGGTTAAGGCAGTGGTGTAACTACCGCGGTAGCAGCCGTAGCAGACCCACCGACAGGTCCCCCTCATACGCCCGCGGGCACCGCTAGCAGCCATTATGGCTGAAACATCGGTATCGCCGCTACTATGGGCCCCCTCCAACAAGTATGGGCCGGGCGACACAGGCCCTGTCATGCCTGTAGGCGTCGCTAGCACCAGAGGGGTCCCCGGTGTTAGCGACAGCCAAATACATGCATTAGCGCCGGGCATGTTCCTTACAATGACGCTGATTGGCTAGCGGCACGATAACGTCATCGCGCCGCTTCCATGTTTGAAAGGCGCTGATTGACAGGGCAAGTCATTCTGCCATTATGCCCACTAATCAGCGTCATTGGACGACGCTCGTTCAGCTCCAGCAGACATGCTCAGACCTGAATGATAGCCATGACTAAGAGCACGTGAAGTGCTTGAAACGCGTAGCCTTACAATACCTACCTGCTGTTCCCTTGCTACCAAGTCTGCCTGTTTATCCAATTTTACAAAGCTCTTCTTTTTTGATACCAATAAATTTAGGAATACGTTCCTTTTTAAGCACTCCTACAGCGCTGGATCAATTCTTTCCATTTTCCATTTCTATCTACCGTGGACCGTTACGGAGATCCGAGCGAAGCTGTAGTGTCAGGCGTTGGACTGGTGAGCTGGAGGTTTCCTCCCCCTGTTTCATTTCCAGAAGAGAGCATGTCTGCATTGGCAGCGAACAGTGTGGGAATGTAATCATGTGAGTATTTGAAGTATTTTGTTTTTTTCTCATAAACCTGTGAGTGGTATTATCTATAGTAGGGGCTCTATCTACAGGGGGGGCCGTCTATATGTGGGCCACTATATACAGGGGGGGTCTATATGTGGGGATGTGGGGCACTAGATACAGGGGTGGTCTGTATGTGGGGATGTGGGGCATAATCTACAAGGGGTTCTATATGTGGGGATGTGGGCCACTATATACAGGGGGGTCTATATGTGGGCCACTATCTACAGGGGGCGTTCTATATGTGGGGATGTGGGGCACTATCTACACGGAAGTCTATATGTGGGGCACTATATACAGGGGGAGCTATATGTGAGACACTATACAGGGGTGGGCTATATGTAGAGCACTATCTATAGGGGAGCTATTTTTTTTAGGGGACTTTCTATAGGGTGGGCTATATGTGGGACACTATATACAGGGGTGGGTTACCTGTGGGGCACTAGCTACAGGGTGGCTATATGTAGGGCACTGTCTACAGGAGTGGGCTATATGTGGGACACTATATACAGGGGGAGCTACATGTGAGACAATATCTACAGAGGTGGGCTATACGTGGAGCACTGTCTCTAGGGGAAGCTATATGTAGGGCAGCTCGGTGGCTCAATGGTTAGCACTATTTCCTTGCAGCTCTGGAGTCCATATGTGGCCACTATCTACAGGGGCTGTGTGTGGGACACTATCTACAGGGGCTTCTATGTAGGTCACTATCTACAGAGGCTCTATGGGGTCACTATCTACAGGGGCTATTGGGGCACTATCTACTGGGGGCACAGTGTGTGTGTGACAGTTTATGGTACTATTATAATCAGGGACACAGTGTATGGTGTGCTATTATAGTTAGAGGTGCAGTGTATTGTGCTTTATTAGATTTAGACGTGTTGAGAATTTTAACTTTGTTTATAGGTGCAGAAATGTTTTAAAAGTGAGAAGCTGAAGACATCTGAGCGGAAAACTGCAGAAATGGGTCATGGCCGGGAGAAATCCATCATAGATGTCTAGACCGGAGGGAGAAGAAAATAACTAGAATCTGAGACGTCACCGGTGAGTCACTTAATGCAAATGCTTACTCTGCCTCTAATCAGTAATGTAGTCACTGTATGATCTGCAGCGAGATGATGGGTGGTATGATTTTTTTTGTGAAACAACATCTCCCAGCATTTCCTCACCATTGTTCGGGCTATGCTAGGAGCTGTAGTTTTACGCCGTACAAACCTATACGGCAGGGGTTGAACTAAATTGAGCTGTATTTGTTCTGGTGTTGTATATATGTATTGATCTTTGTTCTGATGCTGTATGTAAGTACTGTGCTTGGTTCTGGTGCTGTATATATGTATGAGATTGGTTTTGGTGCTGTACATATGTAATGAGTTTGGTTCTGATGCTGTATATATGTACTGAGCTTGGTTCTGGGGATGTATTTATGTACTGAGTTTGGTTCTAGTGCTGTATTTATGTACTGAGGTTGGTTCCGTTGCTGTATTTATGTACTGAGGTTAGTTCTGGTGCTGTATATATGTATGGGCTTGGTTCTAGTGCTGTATTTATGTACTGAACTTGGTTCTAGTGCTGTATATATGTACTGAGCTTGGTTCCTCTTGCTGTATATATGTCAGAGCTTGGTTCTAGTTCTGTATTTATGTACTAATCTTGGTTGTGGTACTGTATTTATGTACTGAGCTTGGTTGTGTTACTGTATATATGTCAGAGCTTGGTTCTGGATCTGTAATTATATAGGATATATTTATAATTACAAAATCACAGGGCAGATGGAATTGTTCTCAATTCATTGTACATTTAATGTGAATCTGTCGGGTAGTTTTAACCCCTTGAACCGCCACCATACGGTAATACATGACGTGACAATATTTCAAAACATTCCCTTGTGTGGCACTATACACAAGGAGGAGCTGTGTGGCACTATATGCATGGTGGAGCTGTATGGAACTATTTACAAGGGGGAGGGCTGTGGCTCTATCTACAGGGGGCTGAGTGTGGTGCAATCTACAGGGGTCTGTGTGTGGCACTTTCTACTAAGGGGGGGGCTGTGCTGCACTTTCTACTAAGGGGGGGCTGTGTGGCACTATATACAAGGGAGGGGGGCTGTGTGGGAGCTGTATAGCGCTATATACAGTGGGGGCTTTATGGCGATATCTACAGGGCGGCTGTATGGCACTATCTACAAGGGGGAGGTGGGGGCGCTATCTACAAATGGGGTGTGACTGTCTATAGGTGAGGTTATATAGCACTGTCTACAGGGGGGCTGTATGTCACATTCTACAGGGGGCACTATTTATAAGGGGGCTGCTTGTGGCACCTGGGGGGGGCCCGGTCAAGAGTTTGCTATGGGGCCCAGTCTTTCCTAGTTACGCCCCTGGGTTAAGGAGTTAATAGAGTGAGGAACATGTTAAAATTACTGTCCTTCTGCTGGACTGACTGCCAAACTTGAGAAGGTGGTGAACTATGTTTGAAGTGCATCTAAGTTTGGTGTGCTGAGCAGTAGTTCTAAAATTGATTTAAACATGCCTCTTCTTGTATCTTCCCTTTGACAGCTCATATTTAATGCCAGTGACATTTTGTTTAACGGAAAGGAGAGATATAGTCAGAACACATTTAATTGCCAGCTGTGGCCAATAATAAAAATGTAGTTATAAAAGGCATTTTGAATATATATTTTCTAAGGCTTTGTTTTTAACCCCTTAATGACCGCCGATTAGCCTTTTCACGGCGGTCATTAATGGGCTTTATTCTACAGCGCCGCTATTCCACGGCGCTGCATTAGAATAAAGTAAACAGAGCAGGGAGCTGTCAAATCTCCCTGCTCTCAGCTGCCAGAGGCAGCTAAGGGCTGGGGGCGTCCCTGCTCTGCCGGGTGAGATCGATATTAGTATCGATCTCAGCCGTTTAACCCCTCAGATGTGGTGCACAATAGCGTGCACCACATCTGAGTGCTTTTGGAGAGAGGGAGGGAGCTCCCTCTCTCTCCTACCGACACCAGGCGATACGATCGCCGAGTGTCTGTGTCTCCAATGGCAGCCGGGGGCCTAATAAAGGCCCCCAGGTCTGCCTGTGGTGAATGCCTGCTAAGTCATGCCAGAGGCATGACCTAGCAGATGCCTGTCCGTTTTAAACGGACAGGCAGTAATACACTGCAATACAAAAGTATTGCAGTATATTATAATAGCGATCGGAGGATCGCATAGTGAAGTCCCCTAGTGGGACTAGTAGAAAAAGTAAAAAAAAGTTGAATAAAGTTAATTAAAAAAAATGTGAAAAAAAAAAATGAAAAACCCACTTTTTCCCCTTACAAGCTGCTTTACTATTACAAAAACACACTAAAGCAAAAAAGTTACACATATTTGGTATCGCCACGTCCGTGACGACCCCAACTATAAATCTATTACATTATTTAACCCGCACTGTGAACGGCGTAAAAAATAAAATAAAAAACTTTGGAAGAATTGCTGTTTTCTGTTAATCCTGACTTTAAAAAAATGTGATAAAAAGTGATCAAAAAGTCGTATCTACTCTCAAATGGTACCAATAAAAACTAGAAGTCGTCCCGCAAAAAACAAGACCTTATACAGCTATGTCGACGCAAAAACAAAAAAGTTATAGCTCTTCGAATGTGACAATGGAAAAATGTAAAAAATGGCTTGGCCATTAGGGCCCAGAATGCAAGCAGGGGGAAGGGGTTAAGGATGCCAAAAAATTGTTTGCATACAGATTTATTTACATACCAAATTAATTTAGCTTGCTATCACTAAGTAAATGTAAGTACCGTATATTTCAGACTATAGGACGCACCTGATTATAAGCTGCACCCAGGTTTTAGACAACACAAAATAGGAAAAAATTTCATATTTTAATTCTTTTACAAAGAAAAAACCATTGGTTAAAAAAAAAAGAATTGTTCAGTTTCACCACATTCTGAGAGTCATAACTTATATTTTTCCATCGTTTGTGCGGTGTGAGGGCTTATTTTTTGTGGGACGAGCTTTCGTTTTTATTAGCACCATTTTTTTGGTACATACAATTTTTTTATCACTTTTTATTTCATTCTTTTTAGCGCTATGGTGACCAAAAGACAATGAATCTGGGGTTTTCAAATTATTTTTTTTACGCCGTTAACTGTGTGAGTCAAATAACTCTATATTGTAAGGGCATGACCACACGTGGCGGATTTCCTCCGCAACTGTCCGCATCAATGCCGCACAGAATCTGCGTTGCAGATTCTGCAGCGGATCTGCACAAAATGTGCAGTAAATTGATACGGACTAGCTGCTGCGGACTGCGGTAAAAGTACTTCCCTTCTCCCTATCAGTGCAGGATAGAGAGAAGGGACAGCACTTTCCCTTGTGAAAGTCAAAGAAATTCATACTTACCGGCCGTTGTCTTGGTGACGCGTCCCTCCTTCGGCATCCAGCCCGACCTCCCTGGATGACGCGGCAGTCCATGTGACCGCTGCAGCCTGTTATTGGCCTTTGATTGGCTGCAGCCGTCACTTAGACTGAAACGTCATCCTGGGAGGCCGGACTGGAGACAGAAGCAGGGAGTTCTCGGTAAGTATGAACTTCATTATTTTTTACAGGTAGCTGTATATTGGGATCGGTAGTCACTGTCCCGGGTGCAGAAACAGTTACTGCCGATCGCTTAACTCTTTCAGCACCCTGGACAGTGACTATTTACTGACGTCTCCTAGCAACGCTCCCGTCATTACGGGAGCCCCATTGATTTCCTCAGTCTGGCTGTAGACCTAGAAATACACCTAGAAATACATAGGTCCAGCCAGAATGAAGAAATGTCAAGTTAAAAAAGCAAAACGCATCCGCAGCATACATAACATGTGCATGACAGCTGCGGACTTCATTGCGGAAATTAGAATCTCCATTGAAGTCAATGGAGAAATTCCGCCATGAGTCCGCAACCAGTCCGCCACTGCTCCGCAACAGACAGAGCATGCTGCGGACACCAAATTCCGCTCCGCAGCCTATGCTCCGCAGCGGAATTTTACGCATCGTCTAAACGAACACTGCTAAATTAAAGTGGAAGTCAATGGAGAAACGGCTCCGCTGCGGATTAACGCTGCGGAGTGTCCGCAGCGGAATTTAAGTGAAATTCCGCCACGTGTGAACCCAGCCTAATAGTTTCAGACTTTTACGGATGCAGCGATACCAATTTTTTTATTATTATTTTTTGTTTACATTGTGCTTGGGGAAACGGGGAAAAGGTGTTTTTTTTTAACACTCCTGAAAATTCATCTAACTTATTTATTTTTTTTACACATTTTATTAGTTACCCTAGGGGATCATTAGATTGCTGGTACAATACACTACAATACATGGAGGAGTTACAGAAACAGCATAACTCGCTGAGCTACACTGTTTCCGTAACTCCCATAGAAGTGAATGGCAGTTACAGAAGCAGCGTTTCCATAACTACTATTCAGTTGTATGGGAGTTGTGGAAACTGCGTAGCTCAGCGAGTTACTGCGTAACTCCACCATGTAACCAGGAAGTGAAGTGGCCGGAAGACAGCCGAGTCGGGTAAGATAGTACAGGGTTTAAGGGGCCCCGTTCTAGAGATAGATGCGTGTCCCAGAGGTGGGACCTGAATATATCTGCCATTTATGACATATCCTGTGGATATGTCATAAATGTCCTTCATGGGAAAACCACTATAAATGCCGCAGTCGCTATTGACCGTGGCATTTAATTAGTTAAACGGCCAGGTACAGTGCGATCGCTGTTCCTGGCTATTAGAGCAGTGTGACAGCTGCTGAGACCTGCAGTGTATGGAGCGGGCTCAGCGCGTGAGCCCGCTACATACATCATCCCCTCCCCATGATGTACTGGCACATCATGGGTCAGGATGGGGTTAAGTAAGGATCGGTCAGTGGGCCTGGCGCTGCCGGGTCCCTTGACTGCCAACTATAAGTTGTAGGAACTTTTTAGCAAGATTACTCAATCTTTTTAGCAAGATTTATTGCTAAAAACTGGGTCTTATAGTCCAAAAATATGGTAAATAAAGGAGATGCAATCCCAAAATACCAAGATCGGCAAGCAAAAATTTTATGTATAGGATATAACAAACAGACATTCAGAGCTTAGTTATTTTGACATTATTTATCAAAATGGTAAGAAGCCTCTGGAAAAGTCTAGATGCCATTGATTCTCTACCTTATGGCTAATGTTGGCCACACATATTGGATAATTGTTGGCAGATCCTGTAGATCTCTACATGTAATGTAAATGGTGGAGGCTTATCTCCCAACATGGAAGTATGGTTTGGATTTTAACAGCCCAATACTTTGCTCAATTTGGTGGTAAAGCTGATCATACACCTTAGATATTGATCGGGCGGAACGCAACCTAGCTGCTGACATTTAGGGCAGACAGAGAAACAAATGCTCGGTTGTGTTAATTTGACAAGCGATTGTTGGCCGAAATGGCCAATTCTGCCATTTTAGAAAAAAAAATTCTGATGTGTATTGGAAGCTTAAGAGGAGCTTGGACCAGTTTCCTTTTTGAATACTTTCTCTTTACTTTGTCTGCATCACTTTTCCTTGCTCACTTCTGACCTAGCAATTCAGTGCATTGCCCCTTTCCAGAACTCAGAGCTTCCTCTTTAATCCTTCCTACCATTATATCAGTTTATAGTGAAGAATAACTAGAGCACAGAAAGAATTATGTGGAAATATATACATTTCACAATCTTTTAAGATTGCTGTTTGTATATACAATTGTTAGTATTAACATTTAGAAATTATGTACTCCTAGACAAAGGTATCAGATTAAACACATGTCAAATACTTAAATACAATAATTTAAATACAAAGATGTTTAGAAGCTCTTTAGCTACATAGAGCATAAGACACTGGGGTTTACTGACAACCACATGACATCAGTAAACCCAGCAATATGATGGATTGGAATGGTATTTCCAAAAGACGTTATTCTTTTATTAGATTTAACAGAAAGGCTAACATAAAATGACATGTTATTTTACAAGATCTAGTACGTAGCACTTTTATGAGTAGGTCATTGTGCACATGTGTGTTCCATGGTTGTGAATACTGAAATACCCCTAGATAAAACACAGATCTGCAGCAATAGCCTTCATGCTATAGATAAACTAAAATTTGCTGAGATCATAGAACAAATGTTTTACAGCACAGAGTGCAATGCTGTACCTATGTCAGCACCTGTATTATGATTATTGAAACCCCTGTCGATATTCAACAGAATAATTCAAACATTACAAAATGTAAGATGAACTGAAAGTCATATGTTATTGAACAGGGCTAGCAGAAATTCTGGTAATTGTAGACATCCTGTAATTGCATATTCCGTAGCGAGAAACATAATTGTCATGGTTTTATACACTGCCATAATGTCTTTGTTCCCTTGAATCATCTTTATTTAAGTCTGGCAAGAAGAGACACCATTATAAAGTGTATAGAAGGAGCAGTCGCACCCGGGGCCTGGTGCCTGTGAGGGCTTAATGGTCATATAAGGACAGTGTGAGAAACTCTAAGGAAAGTATATATTTAGGCTAGAATCACACACAGTTTTGATGCAGTTTTTGCCTCAGTTTTTTTTAGCCAAATGCAGAAGTGGATATAAAAGAAAGGAAATGCCTCAGTCTTTTATTTATACCGTTTCTTCTTTTTGGATTCACCTCTGGCTTTGGCTAAAAAAAAATGTAGACAAAAACGGCACCAAAATCTGCATAAAAACAGTGTTTGTGATCCTCGCCTTACGGAGCAGATAAATTATCAACAACATAACCCAGTACCACCATGTACGCCTACCCAATATTAAAATATGCCAGTAGGTTACAGTTATCAAGAGTGATCAGTATTTTAATTTGGGGTTTAAGGTTTTTCTTTAGTTGTCTTTACTGACTTACTAAAGAAATTTAGCATACTAATCAAAACACTCAAGAGCAGAAAATATCACATGGAATGGTGGCATTATCTACAAGTGTAATCAGTAAGGTTGAATGAGTAATGAATTAATCATTAGAAGACTAAATTAAGTGTGGCACAGGTGACCAGGTTTCTCTCTAGAGAAAAGTATAATGCTTACAGGAGAGGTTTAAGTAAGCCACTTCAGATTTAAAAAAAATCCTTTAACGGAAGGTTAAAAACTTAACACTGCATGATCTTCACAAGAAATAAATTATTCTATATCTAAATATTGCATTGGTTTACACTGCTGAGCAGAATTAGAGGAAGACTTTTTTTGTATTAGATGATAAAGAAAAATAATCATTATCGCTTTTGCTAATAATCAATTGCCAATATTATGTGTTTATGCTACATATATGTATACTTTGTCTATGTATACTTTGCCTCTTAAATGTATTTTATATAATCTTTCTATCTAAGGTTTGTTCTTAAACAGTGTCCTCTGAATATCAGAATGCTGGTCTCCTTACCAGGCCTTCAAGGCCATTTTGATATAAGATTGACAAGTTTACTGGAGACAGACATGATATTCTAGATAATATAATATTTGTAAATGACATAATGTATTAGTATACATTTCTGTGTGGCCATAAACTTGCAAGGCAGTTCCTTGATGGCAGTTAGCCAGAAAACACCTTTTAAAATGCTAATCTAAAAGCCAATCTTTAGATCTTCTGTCTAAATCTTGAGAGGATCTCTGTGGCCATGTCTTTCTTATTTCTTACTTTTCCCTTTCTCTTACACTTTTTATTGTACCCTTACTTCTTAATAAACCTTTCATTTAATTTCACTGAGATTTCCTTAACAGCTAGTGGAGAATGCGGGCATGTCCAGCAGCCTTGGTTTCCCTTGCCAGTGACCCGCACAGGAGGATTTTCAGGACAGACTAATTTTCCCTTTTAATTGTTTGTCTTTGTGTCTCACTAACTTGGCTGCAAAGTGAGGGGTGGGAAAATCCTCACACTTTGTGGTTTGTCCAGGACAGGCAGTAACATGTCCCCAGTAGTGTTTTGGCAAGCAGTCTTTGGCATTTTTGAGATATCAGTGAGCACTACAGCCCTATAGAGTACTAATGTTGCCTCCATATGTTAAATAAATAGCTCTCCTTGTGGTTAGGATTCCAGTGTGGTTGGCTGCTTTACTCTTTAAATAGGAAATTGGACCTCTGGGATATAATTACTCCACAAGCAGGTGGAGTGCCCTGTCTAAATTGTGCGCACAAAGGAGGCATAGGCGATATGTCTGGGACTTATAGGTGGGGGTGAATGTCTGGGACTACCGATCCCAACAAGGGGGTGACTGCCAAAGCTCCTCCACCAAATTGCCTGTGGCACTGAAGTGCCGCAGCTGTTACACACCAGATGAAGGAGGTGTTTGTAGACTGTAGTCAGTCATACAAAGGTAAAAGCAGACAGTTACACTGAAGATGAAAGTATTGAACCAGATAACGGTGTCCTTTATTACCAATACCAGAGAGAAATAGGAGGGAGGGACAAAGGTACGAAGAGGCTTATTCTAGAAAATGTGCTATAATTAATTAATTAAGTTTAAAATAAACTCAAAGAGCACATTGTTATTAGTTATATAGAACTAAGTTCTCTTAACGGTCATAGAAAATTACTCTGTATATCATTTAGCCTTGCTGGGATACATAGTGCTTCAGCAGCAGTGTGATAAGAGACCAGAGGATGGCTGCATCTGTGAGTCTGCAGCAATCAAGGCCACTCTGTACATTTAAAAATCTACATTATGCAGAGTACATTTTATTACACAGAATAGCCAAACCGACACCAAGTTTACCTAGTTATGGTCAACTTTTCTGTGAGTGTTTAGGATTAATGGTGATTCCCTATGTACTCCAATGGAAATAGGGACAACAGTGATAACCCTATCGTTTGTGATGAGGAGACAGTGATTATTACTATTGCTGTTTTTTTTTTATTTAAGTAACCCAATTTTTAAATGTTTGGTATTAATCAGGAATTTACGGGACCTGACGTGGATAGGATTAGCAAATGTCCTGCATTATCAGTTGAGCAATAAAATTTAGTCCACTCCTTTGAACAACAGTCCATCCATAAGCATTTTCCCAATGCAAACTGATAAGGCAGAGCTACTTCATAAAATACAGTATGTCCAGATGGTTACATTTCTAGTCTCTTTCGGTTTACGTCTAAGGGAAACATGAAAAAGTATATATAAAAAGAAGAGAATCAGTTTGCATATATTTTACATTTAGTATACTGCTCAATGTTATTGTTAAAATTAAAGTTGTAATTTTTGAATATTTACCTTCAATTAAACTACCTGATAAAGATGAAATAATGATTATGCAGGAAACAGATTGTTCTCCATAGGAGGTGTCAAAAATGGAACAGAAGGCGTGAAAACCAGCACTCAAGGCACTCTTGATGGCATTTGCATCGATGGTGTATTGCCTCACATATACCTCCAAGACAGCAAAGATCGATTTGGTAAGATTTAATTAGTTGCTCAAGGTTTTATAGCTGTTGCTGCCAAATTCTGTTAGAGCTGTCTGATTTGCCTACATAACAGTTCTGGCAGACCGGTGCTATACAGACCCCTAACCTAATACAGACCCCCAGATCAGACCCCCTAAATACAGACCCCTAAATAAAGTCACCTAAACTAATACAGACCCTAGAACAGGCCCCCTAAATAGACCCTATAAACTAATACAGACCCCAGACCTCAAACTAAAACAGACCCCCTAAATACCGACCCCAGACCTCAAACTAAGACAGACCCCCTAAATACCGACCCCAGACCACTTAAACTAACACATACCCCTAAATATACAGACCCTAAAGCCCTTAAACTGATACAGACCCCAGACCAGACCCCATAAATACAGACCCCCTTAAACTAATAGACACCAAACCTCCTAAATACAGTCCCCAAACCAGGCCCCCTAAATACAGACCCCCACACCAGACCCCCTAAATACAGTCCCCCTAAATACAGACCCATTAAACAAATCAATCCCCTTATACTTACATAGTCAGTCTTCTCTGTGGAGTCTTGCTGCTGCTGCTGCTCGAAGTCCTGTGGTCATGTGACCAGCAGGTCTCTAAGCAATAGTAAGAACTTCAGAGATAAGGTCATGTGACCTTATGTCTAAAGGTCCTTTTGCAGGACATACTCAATGCAGTTTCGTTGCGGTTTTTGCCGTGATTCGCATAAAAATCGTAACAAAAACTACAATGTATTTTGGGCGGCCATGACAATATGATAATCCGCCATTGATGGCCGGGCACAGAACGTACCCGGCCATTCATTGGTTCTAATTGTACCTGTGTCCTATAGACGCAGGTACAATTATAGTGCAGGAGGGGGTGGCGCTGGCGCCCACCTCTAAGTTGCGCCCGGGGCACATGCCCCGCCTGCCCCCCTAGCTACGCCCCTGGACATACGTTGTACCACCGTATGGCACCGGACCTGTGCAGGAGCCGGATCCAAAAACATTAACTGCAGCATTTTTGTGTCCGGCTCCCTGGGAGGTCAGGTGCAGCATCCTATTTAGTGTGCTGCTCCCCAGATGAAAGCCGGGAGCTGCCGCATCCAACTCCTGGCAGCACCCGTCATGGGAATCCCCGGCCAGATCATTGCTGATATTCTGGTCAGGGAGCAGTAGTGGAATTTAATGCCTCCCATGCCCCACCTGTAGATAGCACCACCCCCTGTATATAGCGCTACTCCCCCTCCCTGTAAATAGCGCCACTGTAGCTCCCTTTAGGAGCAGAATTCCCGGCCAGAGCATTGCCAACGCTGTGACTTGGGATTTCGCTCCAAGAGGAGCCCCTGACGCCACTGTCCATATATGGACTGTGATGTCAGGGGCTTCTCCTGGAGGGAATCTCCAGCCAGAGCGTTGCCGAGGTTGTGGCTGGAGATTCTTCTCCAGGAGGAGCCATGATGTCACTGTCCATATATGCACTGTGACATCAGGGGCTCATCCTGAAGGGAATTTCTGGCCAGAGCATTGCTGACTCTGCGGCAGGGGATTCCGCTCTAGAAGGAGCCCCTAGTGTCACTGTTCATATATGGACTGTGACATCAGGGGCTCCTCCTAGAGGGAATCACCAACCAGAGCATTGCCAGAGCATTGCCAATGCTCTGGCTGGGGATTTCGCTCCTAGAGGGAGCCCCCGATGTCCCTGTCCATATATAGAGATTGATGTCAGTGTCTCGTCCAAGAGGGGCGGTGGGTGGCACTATCAACAGGGGGGTGTGGGGGGCACTATTTACGGGCGTATGGGTGCAGTGGCGGATTAAGTAGACCATAGGCCCTGGGCTGTTACCCATAGTTGGGCCCCCCTTCTGCACCGCCGCCCTGTAACTATTGTTAACACTTCCTTTTTGTCCAGACATTAACAAATGGGTGTTACTACTCCCCTTGTCAAAAGGCTATGTCCCCGCATACTGACAGTCTCCAACCATCGCTGACAGTATCGCACCGTGTAGGGACACATACTCCTGACAAGGGGAATAGTAACACTTATTTGTCTATCAGTCCTGGACTGCACAAAGACTTTGTGAAATACAAGGATTTCCTATAATAAACATGTCAGTAGAGATGACAGATTGTCTATAAATCTAGTGACTCACAGGTGACGACGTAGTTTTTTTCCTCTTCTCCATCCAGTCCAGACTTCATGACGACTTTTCCCGGCCTTGACCCATTTCTGCAGAATTTGCCACTCAGATGTCTTTGGCTCCTCACTTTTCCAACATTTCCACACCTATAAACAAAGATAATATTACCATGGTGCCACACACTGTGCCCCTAAATATAATAGCACCAAACACTGCGCCCCTGAATAAAATAGTACAAACACTGTGCCCCTAAATATTATAGCACCATAGACTGCGCCCCTGAATATAATTGTGTCAAACACTGTAGATAGCACCACACAAAGCCCCCTTTAAATAGCGCTACACAGTCCTCCCCCTCTGTAAATAGCGTCACATAGCCCTCCCCCTCTTGTATATAGTGCTACACAGCAATCCCCCTTAGATATAGTAATACACAGAGCTCCCTTCTATATAGTGCTATACAACAATCCCCCCTTGTATATAGTGCTACACAGCGTCTCCCCCCTTGGACCTGCAGCTCTTGTAATAATGTCCCCCGTAGCTGCCCCCACAGTATATTGCCACCCATAGCTGCCCCCACAGTATAATGCCCTTCATAGCTGCCTCTACACAGTATAATGCCTCCATAGCTGCGACACAGTATAAGGCCCCCATAGCTGTGACACAGTATAATGCCTCCATAGCTGTGACACAATATAATGCCTCCATAGCTGTGACACAGTATAATGCCTCCATAGCTGTGACACAGTATAATGCTTCCATAGCTGTGACACAGTATAATGCCTCCATAGCTGCTACACAGTATAATGCCTCCATAGCTATGACACAGTATAATGCCCCCATAGCTGCAACACAGTATAATGCCCCCATAGATGTGACACAGTATAATGCCCCCATAGCTGCAACACAGTATAATGCCTCCATAGCCGCAACACAGTATAATACCTCCATAGCTATGACACAGTATAATGGCCCCATAGATGTGACACAGTATAATGCCCCCATAGCTGCAACACAGTATAATGCCTCCATAGCCGCAACACAGTATAATGTCCCCATAGCTGCGACACAGTATAATGCCCCCATAGCTGCCTCCACACAGTATAATGCCTCCATAGCTGCCTCTACACAGTATAATGCCTCCATAGCCGCAACACAGTATAATGCCCCCATAGATGTGACAGTATAATGTCTCCATAGCTGCAACACAGTATAATGCCCCATAGATGTGACACAGTATAATGCCCCATAGCTGTGACACAGTATAATGCCCCCATAGAGGTGACACAGTATAATGCCCCCATAGAGGTGACACAGTATAATGCCCCCATAGCTGCGACACAGTATAATGCCCCATAGATGTGACACAGTATATTGCCCCATAGATGTGACACAGTATAATGCCCCCATAGAGGTGACACAGTATAATGCCCCATAGATGTGACACAGTATAATGCCTTCATATGTGCGTACCTAATAAATATAAAAAACATAATTACTTACCTATCCCGGTTCCCACGACGGTGGGGGATGCTTCTCCTCCTCTGCACTGTCCCGTGAGTGACTCCGTGCAGACAGGCGCGATGACGTCAATACATCGCGCCTGCCTGCACCGAGCCGCTCACGGCAGAGTGAATGCTGGAGCGAGGCTCCAGCATTCAACCCAACTGAATCTGCATCCTGCGGACGCAGATTCAGTTGGAAGCGGGCAGTGCGGCAGCGCTGCATAGTTTTTTAAGATTGTGTGCAGTTCGGGCCGCGATGGGCCCCCTGGCAGCCTCGGGCCCCGGCAGCCGCCCGAACCGCCCATATTATAATCCACCATTGTATGGGTGGCACTATCTACAGGGTGTGTGGGTGCAGCTATCTATAGGGGGCATAGGTGGTGCTATCTACAAGGGGGCTGTGTGGTTCTATCTACAGGGGGCTGTGTGGTGCTGTCTACAGGGGACTGTGTGGCGTATCTACATGGGGCACTGTGGCATTATCTACAGAGGGCACTGTGGCATTATGTACAGGGGTGTGTGGCACTATCTACAGAGGGCACTGTGGCATTATCTACAGAGGGCACTGTGGCATTATCTTCAGGGGGTGTGTGGCACTATATACATAGGGCATTGCGGCATTATATACAGGGGTTGTGTGCCACTATATGCAGAGGGCACTGTTGCATTATTTACAGAGGGCACTGTGGCATTATCTACAGAGGGCAATGTGGCATTATGTACACATAAAATTCATCAGTTTTTAAAACGGACAGTGAAAAACTAATGCAAAACGGGTCACAATCGGCCGACAAAACGGAAACACGGACACGGAACGGATACAAAACAGATGCAAAACGGCCGTCAAAAACGGACCGAGACAGCCATTAAAAACCCGGACCGTGTCGTGTGAATAGAAACAGAAATCCCGGCATAATGTGGGGTGGGTAGGAGATGGGATTGTATAGCTGTAAAGGTGCCAAAAACTAGCTACCCCCTGAAGTTAGGGCTAGTGTTTGGCGTCTTTGCAGGTTCACAAGGCTGCTCGGAAGATCTGATCTGAGGTGAGTGGACAGCAGCTGCCTTCTGGGCTCTCCCTCTTGGCTCCGGCCTCGGCACTGCACTGAATATGACACACGTGACATTACAAAGTGTGTGTCAGACTTCAGTGTAGAACCGAGGCTGGAGCAGAGGAGAGCCCCGACATGCCAGGATCACATCAGAAGTATTGCAAAATGACATGTACACTACATGTATCTAATCTAACATGTATCCAATCTATCACAAACCATGCACCACTCTGATAAAATTGGCAACTTTTGAGACCCTAGACTACCTTTTTGGTGGACCATTGTGGTAAAAACTGATGTTAAAAACGGTTGGTAAAACTCATGGTGACAACCGATGACAACTGATGGTTTTGTATTAAAAATCGTGAAAAAGCCTAATGGCAGATGATACATTTTTGCATCAGTTTTTCCATCAGTTGTAATCACTTGAAAGACAAAAAAACTGTTACTCATGCAACTGATATATGTGAACGCACCCTAACCTAATGGATCAGGTCATTAACAAAACATCTGATACTCTTACATAGATCTCTTCAGAACTAGCACAGGCACACAGGGTAGCTTTGCAAAATAGGATAGTAAATGATTTTTTACTGGCTGCGCAAGGTGGTGTGTGTGCATTTGCGGGGAATGGGTGCTGTTCTTATATTTCTGATAGGTCTGTTATGGTAGCAGGGCATTTACAGAAGGTAAAGCTTCAAGGGCGAAGTTTGGTGAACTAGAATGTGACCCATTCTTGTGGATGGGATCAACAAAAGCTTGGTTGAGTGTGGTTTTTTTTCTGAGCCCCATAACTCCTATGTTTCCTGGGTTTGCAGTTCTAAAGGTTTCTGAAATTTATGGGACTGAAACCAGGGGCTCTTTTCCCACTATATGTTTAGGAAATAAACTCCTAACAAAAGTATGGGGCACATGACCCAATTAATTTATGTCTGTACAAATGCCTAATAGATAGAGATGAGCGAATTTCCCGAATCCGTGGCCTTCTGATTCGATCCGAATACATTTTCCGTGAATCATAAGTACACTGATAGTGCTGAAGACTCGTGTCTCACTCTTTAAATGTCTTTTAGGACGTATCCAACCCCTTTTAAGCTCTTTAAAGGGAACCTGTCACCAACATTTCACCTATTAAACCAGCAATACCTGCTGTAAGTTGGAGAAAAATAATTTCTACATAACCTATAATTGTCTTCTTAGTCGGCTCTGTAGCTTTAGTATTCAGTTTTTTTAGTGTTCCCACACCGTATGCTAATGAGCATAAAAGAGTCATATCTTCGTTTGAAAAGAGTCAAATATTCGTTTGAATATTCATTCCTCAAGTCCTTCCGAGTTTAACCCGCCTCCATACTTTTGATTGACAGCTCCTCGCCTTCCCCCAGCACACAAAATCCTACGCTTGTGCATTGATGTCCTTTTCTGGGGTGTGCACACAAAGGGACACCGGATTATTACGATAAAAGGCGCAAAATGTTTGCAGACCGTTATTTACACTCGGAGGAGGCGTTTAGGAGAGCGGATAACGGCAATGAACTAGCAGCAGCCAGTGAGGGATAGGTAAAGTTCAATAGGTGAAATGCTGGTGACAGGTTCCCTTTGAAGCCATGTCAGAATTAATAATGTCAGAGTGACAGCAACATATATGGTTAGAGGGAGGAATAACTGCAGTGTCTTTTAAGTAGCCTCCCTGCAAGGCATTATGGAAAGCTGTCCCGAGGTCATGTGATCCTGTAATGACGAGGTAGGGAGACAGGTAGGTGAGCCCTAATCTACCCGCCACTCAGTCCCTGCATACTTGCACGGCCCGTTGTAGACGACGGCGTACAACTGGGCGACGGTCCCTACGCTCAATATGTGCACGACAGACAAACAGACAAGGGTACACATAAGCTAAGAGAAATGGGGCAGTTGCCCAGGGCAAGACTGTGAGCAACAAGAGTAGTGAACGAGCCGAGTCAAACCAGGAGTGTACGAGGTAACAAACGCAGAGCAGGAGCGTAGTCAGTAAAGCCAGGGTCAAAATGAAGCAAGGTCAATAATGATAGCAGGAGCAGCAGAGCCAGAAAACAGGAAAGAATCACAGGCAGAGACAAGCAGGAAATGAAGGTATAAATAGACCGAGGGCAGGAGCTAGAACCGTCTGGCCAGGCTGTGATAGGTTCTCCCACTCCTGAGCCTACCAGCCTGTGGTAGCAGATCGAGTCACTCTATCAGACTTAGGAGCAGGTGCAGACTGATTAACCACGGGCCTCGACACAGAAGCTGTGTCTGGCAGATCCTTTACAGTACCCCCCTTTTATGAGGGGCCACTGGACCCTTTCTAGGTGGACCTGGCTTATTGGGGAACTGAAGATGGAACCTCCTGAGCAATACCCCAGCGTGAACATCCCGGGCGGGTACCCAAGTCTTCTCCTCAGGCCCGTATCCTCTCCAATGGAGGGAGCCTTGGACCGTCCTGCTGTCCACATTATTGGCCACATCGAATTCTACCCCTTCAGGGGTGAGAACAGGGACCGGAGGTTTCCTCGAAGTAGCCAAGGACGGGGAGCAGCGTTTCAGGAGGGAGGCATGAAACACGTCGTGTATTCGAAAAGACGGGGGTAACTCCAGTCGGAAGGAGACAGGGTTAAGGACCAAATTTTTTGGACGGGACTTTTAGGCGCAATTTTTTTGAAGACAGCCACACCAGATCCCCGACCACAAACAAGGGGTTAGCAGAACGTCTTCTATCTGCCTGAGTCTTTTGTATGCTCTGTGACGCCTGTAGGTTCTTCTGAACCTGGGCCCAGACTGTGCACAGTTCCCGATGAACGACATCTACCTTGGGATTGTTGGAACTACCAGGTGAAACAGAGGAGAACCATGGTTTAAACCCAAAATTACAGAAAAAGGGGGAGACCCCTGACGAGTTACTGACCCGGTTATTAAGGGAAAATTCGGCGAGGGAAATGAAGGACACCCAATGATATTGACAGTCAGAGATAAAACACCTTAAATATTGTCTAGAGACTGATTAGTCCTCTCGGTTTGGCCATTAGTTTCAGGATGGAAAGCCGAGGAGAAGGACAGATCAATCTCCAACTTTTTACAGAAAGCTCTCCAAAACAATGAAACAAATTGTACCCCTCTGTCAGAAATAATATTGACAGGAACCCCATGGAGACACAGGATGTGTTTGACAAACAAGGTAGCTAACGTCTTAGCATTGGGTAGTTTCTTGAGGGGCACAAAGTGGCACATCTTACTGAAGCGGTCTACTACAACCCACACCACCGACTTGCCTTGAGATGGAGGCAGATCGGTGATAAAATCCATGGAGATATGGGTCCAAGGTCTCTGGGGAATGGGCAAAGAACATAGTAAGCCCGCTGGTCGGGAACTGGGAGTCTTGGACCTAGCACAAATTTCACAAGCGGGTACGTAGGCCTTGACGTCTTTAGGCAACCCCGGCCACCAATAGTTTCTGGCAATTGGGTGCTTGGTACCCAGGATGCCTGGATGGCCAGATAGTGCAGAGTCATGATTTTCCCTGAGTACCCTTAGCCGGAATTGCAGGGGAACAAACAGCTTGTTCTCAGGAAGGTTCCCGGGAGCCGAACCTTGATCAGCCGCAATTTCGGAGACTAAGTCAGAATCAACAGAGGATATTATTATACCTGGCGGCAAAACACAAGCAGGATCTTCCTCCGAAGGGGGGCTGGCCATGAAGCTACGCGACAGTGCATCAGCTTTAATATTTTTAGACCCAGCCCTATAGATGACCAAAAAGTTGAATCTAGTAAAAAACAACGCCCATCGAGCTTGTCTCGGGTTTAGCCTCCGGGGAGATTCTAGGAAAACCAGATTCTTGTGCTCGGTAAGGACCGTTACCTGGTGCCTAGCCCCCTCCAGGAAGTGGCGCCACTCTTCAAATGCCCATTTAATGGCTAAGAGTTTGCGGTTGCCAATGTCATAGTTACTCTCAGTGGGCGAGAACTTCCTGGAGAAGTAGGTACAGGGACGGAGATGGGTGAAGGACCTGGTACCCTGGGACAAGACAGCACCCACTCCCACCTCGGAGGCGTCAACCTCCACGATGAATGGCTCCATTTGGTTAGGCTGAATCAGCACTGGGGCCGAGATAAAGCACTTCTTAAATACCTCAAATGCCTGGACCGCCTCTGGAGGCCAGTAGAGGAGACCAGCACCTTTGCGAGTAAGATCAGTAAGAGGCTTAGAGATGACCGAGAATTTAGCAATAAATCTCCTGTAATAATTAGCAAACCCCAAGAAGCACTGTAATGCCTTCAGGGAGGCAGGTTGGACCCATTCAGCCACAGCCTGAACCTTGGCAGGGTCCATGCGGAATTCATGAGGAGTGAGGATTTGACCCAAAAATGGTATCTCCTGCACCCTAAACACACATTTTTCGGTTTTAGCAAAGAGTTTGTTTTCCCGAAGGGCCTGGAGCACCTTCCTGACATGCTCAATGTGGGAGGACCAGTCCTTGGAAAACACAAGTATGTCATCAAGGTACACTACAAGAAATACCCCCAGGTAGTCTCTTAAAATCTCATTTATGAAATTCTGGAAGACCGCGGGAGCATTACACAACCCAAAGGGCATGACGAGGTATTCGAAATGACCTTCGGGCATGTTAAACGCGGTCTTCCTCTCATTCCCCTCTCTGATGCGGATGAGGTTATAAGCCCCCCGAAGATCAAACTTAGAGAATCATTGGGCCCCCTGAACCTGATTGAAGGGATCAGGAATCAAAGGAAGGGGATACTGGTTCCTTACAGTGACCTTATTCAAGTTTCGGTAATCGATGCACGGCCTAAGACCACCATCCTTCTTCCCTACGAAGAAGAAGCCAGCACCTACCGGGGAAGTAGAGGGGCGAATATAACCCTTGGCCAGGCATTTCTGGATATACTCTCTCATGGCTTCACGTTCGGGACAAGAGAGATTAAATATCCTACCCTTAGGGAGCTTAGCTCCTGGTACCAAATTGATTGCGCAATCATATTCTCTATGAGGAGGTAACACTTCGGAGGCCTCCTTAGAGAAAACATCGGCGAAGTCCTGAACAAACTCAGGTAGCGTGTTCACCTCCTCAGGGAGAGAAATAAAATTAACAGAAAAACATGACGTCAGGCATTCATTACCCCATTTGGTAAGATCCCCAGTATTCCAGTTAAACGTAGGATTATGTATCTGCAACCAGGGAAGGCCTAAAACTAAATCGGATGATAATCCCTGCATCACCAGTACAGAGCACTGCTCCAAATGCATGGAGCCAACAAGGAGTTCAAAAACAGGGGTATGCTGTGTAAAATAACCATTAGCAAGTGGAGTGGAGTCGATACCCACTACCGGGACAGGTTTAGGTAAATCAATCAATGGCATAGCTAGAGACATAGCAAATTCCACAGACATAATATTAGCAGAAGACTCTGAATCCACGAAGGCACTGCCGGTTGCAGACCTACCCTCAAAAGAGACCTGAAAGGGATGCAAGATCTTATTAGGTTTCATATTTATGGGAAATACCTGTGCGCCCAAGTGACCTCCCCGATGGTCACTTAGGTGCGAAAGTTCTTCCAGCTGCTTCTTCTTACGCCTAGGACAGTTGTTCACTTGATGCTTGTCATCAACACAGTAGAAGCAGAGACTATTCTTCCTGCGGAGCTCTCTACGTTGTTGGGGAGACACGAAGGCCCCGAGTTGCATTGGTTCATCCGAGTTTTCCGTGGAAGAACGAAGCAACGGAACCTTGGGAGCCATCATGGGGGAGCCAGAGGAGAAAGCACAATAACGTTCAAGTCGTCGTTCCCTGAGACGTCTTTCAAGACGTACCGCTAAAGCCATAACCTGATCTAGAGAGTCTTAAGAGGGATAGCTAACTAACAGGTCTTTCAGGGCGTTCGACAGACCCAATCTAAGCTGGCACCTCAAGGCAGGGTCATTCCACCGAGAAGCTACACACCACTTCCTAAAGTCAGAACAGTACTCCTCAACGGGTCTCTTACCCTGACGTAAGGTCACCAGCTGACTCTCGGCAAAGGCAGTCTTGTCTGTCTCGTCATATATGAGCCCGAGAGCAGAAAAAAAAAGATCAACAGAGGAAAGTTCAGGGGCGTCAGGAGCCAAGGAGAAGGCCCATTCTTGGGGCCCGTCCTGGAGCCGGGACATAATTATACCCACTCGCTGGCTCTCAGAACCTGAGGAGTGGGGCCTTAGACGGAAATAGAGCCTACAACTCTCCCGAAAGTAGAAAAAAGTCTTCCGGTCCCCTGAGAACCGGTCAGGCAACTTGAGGTGGGGTTAAAGAGGTGAGGTGGGGGGCACTACCAGGGTAGCATCACGCTGGTTGCCCCTATGAGCCAGGGCTTGGACTTGTAGAGAGAGGCCCTGCATTTGCTGAACCAGGGTCTCAAGGGGGTCCATAGTTGTGTCAGGGACCAGGGTAGAAAAGGTATATGGGCCTGTGATTATGTAATGACGAGGTAGGGAGACAGACAGGTGAGCCCTAATCTACCCGCCACTCAGTCCCTGCCTACTTGCACGGCCCGTCCTAGGAGACGGCGTACAACTGGGCGACGGTCCCTACGCTCAATATGTGCACGACAGACAAACAGACAAGTGTACACAGAAGCTAAGGGAAATGGGGCAGTTGCCCACGGCAAGACCGTGAGCAACAAGAGTAGTGAACGAGCCGAGTTAAACCAGGAGTGTACGAGGTACCAAACACAGAGCAGGAGCGTAGTCAGTAAAGCCAGGGTCAAAATGAAGCAAGGTCTATAATGATAGCAGGAGCAGCAGAGCCAGGAAACAGGAAAGAATCACAGGCAGAGACAAGCAGGAAATGAAGGTATAAATAGACCGAGGGCGGGAGCTAGAACCGTCTGGCCAGGCTGTGATAGGTTCTCCCGCTCCTGAGCCTACCAGCCTGAGTGGTAGTAGATCGAGTCACTCTATCAGACTTAGGAGCAGGTGCAGACTGATTAACCACGGGCGTCGACACAGAAGCTGTGTCTGGCAGATCCTTTACAGATCCTTTTTTTTGCCTGCAAGGTAACGTCCTGTGTTTGCCAGTGGTTGCCATTTTGAAGTCATTCATGCACCGTGAACTACAAGTTTTAGAATTTGACGAATCTGGAATTTTTTGGGAAATTCTGACCAAATTCGATTAATGTAGAATCGATTCGCTCATCTCTATTTGTAAAGAGACATTAGAGTAGGCTCATTTCAGTTCAATTACCTCTATACATCTTGAAAACTGCAGACTGAGGATTGGTTATTAGAATGTGTAGACTCAGCAGTCTAGACAAAACTGACATGTTTGTAAAGTTCATAAAAGTAGTCTCGATTCAAGTTGAGTCGCATGACATTTCAGAGGACAATTTCCTTTCTTTAACATCGCCCTGAGGAGGATTATCATTACCTTTCATTACTCATATAATGACTGGCCCTAAACTGATATTTCAAATATATTATTTTCTCCACTAGTAGGAAATGAAGTACTGTCCTCACAAGTGCCATTTAAGTGTCTCATCACAAATCAAATAATACAATTCATATGAACTGCTCACATGAGCCTGGCATAGATATACTTAAACATCCAATATAGTCCAATATCTGTTCTATGTTTCTTTGTACATTCACTGCAGAAAGTTGAGGTGACCCTTTATCCCAGAGTCAAGCCGAGAGACCACCACAATCAATAAGTCTGCCAGCTGATAATATGAAGCTTTCTTTCTACAAAGGTTAAAAGAACAATGCCAGCGCAACCAATTAGGTAAGTAGCTCTGCACATCAGGAAATGTCTGGTGCACCAAACCACTGCAAAGTCACCACAAGTCCAATCGAGGTTTCCATTTACGTCAACCAAGAATTTTTGGTCAAGAAACTTTGAGATCACACTGTGAGTCATCTACTATCATTCTAGCGCTACGCTAGAAATACTCAAAATACATATTTATACACGAACATAATTTTGAGAATATTTTGACTCTTTGTACAGGACACATATTTAGCTTCAAAAAAGGATCATATCTTATCATATGGGAACAGGAAAACAATTTTTTCAAAGGTTTCCCTGTATTCTCCTAATGGTATCCGATTGTCGGCACTAAATATACGGTTCTCATATGGAGCCATAGTAGGGAATTGGGAATGAAGCCTTGGGAACCAAGACTTCTGTAATGTATGACCGCAGCACCATCATATGATGGTTAAATGGGAAAATAGAGTAGCAAAGTGAGATATGTTTTTTAAAGTCGTTTTCCTTTATAATATTAATAAATCAAAACATATTTAATCCTTTTTTATTTGTTAACCATCATTTCTTCATGAGCCACAAAATCTCAGTTAGGTCTTTGTATCCTATTCCTATAAGGTTCTGATACATTTAATTCTCTTCTGTTCCTCAGAAATCTAACTGTTGTCATGTGCACTGTAGACAATATTCGTTATAACCAAATATTCACTGCCCACAACCGGCCCATTGTGTAAATATTTCACGTATATTAATTGTGGGTGCCAATAGCTCATCTAAGAAACGAATAAAGTTAAAATGTAAAGGATGTGAAAATGATTTATATGCTTTGTTCCTAAGTAGCTAAGGGATCATTAAACCTCTGTGATATGTGCAATGCACTGTGGGTGTTTTACTTATTTTACAAAACCCAGTCATGTGCGTATATTGTAATGTCATTATTCTCTTTATTTAGCCAGAAATTAACTAGTGCTTATGATGTGGTATCAGCCAATGCAAAAGATCAGGTGGGCAAATTACATTGCACGGGTGTTATTAGGTCCTGAATTGTACAGTTATTGGAAAGCATGTTTGATAAGAAGGTGTTAGACGTTTGTAGAATCAACAACTATTATTATAGAAGTAAAAATTACTGTGTCACATAAGTGGGAAAATAGCCTAAGGTGATATTTTCTTTGCATTGGCTTTAGAAAGATCAGGACACACGTCTTCTGGCATGATGGCACGGCTCTGGTCTAGGGAGATAGAGTCTGTCGGCAAAATCATATTCTGCATTATTACAGCCAATTTTGAGAAACAAGCCTGTTATTGTGCAAATGTATATTTAATTTATACCACGGTGCATTTCAGGAACATTGTAAAACAAAGTCACTACACCTCAATGGCCTGTGTGTTTGGTCAGGTTACATTCAGGAATGTTTCTACATAAATCTTCTGGACGATTAGCTTGAAGGATTAACCAGATGTATTTGATTTGAGTAAACCTCTAAAATACTGATCCCAACAATGGCCATGATGCGAGAGTTATATTAGCAAACAAATATAGGACTACACCTGTATAATAATAATAATCTTAATTTATATAGCTCCAGAATATTCTGCAGAACTTTACAATTCAGAGGTAACAAAATCAGACATTACATGGTAACAAAACAAAATAACAATTCAATCAAGAGGAGTGAGGACTTACAATGACTCTGTCTAGCATGAGTACGCCATTGGGCAATTAGAATAATATGAAGTAGCCCCTTCTAAGTGTTTTTGTAGGGTGCCCACGCACTGTGGCCCAGGTGCCAAAGCAGTTTCTGTGTAAACCAGTGGTTTCAAACTGGGGTGCCGCGAGAGCCATCCAGGGGTGCTGCGGCACTCCGCTCATCCACTGCAAAACAATAATTAAAAATAAAAAAATTTATTTATTTTTTTTGCTACAAGCTAGCTCCGCCCCCGACGTTGTAGCAGACGTAACGCGCGGACGTCTGTTAAGAGTACCGCCCACCACTTCCCACTAGAAGCCTGACGGAGGGAGAGGAGCCATTAACGCTGGGCAGGGTAAGTATTTTTTTTATTTACTTTGTTAGCAGTTGTGTGAGAAATGGAGCTAGGGGAATGCGGGTAGTTGTAGTCCTCTCCTCTTATACCTCCTCTCTGTAATGTCCTCTGATAACCTATAATAGCGACCTGGACATGCTGGTAGTTGTAGTTCTCTCTTCTTATACCTCCTCCCTCTAATGTCCTCTGATATCCCATAATAACGTCCTGGACATGCTGGGAGTTGTAGTCCTCTCCTCTTATACCTCCTCTCTGTAATGTCCTCTGATATCCCATAATAACGTCCTGGACATGCTGGGAGTTGTAGTCCTCTCCTCTTATACCTCCTCTCTGTAATGTCCTCTGATATCCCATAATAACGTCCTGGGCATGCTGGGAGTTGTAGTCCTCTCCTCTGGTAATGTCCTCTGATATCACATAACAGTGTAGACATGCTGGAAGTTGTAGTTTTCTCCTCTTCTACCTCCTCCTCCTGTAAACTTTTGCTGATATCACATAACATCCTGGACATGCTGGGAGTTGTAGTTCTCTCCTCATATCTCCTCCCTGTAATGTCCATTGATATCACATAATAATAGCCTGGACATGCTGGGAGTTGTTGTTCTTATACCTCCTTATTTATTCCTTCCCCAGGAGTAAGCACACTTTCTCTCTGTGATGGTCACTTTACTAGAGGGGCAGATGATCATTTTATCGGGGGTGGGGGGAACTGAGGCTGATGGTGGCTTTACTGGAGGGGGCTGATGGTCATTTTACTGGGGGGACGGAGGCTGATGGTGACTTTACTGGAGGGGCTGAGGCTGATGGTCACTTTACTGGAGGGGGCTTATGGTCTCTTTACTGAGGGGTCATTATACTGAGAGTGGGGGGCTGATGGTAATTTTACTGTGAGTGGGGGGCTGATGGTCATTACTGTGAGTGTGGGGCTGATGGTCATTACTGTGAGTGGGGGGCTGATGGTCATTACTGTGAGTGGGTGGCTGATGGTCATTTTACTGTGAGTGGGGGGGCTAATGGTCATTTTACTGTTAGTTGGGGGCTGATGGTCATTACTGTGAGTGGGGGGCTGATGGTCATTACTGTGAGTGGGGCGCTGATGGTCATTTTACTGTGAGTGGGGGGCTGATAGTCATTACTGTGAGTGGGGGGCTGATGGTCATTACTGTGAGTGGGGGGCTGATGGTCTTCGAGTGGTTTCCGCCTCAGAAAAAACCTGCGCCGCTCGTTTGGTGCTTTTTTGTCTGCGGTTTTCGCATTCGCTTCAACGGTTTAAAAAAAATTTGGCCAAAAAAACACAGCAAAAAAAGTCAAACAACGCTGTCAATTCAAAATCTGGCTCAAAATTCCTAAATGAATTTGGAGGCAGATTTTTAGTTTCTGCCTTACAAAAAAACGTTGTGTGAACATACCCTAAGAGTGTACTGCTTGTTTTTAGCCATTTTTTGTCGTTTTGTAAACAATTTTTGATAGGGGTGCCCTGAGAATTTTGTTTTTCTGGGGTGCCTTGAGCCTGAAAAGGTTGGGAAACTCTGGTGTAAACCCTAACGTTACATTACTGCTTAAATGGGTGTGATTAAGTATATTCGCCACTAAACACCTATATATATATATATATATATATATATATATATATATATATATATACACACTAAACTAATTATCATTTACAGTGTGTATATACAGTGGAGGAAATAAGTATTTGATCCCTTGCTGATTTTGTAAGTTTGCCCACTGTCAAAGTCATAAACAGTCTAGAATTTTTAGGCTAGGTTAATTTTACCAGTGAGAGATAGATTATATATAAAAAAAAAAAAGAAACTCACATAGTCAAAATTATATATATTTATTTGCATTGTGCACAGAAAAATAAGTATTTGATCCCCTACCAACCATTAAGAGTTCAGCCTCCTCCAGACCAGTTGCACGCTCCAAATCAACTTGGTGCCTGCATTAAAGACAGCTGTCTTACATGGTCACCTGTATAAAAGACTCCTGTCCACAGACTCAATTAATCAGTCTGACTCTAACCTCTACAACATGGGCAAGACCAAAGAGCTTTCTAAGGATGTCAGGGACAAGATCATAGACCTGCACAAGGCTGGAATGGGCTACAAAACCATAAGTAAGACGCTGGGTGAGAAGGAGATAACTGTTGGTGCAATAGTAAGAAAATGGAAGACATACAAAATGACTGTCAATCAACATCGATCTGGGGCTCCATGCAAAATCTCACCTCGTGGGGTATCCTTGATCCTGAGGAAGATGAGAGCTCAGCCAAAAACTACACGGGGGGAACTTGTTAATGATCTCAAGGCAGCTGGGACCACAGTCACCAAGAAAACCATTGGTAACACATTACGCCGTAATGGATTAAAATCCTGCAGTGCCCGCAAGGTCCCCCTGCTCAAGAAGGCACATGTACAGGCCCGTCTGAAGTTTGCAAATGAACATCTGGATGATTCTGAGAGTGATTTGGAGAAGGTGCTGTGGTCAGATGAGACTAAAATTGAGCTCTTTGGCATTAACTCAACTCGTCGTTTTTGGAGGAAGAGAAATGCTGCCTATGACCCAAAGAACACCGTCCCCACTGTCAAGCATGGAGGTGGAAACATTATGTTTTGGGGGTGTTTCTCTGCTAAGGGCACAGGACTACTTCACCGCATCAATGGGAGAATGGATGGAGCCATGTACCGTCAAATCCTGAGTGACAACCTCCTTCCCTCCACCAGGACATTAAAAATGGCTCGTGGCTGGGTCTTCCAGCACGACAATTACCCGAAACATACAGCCAAGGCAACAAAGGAGTGGCTCAAAAAGAAGCACATTAAGTCATGGAGTGGCCTAGCCAGTCTCCAGACCTTAATCCCATCGAAAACTTATGGAGGGAGCTGAAGATCTGAGTTGCCAAGTGACAGCCTCGAAATCTTAATGATTTACAGATGATCTGCAAAGAGGAGTGGGCCAAAATTCCATCTAACATGTGTGCAAACCTCATCATCAACTACTAAAAAAGTCTGACTGCTGTGCTTGCCAACAAGGGTTTTGCCACCAAGTATTAAGTCTTGTTTGCCAAAGGGATCAAATACTTATTTCTCTGTGCACAATGCAAATAAATATATATAACTTTGACAATGTTTTTTTTTTTTTTTATATATATATATAATCTATCTCTCACTGGTAAAATTAACCTAGCCTAAAAATTCTAAACTGTTCATGTCTTTGACAGTGGGCAAACTTACAAAATCAGCAAGGGATCAAATACTTATTTCCTTCACTGTATATATATAGCTATGTAATATAGTTCAGTCTATGGAAGATGTTCATGAATTGCAGGCAGATTTAAACAAACTAAGTGTTTGGGCGTCCACTTGGCAGATGAAGTTTAATGTAGATAAATGTAAAGTTATGCATCTGGGTACCAACAACTTGCATGCATCATATGTCCTAGGGGGAGCTACACTGGCGGATTCACTTGTTGAGAAGGATCTGGGTGTACTTGTAAATCATAAACTCAATAACAGCATGCAGTGTCAATCAGCTGCTTCAAAGGCCAGCAGGATATTGTCGTGTATTAAAAGAGGCATGGACTCACGGGACAGGGATGTAATATTGCCACTTTACAAAGCATTAGTGAGGCCTCATCTAGAATATGCAGTTCAGTTCTGGGCTCCAGTTCATAGAAAGGATGCCCTGGAGTTGGAAAAAATACAAAGAAGAGCAACGAAGCTAATTAGGGGCATGGAGAATTTAAGTTATGAGGAAAGATTGAAAGAATTAAACCTATTTAGCCTTGAAAAAAGACGACTAAGGGGGGACATGATTAACTTATATAAATATATTAATGACACATACAAAAAATATGGTGAAATCCTGTTCCTTGTAAAACCCCCTCAAAAAACAAGGGGGCACTCCCTCCGTCTGGAGAAAAAAAACTGCAGAGGCGACAAGCCTTCTTTACCGTGAGAACTGTGAATCTGTGGAATAGCCTACCGCAGGAGCTGGTCACAGCAGGGACAGTACATGGCTTTATAAAAGGGTTAGATAATTTCCTAGAACAAAAAAATATTAGCTCCTATGTGTAGAAATGTTTCCTTCCCTTTTCCCGTCCCTTGGTTGAACTTGATGGACATGTGCCTTTTTTCAGCCGTACTAACTATGTAACTATGTAAAAAAAATATATATATATATATATAATATATATATCTTCTTTTTTATATATATATGTAAGTAAAAAAAACATTAGGGATATTTCTTTCTATTCATACCCTATTGGAACAAATGCCTAAGAAAATTTCTATGCCATGTCACAGAGAGTTGTATATCAGATATATGTTGACCTCTAACAGATTGAATATAGCTTTAGGATGTCCTCTACTATTTTATGTGCATCATTGTGTATTTTATTTACAATAGTTGACGTTCCACTTCTCTTCTATAAACTGCAGAAGCCATCCTTGCTTGGTCGATTGCTGTGAATATACACAGTTGATTTGAAATGAATCATAATGAACAGTTTGTTTCATAGCTTAAATTTCCAGTGAGAAGAGCTTTGCACAAAAAGATTATCTCACATCACTGACAGTAAAGCTAATGACCTTAGAAACCCTATGTCTTCCTTCCACAATTTATGGCTGGCACTTACTCCCCTACAAGAATAGAGCTTGTTGGTATTTCAGTTGTGGGTTAGCCACAAATTCCTACAAAATATTACTAACCCTTATGTTTCCAGTATGTTTCCATTATAGACAAGCGACAAGAAAAATATGTGAAACTCTGTCAGAACTGTTTTATAATGACCTTATTCCAATGTTATCCAGAGCTATGCGTTGCCTGGGATACATGTGGAGATTGCAGCAAGTTTGTGGAACCTGCTATCTGAAAATGTTTAGATGTCGTTGGTGGAATAATTTGTGTGGTAGACAGAGACATAAAAAACAATGATTACGTTTTGGCTGTTAAATATTGAAATATTGACTAACAGAGACATGTTTATAAGGTAATTGCGCATAAACTCTGCATTTATAAAAACATGTTTACATGTACCTTCATTCCATTCAGTAAAACACATAGGGGAGAATTTATCAACCTTTGACAAGTCGCAAAAGGACCCAAAAGTCCCAATTTCCGCTTTTGCGGACAGGAGGGGGTCTTAAAAAAAAAGGACAGAACCCTATAAATGTATAATGATGTATGGCAGAAAAGTGGAATAAATTATACCGGAAATCTACGCCAGATTCTATCTGGTGTATATTTCACTCTGTGGGGCGTAGCAAAATAGAAGCCTGTTCTGGGCCCGGTGCCTTGCTCCCCCATTGGACTATCCCCCAACCCCTTGCATTGGACAATTAAATAAATAATAAAAAAAAAACAATTACTGCTCCTCTTCTCCCCTCCGTGTCCCCTCGGGCTCCGTTAGCAAGCTGCGGCTCATACAATGTACTGGTAGTTGGCAGTGTCAGGAAATTGTATGGGACGAAGCACGGATGACATTGAGAGCTGTGGCACATATAAAGCCCTGACGCTGCTTGGTGTTAGGACCTTGTATGAGCCGCCAGATTTTATGTCCGATGTGGGGGTATGGATAACGTATGGCGACAGTCGTTTCGCTACAATTGTGGTGCATGGCCAGCGGGAAGATGCAACAGATTTATTAAGAAGTGTGCACCTCTTAATAAATCTGTCACATCTTACTCGAGTGGAGCAGGTAAATCTGCCATAAAAAATCATGTGCTAACCAATAGTAGTGTAAAATGTGCATCGTACTGTAAGTATGTATGGTCATAAGTTCCTAAAATGCTGCACCCTTGTAGCCAGTCAGTTAGCAGATTGTACCTACAACTGATGTATGGTAGCCACACATCAGTGCCGTACTTACTGGAGAAAATTATTTTGGTGTTGAAAAATTCTACATTGAAATAGCAACTATGCTGGTTTTTTACCTTTGTTATACACCTCTGATAAAAGTGCAGAAACGCGTCAGGTGGTAGTTTTGTCACACAAAAAAAATGATGGTGTGTTATACTTTTTCTAGATATTCACTTGCACACCAACAGGACCTTTTATAGTCTCAGGTAGAGGAAGAATAGTCCCCTTGAGGAAGCATACCGCGAAACGCGCGTTGGGGTTCGTTTCACGCCAGTCAGACTCTCCTACCTACCTTAACACATGGGTAAGTTTCTTCAGGAGTAGAGGGGAAGGGTGGTTTACTTAGGTCTTAGACTTATTTGTTTGTTATCAGCACTTGACCCTATGCTTGTATATTCACACGTACTGTTTGTACATTGTCACGGTATGGTCCTTAGTGCTCATTACTATGGTCTCCACTCATACCCCATATCTATCTCCTTGATTGTCCTATACTTTCCCTCATACGCCATAAGGAGTCTTTCAGTCGTGTATATACTGGAACTATATAGAGTCCTCCTGTCCTGTTTTGTACCTTTTTAATACTTTTTGCGTATGTATTTATGTGTTCAATAAAGCTATATATTTTTACTTATGGCTCCCATGCTCCTGTTTCTCTTCTAGTGTATATAGTCTCAGGTAGAGCCTGAACAATGTCTGCTCCAATAATACTAATCTCACTGCTGGCCATTCATCTATATCACTATGAATATTATTCTGGAGGAAGTCTCTATTCTTTATGAGTGTGTCATAAAATATATTTAGCTTGTTTATCTAATCAACAATGTGGTGCATATTGTTAAGGACTATTTATGTAGAACATAATTTTAATATTTTAATAATCCCATTAATCCTTTTCAGTAAGCATCAGTATTCAAAAGCAAGAATAAGTATCTGGTTTATAATAAAATTAAATTTATATGTATGCACATTCAGTTCACCTTTTACAGATGCAAATTCATATTACTGTTTATTCACTAGTAGTATAATATAATCATTTTTAGCATGAGAATGTATGAATCTATAGTATATGTTTGCATGCCAAGGTTTAACCATGAGCATACTATAGTTATTTATATCATTTCAAACTATATTAGAGGTCAAAAAATGTAAGTCACACTTGTGTGAGTTGTATGACATGTAACAGTTACAGTTATTGCAGTGTTAGATTATTACACAACAGTGAAAATGATGTCCCATGTTTAATATGCAAATACATTTTTACACTTTGACTTATTTAATTCATCATTTCTTAATGTGTTCCACTTAAGTAGGATGCTATGATCCTTGAGAAAATTGTCATTGATGAATTTTGTCCCGTAATTAATTACACCAATTATTATTATTATTATTATTAACATTGCCTAAGAATTACAAGGTTTTCCATTGGGGCTAAAACATAGAGCATAGTCATTTTATTTCCTTATTGACAAGCTACTTAGTCTTTTAGTGAAATAATAATAGAGTTAATGAAATTATTTAAGTGAGTTTGGCAACAAATGAGAAATGGTAATTTTAGTTTTAGTGCAATATATTCATCTGATAATAATGGTATAAAAAATAATGCATGTTTTACAAATTAGCAATTAAAAAATCTGAAGGGCAGGGATTAGAGTATTACATTTTCTAAGGGTAGCAACCTGTGGGCTGTGCCTATTGTTTTGTTTATAATACAAAGTTTTGAATAGCACCACTACTGAACTGTGAAACCATCAAATGAGGGAAATCCTCACTGTTCTGCCAAATAAACAAGTTGGGACCTTTAACTGCGTCATCCTGGTAAATTTAGATACCTATGGAGATTATAATTTCAGCAAAGCTGCACATGCTCTATACAGACTGAATATGGGGTGTTTTCTTGCTTAAATGGATTATTGAAATCCAAAATGAATATCCAGAATAGTCCAAAAATAGTTTTACAACTGCATGTCTATATCCTGAACAAACTTTTTACATAGAAATAACTTCTGTCACCTGTGATAAAATCAACTGTTGTTGCTTATTTGTGTTCCGAACTTGGATTGATTCCTGACCACTTCACTGCCTTATGCTACAGTCTGTCGCCAATCCTGGACTGTTGCTTGATTACTCCTGCTATTATCCTGCTCCTTCCAGATTGTTTCAGCTATTGAACTACGAACCTGCTTCCAGGCGTTGACAATTATAGATGCGATGATAAAGCCATTTGCTCATCTTTCTGCAGTAGTCACGTAACCCGCAAACGTATCCAATGTGTAAAGTGAGGCTTCTTTTTAGGCATCATTTACACGAGCGTAATATACGTGCGTGCGACGTGCATGCTTTTCACGCGTGTCGTACGCACCTATATTACTCTATGGGGCAGTGCAGACAGTCCGTGAGTTTTGTGCAGCATGAGTGCGCTGCGTAAAACTCACGACATGTTCTATACTTCAGCGTTTTTCACGCATCACGCACCCATTGAAGTCAATGGGTGCGTGAAAACCACGCAGGTCGCATGGAAGCACTTCCGTGCGAACTGCGTGATTCGCGCAACAGCTGTCAAACTCTGAATGTAAACAGAAAAGCACCACGTGCTTTCTCTGTTTACAAACATCCAAACGGAGTGTCATAATGATGGCGGCTGCGCGAAAATCACGTAGCCGCGCATCATACACTGATGACACACGCAGCTGTTAAGTGCATTTTGCGCACGCAAAACGCCGCGTTTTTTGCGTGCGCAAAATGCACACGCTCGTGTAAATCAGGCCTAATGCTCAATAAGAACAAATACTGCCTTTGACATAGGAGTTTCTGGGTTCAAATCCTGCTAGTACCCCCCTCATTCCTTTTGGACGTCCTGGGGGCTGGCTTGTTAGGATATCTCTGATTAAATTATTTTGTGAGCCAAGAAGCATAAACATTTTCTTCTGGTTCCCAAAAAATCTCCTCAGAACCATACTCCTTGTACTGCAGCTTATTCCAATAGAGTCTGGAGTCCAATATCTTATATTTTTTATTAAACATAATTTTATTAGTTTTGGAGAGCCATAAATGAGAGACAATCTTACATTCAGAGTCAGTACATACATAAAAGTCCAATATGTTTTCAATAATATATTCTTCTTTACCCTGTTTTTTCATTAAATGGCTTAAAAATAGAGCAATGAAATACAGGATGCACCTTTATTGTCTCAGGAAGTTTTAAATAAAAATCGACTTTGTTAATTGGAGCAGAACTATGAATTAGCCCAATATATTTCTGGCCCAGTTTTGGAGAAGGTACTTGCAGCTTTAATTTTTTTGTGGTAAGCCACACTTTGTCCCCTGCATGAACAGCAGGAGTTGCTTTCTGGTGGATACAAGCAACCTGTTTAAATTGTTTATGAGCATCGTGCAAGCTCTCAACAATCTTTTATTGAACCATTTGTAATGTCGTCAAGTGTTCAGTCACTGCTGGAAGAGAGCAGTGAAGACTGTTTTAGCATAGAAAGGACTTTGTGATTTTGAACTATGCTCACAATTATTATATACAAACTCAGCTGTGGGTCATTAATCCAACCAGTCATCTTGAAGATAACTAATGAAGCATCGAAGGTACTGTTCAAGAGCTGGATTAGTTCTTTTAGTTTGTTCGTTTGATTGGGAATAAAAGGCATAATACAAATTTACTCTTAACAGCAGAGAAAAAAGTTTTCCAGAATTTCGAAATGAACTGATCAGGGAACATAATATCTGGAATTCCATGAAATTTAAAAATTCTTCCCGAATTATCAGTTTAGCAGTTTCTTCTGCAGTGGCCATTCCCCTGATTGGGATAAAATGGGTCATCTTTCTGAAATGGTCTACAACAACTAGGATGGTGTTGATTCTTTTGGAAGAAGGTAGGTCAACAACAAAACTCATAGAAACTGACCAAAATGGCAAGATGGAATGTGAAACGGCTGTAGCAAACCTAAAGGAGAAGAGCGTGGAGTTTTGTTTTGAGCTCAAACCACACCTGATAAACATATTTTTGGATATCCTTCATAAAGCTTGGCCACCAAAGGAATAGGAATGAAGTTCTTGAGCATTTTTAATGCTTAAATATCTAGCCAGCTTAGAATCATGGACTCATTTAAGAACATCAATTCATGCGCTTTCTGGTACATACGAAATAATGACGTCACATACAGAACTTCTTTGAAGAATAGATTGATACTCCCTAAAATTACTGAGTAATTTTCATATCCATCCTAAAGTAGAGTCAAGAATTTATTGGAATAAGTAACCGCTACTTAGTTGTTTTCAGATTATATTGTGCTGTCTGTCACGGTCTGTGGGTATGTGGACCCACTAGGCCGCACCGCCAAAGCGGGGAGGCAGCTGGCCAAACAACAGAGCACCCCAGCAATACAAAGTCCCGCACTAGTGTACCTGAATAGTCCAGACAGCGGCCGAGGCTTTGGCACAGATGGAGGTGGGTGCTGCAGGTAACGCCAGATGTGGCAGATGACAGCAGGTGCAGCATGTTGCGCCAGATGTGGCAGATCACACTGGATGTGGAAGATGGCACTGGATGTGGCAGATGACTGCAGGTGCAGCACGTTGCGGCAGACATGGCGGATCACACGGGACGTGGAAGATGGCACTGGAAGTGGCAGATGAGACAGGATGTGGCAAAAAACAGCAGGTGCAGTAGACACGACTCCAACACTAGTAGGCACAGGAACAAGAGCACAGCACAGGATACAGGAACAGGTAACAGGGCACGGGTAACGACTGGAACAGGAAAACACTAAGGGACCATTTGCAAGACTGACATGGGATACACTAACAATGCTCAGGCAAGGATCAGAAGGGCAGGGCCCTTCTTATAGTCCAGGAACTCATTGTAGTTGATTATGATGATTGTCCACATGTGCGCGCTGGCCCTTTAAGACCGGGCACGAGCGTGCGCGCGCACCCTACGGGACACAGCGGACTGGTGCGGAAGTCAGCGCTGGCGTCTCCTAGGAAGGAGATGCGAGCCAGCACTCACTGATCCATGGCTACGGGCGTCGGGAGGTGAGTATGGACGCTACACTGTCACACTTGCTTTTCTGTGTGGACTCACAGAACATCCTGAATAAGGTATCAGCTTTACCATTTTTTTTTTATGCAGTTCAATAAGTAATCACATAAATAAGCAGAGAAAATAATAAAATCCATCTTGCTTGTCTAGGGGATAATCTTCGGATGCATCCCGGATGAATTCCAGATTTTTATTCAGTGAATACAGTTACAGAATTAGTAGTTCTCTCCAAAAGATTACAAAAATCGCAGAATTTTTTTTTTTTTACTGCCAGCAGTTCTTTATTTCCGATATCAAAGTTCTTTTCAGATGAGAACATTTGATTGATTTTTTTCACTTAAAATTTTGGGGATTTTCATATATTTCACATAAAAGGAAATAATTACAAAAGCTTCCAGATAGAATATATAATAACAAACAATATGCATAACAAAAAACACAAATAGACAGACACAAAATAATTTCCCCTCAGAAATCAACTGATTTTCGGAATAATTTATCGAAGTATTTATATAAAATCAAAATGACTCTTGTCAAATCTTTGTGCATCAAATTTTCCCCCACACGTACAATAATACAATTCATTCTTCCCACTACTTTATCTATTAGTAATTCATTATTTTTGCATTTACTAACTAAATATATTAGTCTAAATACAATATATGCTAGTTTCTGGCATAAATTATAGTAAATGTGTCTGGCCATGAATTGCGCCGCCCCAATCTGCTAAGCACCACCCACTTTTCAAAAGTAGAATCAACAGTAGAAAATAGGAAAAATCAGAACATCTTTCCACAAAATTAGCGCGCATTAATTTGCGACTTTTTAAAGCCAAAAAACTGCTGTAAAGCCCTCCATAAATTCTCCCCAAAGTGTTTACCAATTAATAAATGGCTTGTAAGTAGAAAGTCAGGAATATCCTAAATACTGTAGGAGGAAACTTTGGAGAAGCAATCAGTTGGAAATGAATAACTTCTTGATGATCAGGCTTGATGACAACTTGAAGCTGCATAGTCTCAAGGGTAACAGGCCCCGATGACCAATCAAATGTTTTCATGTCTACTAGTGCTGACTTTGTTAACAATGGAATATTATTATTATCAAGTGCAAAGGTTATGTAACTGAAATTTCCAGCAGCCACAGAATCAAGCATATCAGAACAAGAAATCTCATGTGTTTTATTGCAAATGTATAAAATGAGACTCTGGTGAAAAACCACTTGTGCGATAGGAAAAATTTGATGTCTTTGTGAATCTAACAGATAAGATGTCTCCAGTTTTATCTGTTCTTTTACATCAGTGACACCGATTGTCCTACAGATCTAATTTGCGCAATAAACAACATAGCGCCTTGAACCTCCCAAACTCCCGCCCCCCCCCCCCCCGCAATAAAGGCAAAGAATTTCTGTATGTTGTCTCTTTTTCCTCTGTAGTAATGGGTTTATGAACAACATCAACTTGCATTGGTTCAGATATGGATTCAGTATTTTGCTGACTATTCAGTGCTAATTGACTGAAAGAAAAAGCAGGATAATTTCCAAATGCTCGCAGTCTCTCCTTTCTTATTTTAGTAAGTCTCTGGTCAATTCGAATGCCCAATTGAATTAAGTCCTACAACTCATCTAAAGTTCGTCCTTCACTTGCTCTGAAAGTGAAAAATGGACAAATTTAGCTCTTCTGCTCTGTTAGAGTCCACATGGCATCAGCTACCCAGCGGCTAAATTCTAATGTGTATTTAGCAACACAGCGTTTTTCTTGCCGCAGATTAGGCAGTTTAGCTTTAGCTGTGGCCCAACAATTAGGATCATCAAAAACTTGATTCATATCAGTGATAAAGTCATCCAAATAATTCAAAAATGGCTATCTTTTTCTATATAATGAGACACTCACGCTAGAGTTTCATCTGTCAGAAGATTGATTATGAACAATACCTTTTTCTTCACTGGTAAATGGAGCAGGTTGCAATTGAAAATAATAAGCGGCATTGATTAACCCTTTAATGACCAGCCTATTTTAAACCTTAATGACCAAGCTACTATTTTTTACGTTTTTCCATCGTCGCATTCCAAGAGCTATAACTTTTTTAATTTTGCATCGACATAGCTGTATAAGGTCTTGTTTTTTTGCAGGACAAGTTGTATTTTTGAATAGCACCATTTTGGGGGACATATAATTTATTGATTACATTTTATAAACTTTTTTTGGGGGGAATAGAAAAAAAACAGAAATTTTGTCACTCTTTTTTGCGTCCTAAATCTACGTTGTTTACCGCGTGGTATAAATAACAAAATAACTTTATTCAGCGGGTTGTTATGATTGCAATGATACCAAATTTGTATAGATTTTGTATGTTTTACTACTTTTACACAGTAAAAACACTTTTTTTTCAAAATTATTTGTTTTTGTGTCTCCATATTTGAAGAGCCATAACTTTTTTATTTTTCCGTATGAGGGCTTTTTATTTGCAGGACAACTTGTAGTTTTTATTGGTACCATTTTGGAGTAGATGCGACTTTTTGATCACTTTTTATCAAATTTTTTTAAGGAAGGATTCAAAGAAAACAGCAATTCTTCCATTGTTTTTTATTTTATTTTTTACGGCGTTCACCGTGCGGGTTAGATAATGTAATAGCTTTATAGTCGGGGTCGTTACGGACACGGTGATAGCAAATATGTGTAACTTTTTTTACTTTATTTTGTTTTTTCATAATAAACCGTTTTGTAAGGGGAAAAAGTGGGTTTTTCATTTCTTTTTATTAAGTTTATTAAACTTTTTTTTTACTTTTTTACCAGTCCCACTAGGGGAATTTAATATGCGATCATCCGCTCGCTTTTATAATACACTGCAATATTTCTGTATTGCAGTGTATTACTGCCTGTCCGTTTAAAACGGACAGGCATCTGCTAGGCCATGCCTCTGGAATGGCCTAGCAGGCATTTACTACAGGCAGACCTGGGGGCCTTTAATAGCCGGGGGCGGCTGCCATAGAAGACACAGACACTCGGCGATCTTATGGCAAAGTGTTGGTGGAATAGAGAGGGAGCTCCCTCCCTCTCTCCAAAACAACTCAGATGCGGCGCTCGTTATTGAGCGCCGCATCCGAGGGGTTAAACGGGTGAGATCGATACTGATATTGATCTCACCCATTCGAGAAGGGATGCCTCCAGCCCTCAGCTACCTCTGGTAGCTGAGAGCAGGGGGATTTAACGGCTCCCTGCCCTGTTTATTTATTTGGATGCAGTGCCGTGAAAAGGCGTATGCATCAGAATAAAGCCCATTAGTGGCCGCCCTGAAAAGCTTACTAACGGGTTGAGAAAACCTCCATAAATGCGATGACCACTACTAAACTTTGATGGTGGTGGCATTCGTCATCTTGAATCTGCGGCTCAGCTGCGCCCATATGTTCTTTTTGTAATTTAATAATCTCCGTTGAGCTCACACTAGATTTTGCCAATCAGAAATTTTTTCTTGACAGGTGGTGTCAAATTCTTGTAGTTCGGTAATTTATTGCCTCAGAGTTGCAAAAGCAGACATTATATTGTGGACAGTTTATTCTGTCAAGGTCTGGAAGAAGGTTCAGGGTCCAGTGTATTCACACGACAGGGATTCTCGGCCGTGTGACAGCCATTCTTGAAACGGCAGTCATACGGCCATAGTAGGAACAATAAACTCCAAATGGGGCTATTCACACGGCTGACTTTTTGATGGCACTTCCCCTTCCTGTAGATAGCGCCACTGTAGGGGACCGCTCCAGGAGAAGTCCCTGACTTCACTGTCCATATATGGACAGTGACTTCTCCTGGAGCAGAATCATTGGCCACAGCTGTGTCAGGGATGGCTATGACCGGGGATTCCGCTTCAGGAGAAGTCGGTGGCGTCCCTGTCCATATATGGGAGTGGAATCACTGTCCACAGCATCGTCCGCTGTGGCCGGGGATTCTGCTTCAAGTCCCTGATGTCACTGTCCATATATGGACAGTGAAGTCAGTGACTTCTCCTGGATCGCAATCCCCGGCCACAACTTCGGCAACGCTGTGGCCGGGGATTAGGAATTCCGCTCCTACAAGGAGCAAAGAAATCTCCTCTTCCTCACATGCACTACGCAATGTGAGGAGGAGAAGAGAGCGAACGAGTGGCAGAAAGCACAGCCCTCACTCGGATCACATCCAAGTGGCAGCCTTGGTTTACTTGGCCCCATAGACTTCTATGGGAGCCGTGCAGGCAGGAGAATGGCCCAAAATAGGGAGTGTTCCATATCTTGATGGCCCGGTTTACTGGCCCATAAAAAAAATCAACCATGTGCATAGCCCCATTTGGGGTCTATTGTTCCTACTGCGGCCGTGTGATGGCCATTCAAAGAACGGCTGTCACATGGCCGAGACTCCCTGTCATGTGAATAGGGCCTAAGGCAGAGTTGTGGTCAGAACAATCCAAGTTGTGGTCAGAACAATCCAAGTTCCATACACAGATAAGCAGCAACAGTTTTTAGCATAAGATGGCAAAACAGCAATGAGCTAGACCAAAGGCAGGAGGCTAAATAATTGGGCAATATAGAAGTACAAGTGTGTCTCCATTGGCACAAGCTGGGCACAACATATTTGCCAGTAAAATTGCATATCTGGGGAAAAATTGAAATTTTTACTTTGCACCATCCGTAGCGCATTTATTTCTGGAAATCACATGTGGGGTTAAAATACTCACTACACCCCTTAATAAATGCCTTGAGTGTTGTAGTTTCCAAAATGGGGTCACTTCTCAGGGGTTTCTTTTATTATTTCACATCAGAGCCTCTGCAATTGTGAACCAATACTTGAAAGTTGCTAAATTAGGCCTCAATTTCGCATGGTACGCTTTCACTCCTGAGCCCTGTTGTATGTCCAGGCAAAAGATTTGGTCCACATGTAGGGTGTTTCTAAAACTGGGAAACACAGCATAATAATTAACCCCTTTCCGCGACTGGGCATGACTGTACTTCCGGATTGAAAGTGATTTCCCGCAATAGGGCATACAAACTATGGGTGCCTTTTCTCCTTTAACCCTATGTGAAAATGATGAATTTGAAAAAATATAATTTTTCTTTTTTTACTGACCACTTTATGAAACACCTGTGGGTCAAAATGCTCACTATACCACTTCTAAAATTCCTTGAGGGGTGTAGTTTACAAAATGTGGTAATTTGTTGGGGGTTTCCACTGTACTGGTGCCTCAGGGGCTCTTCAAATGTGTCATGGCACCTGGGAACGATTCCATCAAAATATGCACTCTTAAAGCCAAATGGCGCTTTTTCCCTTCTGATCCCTGCTGTGTGTCCAAACAGCAGTTTATGAACACATATGGGGTATTTCTGTACTCTGGAGAAGTTGCTTTACAAATGTTGGGGTGTTTTTTCTCCTTTATTTGTTGAAAAAATGAAATATTTTGAGCTAAAGCTACGTCATATTTGAAAAAAGTTTAATTTTTCATTTTCACTGCCCAATTCAAATGAAATCTATGAAACACCTGTGTGGTCAAAATGTTCACTACACCCCTAGATGAATTCCTCAAGGGGTGTAGTTTCCCAAATGGAGTCACTTTTGGTGGTTTCCACTGTACTGGTACCTTAGGAGCTTTACAAATGCGACATGGTGCAGAGAAATCAATCCAGTAATATCTGCGCTCCAACAGCCAAATGGCGCTCATTCCCTTCTGAGTCCTGCCACTTGCTCAAACAGCAGTTTATGACCACATGTGGGGTATTTCCTGTTGAACTAAAGCTATTATGTAATTTTTCATTTTCACTGCCCAATTCTAATAACATCTTTGAAACAACTGTAGGGTTAAAATGCTCACTACACCTCTAGATGAATTCCTTGTTTGGTATAGTTTCCAAAATGGGGTCTTTTTTGGGGTGTTTCCTTTGTTTTGGTACCACAAGACCTCTTCAAACCTGACATGGTGCCTGAAATATAATCTAAGAAATGGAAGGCCCTAAAATCCACTAGGTGCTCCTTTGCTTCTGGGGCCATTACGACACTAGGGCCACATGTGGGATATTTCTAAAAACTGCAGAATCAGGGCAATATTCAGTTGTGTTTTCCAGGTAAAACCTTCAGTATTACAGAAAAAAATAGATTAACTCCTTAACGCCGAAGGACGGATATATCCGTCCTCAGCAGCTGCTAGTTCGCGCAGGAGGACGGATATATCCGTCCTGTGATGGCGCGGGTACTGCCAGTGTAGCCACGCGATCAGCGGCAGGAGCACGGCTGTTATACTCAGCCTGGCTCCTGCTGCAACTGCAGGAATCGAAGCGCGCTCCGATTCCGGCAGTTTAACCCATTAAATGCCGCTGTCAATAGTGACAGAGGCATCTAATGTGTTTGACAGAGGGAGGGAGCTCCCTCTGTCACCCGATCGGCGCCCCCGCAAACAAATCGCGGGTCGCCGTCGGGTTTCCATGACAGCCGGGGGTCTAACAAAGACCCCCAGGTCTGTCTTTCGCAAGTGCCTGTTAGGCGATACCGGAGGCATGACCTAACAGGTTGCCTGTCAGTTTTACACTGACAGGCAATAATGCTTTGGTATACGAAGTATACCAAAGCATTATATATGCGATCGGCACATCGCATAGTGAAGTCCCCTGGTGGGACTTAAAAAAAAAAATGGCAATCAGTTAAATAAAGTTTGTGGAAAAAAAATAATAATAATTACAGTCAAAATCAAATCAAACTTTTTTTATTCAGTAAAAGTGTCAAAACAAATAACACATACACATATATGGTATCCCCGCGATCATAACAACTTGACCAATAAAATGGACACATTAAATAAACCGCCGGATGAACGGCGTCCACAAAAACCGCAAAAAACAACGGCAAAATTCTCTCTTTTCTCCCATTCCCCCCATAAAAAATAAAATAAAAGTTAATCTAAAAGTCCTATGTACCCCAAAATAGTACTAATGAAAACTACACCTTGGCCCGCAAAAATCAAGCCCACATACGGCCACATCGACGGAAAAATAAAAAAATGACGGCTCTTGGAATGCGGCGATGGAAAAACAAGTAATTTTTTTCTAAAAGGGTTTCTATTGTGCAAACGTAGGAAAACATATAACACCTTTACATATTTGGTATCCCCGTAATCATGCCGACCCATAGAATAAAGTTAACATGTTATTTACGCTGCATAGTAAACGGCGTAAATTTATAACGTGAAAATTAATGCTGGAATAGCTGCTTATTTTCAATTCTCTCCTAAAATAAAGTTAATAAAAGTGAATCAATATATTGTAAGCATCTAAAAATGTAACAAATACAAAATACAACTCGTCCCGCAAAAAACAAGCCCTTATACGGCTATGTCGACGGAATAAAAAAAAAGTTACGACTCTTGGAATGCGACCATGAAAAAACAAAAAATAATCCTTGGTCATTAACGTGCAAAATGGCCCGGTCATTAAGGGGTTAAAATGGAAATTCTGCAAAAATAAATACATTTGCACATTTCCTTTCCACTTTGCTTTAATTCCTATGAAACGCCTAAAGTGTTAAGAAACTTTCTAAATGCTGTTTTGAATAGTGGTAATAGCAGGGAAAAAGGGAATGGGAGGAAACCTCCAGCTCACCAGCTTCACACTCCTGTGTTCAATATCGCCCGGATCAGCCGCGACGGCTCACGGCAGGTAACAGTAGCAAAAAAGGGAAATGATCCAGCGATGTGTAGTATAGGTGGGGGAAACTCCGTTCCCACTTTATTGGAAAAATAATCACACGGATAATGAAACAAAGTAACGGAAAACACCAGGAGGGTAACAAGGTGGTTAAAATGGCACGAAATGAAGCCTACGCGTTTCAAGCACTGGCTGTGCTCTTAATCATGGCTCAGACCATAACTATGTTGTTATTTTGTGTGATATAACTATCTGTCTTACAAGCAGAAACATTTAAATTTAGAAAAATGCTAGTTTTTGCAAATTTTCTCAAAATTGTGGTGTTTTTCACAAATAAATATTGAAGTTATTGACCAAATTTTTTCACCATTATAAAGTACAATATGTCACGAGAAAACAATCTCAGAATCGCTTGGATAGGTAAAAGCATTCCAAAGTTATTACCACATAAAGTGACACATGTCAGATTTTAAAAATAAGGCTCTGTCATTTGCTCCAAAAGTGGCTGCGGCGGGAAGGGGTTAAAGAGCTGTCTTTTCATGGTGGCACAAGTTGGGCACCACATATTGGCATACCTATGGAAAAACTGCCATTTTCATATTGCCAATTTCTGGAAAACACCTGTGGGGTTAACATGTTCACTACACTCCTAGGTGAATACCTTGATGTCATTTCTGGGGGATTTCCACTGTTTTGGTCCCTCAGGGGCTTTGCAAATGCGACATGGCGCTCAAAAACCAGTCCAGCAAAATCTGCACTCCAAAAACCGAATGGCGCTCCTTCCCTTCTATGCCGTACCGTGTGCCCAAACAGCAGTTTACGACCACATTTTGGGTATTTCCATACTCTGCAGAAGTTTCTTTACAAATGCTGTGTTTCTTTTTCTCCTTTATTTATTCAGAAAATGAAACATTTTGAATCAAAGCTACGTCTTATTGGAAAAAAAAATATTTTCACTGCCCAATTCTAATAAAATCTATGAAACACCTGTGGAGTCAAAATGCTCACTACACTCCTAGATCAATTCCTCAAGGGGTGTCGTTTCCCAAATGGAGTCATTTTTGGGGAGTTTCCACTGTACTGGTACCCTAGGAGCTTTGCAAAAGTGACATGGTGCCAAGAAACCTATCCAGCAAAATCTGCGCTCCAAAAGTTAAATGAAGCTCCTTCCCTTCTAAGCCCTGCCGTGTGCTCAAACAGTAGTGTATGACCACATATGGGGTATTTGTGTACTCTGGAAAAGTTACTTTACATATTTTGGGGTGTTTTTTCTCCTTTATTAGTTGAGAAAATGAATTCATTTTTTTAGCTAAAGATACATCTTATTGGAAGAAAAACAATATTTTTTGTTTTCACTGCCCAATTCTAATAAAATGTATGAAACACCTGTGCAGTCAAAATGCTCACTACAGCCGTAGATGAATTCATGTGTAGTTTCCAAAATTGAGTCCCTTTTTGGGAGTTTCCACTGTACTGGTACCTTAGGGGCTTTGCAAATGCAACATGATGCCGAGAACCCTATCCAGCAAAATCTGTGCTCCAAAAGCCAAATGGCGATCTTTCCCATCCGAGCCCTGCCGTGTGCCCAAAGCAGTTTATGACCACATATGGGGCATTCCGTACTCAAAGAAATTGGTTTACAAATGTTTTTCTCCTTGATTCCTTGTGTAAATTATTATTTTTAAGCTAAAACGACATCTTATTGGAAAAAAATTAATTTTTTAATGTTTCACAGCCAAATTCTAATAAAATGTATGAAACATTTGTGGAGCCAAAATGCTCACTATACCCCTGGATGAATTCCTTGCATGGTGTAGTTTCCAAAATGGGGTCTTCTTGAGAGTGTTTTGTTTTGGCACCACAAGACCTCTTCAAACCCGACATGGTGCCTAAACAGGCCCCAAAATCCTCTAGGTGCTTCTTTGCTTCTGTGGCCTGTGCTTCAGTGCATTAGCACACTTGGGCCACATGTGGGATATTTCTAAAACCTGCAGTATCTGGAAAATAAATATTGAGTTGCATTTCTCTGGTAAAACCTTCTGTGTTACAGAAAAAATTTGATTAAATATGAATTTCTCCAAAAATATTACATTTGTAAATTTCACCTCTACTTTGCTTTAATTCTTGTGAAACACCTAGAGGGTTAATAAACTTTCTAAATGATGTTTTTAATACTTTGAGGGGTTCAGTATTTAAAATGGGGTGATTTATGGAGGTCTCTAATATATAGGCCCTTGAAAGCCACTTCCAATCTGAACTGTTCACTAAAAAAGAAGCTTTTGAAATTTTTTTGAAAATGTGTGAAATTTCTGCAAAATTTATAAGCCTTGTTACGTCCTAGAAAAATAAAAGGATGTTCTAAAAACGATGCCAACATAAAGTAGACATATGAGAAATGTTAATTAGTAACAATTTTGTGTGATATAACTGTCTGTCTTACAAGAAGATACAAATGTCTTTTTGGTGTTTTTTACAAATGAACACTGATTGTATTAGCCAAATTTTACCTCTGACATAAAGTACAATATGTCGCAAGAAAAAAATCTCAGCATTTCTCAGATAGGTAAAAGCATTCCAAAGTGGTTACCATTTAAAATAACATGTCAGATTTGAAAAATGAGGCTCTGTCAGGAAGGTCAAAAGTATCTGCAGCGATATTAATGGATATTATTTAATTTGTTCTGTTTACTCGAGAGCAATGTCAGAGTGCCTTACACCTATGTAGTCAGTGTGTCTATATAAGTGGTTGTGGCATGTATTATGATGTGCCATCAGTCCTTTCACTCCCAGTATTTCTCAGTGAACAAGGGGTTAATTCGAATGAAGTGCCACCACAGGAGAATTGATATAAATGAGCTGTGTGTGTAATGCACAGATGAGCCAAGTCCTCTAGAATAAGAGATGCTCTTTGTAGCCGTTCTCCTCTCTGGCTAATATATGGTAATTCTGAACTCTCTCTATTAACTCTGAATTCCCTAATAAGGAATAAGGTTTCCTAAACCAGAAAACTCCCTTAATTTAAAAAGTATATCATGACTACAATATACTATCTCATCTCTCCTTACACTGCCCCAAGAATTCCTGTCTTTATTTAACCCCTTCCCGACATTTGACGTATACATACGCCAAAGTCGGGTAGGGGAAGTATGGAGCCGGCTCACGGAGTGAACCCGCTCCATTCGATGCGGGTGTCGGCTGTTTGTTACAGCCGACACTTCAGAGTAACGAGCAGCATCGTGCTCGAGCGCGATCCTGCAAATTTAACTTGTTAAATCTGAGGTCAATAGCGACCGCAGCATTCAAATTGTTAGAAAGAGGGGGGCGACCCCCTCTAACAGCTCATCGCGCACCCGCAACGCACTCACAGAGGGGAGATGGTGAATGAAGGTAATGAAGGCCCCCAGGTCCGCCATCTTTGTGCACATATTAAGCCCTGCCTCTGGCAGGGCTTAATAGATGCCTGTCAGAATCACAATATGCTGCAATACATTAGTATTGCAGTATATCGTGCAAGCGATCTAACGATCGTTGGTTGAAGTCCCCTAGGAGGACTAATAAAAAAAGTAAAAATTAGTTAAATAAAGTTTTTTTTTTGTGTAAAAAATAAATTAAAATAAATTAAAAGTAAAAAAAAAAAAACCTTTTCCCATTTTCCCCCTAGAGCATAGTAAAAAATTAAATAAATAAACATAATTAATATCGTGGCGTCCATAAAAGTTTGAACTATTACAATATCATTAGTTAACCCGCACGGTAAGCGCCGTAAAAAAAAAATGTAAACGGCAGAATCTCTATTTTTTGGTCACCTCATCTCCCACAAAAAATGAAATAAAAAATGATCAAACCGTCGCATGTACATCAAAATGGTATTATTAAAAACTACAGCTTATCCCGCAAAAAATAAGCCCTCATACGACTTAATCGACGGACAAAAAAAAAGTTATGGCTCTTGGAATTTGGCGACACAAAATAAATGTTCTTTTTTACACTTAGGTTTTTACTTGTAAAAGTAGTAAAACATAGAAAAAACTATATATATTTGGTATCGGCGTAATCGTATTGACCCACAGAATAAAGTTAACATGTTGTTTTAATTGCACAGTGAATTTCGTAAAAACGGCGCGCAAAAAACCATGGAGGAATTGCTGTTTTTTTCATTTTCTACGCCACAAATAATTTTTTCCCATTTCCTAGTACATTATACGGCAAAATAAATTGTGCTACGAAAAACTACAACTCGTCCCACAAACATCAAGCCCTGATAGTACTATATCGATGGAAAAATAAAGACGTTATGGCTTTTGGAAGGTGGGGAGGAAAAATCGAAAATGAAAATCTGAAAAAGGGCTGCGGCGGGAAGGGGTTAAGTATGTATATGAGATCTTTCCATTGACTTTCTGATCATATCAGTACATATAACATTAGTTTTTCTTTTTAATGAAGCTTCTTGGATATTGGTCTTGTCGAGAACACCATGCATATCTATATGTCTTATATTCCTATAGATATGTCTGATATGTTGCTTACACATGTCTACGTTATAAAGTATGAATTTTTTTCAAGTAATTTTGAGGCATGCCTTGTAGTCCATAGACTTTCCAACAATGAGATGAAATACTGGTCATCTTGACTTTCACAGCTGTCATAGAAGTGAGCAAAATACTAATTTTTCCAATTTTTAAAAGTCAACCTGAGCGCAGATTTCTTGCTGCTGCACACACCATGCAATTTACAGTAATGCATAGGAATCAGCAGCGTAATTTTCTCATAATTTACTAGGCAGCTGTGCCATCAATGTAATCAGAATAAAGACAATAACGAATTATTGACTAGATTATGTGCATAAATTATAGAACATTGTAAGGACGCAGCATCAAGCAGCTCATCTATATTCTGAAGGAAAGTTTGAGGTGGATGTAATCGACATAGCAAGGTTGACACAAATCTGCTTTATAAATGGTTATTGGAAGTTTCCTTTGTTAATTAGAAAAATCAGGGAAGTTCTTAAAGTATTCTTCATTCAATAAAATTTTTTAGGTCTGTCAGTAGGACAGATGATTGAGTCGAGCTATATCCCACAATGAATCTTTCAGAATGCACTTGTGAATAATGTGATTCTTGCATGAGACAACAAACAATGCAAGAACAGCATCCAGATTCCATTTAACAGCCTTTGTTTGTTTTTTTTACAGGGATCGGCCATTAGTTCTTTCTTTCGGAAGAAATGAGGCTAAGAAAGACAGGAGAGGTCAAACAGCTGTACTATTAGAGAACATTATCAGTTCACTTGACTAAACTGTGCAAACCTTGTCAGCCTTGTGTTTACCATTTACTTCAACAAAGTCACAATGTGACCTTGAATATGCTTGCCACTCTGAATACAGTGGGGAGGAATTTATAACATTTTCTTATCATAAACAGTCCTTGAAATTCTCAAGTGTGATGCAATGTTGTCCATCAAAGTTAAAAAATGAACTGGGAATACCCCATTAAATCTGCTGTCCATGCAAAATAAACCAGTATCATTACTATGGGAGGTTTATTTATAACATTAAGCCAATGCCTTGTGTCATCTCTGGTGAAATGTCACTATAAGGATCACTGGGAAATTTGAGATGCCTCATGACTAGCTTAAAGAGGCTCTGTCACCAGATTTTGCAACCCCTATCTGCTATTGCAGCAGATCGGCGCTGCAATGTAGATTACAGTAACGTTTTTATTTTTAAAAAACGAGCATTTTTGGCCAAGTTATGACCATTTTCGTATTTATGCAAATGAGGCTTGCAAAAGTACAACTGGGCGTGTTGAAAAGTAAAAGTACAACTGGGCGTGTATTATCTGTGTACATCGGGGCGTTTTTACTTCTTTTACTAGCTGTGCGTTCTGATGAGAAGTATCATCCACTTCTCTTCAGAACGCCCAGCTTCTGGCAGTGCAGACACAGCCGTGTTCTCGAGAGATCACGCTGTGACGTCACTTCCCCAGGTCCTGCATCGTGTCAGACGAGTGAGGACACATCGGCACCAGAGGCTACAGATGATTCTGCAGCAGCATCGGCGTTTGCAGGTAAATCGATGTAGCTACTTACCTGCAAACGCTGATGCTGCTGCAGAATCAACTGTAGTCTCTGGTGCCGATGTGGCCGACACGATGCAGGACCTGTGAGTGACGTCACAGATCTGCACTGCCAGAAGCTGGGCGTTCTGAAGAGAAGTGGATGATACTTCTCATCAGAACGCCCAGCTAGTAAAAGAAGTAAAAACGCCCCGATGTACGCACATAATACACGCCCAGTTGGACTTTTACTTTTCAACACGCCCAGTTGTACTTTTGCAAGCCTCATTTGCATAAATACAAAAATGGTCATAACTTGGCCAAAAATGCTCGTTTTTTAAAAATAAAAACGTTACTGTAATCTACATTGCAGCGCCTATCTGCTGCAATAGCAGATAGGGGTTGCAAAATCTGGTGACAGAGCCTCTTTAAGGACCACGTTTTGATATTGAGATGAATGAAAGTATATAAAATTAAAACAAAAAAGAGTGTTCTTTGATATTTCCATATTGTAAAGACCTACAGCACAAAATAATAGCAAAACACAAAGGGAAAGGAAAGCTGTATGAGCAGAGGCATTCATAATAAGCCATAGTGAAATAACCTCAAACTGTAAAATAAGATGGAGAAAACATGTAGTCCTCTCTTTTTTTATCAAATGTTATTTTTGGTGATATTTTTAACACATATATACCCAGTACAAGAATAGCCAGTAAGAAATAGAATAGAAGAAACACAGTAGGTGGAAACGTAGGTCCCTGTAGTAAGGAATATACAGTACTGTGCAGAAGTTTAAGACAGCTGTGGATAAATAGATACAGCAAGGTAAACAAACCATTATAGTGGAGTTCTTAGGCCCCATGCACACGAACGTGCTTTTGCGGCCGCAATACCCCCGAAAATACACAGGAGAATTGCGGCCCCATTCATTTTTATGGGGCCATGTACATGACCGTGGTTTCCCAGGAGCCCGCACTGCAGAAAAAACGGGCAAGTCTTATTACGACATGTTCTGTGGTCCGGGCTCATTGAAAATAATGGCCGCGGTCATGTGCACGGCCCGCAATCTGCGGGCGGCTCGGGGGCTGACAGTCCGCTGCAGACCGACCCAAAAATCACGGCCGTGCACATGGCTACGGTCGTGTGCATGAGGCCTTAATCTACTAACTAAAAGTCTCCAAAACGTCATATTACAAACCTGGACAGATAGACTATTGACCTCGTTTTGCACCTACTGCATAACAAGTGATACTTTTAGTAATTTCTTACCCTTCTTGCTACGTACAAATACTTTGTCGTTTAACAAAACATAATTCTCCAATAATATGAATAAGGTTTACCATTCTACATTCCAGCAGCATCTGCTCAACAGTTATGACATGTAAAATTGTTAATCCTCCATGAAAGCTGTAGATAAAACAATGTGACATAAAGTAGAAAACCGGAACTATAGTATTGCACAATACTTTAAATATCAAAAAGCTTTAAGTGCTACACAAAGCGTTATTTATTTCAAAACAATATGCATTTCTCCAAAGGCACGGGTTTTAGGTGTCCATGCATCACACTGACATGAATGGAATATGAGATGACCTTTATGTTATTATATTGTCAAGAAGAATGATATGGAGCGAATAGTAAAAGCGCATCTCGATCCTTTAATCATCTGCTGGAATTTCAGGCAAATCGCAACTGAGTTCCACAGACAGATATGTTGATGTCACCTATACTAATGACACACGTCACTGCAAGGGTTTGTGAACGGAGTGAAGCACTGATATTTACTCCTACAGGTCACTTTGTTGTAGATACCTTTGTTTAGTGTGTTGGGTGGGCATCTGAACGTACAGGTAATGTTAGGTATTTCATTTTTTTCCTTGTAAATAAAAAGTATTGCCTATTACATTGACTATATTCATTATGAATATCTTAAAACTAAAAAATTATTAAATAACTAAAAAACTGACAGTTGAGTATCTATGCTTTTTGTTTCATTCACAGGGGCTATACCCTTAGAAGTGTACTTAAAAAGGTAACTTTAACATTTATATGTATTTAGGTTGATAATATTTCCTTGCCTTGCAAGTAAATACCCTCATCCCTCATCAGCTCCAATAGTGCATTGCAATAAAGATGAAAATCTCAAAGAAGTCAAGAAATGTCACGGATCTCTTCGTTACTGGGGCAGTGAGCATGCACATTTCTACTAGAAAACACACTTTAAAGTACAGGCTGGACCCGGCAGAATGCCATAGGGGGAGTCCACCATGATCAGGGATGTTAGGAAGGGAAGGAGTTAAGGAGTTAGAGGGGGGTGGTTAGGAGGGGGCGTATGTGAGTGGGGCGAGGTCAGGTTACTTAAGGGTAGGAGAGAGGAAGGACGCCGCCATCTTTAGTAACAGCACAGGGAAGATTGTAGCAGCACGGGAAGCTTGTCCAGGACTTTAAAATGGATGCACTACTTACCCAGCTCCGGGCGTTAGTAGCAGAAAGAGGCATGGCCTGGCTAGCGGAGGGGCTGGGGCTTTCCGGCCCGCTGTCAGGTGCTCCGAGCTCGGCGGTGAGCGAATGAGGAGAGGAGGAATTGGAGCCCCCTGGTTCGGGGGCGAGTACGGAGGACGCGCCTGTATTTGGATCCGGGGCGCGGGCGGTGCCGTCCTCTCCTCCCCGACGGCGGTCACGTCGCACGAGGCCTCCGGAGAGGTTGAGCCCGGAAGTGATGCCGCGAGCCAGGCGCAGTGTAAGGAGCCCCACGAGGGACCCTCCAGGCCGGGCGCCTCGCTCGGCTGCCGTGAGCAGGACGGCCTGGTCTGAGAGGAATCCTGGAAGCCGGCCTGGCTCAGCGGAGGTGGGAGGGCAGGCGCCCGTGCAGCTGGGACCTCCCTCTGCCTCCAGACGACGGGACCCAGGACTTGCGGTGGGCCGTGCTGGCAATGCTCCAGTCGGGTGGTCCACCTGTACCCATGATGATGCCACCAATTCCAGGTGTGTGCCATGGTCGGTGGTAACACGGCGGGCAGGAGGGCGGCTACCTGCGGGCCGCGGGGTGGACGAGGCCCCCAACAGACGGGCGGAGAGGCCCGTCATCGGCGCAGGTCCGGAGCGCTCCATTGGAAGGTCGGGGATGTCTGGCGTGCGGCGCTTGTCCTGGGCCTGCTGGTCAGGATGAAGTGGACGACTGGGAGTTCGGTGACCAAGAGGGACGTCTGGATGGATCCTTCGCCCCGGCTGGTGGGGACACAGCACCTGCCCAGCCCGGTGAGTCGCTTTAAAGGCAATTTGATCCACCCAGCAGTCAAAATAGGATCTATCAGTTCTCTTGACGTGTCTGTTTAAGTAAATACTAACAATATTACAATTCTGGAGCATCTTTTCTTAGAACTCTGTGTTGTGCCGTTCCTCTGTTATTCCTTATGGAAATGTATAAATAAATTGGCAACTGTATGTTACTAGTTTGGGATGGGTCCATACACAGTCTCACACTGTTTAACCTCTTAACGCACCATGACATAACTGCTCGTCAAGGTGTGTGGGAGACTAACAGCCAGGGACAGCTATCGTGCTCTTCCTGGCCATTTAACCCCTCAAATGCTGCAGTCAATTGTGACTGCAGCATCTGAGGCATTATAAAGAAAGGGGCGGCCCTCTCCGACAACTCATCGGCACCCACGTGACGCGATCGTGGGGTGCCGATGGCTGCCATGGCCCCCAGGACTGCTTTCACTCTGCCTCTGTAAAGCTGTGCCTCTGGCAGGGCTTAACAAAAGCCTTTAAATATGAGAATATGTACTAATGATCGCTGGTTCAAGTACCCTAGGGGGACTAATAGAATGTGTAAAAAAAAGTTAAAAAAAAAGTTAGCAGTAGTGAAAACATTTTTTAAAATAAAAGTTTTGTAAAAGATAAAAAAAATAAACAAAATTGGTATCGCTGCATCCGTAAAAGTCCAAACTATTACCATATATCATTATTTAAGGCGCACGGTGAAGGCTGCAACAAGAAAAAAATAAATTTTTAGGTCAACTTACTGTGAAAAAAATGTAATAAAAAGTGATCAAAAAATTGTATGTACCAGAAAAGAACAAATAACAAACATAGCTAATGACACAAAAAATAAGCCCTCATACTGCTCAATCAACGAAAAAATAAAAAAGTTATGGCTTAAAGAATATGGCAACAAAAGTTTTTTTTCTAACAAATAGTTTTTTCTTTGTAAAAGGAGTAAAACATTAAAAAACCTATATAAATTTGGTATCACTGTAATCACATTCACCAGCAAAATAAAGTTAATTTGTTGTTTTTACTGCATGGTGAAAGACGTAAAAACGAAACCCAGAAGGAAATGGAGGAATCACATTTTTTTCTAATTCCACACCACAACTAATTTTTTTTCAATTTCCAAGGACATTATATAGTACTTTAAATGGTGCCAATAGAAACCACAACTCCTCCTGCAAAAAACAAGCCTTCACACCACTCCATTGACTGAAAAATTAAAAAGTTATGGCTCATAGAAGGCGGGGAGTAAAAACATAAAATAGAAAAATAAAAAAATGGCTTGGACTTTAAGGGGTTAATCAGTGCTGACATAATAAGACTGTGCTGACCAGAGCAATAGTAACACACATTTGTCAATTTATTCATAATAATAAAGGCATAACAGAAGAACGACACAATTCAGAGTTCTAAGAAAAAATGCTCCAGAATTGTTATTTCATTGTGAATACAAGTATTTACTAAAACAGGCATGTCAGGAAAGGTTACAGGTCATCTTTAAAGAAGAACTCCAGCACATATATTAAATTATTTTCACCTCTGTCCCAAACACAGTCCACATTATAACACTGGCAAATTTACAGTCGTTGCTTAACAAACTGGACGAGCTTCAGGTGCACATCGCCAGATTTGCGAAACTGAACCGATAAAAACAAGAGGACATATACAAAACCACCGAAAAAGGCCATACTTAGAAATGGACACAGCCAGGTCAGAAACGCTGATGAAGGAGTGAGCAGGTGCTTTAAATAATAATAGCCACTCCCACTGGTCTTGAGGGGAGTGGTGTGTGTGGTGCATGGGATGTGTAGTAAGAAATAATAAATGAATAGTGTGTGTGCAAGTGTAATACTATAAGTGAAATATAGGGGGCAGTAATGAGTGAAATGCCTCAATAAATGGATAATGGGGTGCAAGTGTGTGAAACATGGAGGGATAGTGTGTACGTCATGAGGCACAACATGTATAGCCAGGTAGAAGCCTATTTGTGACACCATGACAGTTCATAGAGCGGGCTACCCTGCTTGCTATGCCAAACAACAACACACCATGCTCCCCAAGCATCAAAGACCCGGCTGTGTCCAAGAGAAGCGAATATACGTAGTAATGAAAAATACCTGGGGTATTAGTAATCATTTTGGCCAAAAGGACGCAAGCTCGCAATCCACGACAAGGATCCCCAGACTTGCGAGTCCCTAACTCCTTAAATGGAACAAAATGTTCCTGATGTACAGACAGAACCGATAAAAACAAGGGGACATATACAAAACCACCGAAAAAGGCCATACTTACAAATGGACACAGCCAGGTCAGAAACGCTGATGAAGGAGTGAGCAGGTGCTTTAAATAATAATAGCCACTCCCACTGGTCTTGAGGGGAGTGGTGTGTGTGGTGCATGGGATGTGTAGTAAGAAATAATAAATGAATAGTATGTGTGCAAGTGTAATACTATAAGTGAAATATAGGGGGCAGTAATGAGTGAAGTGCCTCAATAGAAATAAATGGATTCGCCAGGTAGAAGCCTATTTGTGACGCCTTTGTATATGTCCCCTTGTTTTTATCGGTTCTGTCTGTACATCAGGAACATTCTGTTCCATTTAAGGAGTTAGGGACTCGCAAGTCTGGGGATCCTTGTCGTGGATTGCGAGCTTGCGTCCTTTTGGCCAAAATGATTACTAATACCCCAGGTATTTTTCATTACTACGTATATTCGCTTCTCTTGGACACAGCCGGGTCTTTGATGCTGGGAGAGCATGGTGTGTTGTTGTTTGGCATAGCAAGCAGGGTAGCCCGCTCTATGAACTATCAAGGCGTCACAAATAGGCTTCTACCTGGCTATACACGTTGTGCCTCATGACGTACACACTATCCCTCCATGTTTCACACACTTGCACCCCATTATCCATTTATTTCTATTGAGGCACTTCACTCATTACTGCCCCCTATATTTCACTTATAGTATTACACTTGCACACACACTATTCATTTATTATTTCTTACTACACATCCCATGCACCACACACACCACTCCCCTCAAGACCAGTGGGAGTGGCTATTATTATTTAAAGCACCTGCTCACTCCTTCATCAGAGTTTCTGACCTGGCTGTGTCCATTTGTAAGTATGGCCTTTTTCGGTAGATTTGCGAAACTATTGTGCTCTCTACTTTAACGAGACATGGTGGCACGAGGATATTCCAGACTGTGCGATACAGATGGATGGATTTAACCTGTTTAGATGTGACTGTGTAGTAGAACTGACGGGGAAAAGTTAAGGCGGAAGCGTGTGCATGCTTATTAACAACAGATGAGGTGGGGATGTGGCTCAGATGTACAATGTATACAGGATAGATGTGGAATACTTAACCATCAAATTTCGTCCTCAGAGGCGTAACTAGGAAACACTGCGCCCCATAGCAAACTTTTGACTGGGCACCCTCCCCTTGGCGCCACAAACAGTCCGCCCTTGTACATATTGCCCCCCTGTAAATAGTGCCATACAGTCCCCTCCTGTAGACAGTGCTATACAGCCCCCCTGCATACAGTGCTATATTTCAAGTATCACAAAGAGGGACAATCGATGCGGCGCGCAGCGGCAATTTTTTTCCCGTTTAAGCCACGCCTCTAATTACATTCAATCCCCGGCCATAAACACCCAGTTCAGCCCACACAGTATCATGCTATAGTGCCCCCCCACAAAGTATAATGCCCCCATAGCTGGCAACATACATTATAATGCCCCCATACCGTATAATGCCCACACAGATGCCCCATACAGTATAATGCCCACACAGATGTCCCATACAGTATAAAGCCCACACAGATGCATCATACAGTAAAATTCCCACAGAGATGCCCCCATACAGGATAATGCCCACACAGATGCCCCATACAGTATAATGCCCACACAGATGCCCCATACAGTATAATGCCCACACAGATGCCACATACAGTATAATGCCCACACAGATGCCCCCATACAGTGTAATGCCCACACAGATGCCCCCTTGCAGTACAATGCCCAAACAAATCCCCCATACAGCATAATGCCCCTTAGCTGCCCCCACACAGTATAATGCCCCCATAGCTGCCCCACAATATAAAGCCCCCCATAGATGCCTCCACAAAATAATGCCCCTTAAAGTTGCCCCCACATTATAATGCCATCCATAACTGTATTCGGCGGCTTACCGCTCTTCATGCAGCGCCCATACGGTATAATGCCCCCATAGCTGTCCCAACAGTATAATGCCCCCAGAGTATAATGCCAGCCATACAGTATAATGTCCCTCATATAGTAAAATGCTCCTATAGCTGCCACCATATCAGCCCCCCTTCCCTACCCAGTATAATGCCCCATAGTGCCTAATAGAAAAATAATATCATAATTACTTACCTATCCCCGTTCCCATGATGGGTAAAGGATCCTTCTCCTCTGGTCTGTGCTGTGAGTGACTCGGCGCAGACAGGCTTGATGACATGACTACATCGTGCCTGCCTGTGCCGAGCCTCTCATGGCAGGGTGAATGCTGGAGCAAGGAGCCGTCAGCTCCTTGTTCCAGCATTCAGAAAGCGGGACCAGCGTGGTCAGCACTGTGTTGTGACAGTGGCCCTGTGTCCCAATTGTGACCATTGTGACCCCTAGAGCTACGCCACTGTTACAATTGGCTATGGCAGAGCAGGGAGATACATCCCTGCTCTGTCATAGTGTTCAATAGCATCTGGGTTTGAAGGATGCAGACACCATTGAATGTGGCGTCGCTACCGCTCTAGCAGCCATGGCTCCTGCTAGAGGGCCCTCCAGGAAATGGGGACCCGTGCCGGCTGGCGCAGGTCCCGTACCGGCCGCTATGGCTGATACAGCGGTAGTTACGCCACTGATATCTACCATGTTAATTTACTTTGGTTTCTATTACGGCTGTCTAAAACGATCCATAGGCATCAGGGCACAATGCTCTTGGGACATTGTATGACCACATCACTTATCTAAAGCATGTATTTCCAGAGGCGCTGCATGTTATTCTTTATAATTGTAATCATTGCAATTTAAGATCTGTCCTGCCAAAGTACTATCAGCATATAATGGAACCACTCAGAGGAGCAAGGATTTTAGATCACTGTTATACCCCTAGTAAGTGTGCCTTTCACAGTACTAGAAGGCAAGGTTTTAGGAAATCGGATTATTGAAGCTTATGCTTCCAGTGTATAGACAAAAATTAAAACAGACACCGCCATCTATAAAAGTTGTGCATTCATGGACTAAGGCGGCAGAAGATACCCTTATGGTTTGTGTGTCTCAAATGGTTTGGATTATGTTTGAGGATTCCGACATATTAATGACTTTGTCAATAGCGTATCAAGTTATTTATGGTTTTGGCTTGATGTTTGTATTCCTATCAAGAAGGTGAATGTGTATTCAAATCGGTTAGGCCAAATATGACTAAAGGAAATGTATTGCAGGGAAAAGCGTGAATACACAGTTAGACAACAGGATATGCTAATTAGCAATACTGAGGGTATGTGGAAGGGTTTAAAGTCAGTGACAGGGTGGAAAGCAAAGGTGAATTCTTTAATTACAGGGAATATAGTGTTAGTAGACCAATTAAGTGATTTTTATTACGGTTTGAGACCTTAAGACAAAGTAATACTGTGGTGTCGGAGGCTGTGGGTACTGATGGTCTGGATACGGCAGTGTAGTAACTTCTCTATTCCTAATTCAGAACTGACATCATTATTAAATACAGCAGTTTATATAGCCAATATGACGGATGTGTGACATGTGCAACAGGAGGCTGGGAGAAATAGTATACAATAGTATATGTTTATATTTCATAATGTGGTCAAAATAGGGTTAATTTATGATGTACAATGTGGTCAAGATAAGGTTAATTATGATACACAAAGTGGTACATGTCTACATGATATAATGTGCTAAAGACAAGGTTAGTTGAACAGATGGAATTCCTGTTACTCCCTGTCTGTTAACTGACACAACAGAATCAATACATGGTTAGCTGATATTTTCCTAAGGGCAGATTCACACGAATGTTGCGTTTTTGCGCGCGCAAACAACGCAGCGTTTTGCGAGCGCAAAAACCATTTGACAGCTGCGTGTGTCATGCGTGTCTGATGCGCGTCTGCGTGATTTTCGCGCAGCCGGCATCATAGAGATGAGGCTTGTCGACGCCCGTCACTGTCCAAGGTGCTGAAAGAGTTAAATCTTTCAGCACCCTCGACAGTGAATGCCGAACACAACAGCGAAAAACCTGTAAAAAAAAAAAGATAAAGTTCCTACTTACCGAGAACTTCCCGGCCGTTGCCTTGGTGACGCGTCCTTGGTGACGCGTCCTTGGTGACGCACCTCTCTTGACATCGGGCCCCACCTCCCTGGATGACGCGGCAGTCCAAGTGACCGCTGCAGCCTGTGATTGGCTGCAGCCTGTGCTTGGCCTGTGATTGGCTGGAGCTGTCACTTGAACTGAAGTGTCATCCCGGGAGGTCGGACTGCAGGAAGGAGACAGGAGTAATCGGTAAGTTAGAACTTCGGTTTTTTTTACAGGTTCATGTATTTTGGGATCGCAAGTCACTGTCCATGGTGGTGGAACAGTTTAACTCTTTCAGCACCATGCACAGTGAATGTCTCCCGACGTCGCGGTCCGGAAATTTTTTTGCCGGGTTCGGCTAAAACGAGTTTGGCCGAACCCGGTGAAGTTAGCTTCGGTTGTCGGGGTTCGCTCCTCGCAAAGACACTCCGTTTGGATGCTTGGAAACAGAAAAGCACGTGGTGCTTTTCTGTTTCCATTCATCCTTTTGACAGCTCGTGCGCTGTTTCAGTCGGTTCGCACGGAAGAGCTTCCGTACGACCTGCCTGGTTTTCACGCACCCATTGACTTCAATGTGTGCGTGATGCGTGAAATACGCAGAGTTATTGAACCTGTCGCGTATTTTGCGCAGCGAACAAACGCTGCGCAAAATACACGGACTGTGTACTGCCCCATAGACTTCTATAGGGCATTGCGTGCCGCGCAAAAACCACGCGGCCTACACGCTGCCAAATCACGCTCGTGTGAATCCCCCCTAAAAGTTACCATTCTCCGTATTGATACATTAGCAAAAAGTTTGATTGCTTAATTTTACCCTATCGGGCCTAATTCAGGTAACTCAGGATGAGGTATTTAAAGCTTTGACAGGCTGTGTGTGTGTGTGTGTGTGTGTGTGTGTGTGTGTGTGTGTGTGTGTGTGTGTGTGTGTGTCAGATAATATATATATATATATATATACATGTGTGTGTGTGTGTGTGTGTGTGTGTGTGTGTGTGTGTGTGTGTGTGTGTGTGTGTGTGTGTGTGTGCGTGTGTGTGTGTTCGCGTGTGTGTGTGTGTGTGTGTGTGTGTGTGTGTGTGTGTCAGATAATATCCCACCAAAACATTTTTATTTGTGTTTACATAATCTGGCACCTGTTTTTACTAATATTTTGAACTAATTCCTGAGTCAATCAGTGGTTCCTGACTGCCTTAAGAGGCAGGTAGTTGTAACAGTGCCGAAAAAGGCATCTGTGGCATCAATGAATGATTATTGTCCACTAGCCCTAATGCCTGTAGTGATGAAATGCTTGAAAAAACAGATCCTGTCGCACATTAATAAGGTACTGCAGTGAGGATAGCCTTCGATTTGCATATAGATTCAATAGGTTCACTGTGGATGCGGTAGTATTGGCTATGCCTACGATTTTAAAACATATTGATTTGGTTTGTAACCATATGAGAGTTTTGTTAGTGGATTTTAGTTTTTCTTTTAACATTATGTTGCCCTCACTCCTTGTGGCTAAACTAGGGATACTGGTGTTTCCACAGGGATCATGCAAGCGGCTGCTAAGTTTCTTAAATCATAGACATTAAGTGGTTAAAGCGACAGACCAGGTATATTTCCAATAAGGTCGAATTTGGAGGTACCACAGGCTGCTGCAATGTCCGGCATTTTTCTCCTTTTAGGCTCGGTTCACACGACCTATTTTCAGACGTAAACGAGGCGTATTATGCCTCGTTTTACGTCTGAAAATACGGCTACAATACGTCGGCAAACATCTGCCCATTCATTAGAATGGGTTTGCCGACGTACTGTGCAGACAACCTGTCATTTACGCGTCGTCGTTTGACAGCTGTCAAACGACGACGCGTAAAAATACAGCCTCGTCAAAAGAAGTGCAGGACACTTCTTTGGACGTTTTTGGAGCCGTTTTCTCATAGACTCCAATAAAAACAGCTCAAAAAACGGACGTAAAAAACGCTGCGAAAACGGCGCGAAAAACGCGAGTTGCTCAAAAAACGTCTGAAAATCAGGGGCTGTTTTCCCTTGAAAACAGCTCCGTATTTTCAGACGTTTTTGGTCACTACGTGTGCACATACCCTAATACTTCTGACTGAGGGACATGTCAGAGTAACACTATCGTATTAAATTTGCCAGTGACATGACACTGATTGATCTGATCTCTGACGGGGATGAGAATTCTTACCGGTCTTTGAAGAATAATTTGGTTCTTAATGTCGATAAGACAAAGGAAATTTGAGGAAATGGGGTGAGGAACATATAGCATGGGCGGGAATCGAGTGGAGGCGGTAAAGGAATTTAGGCTTCTGGGGTTACCCATCTTGCATGATTTGACATGGCCTGCATCAATATATATACCACAGTGAAGAAAGCTCAACAACATATATATTTTTTAAGAGGTTTAATAAGAAATAGTTTTAGAGTTGAGGTTTTACAAAAGTTTGATCAGACGACCATTGATTATTTCTTGACTTATGGCATCACTGTCTGGTTTGTTACAGCAACGATGAAAGAAAATCGTTTGTTAAGTGGGGTGGCGTAAAGTGTTGGAGCCATTATTGGCTGTAATGTTTTGCAATTATCAGGTATTCATAAGTAGCGGTGTGTGAGTAGAGCAACTAAAATCATAGGGGACAGTTCACACCTGTTTAATAGTATTTTTGAATTGCCACCATCTGTAAGCCGGTATTGTATTATTAGTGCATGAATGAGCAGGTTTAGTTAGAATTTCTATTCTACTGCAGTACGGTTTCTAAATAAGCAAATGTGATTGTATGATGTGTGCTTGACTAATGTGTTTATTTTCTGATATTTTCCATTCTCCAATGTGTAAATTGCATGTTTTATTCTGTTATTTTTATAGTTGGCAAAAAAAGTTTTCTATTCTATTCTATTCTGTTTTCTTCTATTTTCCATCATGACACCTCTAACTTGCTCTTTTTTTAAGAAGAGGATAATACAGCTTCTGTTTACCACCCTGATGACTTGTCCAGGGCAGATCGCAGATCTATCAGAAGTAATAGTTATATCAATTATTGGCAAGTCATATATGAAGGTCTAATGAAGGGGAGAGGACACAGGAGAGGCAGCAGATAGTGCCCTGTCCCGTAAGTAGTATGCACGTCACAGAGCGTGTGCAAACTCCAGTCCAATGCAGGAAGCGGCAGAGATAATTTTTGTCTTTTTTCTTTAGTAATATGGACAAAAAACAAATTATGCACTTTTTTCTTTTTCTTTTTTATCATTTAGTGAACACTCTACAACATGTTTTAAATGTATTGTTAGGCCAAATGCACACTATGCGTATTACGTGCGGATTTGCCACGTGTATTTTTCTATGGCAAATTGACAGCATAAAATAGTACCAACAAAGTAAATGAGACCTCAAGTAATCTCATCTACATGTTGCAGAATTTTTCAGCACTTAAATTGACCTGTGGTGCGTATTTTTAAATCCGCAGCATGTCAATTTAGCTTGCGTTTCCTCCTGCGAATTGTATCAGACAAGTTGTTTTTTTTTAAAAATGCACCAAAGGTCAAATCATAAAGCCTAAAATATTTCTACATCAAAATGTAAACCTAAAATCGCGTCAAAAAATGCACTATTAGGTTACCTGCGGTTTTTATGTGGATTTTCTGCACCAAATTATGCAACGTGTGCATGTAGCCTTAGGGTTGTAAGGAATAAACAGTTAAAGGGGTATATCCTCAGAAAAAGTGTGGTTGAACAGCAGCACACATCTCCCAAATTTCAATCAATAGATTTGTTTATTGGTCAAACATCCAGTAAAAAATGGCAAAGTTTAGACCCGTGACAAGTGGAGGGTCTTTCTCAAGCCTAACAATATGTCTAACAGTGTGAGGTAAGTATACAACATCACATGGTACAATTAATCCTATCAAGACATTAGTACGTCATAGGGAAACTCACACAGGTGTATAATTACATGCATAGCATTGTTCTCATATAAAAGTGTTGTGAGACAGTGACAGGTAAATTCATTGAGGGAAGGTACATTTCCCCTAGAATCCTGTCATATGTATCCTAGGCTCCAGGGAATGAGTAGTTTTTGCAATCGAAAGCTCTAGCTTTCCAATCTCGGCTTAAGGAAAAGACGGAAAAAGGGCCTGGAGTTGGATTGGGGAAGAGCAGGGCGGGTTCCCCAATCCCTAGTCCATCTCTGTTTGTAGGACAAGGCTGCTGCTCAATTAGCTGCACCTGCAGCCTGTATATAAAAAGGTGCAGACACAGTGTGTGTGAGTCTCACCCCTGACTCAGACCGGAGACTACTAAGTCTGGAGTAGCCTGTAGTCTATGTGAGTAAAGACCTGTGTTACTTTGTGTCCAGTGCCTGGTAGGAAGGCACTTGGTATAGTTAAGATAATATCTTGTTTACTTAGTGCTCAGACGAGCAGGATTTATTTTGTATTTTGCCTTGTTGTACAAAAGGCTGTTTCTTTGACAAGAATAAAACACAGGCAAAGCTCTGTTATGAACTTTAATGCACGGTGTCCCTGTCTCTGGCTACTAAGAAACCGCTGTACCAACCTCTCCTGATGCTAAACCCCCACATATGGTGGCCGATGCGGGCACGGTCTTAAAGAGACATACACCTATTTAAAAGGACTTTTGCTGCTCCAAGCGGAAAATCGTTGCTAGGGGCAACAACACAATTTTTTTTCTCCCCGAGAGTGCTTGGGAGTGTATGTCTTGGGTGAAGGCGGCAACAGGGCTAGAAAAGAGACTGTTAAAATGGATGAAATACTTAAACAGCTGATTCAGGCTAATATCAACCAGGGGAAGATAAGCACAGCTTTGCAAGAAGCCAGCGCGACTCAGCGAATGGTGCATGAGGAAGCCATGCGTGCACAGGCTGAAACCAATATTCTGCTGGGTGAAGCCCACAGACTGGCCTTAAAAGAACAGCAGCAAATTAATCGCCATTTGCAAGACCAAATTCAGGCCTCAGTGGAGAGGTCAGCGGGGCCTCATGGTTTGCGCCAAACCACTCGTGCAGCGGTACAGACATCTCTGCAGAAGATGACACCAACCGACAACGTTGAGGCCTATCTCATGGTGTTTGAGCGAGTGGCAGAACGAGAGAAGTTATCTTCAGATAAGTGGGCAGCAGTGGTGGCACCTTTCCTAACCGGAGAGCCGCAAAAGGCGTACTTTGATCTCAATGAGCAGGATGCCAAGGATTACTCCAAGTTGAAGGGTGAGATCCTTGCCCGTCTGGGTGTTAATATGAATGTGCGTGCTCGACGGGTGCACAACTGGACTTTTGTGGAACACCTACCTGCCCGATCACAAATGTATGATCTTGTCCATCTTGCAAGGAAATGGCTACAGCCAGAGGAATCAACCCCTGCACAGATCGTGGAGAGAGTGGTGCTTGACAAATACATCCGCTCCTTACCACCGAAAGTTCAGCGTTCTGTCGGTCAAGGAGATCCTACAGATGCGGAACAGCTGGTGAACCTGATTGAAAGGTACAGAGCTACTCAGGATCTACTCCAAGAAGTACCGCCTGGATGTTCTAACCCCAGGAACAGCAAATCGTGCGGAGCACCCGGTAAGACTGTTCCATTTACTAGAGGGGTGAGAAATGTCTTTAAGGGAGGTGGCTCAGAAGGGGAGCAGACGGAGGGAAGAAATCCCAGAGAGACACTGAAGGCCAGACCAGGGTCTCAAGTTGGGGACCGGGGACGCATACAGTGCTGGCGGTGTTATGGACCTGGGCATATTGCTGCCAATTGTCCCCTGACTACTGAGCCAATGGAGTGTGATGCAGCAAGGCGAATATCCTTGTTTGCACGTCCTGTTTTTTCTGCTGAGACGGTTTACGAGACTGAACAACAAATGTGTGTCGTAAAAGTGGAAGGGTGTACTGTGAGTGCCTTGCTGGATTCTGGGAGTCTGGTTACCCTGGTGCATGCCAGCCTGATAGACCCTGGAACATTCAGAGGACATAGTATAGGGGTCCTGTGCATTCATGGGGACACTAAAGAATACCCCACCGCTTTGGTCACTCTAGAGACTTCCTGTGGAACCGCTTGCCATGAAGTGGGTGTGGTCAAGTCCCTGATGCACAGTGTGATCCTGAGGAGAGACTTCCCAGTGTTCTGGGACTTGTGGAGGAAGAAAGATGTAACCTCCACTGTAAATGTTAATGATGGTATTAATGTGTGCGCTGTGATTAGCCCAGAACCCTTTAACGAGGATGCTGAGGTGCCAGCAGTAGGGGTGACCACTGACTCTGATAAATTTCCTCTGGCTGTTTTTGCTGGTGACACAGATGAGCAGGAGGAAATTTCTGATATACCAGAGTTAAATGTATCACGTAACAATTTTGGGACTGCTCAACTTAGCGATCCCACATTGGTAAAAGCCAGGGAAAATACTAAGGTATTAAATGGAGTGCCTCAACATCCAGGGGCTGATAAGGTGTTTCCACACATGGCGGTTAACCAGGATTTGCTGTATCGGATAGATAACGTACGTGGGGAGGTTGTTGAACAGCTGGTGATACCCCAACCGTATCGTAGAACGGTGTTGGACCTGGCTCATAAACACGTGCTGGGTGGACATCTAGGTTGCGAAAAGACCAGAGAGCGTATCTTACAACGATTCTTCTGGCCGGGGGTATATACGGAAGTTCAGAGGTATTACGAGTCCTGCCCGGAGTGTCAGATAACGGCTCCTATGCCACATTTTAGGAGTCCGCTGGTGCCTTTGCCTATCATTGGGATCCCTTTTGAAAGAATTGCCATGGATCTGGTCGGCCCATTAGTCAAATCCTCTAGAGGACATCAATATATCCTAGTGGTATTGGACTATGCCACACGCTACCCTGAGGCAGTCCCTTTGCGAAATTCCTCTTCAAAAGCCATTGCAAGAGTTGTTTTACATGTTTTCCCGTACTGGTTTACCTAAGGAAATCCTTACCGATCAGGGAACTCCCTTTATGTCCAAAATCACCAAGGAATTATGTAAACTGCTGAAAATTAAACACCTGCGTACCTCTATATATCACCCTCAAACTGATGGTCTTGTCGAAAGATTCAATAAGACATTAAAAGGCATGTTGAGGAAGGTGGTTAGTAAGGATGGGAAGGATTGGGACTGTCTTCTGCTCTATTTGATGTTCGCTGTACGTGAAGTTCCTCAATCATCCACAGGGTTTTCTTCTTTTGAACTTGTATACGGCAGACAACCCCGTGGTCTCCTGGACATAGCCAAGGAAACCTGGGAGCAAGAGTCCACACCTTATAGGAGTGTAATTGAGCATGTCACGTTGATGCAAGACCGAATCGCTGCGGTCATGCCGATAGTTAAGGAACACTTGGAGCAAGCTCAGGATGCTCAGAGCAAGGTGTATAACCGAACTGCTAAAGTTAGAAATTTTAACTCTGGTGATCGAGTGTTGGTCTTAGTGCCAACCGTAGAAAGCAAATTTCTTGCTAGATGGCAAGGGCCGTATGAGATAATTGAAAAGGTGGGAGATGTAAATTATAAAGTTTACCAACCAGGTAAAAGGAAGACAGTGCAGTTATACCATGTAAACTTAATTAAGCCATGGAAAGAAAGAGAGACCCTCGTGGCAGTAAGTACCCCCTATAGTCAACCCAGATGTGTATGTGTCAGAATCCCTCGCAAAGCCACAGAAACAGGAGACAAAAGAGTTTGTGCAGAGAAACACAGACGTGTTTTCAGAACTGCCAGGACAGACTAGTATAATAAAACATGACATTGTGACCGAGCCTCAGGTTCGGGTCCACTTGAAACCCTACAGAGTCCCTGAAGCTCGTAGACAAGCCATATCTGAGGAGGTCAAGAAAATGCTAGACCTTGGGATTATTTAAGAGTCAAAAAGTGAGTGGTCAAGTCCCATTGTATTGATTCCGAAACCAGATGGGTCATTACGTTTCTGTAACGACAACCGCAAGTTAAATGAGATGTCAAAGTTTGACGCATACCCAATGCCAAGAGTTGACGAGTTAATAGAGAGACTGGGCCATTCAAGGTATTTTTCAACACTTGATTTAACCAAAGGCTATTGGCAAGTACCCCTCACGGAGGGCGCCAAAGAGAAAACTGCGTTCATCACCCCGGATGGTCTGTTTCAATATACTTGTTTACCATTTGGGCTACATGGGGCTCCAGCGACCTTTCAAAGGTTAAGGGACATAGTCCTCAAACCCCATCGTCGGTATGCTTCGGCATATCTGGACGACATTATAATCTTTAGTGATGACTGGGAAAGCCACTTACCAAAAGTACAAGCAATACTAAACTCCCTCAGAGCCGCGGGGTTAACAGCAAACCCAAAGAAATGTTCCTTAGGCTTGGAGAAAACACGGTATCTGGGGTACATAATTAGGAGAGGGATGATAAAGCCACAGGTCAACAAAGTTGAGGCTATCCAAAACTGGCCCCAGCCCTCAACCAAAAAGCAGGTCAGAGCTTTCCTAGGAATTGTAGGTTATTACCGCAGGTTCATTCCAAACTTTGCCAGCACAGCAGCGCCCCTGACAGATCTTACCAAGGGAAGTAAGTCTGTCATGGTCAAGTGAGACACGAAGGCTGAAAGCGCCTTTCAAGAGTTGAAACTGGCCCTGTGTAACCAACAAGTCTTAGTCACGCCTGACTTCAAAAAGGAGTTTGTTGTCCAAACTGATGCTTCTGATGTGGGGCTCGGAGCAGTTCTGTCACAAGAGGTGGGTGGTGAGGAACATCCTGTGACCTATTTGAGCAGAAAGCTTACCCCGGCTGAGAAAAACTATAGCATAGTTGAACGGGAGTGCTTGGCAATTAAGTGGGCACTTGAGTCCCTGAGATATTATTTATTGGGTCGTCGGTTTAGGTTGGTTACAGACCACTCTCCTCTTACGTGGATGTGTCAAGCTAAAGAGAGAAATGCAAGAGTTACACGGTGGTTTCTTACTTTGCAGAACTTCAAATATACTGTGGAACACAGAGCAGGAAAACTGCAGGGCAATGCTGACGCTTTGTCTAGGACACACTGCCTTGTAGCTAAATGTGTCCGATCCCACAGGCTCGAACAGAGGAAGAGGGTATGTGAAACAGTGACAGGCAAAGTCATTGAGGGAAGGTACATTTCCCCTAGAATCCTGTCATATGTATCCTAGGCTCCAGGGAATGAGTAGTTTTTGCAATCGAAAGCTCTAGCTTTCCAATCTCGGCTTAAGGAAAAGCCGGAAAAAGGGCCTGGAGTTGGATTGGGGAAGAGCAGGGCGGGTTCCCCAACCCCTAGTCCATCTCTGTTTGTAGGACAAGGCTGCTGCTCAATTAGCTGCACCTGCAGCCTGTATATAAAAAGGTGCAGACACAGTGTGTGTCAGTCTCACCCCGGACTCAGACTGGAGACTACTAAGTCTGGAGTAGCCTGTATTCTATGTGAGTAAAGACCTGTGTTACTTTGTGTCCTGTGCCTGGTAGGAAGGCACTTGGTATAGTTAAGATAATATCTTGTTTAGTTAGTGCTCAGACGAGCAGGATTTATTTTGTATTTTGCCTTGTTGTACAAGAGGCTGTTTCTTTGACAAGAATAAAACACAGGCAAAGCCCTGTTATGAACTTTAATGCACGGTGTCCCTGTCTCTGGCTACTAAGAAACCGCTGTACCAACCTCTCCTGATGCTAAACCCCCACAGTGTTCATAGTATAAAAGTGTTTATAGTGCATCATATTAAACATTTCACTAAATGACAATCAGTTATACATAAAACTGGAGAAAAAAACAGTAGAAAAAAGCACAAAGCAAAACACAAAGAGTGGATGAGTTCACCACACTGTAGCAGTTCTGTGTTACTGCGCATGCCTGTGGTGGGTTTTCTTCTGGATTACTCAAATACTATAGAGATAGGGAAGGAGTTGACAGACAGAGATGATCACCACATATCATGTAAGTCTCCTACTCACCCTAAGGTCTGATCATGCTGCACAGTACGTGAGTACGTGAGATCACAAATGTTCCCTGCTCGTATAACACTATTCTACATGAAGCCGTTCCTAGACAACCTAAATCACCTGATCACACGTATCCACTTCTTCAAAGTAGTGCATGGGACTTGCTCTCCTACTAATTCACAGCAGAGCTCAGGGTACAGTGTATAAACATTTAATCTCAATGATCCCGAATCCTTTCCTCTAAATAAGAGGACATCTCACTGATGTAAGGGAGCGCTCATCATAATGTTTGATTTAATTGATCGAACCTTAGCCTAGCACAGCATCATAGCAATAATCCATATCCCTAGATCCTCCCAATCAGCACATAAATTAGCCATCCCTTCCGTACACAAAAATATATGTAAGGCATAACGCTCATATAATTTGGAAAAAATTGTTTTCTCTTTTTATGGCATAGGAAGTAATCTCTGTCCATCTATTTCTAGTAGTGATATTCATCTCTATATCCTCACTCCTCCTGTAATCCAAGTCACCGATGCGTCGTGAGCAAACCCCCTCAATGTATACATCATCTCCAGCATCTAAAGATGTAAAAAATAATAGTGAATAATCAAGTGCATATGAGTTAGATAAGTGAGTTATATAATACAACCATAATTAAATACATCTAGAAAATACAACAATAAGGGTTTAAAGACCTGGCGCAACCTTTTATTCAAGATTCAATCCTCTTGGATACAAAGTATCTAATTCATATATCCATCTAAGTTCTTTCTTTTTAAGCATTCTCTGCCTGCCCCCCCCCCCCCTCTTCTCAATATTGGAACAGAGTCAATGACCCTAAAGCTCAGTTGGTTAAGCTGTTTGTTTTTTTCTATAAAATGTTTCGCTACCGACAGCTCTATCATTTTCTTTCTGATGGTACTCTTGTGTTGATTGATCCTTAGTTTGATAGGCATAGTGGTCTCCCCTATATATAAAGAAGAACAGGGACATGTTATCATATAGACAACATAATCCGAGTTGCAGGTGTAACGTTGTCTAACATGAAACTCCTTACCAGTGTATGGATGACGAAAATTATTACCCTTCAAGATGCTGTTACAGTTACAGCAGTTCAAGCAGAGAAAATCTCCCTGTTTAGAGGGGCAAAGGATAGGCTGTGTATCCTTCTTTCGACTTCCTATATCTGACGTCACTACTAGATCTTTTACATTCTTAGCCCTCCGATACGACATAATGGGAGGTGTGTTCAATGCAACAATCCCACTGTGCCCCTTGGATACAATTGGCCAGTTTTTATGTAGAACATGTGAAATGCGACCACTTAGACGCCCAAAAGTGGATATAAAAGGTATCCTTTCCTGTCTGACCTTACAGTTGATTTGTACTGTTTCAGGTTTAAGTCTTTCCTTATGTTTTGTATAAGATATCTGGGGTAACCCCTTTGTCTAAATTTCCCACACATTTCCGTCAATCGGATCTGTTTCTGTGTGTCGTCAGATACAATGCGGTCAACCCTCAGGAGTTGTCTCCATGGGAGAGATTCAACCATGTGTCTTGGATGATTACTATTAAATAAAAGCAAATTATTGCAGTCCGTCGGTTTAACAAACAAATCAGTTGTTAATCTACCATCTTTCAATTGTACCAGTGTGTCCAGGAACTGCAGCTCACTCGTGGAATAAACCATAGTGAACTGCAGCGCCGGGACACAAGTGTTGAGTTCAAAAAGAAAATTATCCAAGGAGTCACTGTCACCATCACAGATGACAAAGATGCGGATGTGACCCATAAATGCAGAGGTGTAGACGTATTCATTCTCAAAGGAGGACATAAAGATGTTGGCATATGTGGGGGGGGCTACATTGGACCCCATCACTGTCCCCCTGCACTGCTTGTAGAACGAGTCACCGAAGAGGAAATGATTCCTCCTCAGCACCAGCTCCAACAGTTCGAGGACGAATTGCCCACACCCTGGGTTACATCCGGTGCTGGCGGGACAATTCTGTACAGCCTTCAAGCCTCTGTCATGTTCGATGCTAGTGTATAAAGCTACTACATCAAGGCAAGGCTCAGAAGAGAAGGAGCGCCATTTGGCTTTTGGAGTGCCGATTTTGCTGGATTGGTTTCTGGGCGCTATGTCGCATGTGCAAAGCCCCTGTGGGACCAAAACAGTAGAGACTCCCCAAAAGTGACTGAATTTTGGAAACTAAACCCCTCAAGCTATTCACCTATGGGTGTAGTGAGCATGTTAACCCCGTAGGTGTTTTCCAGAAATTAGTGTGCACTCAATGTTTCAGAGTGAAAATGGGAATTCTTCTATAGAAATGCCAATATGTGGTGCCCAGCTTGTGCCACCATAACAAGACAGCTCTTTAATTATTATGCTGTGTTTCCCGGTTTTAGAAACACCCTAAATGTACCATGTGAAATTGAGGCCTAATTTATTGATTTACAAAGTATTGGTTCACAATTGCAGAGGTTCTGATGTGAAGTAATAAAAGAAACCCCTGAGAAGTAACCCCGTTTTGGAAACTACAGCCTCCAAGGCATTTATTAAGGTGTGTAGTGAGCATTTTCACCTCACAGGTCTTTTCCATAAATGATTGGGCTGCAGATGGTGCAAAGTAAAAATTTAAATTTTTCCCTAGATATGCTATTTAAGCTCTATTTATTAATTTGTTTTGTTGAAAAAGGAGTCTTTGCATTTTATTTCTTTTAATACCTTGAAATATCTATGTACAGTGCACAGACAAATGATAGGGGACACTTCAGGCATTCTCACAAGATAGCCCTGGGGCCCTTTGTTAGGCTATAAGATATACTTTTCAACCCCCACAATCAGGGAGGGAAAAAGGAGCCCCCTTCCCTTGTCATGCCTTGAATCAGTACTCATAAATATATGCTATATGAACAGAAAATAAACCTGCACTACAACTTTCTGCAAGAATGAATACAAAGATACAGCCACATATGTCCATTTATAAGGGTTTTGTTTGGCCATCTGTTGGCGGAGGATCTGACAGGCTTGTAAAACAGCACATGTGCAATAGACAAACAATTAGTAAAAGTTTTATGAACACAATGCTCCAGCTGCAAGTATCAGTTAATCTCTGAAGCCACAGGTTTTTCTATATGTCCAAAGCTAAAATATGGATATATGCAGCATCCTGAAAATAATTCATTTGCATGCACATCTGCTTTCCGGAGAATTTCTTAGCCGGCACTTCTCATCTCATAAAAGACATTTAACTGTCAAGAATAAATATTTCATTCTTTGAAAATATTACATTGAATTCAAGAATATGAAAAACACTTGAGGAAAAATAAAATTTCTTGAATATTAACACTTGAGACAGGAACCTTGGGACAGATGGTTTTCCAACTTATATGTGATACTGTTAAAAAAAACTAATAATTATTTATCTCCAAATCCTCCAGCTTTGACCATCTTGGGTACAAGTGGTTCATATCTGTAAGTGTGAATGCAGCTATTTTTTATTTAGTCTTTTCATGTATCACATGCTTTCAAGACTCAGACCTAGAGAAAGATACCAATTGATTCCAAAAGAATTTACAAACAGTCTGATTTCTCTGGGGACTGCCTGACATTTCCAACCCTCCCACTGGGAGAAGCAAGTTAGGCTTCCCCAAATATGTATGGAAGCCACTAATCTTCCTCCCCATTGAAGTAATATGCATGTTTGGCTGAACCGAACATATGTGTTTATAGTGGTGTCAGAGAAAAACTCATACCAGTAATTTAGACCAACATTACATGAAGAGTAATTTAAATGGCTATCCATGGATGGCATTTAGCCAATTCGGTCAGGATAAATGATATGACTTCATACTCTCGTCTTAGATCTATCTATCTATCTATCCATCCGCCCGTCTGTCTGTCTGTCTGTATATATATATATATATATATATATATATAGATAGATAGATAGAGATATATATATACATATATATCTATATATAGATATATATGTATATATTTTTTAAGAGTGGTATGACCCTCGGGTATTATAGGTTGTGGGTTAATTCCTTGGATTCAATAGCATTTGGATATAATTGTCACAGGGCCCATAAACTCAGTGACTGTCACGGGGCCTACAGAGAATTGTGTGAACCCATTGTGTTGCCAATAGAATTGGCGTAGGTTAAACTGGGAAGCGGAGTCTAAGGAATAGCTAGATGTTCACCTTTAACTTCTGTACGGAGATGTGGACTTGGCCGCTAATATCCACTGGTTGCTACCACTAGAGTAGTCTCCTTTGGCAATGGCCGATGTGAAAATCTGAGGTACCATAATGGCAGGCAAGATACAGGGTCCGATATTAGCGTAGGTTAGGGCAGGGGGCAGACTCCAACAAAAGCAACATTTAACATTTTTGCCCAGAAAGAAAATTTTAGTGTACAATATTTTCCTTTTAAAGTATTGTCAAATGAAAAAAAACAATCATAACTCACCAGTGACTGGCTGCAGGGGTCATGTACAATACATAATCTCTGCAGAAAAATGATTGAAGAAGCATGGTATTTAACAGGTGAGTATAGTTTGTATTTTAGGTTTATAACATAACCTGCAGCCAGATTGATTTCTTAAAGTCTCAGACATCCACTTCACACCACTCTTATTCACTTTGTTTAGCGGGTACATCAGGAAAGCTCCCGTCATGCATGCTAAACATATCCATAGGGCTTCATTGGCCCAACGGAGGTCAAAAGAGTGTCCTTTTGGTCTCCATTGGACTGGTATATGTTAGTATACATATTTTGATATAGTTATGGCATAGCTTACTAGAGTATGCTATTGCAACCTAGGCGAGCACGCAAAAAAATGTATACCACGCGGTATTTTTTATTTTTTTTAACATGGGAGCCTATGGGTTTTACGTATGCCACTGTACATCACAATATGTTTAACAGATATGACATGGGCTTCTTAACAGTTTTCCAGGATGTGTCCGTTAAACGGATACCGTTATAGTCTATGGGTGACGGGAACGTTAAACGGATGGCTAATAGTGGCATCCGACACCCATGGACTATAATGGTATCCATTTAACAGATATGTCATAAACTTTCATGACCTCAGTCTATGACGTATGCATTTAACCCCTTCAGGACGCAGCCTGTTTTGGCGTTGTGGACACCGACGATTTTTTCAAATCTGACATGTGTCGCTCTATGTGGTAATAACTTTGGAATGCTTTAACCTATCCAAGCGATTCTGAAAATGTTTTCTCGTGACATATTTTACTTTATGTTAGTGAAAAAATTGGGTCGATAAATTCAATATTTATTTGTGAAGAACTTCAAATTTTTGCAAAAATTTACAAAAATTATCATTTTTCTAAATTTAAATGTATGTACTTGTAAAACAGATAGTAATACCACACAAAATAGTCACTAGTTAACATTTCCCATATGTCTACTTTATGTTTGCATCGGTTTTTTTACGTCCTTTTATTTTTCTAGGACGTTACAATGCTTAGAACTTTAGCAGCAATTTGTCCCATTTTCAAGAAAATTTCAAAAGGCTATTTTTTCAGGGACCAGTTCAGTTCTGAAGTGGCTTTGAGGGCCTTATATATTAGAAAGTCCCCATAAATCACCCCATTTTGAAAACTGCACCGCTCAAAGTATTGAAAATAGCATTCAGAATGTATTTGAACCCTTTAGGCGTTTCACAAGAATTAGGCTGGGTTCACACGTGGCGGAATTTCACTTGAATTCCGCTGCGGACACTCCGCAGCGTTAATCCGCAGCGGAGCCGTTTCTCCATTGACTTCCACTTAAATTTAGAAGTGTTCGTTTAGACGATGCGTAAAATTCCGCTGCGGAGCATAGGCTGCGGAGCGGAATTTGGTGTCCGCAGCATGCTCTGTCTGTTGCGGAGCAGTGGCGGACTGGTTGCGGACTCATGGCGGAATTTCTCCATTGACTTCAATGGAGATTCTAAATTCCGCAATGAAGTCCGCAGCTGTCATGCACATGTTATGTGTGCTGCGGATGCGTCTTGCTTTTTTAACATGACATTTCTTCATTCTGGCTGGACCTATGTATTTCTAGGTCTACAGCCAGACTGAGGAAGTCAATGGGGCTCCCGGAATTACGGGAGCGTTGCTAGGAGACGTCAGTAAATAGTCACTGTCCAGGGTGCTGAAAGAGTTAAGCGATAGGCAGTAACTGTTTCTGCATCCTGGATAGTGACTACCGATCCCAATATACAGCAACCTGTAAAAAAATAGAAGTTCATACTTACCGAGAACTCCCTGCTTCTGTCTCCAGTCCAGCTTCCCAGGATGACGTTTCAGTCTAAGTGATGGCTGCAGCCAATCACAGGCTGCAGCGGTCACATGGACTGCCGCGTCATCCAGGGAGGTAGGGCTGGATGCCGAAAGAGGGACGCGTCACCAAGACAACGGCCGGTAAGTATGAAATTCGTTTACTTTCACTAGGGAAAGTGCTGTCCCTTCTCTCTATCCTGCACTGATAGAGAGAAGGGAAGCACTTTTTCCGCAGTCCGCAGCAGCTAGTCCGCATCAATTTACTGCACATTTTGGGCAGATCCGCAGCCGTAATCCGCAACCCGGATTAGGTGCGGCATTGATGCGGACAGTTGCGGAGGAAATCCGCCACGTGGGGGCATGCCCTTAAAGCGAAGTAGAGGTGACATTTATAAATTACATTTTTTATGCTGAAATTCACTTGTAATACATTTTTTCTGTAACACAGAAAGTTTTACCTGACAAACGCAACTCAATATTTATTGCCCAGATTCTTTTAGAAATATCCCTTTTATGGCAATGGACTGAAGCACCGGCTTCAGAAGCAAAGGAGCACCTAGAGGATTTTGGGGCCTCCTTTTTTTAGGAACATATTTTAGCCACCACGTCAGGTTTGAAGAGGTCTTGCGGTGCCTAAACAATCAAAAACCTCCAAAAGTGATCCCATTTTGGAAACTGCACCCTCAAGGCATTTTTCTAGGGGTATAGTTAGCATTTTGACCCCACCGTTTTTTTGCAGAATTTAGTGAAATTAGTCTGTGAACAATATTTGTAAAGCAATTTCTCCCGATTAGTCATAAATTGATGTTTGGACCCACAGCAGTGCTCAGAATTGAAGGAGCGCCTTTTGGATTTTGGAGCGCAGATTTTTGGTTTTCGGTGCCATGTCGCATTTGCAATGCCCTGGAGGGACCAAAACAGTGGAAACCCCTAAATGTGACCCCATTTTGGAAACTACACCCCTCAAGGAATTTTTCTAGGGGTATAGTTAGTATTTTTGCCCCACAGGTTTTTTGTAGAATTTAGTGGAATTAGGCCGTGAAAATGAATATCAACATTTTTGACAAATAAAATGTTGAATTTATTAATTTTCACAAGGGATAAAAGAGAAAAAAAAAAACAACATTTGAAAAGCAATTTATCCCAAGTACGGCAATACCTCATATGTGGTCATAAATGTTTTTTAATTAGAAATTAATTAACCCTTTCAGGCCGGATCCTTTTTTAAATAATATTATAGTTTTATAGTTTTATAGTTTGGGTCGTTATGATCGCGTTGATACCAAATATGTGTACTTTTTTTTAATGTTTTTAGTTTTTTCCTATAATAAAAGACTTATTATAGGAAAAAAACAACTTTTGTTTTTACACTTTTATAAAACACATTTATTAACTATTTTTTTAACTTTTTACACTTTCTTTTTTGACCTGCAGCTCTGATCGCTGCTAGAATACATTACACTACCTAGGTAGTGTAATGTTTTCCAACTGTCAGTGTGACGTCACAGTCACTTCTGACAGTAAGTCTACGAGGACCAGCCAGTGGAATTCTCCAGCGACCGTTTTTTACATTTGTTTCTATACATTTTTAGGAAAGTTAGTTCAGACGTTGCGGAAAACTCCGCTGCGGACCATAGGCTGCGGTGCGGAATTTTCCCTCCGCAGCATGCACTGTCTGTGGCGTAAAAGAAGTGTAATTTCACTGTGTATTTCAGCCTTTGCAATGCAAAAACTGAAATATGTGGCAAGTCCGGTGTGTTTTGTGCAACGTTTGAATTACCTGTCAAATATGCAAATGTTGGTGCAGATTCGTTGCGTAATTGCCCCAAATCTGCACCAACATTTGCAGCGGAAAAACTCTGCCATGTCTGAACGTGCCCTAACAGTCACATATTACTGGTATAATTGCAATTATTCAAGATCAGCTGACCTTTCACCTGAATTAGTAAAATGCACCTCACTGGATAGGAATTGCTGACGTGTTTGAATTACAAAATTAATATAAACAGACTTTTTTTTCCAAATATCCACTTGAAATTTAATATTTTCATTTTTTGACTGTAACAATAAAGTTAATGTTTAATATTCTACAAATGTACAAATGTAAAACATAGTCAATGGTTTAAAGGAATTCGATGTACTAATCTTTTGCAGAAAAAACAAATCAGTAATTGCATGAACAGACATCTTTTTGATTTTTATTCACTGGGAATAATTCTCTCACTTGTTAATAAAGTTTTTCATTCAGTATATCTGCTAGTTATAAGTCAAAATTTAGCTGGACCGATTTAACCCCTTAAGGAGCCAGCAAGTTTTTGAATTAACCCTTTAGCACAATTTGACTTAAATGTATGTTGCCTGAAGGCAGCACTTAGTGACCAGCTCGGTACATTTACGGCACTGTGATCATAAGAGCACAGCCACCCTACACAAATGGGCAGGATCAGAGAAAACTCTGATGCCGGCCGTTCAAGCCCTGTGATGCCACAATCAATAGCACTTGCGGCGTCACAAGGGAGAAGCATTCTCTTTCTTTCCTGATTGTCAGGATCTGACGTTTTTAAGGGACAATCCTGGGCCTAATAAAGGCCCCCAGGACTGTCCTAGGATAATCCCTGTTAGGGCATACTTAAGGTCAGGGCTGGCTTCAGGTTTATGTGGGACCTTGGGCAACACAGACTTAGTAGGCCCCTTTGCGGGGGAACTCACGGCGGCAGTAAAATTGCAGAAAACGGCACTTTGTGCCCCCATATAGATGTTAGGCCCTGTTTGTACCCCCATAAATGTAGTGCCCTCTGTAGATAGTGCCACACAGCCCCCCTCCCAGGTAGTGTCACACAGCCCCCCTCCCCCAGGTAGTGCCACACAGCTACCCTCCCTGGTAGTGCCACACAGCTCCCTCCTCCCAGGTAGTGCCACACAGCCACACCCAGGTAGAGCCACACAGCCCCCCTCCTAGGTAGTGCCACACAGCCCCCCTTCCTGGTAGTGCTACACAGCCCCTTCCTGGTAGTGTCACACCCCTTCATCCCAGGTAGTACCACACAGCCCCCACTCCCAGGTAGTGCCACGTAGCCCCCTTCCTGGTAGTGCCACACAGCCCCACTTCCTGGTAGTGCCATACAGCCCTTACCCTGGTAGTTCCACACAACCCCCTTCCCTGGTAGTGCCAAACAGCCCCCCTCCTTGGTAGTGTCACACAGCCCCCCCTCCCTGTAGGTAGCGCCTTTGGGGTTCACTCTAGGAGTGGAGTCCCCAGTCAGAGCTTTGCCGACGCTCTTGCTGGGGATTACGTTTCAGGTGAAGCCCCTGACGTCACTGTCCATATATACAGACAGTGTTGTCAGGGGCAACCCCAGAGCCATAGTCCCGGGCAGAGCACTACTAGCACTCTGCCTGGGACTCTTGCTCTTCTCCTGACATCACTGTAGATATATGGATAGGGAGGTCCGGAGCAGAGCTGAAGGCCCAGGCAGAGCGCTAGTAAAGGCTCTGCTCCAGTACTCCGGCTCTGGGGAAGCTCCTGACATCACTGTCCATATATGGATAGTGATGTCAGGGGCAACCCCAGAGTCAAAGTCCTGGGCAGAGCGCTACTAGCACTCTTCCTGGGACACTGCTCTGCTCTTGACATCACTGTCCATATACGGACAGTGATGTCTGGGGCTTCCCCAGAGCCGGAGTCCTGGGCAGAGCGTTATTAGCTACTAGCACTCTGCCTGGGAGTCTGTAGCGTAGTAAATGGCAGAGCGGGAAGATACCTCCCCGCTCTGCCATAGCCCTAACAATGCAGATACTGTTGACTGTGGCGTCGCTACCATTGTAGCAGCCATAGCGGATGCTATCGGGGCCACTGAGCATGCTACAGACATAGTTACACCGCCACCTAGACAGGGGCTCCCTCTAGAAGCAGAATCCCCGGCAAGACTCTGGCCGGGGATTCGACTCCTGGAGGAGCCACGACGGCAGCATCAGCACTCGGTGGCCGAGTGGGCCCCCCGAGGGTAGTGGTCCCCGGCACTTGCCCGTGTTCGCTGGGTGCTGACGCCGGCCCTGCTTGAGGTACTGTTTAGTATGCCCTAACAGCTACCTTTGAATTTTACATGCACAGGTAGTATATGCATTGGAATACATAGGTATAAAATAATTTGTTTAAAAAAAAACCATGAACATAAAAATTACGGAATAAACAATTATATTGTAATAAAAACAGTTATAATAAATATTTTACTAAATAAATCTGCTAAAACATTTTAAAATGTTTAAAAAGTTTGCTTAATCGGTACTGTCCAATAAAGGTAAAACATAATTTCAGGTGCTCGGAGAACTTAAGAGAAAAAAAAACACACAAAAAACAATTAGAATTTTCCAGCTGAAAAAAATTACATAAAATATATTCGATTTTATAGTCCTGAAACGCAAGAAAACAAAACTTCACACAGTAACTTCAGCTAAAATAAAATAAAAATTGTAATGGCTTTTGGAATGCAGTGAGACAAAAAAAAATAAGGAATCCTTAAAGGATTCTTATGAGATAAGTAAAGTGTGTCTGCTTTTTTTTCCCCAGAAACAGATCCACTTCTGTCAATGGTCTGGGTCTGATATTGCAGCCCATTCCTATTCACTTCTTTAGTATTTTGCAATATATGCTTTAAATACCAAGTCTTAACAGTAAAAACTACTTTAATTCTGGTAAGATCAGCAGCAAATTGACCTGTGTATTCCCTGCTTGGATAAAGCTTTTTAAGGGAGTTCCAGCTGAATTTAAATTTTGTACTATTAGTCAAATTTATTGCATATCATAAAATATTATTCACACAGTTTACACACACCCCTAGTAAGATTTTGGTGTATGTAAATGGACAATTTCATTAAAAATCTAAAATAAATTGTCTCATCTACTAAAAAATGTATCTGTCCTACTAAGGCCTCATGCACACGACCGTAGCCATGTGCACGGCCGTGATTTTCGGGTCGGCCAGCCGTGCAGTGCCGCCCGCAAATCGCAGGCTGTGCACATGGCCGCGTCCATTATTTCCTATGAGCCTGGACCGCAGAACACCGCCGTAATAAGACATGTCCATTCTTTCTGCGGTCCAGGCTCCTGGGCCATGCACGGACCGTGGAAACCTTAGACTTTCTGTGGTCCAGGCTCCTTAGGCCCCATGTACACGAACGTGCTTTTGCGGCCGCAATTCACCCGAAAATCCACGGGAGAATTGCGGCCCCATTCATTCCTATGGGCCCATGCACCCGACCGTGGTTTCCACGGTCCGTGCATGGCCCAGGAGCCTGGACCACAGAAAGAACGGACATGTCTTATTTTTCTTATTCTGCGGTCCAGGCTCATAGGAAATAATGCACACGGCCATGTGCACGGCTCGCGATTTGCAGGCGGCTCACGGGTGTCACTCCGCGGCTGGCCGACCCGAAAATCACGGCCGTGTACATGGCTACGGTCGTGTGCATGAGGACTAAGTGTTTGGGCATCCACTTTGTAAATTAAGTTTAATGTAGATAAATGTAAAGTTATGCATCTGGGTACCAACAACCTGCATGCATCACATGTCGTAGGGGGAGCTACACTGGCGGAGTCACTTGTTGAGAAGGATCTGGGTGTACTTGTAGATCATAAACTAAATAACAGCATGCAATGTCAATCAGCTGCTACAAAGGCCAGCAAGATATTGTCGTGTATTAAAAGAAGCATGGACTCGCGGGACAGGGATATAATATTACCACTTTACAAAGCATTAGTGAGGCCTCATCTAGAATATGCAGTTCAGTTCTGGGCTTGAGTTCATAGAAAGGATTCCCTGGAGTTGGAAAAAATACATTATCAATTTCATTTTTCAATTAGTTTAACTTTTTTTTTTTCTTTTGAAGATAGGGAAAACTTAATATCCGATGATATGATTTAACAGCATGTTTCTGAACCATTTCAAGAGATATCTCATACTTTGGATTATCGAAAATACCTTTTTAAGTGTAGGATTGCACATTTTCATTGGGTCCCTATCTAATTGGACAATGATTTCTTCTATATGTGACCTGCTTTAGATATGAGTCTCAGTATGCTTTACTATATGCATTAAATCTAGGAATTACCAAAGAAGAAATAGACATAAGGCCTCATGCACACGACCGTATTACTGATTCATGTTGTATGAAGCCAAAATATAGTGGCCATAAAAATCTTTAGGCTTTTACTTTACCCATGTCTGCCACCGTTTTCATACAGAGGCACATGGAGTTTTTTTTCTCATGGACTTAATAAAAAAAATGGTGGCTCGCTCTATCAGATGTCTTATTGTGGAGGTATCCTTCCCTAGAATCATCTCAGAGGCACCATACAATAGCACATGAAACGCCTAAGGCCCCATGCACACGACCGTATTTTTTCCCTCCCGTAAATACTGGCCGTAAATATGGGTCCTTTGTCACACGTTTTTAACCCGTATTTAACCCGTATTTACAGACCCGTGCCCGTAAATACGGGTCCGTTGTCATCCGTATTCCACCCGCATTTACGGACCCGTAAAAAAAGGGGGCTGGAATTGATGTCACATGATTGCTCAGACACCATTTTCTCTGCTTCTCTTTATTCAAAAATTGAAATCCCCTGACGTCGCCTAGCAATGCTCCCGTAATTACGTGTGCACACACGTAGCCACCCCATAATTACGTGAGCCCCATAGACTTCTATGGGCCTGCCCGTGCCATAATTACGGCCTGAAATAGGGCATGTTCTATATTTTTCAAAAGCCCGGGCACCTTCCCGTACGCAAACGGGAAGGTACCCGTGGCCAATAGTAGTCTATGGGCCCGTAATTATGGGCCGTAATTACGGGTGTTTTTACGGTCGTGTGCATGGGACCTAATGGTCCATACATAATACAGAACCTTACGGACCTTATTTGCCTCCATTCAGACTACGTCTTGTAGATGAGGCCTATGAAATTGATAACAGTTACATGACAGATGATGAATGAATAAATTATACAAAAACATGGAAAGATGGTAATGAATGTGAGAAGTGTGCGATAAAAGTGTAAAGTGGAATAACTGAAGGTGAGCAAGATGAAGGAAGATAAATATTTCCTCTCCTTCTAGAACAAACAGAATTGAAATCTTGTAAAAAAAAAAATTCTGTGCAAATTGAGTATTCGTCCCTGGGATGTTTTTGTTTTGTAACCTAGAGTGCATGCCACACTCATCCATACTTCTTGTTTCTCTACTTGCTTCAGATGAGATCATTCCTTCTGTTTTTGTGTTGTAAGGCAAGAAAGACTTGAGAGAACCATCTGTTCTTTTATATCTTGTTATTGTTTGATCTGAAGGGAATAATTATAACTGTGTCTATGACAGTGCTAAGCCTGCTGCGATATGCTGCTGCCACGGCAGAATTGTTCATGTGCCTTAGGAAGTATCTTTAGGATTTTAGTTTAGTTTTTTTTGTGGCAAAACATTTTGCTTGACCAAAACGTGACTGCATGAATAATACAAATATCACAATAAAATATGTTGATGAATATTTATCCTGCGTTCTTTTCCAAATTAACTGTTTAATTTTTTTATATAACAATCTCTAACATAGTGTTTTAATCACCCAGTTCTTTTATTAAAAATGGCTAGTGCCTGGACAGTTTAGGAAAAAAAAATTATGTAAAGGCTGAAATTCTTCCTGCCACCAGGGGAGCTCACTGGATATGAATTTATTATTGAGTTCAATGAAAGCTGTAAAAAATCCTGATGCAGTGAGCTCCCCCTTGGGGCAGCTGCAGGAATAAAGAATTTCATCATATTACACTATGGATGTGTAAAGGGAATCAGGGGATTTGGAAATCTTTATAATAAATACAGAGCACCAAACTTTAAAAAAATTCGGGACATATTTATTAAATAAAATTAAAGTATAGTTACACTTTCCTGCTCGAGACCACCAATTAAAGGGGCTTTCTAAGTTATTTTTCTGTGCTCTCACTGACTCTAACTCTTAGTAAACATTTACTTTTCAATATACTTACATTTTCAGAAGTGCCTCAGTTTTGTGATCTAGTCGCACATCACATGACCCCTGTGACATCACCTTTTCCAGGTCTAGTGACATTCCGTATGATGGAGGAGAGGGACAGAAAGAGTGATACATGTGAGATAAGCAGGAGAGGGAGAAAGAAGTCAGTACAAAGTTGGTGGATTTGCCGAGCGGGGCGTGAGCCACTTTTGGATAGCCGGGCAGGGCGAGAGCTGCCAGATTGTATAGTCAGGTAGGGTGAGAGCTGCCAGTTGAGATTGCCAGGTAGGGCGCAAGATACCAAGTGACTGATCCACCAAACAGACTTTGTATTACTAGGCTGAATGGCGTATAACCAGCTCAGCACTTCATATGAGAACAAACATCTCCTGCACCACAAGTTTAACTTGAGACTGAACCATAGCCAACATGGTGTCCCGTTCTCACTAGTTATATCAGAAACCGATAAGTATAGAGCCTATTTATTCGTGGAACCGTCAAGCTTATGTACCAAATATTGTAACCATGATTCTGCCTCTGTTGGAGTAAAGTTCTGTTCAGCATCTTATACCTGTGTCGTCTGAAGTTCTTGCTGTGCAATTTTCTCTGCGGGCCAGTAACCATCATAAACCCTCTCCCACCTGTTACATTTTGGCGATGCGAGCAGGGGTAAATCGGTGGGATTGTGCAGCCACTAACGTGGGAAGAACATGTGGACTGTGAGTAGTCTGAGGAGACAGTAACTAAATTTAACAGAAATAACTTGGAGCTGGATTGGGTTATAGTGACATTTGCCCCAACCATGGAAAAATTGTGTACAGAGTAGAGACCCTGCAAGACCAGGATCCCAAAGATAAAAGTAGGGGCTACGTAAGCAGGGAGGAGGTCAAAAAGACTGAGAAGCAAAGAGGGAAGTGGGAGCGATATTTAAACTCTGTGCTCAGTCAGCCTGACTTTGGGGCTGCAAAAACCAGAGAGGTTCGGCAACGCGGCACCATAATATGGTTGTATCACACCAAAGAATATGGTGTCATCAAAGTGGACGATACCAGGGAAGAGATATTTGTGCACTGCCATACTATCAAATGGAGGATTATGCCTGAATGCCTGCAGCATCTCTGGAGAAGTGAGTAGCTACAATTTAATATTGGGACAAGAAGTCAAGGCAAATGGACTGAACCATAGCCAACACGGTGTCCCGTTCTCACCCGTTATATCAGAAACCGATAATTATAGAGCCTATTTATTAGTAAGACTGTCAAGCTTATGTACCAAATATTGTAACCATGAAAATTGTGCCTCTGTTGGAGTAAAGTTCTGTTCAGTATCTTATACCTGTGTCGTCTGAAGTTCGTGTGCAATTTCCTCTGCGGGACAGTAACCATCATAAACCCCCTCCCACCTGTTACACATATACCAATAACGTGGGCTAGGAGCTGATGGTCCTAGCCCAGTATACGACATGTCACTAGTCGTATTTTGGCCGTGTAGTCTTGCGTGGTCCCTGCTTTACTCTTTTTGAGAGCTGTCTAGGAAATAGAGAGAGGAGTCTACTACACGCTTCTTCCAGCATCATGGGAACTGTAGGCTCAACATTACGCTGAGAAAACAAACACACCCCACAACTGTGGGCCAGCAGTGAAAACAAACGGCACGGACTGAGAATGCATGTATCGGTAATTAACAATTTTTCTCATCATGCTTTGTACCATATGAAAATGTGTTTTTGCTATGGTATTTTTTTTTCTTGAAAACACCTTAAAGCTCTGTTCACATCTGCTTCAGAGGCTTTGTTTGAAGCTTTTGTCACAGATTCCATCAGATTTGATAGGAAAAACAGTGCTTCATGCAGCATGAACAGAAGCCACAATGCAAGTGTGAACAAAGTTTGACCCCTACACCATTCTAAACAATCTAATAATATATTATAATATAATAACAATAAATGGTTGTGTTAACCACTAAAGCACAATAGACCTCCAGCAATATTAGATATTAACCCATAACACCATGTATAATTTATATGTATATTAACCCCTTCTTCACCTTAGACTACGAAAGGTATTAGGTATTGACTGCTAAACCACTCTAGACCACCAGGAGTAAGACAGGAATACTATAACTAATCCCAGATCCACCCCATGTAAAAGTGTGTGATGTAATTTATGTAAAAAGTTTCCAAAGTCTATATGAATGAAGACATTTTGCTGTCTCAATTGTGGGCAACAGCGCACTTGGAAACCCCCTTTAACAATCTTTTTGTCCCTGCCCTAATAATTATTGAGTACAAGTGTTTCAGACACACCCGTTATAAACAGGTGAGCTTTCGGGGTGTACCGCTTCGTGGCTGAGCCTTTGTCAATCCTAGACACCTTCACTGCACGATACACCCGTTCCATGAAGCTCTAAAGCACAGTTCTTGTGTGAATGTCAATTCTAGAGGCAGATTGGAACTGTGAGTGATGCAACAGAGGATAGGTGATTATTACACGTCACGCACGTCAGCACTTAGCGGCCCCACTCTGTGAGTTTGCATGGTCCATCACTTACTAGCTGAGCTTTTGCTACTCCTTGACGCTTCCACTTCACAATAAAAGCACTTACAGTTGACCAGGGCAGATCTAGTAGATCAGAGATTTCTCAGTGACAAGTTTAACGTTTAATGTCACTGAGCTCTTCAGTACAGCCATACTACTATTAATGTTTGTGAATAGAGATTTCATGACTGTGTGCTTGATTTTATGCACATGTTTGTAATGGGTGAGGCTATAACACTTGAATTTAATAATTAGGATCGATGTCCACATACTTTTGGCCGTATGGTGTATGTGGACATGCTTTTGATTGGAAAACTTAAGGCTGGGTTCACACTGAGTTTTTTGACGCGGAAACCGTGCCGAATAACTCGTCAAAAACGGCCCTAAAATGCCTCCCATTGATTTCAATGGGAGGCGGGGGCGGTTTTCTCCCGCGAGCGGTAAATCCGCCTCGTGGGAAAAAGAAGCGACATGCCCTATTGTCGGGTGTTTACGCCTCTGACCTCCCATTGACATCAATGGGAGGCAGAGAAAGGGTATTTCGCTGCGTTTTATGCCCGCGGCGCTCAAATTCGGCATGCAGGGAGAGAAAAATCTGCCTCAAACTTCCAAACAGAATTTTGAGGCAGAAGTTCCACCTGCAAAAAAATCTGTGTGAACATAGCCTAAGAGAAATGGAACATCTTTGTGAATCCTTTGAATGAATAAACATGTTTATGATATTATGGACCTGTTCACACCAGCATTGGTGTTTTCGTTGCTCTGCTCTGTCTTTGTATGATGGACACCCAACATCACCCATTGACTTTAAATGGTTTTGACGGGTTTCCGTCAGGGTTTTTGTGGTTTTACTGGAAACAATAGTGCTGCATGCAGCGCTATTATTTCCAGTATTTTCAGCCAGATCTGTGACGGGGGCCCCTAACGGAGCTTCCAACGAAGATGTGAACAGGCATAATCTCCATTTCTTATCTACAGACAAGGTCAAATTTTGCAGAGCCTCATTTTCTTAAAGCATTTTGAAAAACGGTTTTGATATCAAGAGATCATACAACATGATGTTGTAACGTATCAGTGACACCTTGCTCATATCCATTTAACCGTGGTAAATGGGGGATTTCAGGTCAGTGTGTCTTAAACTGGCCATATCCTACTTATATTGATCCTGTGAGGCGTAGAGGATTGCTTGGGAGAACAATGATCCGACAAAATGGATTCTGTTATTTCTCTCAGAGATAAATGGCACCAAGGTGTCTGGCAGCTACTTATTACCACCTGCTGTATTGAAATAACACTGCACCCTCAGGATCTGGGGCCCGTGGATCTCTCATACTCATCCCCATCTCCCGCTTCCTAGTCTCCCTATTGGATATTTCTGAGAATTTCTTTTGGACATCTCCCTTTTTTTTTTTGCTTCTTTCTCCTCTCTCTTCTCTTTATCTTCTACTCTTTCTTTCTCCCTCTCTCTCTTTACCGGTTTCTTTCCATCTCCCTAGTTCTTTGATGCACGCGTGTTAGTGCAATTTGTTATATTATTGTAAATTTGTAATCATTCCGTTTTTGCACAAGATTAGATGATGCACGCGCTGTTCTGTCCACAGCCAATATTTGGTTTCTGTTATATTGCTTTTTGTTTTGATCTGGCTTCTTTTCCGTTGTTTTAGTTATGTGTAAAAATTCTATCAAATATTTGAAAAGTGAAAAAACATGCACATTCAGCCAAGTCAATCATGTATTTTTGTGAGGAAATTATACGGGAAGCTGTCAGCAAAACAGTCATCCCATGTCTACAGTCCCTTAAGACCATATTGGTCTAATGAAACAATAAGGCCTCATGCACACGACCGTAGTGGTGTGCACGGCTGTGATTTGCAGCTCGGACGAGTGTCACGCGAGCCGTCCGCAAATCGCGGGCCGTGCACATAGCCGCGTGCATTAATTAGCCTGGACCGCAAAACACAGCCGTAATATGACATGTCCGTTCTTTTTGCGGTCCAGGCTTCTGGTCCATGCATGGACCGTGGAAACCACGGTCGTGTGCATGGGCCCATTGAAATGAATGGGGCCGCAATTCACCAGCAGATTTGCGGGTGAATTGCTGCCGCAAAAATACGTTCGTGAGCATGGGGCCTAATATGATATGCCACTGGCATAAATAACGTTTATTTGACAATCCAAACATATTTTCCTTACTATGCACTGAAAAAAATGACCAAGATTTTTATAGACGATGGTGGAGATTTATTGATACTGTCTTGAAGTTAAACCGGATAAAACTAGACCAGACAAGCAATAAATGTGGCAAATTAAATCACATTGGTGCATGCTGTATGATTTATTTGGCACATCTTGCTAGACTTGTTAAGACACTTTCTCTACTTTAAGACACCTCTTGGATGGCGTACTTTACGTCAATGTTTTGAACCAAAAGAATGGTGCATGCTATTAAGACATCTGGCCTTTTGTTACAACTCCTCTTAGCCACGCCTCTTTTTCTGGACACTTTTCAGAACTGTTAGGCCTCATTTACACGAGCGTGTGCGTTTTGCGCAGGCAAAAAAACGCAGCGTTTTGCGTGCGCAAAAGGCACTTGACAGCTCCGTGTGTCATCGGTGTATGATGCGCGGCTGCGTGATTTTCGCGCAGTCGCCATCATAGAGATGAGGCTAGTCGACGTCAGTCACTGTCCAGGGTGCTGAAAGAGTTAACTGATCGGCAGTAACTCTTTCAGCACCCTCGACAGTGAATTCCGATCACCATATCGAGTAACCTGTTTAAAAAAAAAGAGGTTCGTACTTACCGAGAACTTCCCGGCCGTTGCCTTGGTGACGCGTCCTTGGTGACGCGCCTCTCTTGACATCTGGCCCCACCTCCCTGGATGACGCGGCAGTCCATGTGACCGCTACAGCCTGTGCTTGGCTTGTGATTGGCTGCAGCTGTCACTTGGACTGAATTGTCATCCCGGGAGGTCAGACTGGAGGAAGAAGCCGGGAGTTATCGGTAAGTCAGAACTTTTTTTTTTTTTTACACGTTCACGTATATTGGGATCGGAAGTCACTGTCTAGGGTGCTGAAACAGTTTAACTCTTTCAGCACCCTGGACAGTGACTGTCTCCTGCCGGGTTCGGTCAAAACCAGTTCGGCCGAACCCGGTGAAGTTCGGTTCGGTCATCTCTAAGACACTCCGTTTGGATGTTTGTAAACAGAAAAGCACGTTGTGCTTTTCTGTTTACATTCAGTTTGACAGCTCTTGCGCGAATCACGCAGTTCGCACGGAAGTGCTTCCGTGCGACCTTCGTGGTTTTCACGCACCCATTGACTTCAATGGGTGCGTGATATGCGAAAAACGCAGATTTTTAGAACATGTCGTGAGTTTTTTTCAGCGCACTCACGCTGAGCAAAACTCACGGACTGTCTGCATGCCCTTATAGACTTGTATAGGTCCGTGCGACCCGCGTGAAAAGCACGCGAGTCTCACGGACGTATATCACGTTCGTGTAAATGAGGCCTTAAGGTGTAAAAAGTTTCCAAAAAACATAATAAATTTGGCACACAGCATGTATGCCAGTATATGGGCACAATTTGAGCATCAAATTCAGCACAATTTGCTATCTAGATGTCCCCAAATGTCTGCAAAAAAGAGGAACACACAAATGTATTTACAAACTGAATATGTATCTAATATTAATAGGCCTTCCTTTGCGCCAAATCGTTTTGATCAATCTGTAAACATGCATTAATCTATAAATACATTTATTGATTGTCCACTGGAATATTTGACACTCGTTCCTCTGTATATGGATCATAAAAGATCAAATGTGCATTGTTGCATTACTAAGGCCTTATTCACACGAACGTGTTTCACGTCCGTGATATGCGCATGAAAATCACGTGCATCGCACGGACCTATGATAGTCAATGGGGCGGTTCAGACAGTCCGTGATTTTCACGCAGCGTATGTCTGCTGCATAAAACTCACAACATGTCCTATACTTGGCTGTTTTTCGCGCATCACGCATCAATAGGTGCGTGAAAATCACACGTAGCACACGGAAGCACTTCCGTGTGTCGCGCGTGATTCGCGCAACAGTAGATCAAGAAATGAAGGAAAAAATAAAAGCACTTCCTTCATTTCTTTTTCAAAACATCAAAACCGCGTGTCATAAGGATGGTATATGCGTGAAAATCACGCAGCCACGCACCAAATACTGATGACACACGGCACTGCAACGCGCAAAAAACGCAGCGCTTTTGCACGTGCAAAATGCACACATTCGTGGGAATAAGGCCTAAGTGGAACAGCAAGGGACGATTTTGCTCTGTTTTTTATTTAGCACCAGAACTTCGGGTATTTTCCTGCTTATGGTAATAGTTGTTTTAGCCTACAAACTTATAACAGTTGTCTGATCAAGACCCCTTTTTAAATTGAAGCTGGCGTGGCAATCAGCTGATCCCCACAGGACCGGCTTCTAAGGGTATGTGCACATGATAACGACAATTACGTCTGAAATTACGGAGCTGTTTTCAGGAGAAAACAGCTCCTGCATTTCAGACGTAATTGCTCGTACTCGCATTTTGCAAGGCGTCAATTACAGCCGTAATTTGGAGCTGTTCTTCATTGAATTCAATGAAAACGGCTCAAATTACGCCCCAAGAAGTGTCCTGCACTTCTTTGACGACGCTGTTATTTTACGCGCCGTCTTTTGACAGCGACGCGTAAAATTACAGGTCGTCGGCACAGTACGTCGGCAAACCCATTGAAATGAATGGGCAGATGTTTGCCGACGTATTTGAGCCGTGTTTTCAGGTGTAATTCGAGGCGTAAAACGCCTTGTTTGCGCCTGAAAATAGGTTGTGTGAACCCAGCCTAAAACCCAAGCGTTGCAGATATTACTGGAGAAGCTGAGGCTAGTTATATAGGGGACATTTAGTATTATATAGTATTATATAACAGCCAAATGACAGGTCAACTGTGTAATACAAGCAGGGACAACAAGCTCAGGGCTTGCAGGGCACTTTGGTTTTCTCCCACATTCTAAAAACATGCTCATAGGTAAAAAGCTTCTTATGAAATTGGCTCTTGTGTGTGTTTGAGATAGGGAAACTAGATTGTGAGTCCCCCTTGGGTACAGGGACTGATGTGAATGCTGCCCTCTGTATAGCAGCGTGGAATATGTTGGTGCTATATATAATCAAGGGGAAATAAATAATACATGGACGGGGTTGGTCTGTCAGGTCAAGAAACAATCTTTGCTAGTCAGAACAGGGCACCTCCCCCCCCCCCCCATGACATCCATAAAAAGTTATAGTCTCGCCAAGACAATCCCTTTAATGCTAAAAAAAAAAACTGAAATAGACATAGTTAATGCCCTTTTGTATAGGAAGCAAATCTTCATAGTTTAGAGCTTATGAGTGAAATTGTACTTCAACAACAGATAGAGAGATGCATGTTAAATACTTTAGTAAATATGTTTTTTTGTTTAAAACTTTATGACATACTGTACCTAATCTGTTCTTTTCAAGGACTTTATTAAAGGACCCGGGGATTTCATTGCGTTTGGAAGAAAGAAGTTTCAGGCATCAATATAGGAAGTCTTTAAACGCTATGTACACCATTGAAAGGCAATTTTACATATACACACACATATATATATATAGTCCAAAGACGGGCAGCACTCCAAGTTTTAGTGAAAAAATGGCTTTTATTTAGCCCTTGTGCAACGTTTCGGCTCAGCGTATGGAGCATTTTTCAAGCTTTTATGCTTGAAAAAGGCCCCATACGCTGAGCCGAAACGTTGCACAAGGGCTAAATAAAAGCCATTTTTTCACTAAAACTTGGAGTGCTGCCCGTCTTTGGACGACTATACTTGGATTTGGAGCAGTGATCAAGCTCCCAGGGAGCGCACCCATCCACAACTTTGACTGGTGCTGCTGGACTGTGGACTTTCTATATATATATATATATATATATATAGATATATATAGATATATATATCTATATATATATATATATATATATATATATATGGTCAGTCAGTGTGATTAGTGCAACTTTCTAAATAGTTTAAATTAAAAAAAAAAAACTTTTTGAGATACAGCAGCTCTGTATTCCCAAAACAAAGCAGCTGTATCGTTTGCTATGACCTGAGTCCGTCAGTCCCGCGGACCTGACGGGTTCAGTGTCAGCGGGTCCTGCTTGTCTCTGACACGCAGGATCCACCTGTAATCTATCACATCTAAGTATGATCTTAGATGTGATAAATAACAGGTGGATCCTGCGTGTCAGGGACACACAGGACCCGCTGCCACTGAACCTGACGGGAGTCAAACTATGCAATGCCCTACCCCAAGAGGTAGTGATGGTAGATAATATGTCAACATTTAAAAAAAGTCCAGATGATTATTTACTGACGAATGGCATTGAGAGTTATAATAAGTCAAGCAATGAATGACGCGTAATTGATTGTGAAAGGTTGAACTTGATGGACCTATGTCTTTTTTCAACCTTTGTAACTGTGTAACTACGTATGAGATAACTGACATAATTAATATAGTTGTGATATTTCATATTCCAATAACAATTACCATGCATAGTAACAGATCACTTTAAAATCCTTCTTTAAGGCTATGCTGACCTCTGCTGACACTACGAGATTACACAATTTTTTAAATTTAAGTTGACCGTCAAAAAAATGTTACTTTATCCCTTTAATCTGTCTATCCTTTTGCCCGGCTGCATAATATCTCTGTCATTTTCCTATCACATACACATCAATGCAATTATTTTCAGACACAACCTTTGGAGATGTCCACAGATATTTTTATCAATTGACATTCCTTGCAGGGAAAAAAAAGTTTATCAGAGGAAATCTGTAATTAATTAGATTGCTTCTTCTGACAGTCAGAATATTGGGTTAATTTATTAGATAAAATCGAGTTTTCTTGGAAGAAGCAGGCATTAATTTTCTAGGACGTAAGCCAGGTGACCTTTAAGTGGAACATACATGTTAATGCTGTGCAATAAATGTAACTGGAACCATGAAACATTTTGTTTTTGGTGTTACAGAACTTTTTTTTACCAACTAAAGCCTCATCCACACGGCCGTGCCCGTAATCACGGTCCGCAACTATGGGCATGGCCAGCCGTTGGCGGCCATGGACAGCCACCCGCATCTTCGGCCTGTGCTCCCATATAAAGTATGGGAGCACGGTCTGTAAAAAGCAAAAGATAAGATGCCCTATCTTCTGCGGAGGCTTTCTATGGCCCGGACACCTGCCCGCAAATATACAGGAAGGTGTCTGTGGTCAATAGAAATGAATGGGTCCGTAATTGCTGACCGTAGTTACGGTCCGCGATTACGGACTAAATCTGCGGTTGTGTGCGAGGGGCCTAATAGTGTGTACATCCTTAGGCCCTGTTCACACTGAGTTTTTTGCAGGCACAAATAATCTGCCTCGGAATTCCTTCAGGAATTTTGAGGCAAATTTTGAAATGCCTGCACATATTTTTCCGCGTTTTGTGTCAGCGTTTTTTGCCCGCAGCCATTGAAGCTAACGTAAGGAACGCGGGCAAAAAGCGCCACGAAAATTGAAAACGAGCGGAGCAGGTTTTTTTTGCCTTTCATTGATTTTAATGGGAGGTCAGAGGTGGAACCCGTGGCAAGAAAGAACATGCCGCTTTTTTTTTCCGAGTGGCCAAAAGGCACCGAACACAAAAAGCCTCTGTTTCCCATTGAAACCATTTCGTCAGTTTTTTTGCCGCTGATTCCGATGCGGTTTCCACGTCAAAATCAGTGCCGAAAAACTCAGTATGAACTGACCCTAAAAAGGAACGTCGCATGTATTTAATTTTTGTTTCATTAATTCAATGTATGTAGCTGAGAAATAATGTATTTTTGAATATGGCCGCCCAAAGACCATATTTTAGTTTGTCACGTTTTTGCCACTAATCGCCACAAAAAGCTTTACAAAACTTAAGGCCCCTGGAATTAATTATATCTGTGCAAAAGACACGGATACAATTGACATCATTGGCAAGTCAAGGGCACTGTCGGTTCTCTTTCCTGCAATTCTGCCTTTTTTTTTATTCAGGCGGCGCAAAGACGTCGGCGCGATGACGTCATCGCATCGCTTTCGTCGTTCCGCCGGATGTGGCGTGATCAGAAAAGACCAGGCCTGCATCATTGTAGAAGAGGGCGGCGCTGGAACGGGGACAGGTAAGAGTGGCACTAACTACAGAGAGGTTGTGGCACTACTTACAGGGGGGTTGTGTGTGATGCTATTTACAGGGACTGTGTGTGGCACTATTTACTGGGGGATGTGGCGCTATCTACAGGGAGTGTGTGACACTATCTACAGGGGGCTGTGTAGCACTATCTACTAGGCGGATGTGTGGGCTATCTACAGGGGGCTGTGTGTGATGCTATCTACAGGGTGGGTGTGTGTGATGCAATCTATAGGGGGGCTGTGTGTGATGCTATCTACAGGGGCTGTGTGTGGCACAATCTCCAGGGGGTTGTGTGTAGCGCTATCTACAGGGGGCTTTGTGTGGCGCTATCTACAGGGGGCACTGTATGTGTGGAACTTTACCTTACAGTGTTCGACACAATTATATTCAGGGGCACAGTGTTTGGTACTATTTTATTTAGGGGCTGTTATATTTAGGGGCACAGTATGCGGCACCAAGAGAATTCTATCTACATTTATAGGTGTGGAAACGTTGGGAAAGTGAGGAGCCGAAGAGATCTGAGTGGCAAATTCTGCAGAAATGGGTCATGGCTGGGAGAAGTCATTATGAAGTCTGGACCGGATGGAGAAGAAAAGAGGAAAAAAAAATACTAGAATCTGAGAAGTCATCACCTGTGAGTCACTGGATTTATAGAATATCTGTCACCTCTCCTGACATGTTTATAAATCCTTGTATTTTGCAAAAAGTCTTTGTGCAGTCCAGGACTGATAGACAAATGCATGTTACCATTCCCAATGTCAGGAGGGTGTGTCCCTCAACAGTGTGATACTGTCGGCGATGGTTGGAGACTGTCAGTATGTAGGGACACAGCCCTTTGGCACTGGGAATCGTAACAACCATTTGTTAATGCTTGCACAAAAAGTTATTGTTAACAATAGTTACGGCGCGGCAGGGCGGCGGTGGAGAATGGGGGCCCAAGTTTGGGTAACAGTCCAGGTCCTATGGTCTACTTAATTTGCCACTGCATTCACACTCAGGGATCCTCGTTCTCTGGATTGGTGGGGGTCCCAGGGGTTGGACCCCACCGATCAGACATTTAACAATTATCTTGTGAATAGATGATGAACGACCATTATGCAAAAACCCCTTTAACACAGCATTCTGGCCACCACTAATTCGGAAGTGATGCCATCACTTTCTATACAAATATACCCCTTTAACATACTAGATAATATTGCTAGTAGTTACTCTAGTAGTTACTCTATTAGGGTATGTTCACACAGGGCGGATACCCTGCGTAAAAGCACACAGCGTATCCACCCTGGCGGCTGCAGGGAATTCCGGCCGAAAAACCGCAACAAATTGTGGTACAGTTTTTCGGACAGAATGTCCGCTGCAGAAAACAGAAGAGAGAAAAAAAAAGTGCATACTTACCCTCTGACGTCCTGTAGACCGACTTCCTGGGATGATGTTTCATCATGTGCAGAAAAAGAGATCAGCAACACATCACAGTCCCAAAACTCATGGAAATCGTTTTATCAGGAAAAGTTTTTATCCGTTGCAACCCGTGTCGAGTTGTAGCCAATCCAACTCCAATGTAAGTACAAGAAAATAGAGAGGCCGCAGCACACGTTGTTTCGAGGTATCAAAAAAGAATATCAACAACCTTTATTTCACCATAATAGAAAGCGATGTTTCGACCCGAATGTGGGTCTTTTTCAAGCTTGAAACTTCGCTATCTATTATGGTGAAATAAAAGTTGTTGACACTCTTTTTTGATACCTTGACACAGCGTGTGCTGCGGTCTTGCTATTTTCTTGTAGTTTTATCCCATGTGACCGCTGTAGCCTGTGATTGGCTGCAGCAGTCACATGGGATGAAACAGAATCCCAGGAGGCCGGCCTGGATTAAGAAGAACTTAAGTAAATTTAATTTTGCGAGTTTTATCTCCCATGGAATTCAATCATAAAAACCTGCAACCAAATAGCAGCGATTACGCAAATACAATTTACATTCTGTGGATTAAAAACATGCACCGCAGGTCAATTGCTAAGCGTTTTTTCTGCTAATCATGTACGCAATTTGTGGGTGAGATTTGTTCAAATCTCATCCACTCTGCTGCTACTGTATTATGCTGCGGATTTTCCGCTACAAAATCTGCAGCATTTATGCTATGTGTGAACCCAGCCTTAGTATAGTAGATTATATTCTATTGTTCAAGAAAACACAAAAAAATAGAATATCAAATACTCTGTATAGAGGGATTAAGACCTTCAGTCTTTGTACTTCTGCAGAATCTGTCTATGCTAGCTTAACTCACTGCATGCCGCACTGAGATGTTCAGTTCTACATGTAAGTAAATTCTGATTTTTTTGCATCTTCCCCCATTTGAAAGCAGTACTTAGGGCAAAGCCCCACGTGGCGGAATTGCTCTGGAATTCCGCTGCGGAGCATAGGCTGCGGTACGGAATTTGGTGGCCGCAGCATACAATGGATGTTGCGGACCTGTGGCGGACTGGTTGTGGACTCATTGCGGAAGTTCTCCATTGACTTCAATGGAGATTCTAAATTCCGCAATGAAGTCCGCAGATGTCATGTACATGTTATGTGTGCTGCGGATGCGTATTGGATTTTTAACATGACATTTCTTCATTCTGGCTGGACCTATGTATTTCTAGGTCTACAGCCAGACTGAGGAAGTCAATGGGGCTCCCGTAATTACGGGTGACTACGTGTGTGCACCCGTAATTATGGGAGCTTAGCTAGGCGACGTCAGTAAATAGTCACTGTCCAGGGTGCTGAAAGAGTTAAGCGATCGGCAGTAACTGTTTCAGCACCCTGGACAGTGACTACCGATCACAATATACATCAACCTGTAAAAAAAAATAGAAGTTCCTACTTACCGAGAACTCCCTGCTTCTTTCTCCAGTCCGGCTTCCCAGGATGACGTTTCAGTCTAAGTGACGGCTGCAGCCAATCACAGGCTGCAGCGGTCACATGGACTGCCGCGTCATCCAGGGAGGTCGGGCTGGATGCCGAAAGAGGGACGCGTCACCAAGACAACGGCCGGTAAGTATGATATTCTTTTACTTTCACTAGGGAAAGTGCTGTCCCTTCTCTCTATCCTGCACTGATAGAGAGAAGGGAAGTACTTTCACCTCAATACGCAACGGCCAATCAACATCAATTTACTGCACATTTTGGGCAGAGCCGCAACAGAATCTGCAACGCAGATTCTGTGCGGCATTGATGCGGACAGTTGCGGAAGAAATACGCCACGTGGGGCCATGCCCTTAGTATATTGTAATGCACCATTTCAACAGGGGATATCATCCTGTTGTCTCAGAGACTATGTCCGCCTTTAAACCAATTTATTTTAACTGCCCTAATGCAGCTAAAATAAAAAATTGAAGAAACTTTGCAGTCTTAAAAATATCCTTTTGTGTCTATAGCTTTCATGCAGACCTATGTGTTTCCACGGTTACAGACTACAAACAACCCTGTGTAGACTAGTTCTGCAGTCATATTCCCTTCAATCCATATTCTACTTCTTGCTAATAAACATTTGGTTGGTTACTAAGTAGTAGTAAATATATAAAAGGAAGCATGACTGCAGGATCAGACTACACAGGGTTTGTTTGTAGTCTGTAACCATAGAAAAACAGAAGAAGCTTTATACTCAAAACTATAGGACATTTTTATTCAAGACTATTTGCAACGTTTCTTACCTTTTTTATTTTAGAAATATCTAATTTTATTATTTATTTATGTTGCTTATTCCGCAGTGTTGTACAGAAGTTGTCATCACAATCTGTCCCCAGTGGGATTCACAACCCAAATTCCCCATCTGTATTTGTGGAGGGGGGGACGCATAAACATGGGAGAACATACAATCTCTATGCAGATGTCGCCCTTGGTCGGATTGAAACCAAGGACTCCAGTGCTACATAGCAACAGTGCTAACCACTGGTGCCCCCAACATCGTAGCCATAAAAAAATGGTTTCAAAGATGAACATAACCTTTAAAGGGAACCTGTGACCAGCATTTCACCTATTAAACCAGCAATACCTGGTGTTAGTGGGTGAAAAATCATTTCTATATAACCTATAATTGTCTTCTTAGTCAGCGCTGTAGCTTTAGTATTCCTTTTTTTAGTGTCTCCACACTGTATGCTAATGAGCATAAAAGAGTCATACCTTCATTTAAAAAGAGTCAAATCTTCGTTTGAAAAGTGTCATATCTTCATTCCTCAAGTCTTTCCGAGTTTACCCCGCCTCTTTACTTTTGATTGACAGCTCCTCGCCTACCCCAGCACACAAAATCCCACGCTTGTGCATTGATGTCCTCTTCTGGTGTGCGCGTACAACGGGACACCGAAATATTACGCTAAAATGCGCAAAATTTTTGCAGACCGTTATTTACAGTCGGAGGAGTAGTTTAGGAGAGGGGATAACGGTAATGAGCTTTTGATAGCAGCGGCCAGTGAAGAATAAGTAAAGTTCAATAGGTGAAATGCTGGTGACAGGTTCCCTTTAAGTAAGATTCTGAAGTTTATTTGCAGGGAAAAAAGGAATTCATGTATAATCATTTCCAAAAATTTTAATGCAGATTACATCACAGGGCTGAGCTCCAAAAACCAAAATTTAGGTTAAATAGGTTAAATAGCAGATTAACTAGTGGTAATGAGATTGAACAGTTGTTAATCCTGTAATAAACTGCCATATCACTACACAAATATCATCGCTGCAAAAATATTATTACTAGTTTTCTGGCCAAGAATCTTTCATTAAACGGATTTTAACCCCTTAATATTTAGGTAATAATTGTGAATATGAAGAAGCAGGAGATAATCTAAAGTTCCTGATCTATTCTACCTAATACAGATGACATAATCTTGCATAATTTTATAAATGATCTATAAATGTTAGATAAAGTTGGTTTCTCATGGAATTAAAAAAAACTTTATTGTACAGCCAGTCAATACAAATTTGTCAACAGATGAAAATGTGGGAAAGGAGCTAAATGGAAAAATGGAAAACCACATTAATCACTCAGTGGGAAATATTTGGTGGCGGTTTATCCATTCAAATCATAAAAAATGAATGCAATACCACTTGACGCTATCCATATGAAAAACAAGACATGTATGACTCCTAGAAAACCAAGGAATAACTTTCATACGTGGCGGAATTGCTGTTGAATTCCGCTGCGGACAGTCTGCAGTGGAATTCTGCAGCAGACGTTTTTTACATTTGTTTCTATACATTTTTAGGAAAGTTAGTCCAGACGTTGCAGAAAATTACTGTGCGGAAATCAGGCTGCGGTGCAGAATTTTCCCTACGCAACATGCTTATGACGTTGCGGAGAAGAAGCGGAATTTCACTGCGGATTTCAGCCTTTGCAATGCAAAAACTCATCTATCATCTTCATCGCAGCCATTTTCTTTGTGTCCAGTATTTGTGGTCTTATTTCCAAGCAAAATTGGGATAATTTAAAAAATGATGTATCCTCTGTTGAAGTCAGCTGTATCTAGATTTGAAAGTGAATGACTATTAAATGGTTACATTTTAGCGCAATTTACTGCTCTTTGTACCATGTTTATTATAAGCTGGGTTCCTGAATGGCTCCTCTCCCTGGCGTTGCTTTCTTGTAGTTAGAGGATTATACATGCATACAGCACACATATACTACTTCAATAAAGCAAAAAATAGAATATAACATAAATATAATATAAAAGAAAGAAGCAATAGATTTTTAGACACGTAAAATATGTATTAAAGTCATAGGTTTATTAGAACACATTCACAGTCCAGCACAGATAATTGAAAACCTGTGAGTGATTATTTCATAGGACATTACAGCAGGCGGGCAGTGTAGTGGAGCAGTAGGAGAAGCCACACCATATGGATATACAGGGGAAGATGATATAGTGAGCAGTAGGTGGAGAGAATGGGTAATTTGTATTTACACGTCATTAATAAGATTCACCCAGCCTTTACATCGGGCACGCAGAACAGAAAATAAGTGAAGTGATTAGTGCTTATGATATATAACATTGTCCATCCATACTGATGTTCCTACATTAGCCATATTACCTCATACACCATAGTTGGTTTAGTTATTAAAAGTATATGGAGCAAATACATGCACACTTGGAATCAGTGGCGGATTAAGAAGACCATGGGCCCTGGGCTGTTACCCAAACTTGGGCCCCCCTTCTCCACCACCACCCTGCCGCGCCGTAACTATTGCTAACACTACCTAAACACTAGTACACAAAGTAGGCACATTATGCACAAAGTACACACAGTACACAAAGTACGCACATTATGCACAAAGTACGCACATTATGCACAAAGTACGCACATTATGCACAAAGTACACACAGTGCACAAAGTACGCACATTATGCACAAAGTACGCACATTATGCACAAAGTACACAAAGTAGGCACATTATGCACAAAGTACGCACAGTACACAAAGTACCACATTATGCACAAAGTACGCACATTATGCACAAAGTACGCACATTATGCACAAAGTACACAAAGTAGGCACATTATGCACAAAGTACGCACAGTACACAAAGTACCACATTATGCACAAAGTACGCACATTATGCACAAAGTACGCACATTATGCACAAAGTACGCACAGTACACACATTATGCACAAAGTACGCACAGTACAAAGTACGCACATTATGCACAAAGTACGCACAGTACACAAAGTACACACATTATGCACAAAGTACAAAAAGTAGGCACATTATACACAAAGTACGCACATTATACACAAAGTATGCATAGTACACACGAGTATGCACATTATACACAAAGTACACCTTGTAAACACATGAATGGACATTAAACATACATGAATATGGACATTAAGCACACATGAATATACACATTAAACACACATGAATATGGACATTAAACATACATGAATATGGACATTAAACATACATGAATATGGACATTAAACACACATGCACTTACCTTTTATGTCTTCACTGCAGCTCTTCTCCTGCTCACAGCACGACATAGAGCCCGCCGACAGTCTCCCCTCCCCCATGTCCCAACAGCTAGCAGCAGAGGAGAGATGTTTAGAGCAGGAAGGGGGGCTGGAGGGGGAGCTTCTAAAGCAGCACAGACCACGGCTGCTAAGTAGAAGCGAAGCTCCCCTCGCCTGACAGGTGCGGTCCTGGCACCGGGGCTCCCTCCGGTGCTAGCGACGCCACTGGGCATGAGGGGGTTCGGGCGGTCATGGGCCCCCTGGGAGCCTTGGGTCCCGGGCGACCGCCCGAAACGCCCTAATGATAATGCGCCACTGCTTGGAATGGAACATGTTAGGCTTGCTACACTAACCCCACCCAATAATAATGATTGTACATGGGTTATTAAGTCAAGCCAGAGTTGGAACCCAGAGATTTTAAGGAATATATTGTCAACTACCAAACCTAATCTGAGGAATTGAAGAGAGTTCAGGTAAAAAAAAAAATAACTCACCTATTGTAGTGATTTATTCGGAAATATAACTTACTCAGTGCAGAGCTTGGTAAGCAGCACCACAAGTTACCACACTGGATCTCAGCTCCTACAGACAGCATTGTGGTCAACTTCTATACTACACGTATTGCTTATGCCCCACCAGTACTTCCAGGATAGAGAGGGTACCGCAAGTGAGACAGACATAATCTTCCAGCTAGAAATTTTCTGTAATATAAGTCATTAGTCCAATGGTATAGAAAAGTCAGAATTCAGACGTACTTAACTCACTTACTATGAAAAAATAAGTTCTGAATTAGAGATAAAAGGTCAGAACTTAAGTCAAAATTCTTACTTTTTTTTGTCAGAATTTAGATTTTTAAACTTGGAGATTTTGCAGATACCCTCTCATTTATCTTATATTGAGTGGGTGATGAGAACCACAAAGGTGTATACCACCAGTATTGTACAAATATTGATTAGGGAAAAGGGAAGAGAGAGATAAGAACTGTGGTTCAGTTGAAAAAATTGGATATAGTCAAATAATAAACTTTATTAATAGACTTGTAAAAATGTATATGTAAATTGTTACAATTATCCAATGCAGGTCCAATTTAGATTATAGTGTGGATGACCCCCTATCCTACACCATGAAGGACACAATTTGCCTTATGAATTACTTGCTATCAAATATTACTATCATGCAGTGGTAATATTGCAAAGGTTATCCATTAACATTACTAACAGGAATGTCAGTATAGATTACAAGGGTAGACAGTGTGTGTATCAAAGTATCACCTTGTTTATTTATTCTAGGGTAAATAGTACTCAAAGTATTTTAATATGCCTGTATGCCTATTCCCATATAATACAATTAGATTCTTTAAATATGTTGATTGCTCTAAAATGAGCTGTATGGGAGCTATAGCAGCAGCGTAGTAGCCTGTATCTCGAGTGCGATGTTTGCATGCACTCAGTATTAGATGCTGTTGCCGGGTTATAGACACTGAACCAGTGTCTTATCGTCCACACCGACGGAGACGGGAGAAACGACAGGCAGCAACACAGTGATGTTCCCGGGCTGACTAGATTGTGTACGCCGCTGACCTGACTCTGAGCCACCACCAGTAATGGGTGAGTACTCAGCTGTTAGTGAGATCACCTGACAGTGTCTATTGAAGCGGTTGATCTCGCTCACACCGCTCTCCTTGATAGAAGCAGAGGCGGCGTGTGAAAGCGGATTGCGGGCATATTTTATTAAGATGTCAATTGCAGATAGTTTAGATAGAGAGATGGACCTTATAGGCCCTGTTCACACTGAGTTTTTTGCAGGAGGAAAATTCCTCCTGTAAAAACTGACCCTGGAGGTTTTCATGTTTGACGTGGTTTTTGACGTGGTTTTTGAGGCGGTTTTCCAGGCGGTTTTTCAGGCTGTTTTTGCCGAGGTTTTCACACGCATGAGGCTGGGTTCACACAACCATGTTACGTCCATAATGTACGGAACGTATTTTGGCCGGAAGACCCGGACCGAAGACAGTGCAGGGAGCCGGGCTCCTAGCATCATAGTGATGTACGACACTAGGAGTCCCTGCCTCTGCGTGGAACTACTGTCCCGTACTGTAATCATGATTACAGTACGGGACAGTTGTCCTGCAGCGAGGCAGGGACTCCTAGCGTCGTACATCACTATGATGCTAGGAGCCCGGCTCCCTGCACTGTCTTCGGTCCGGGTCTTCCGGCTGAAATACGTTCCGTACATTACAGACGTAACATGGTCGTGTGAACCCAGCCTGACAGCCTTCTGTCAACGGATCTGTCACCATTGAAATGAATGGTGATGCAAACGGAACTTACTTCACACTTGCCTTTCCGTTGAGGGGTTCCCCTGACTGAAAGCACCGACGGAACCCCTGAGCAGAAACCACGCTGATGTGAACAGGCCCACATTAAAAAAAACATTGTTTTCTGTTTGCATCATCATTGACTTCAATGCTGATGGATCCGTTGCTAATGGGATTCCCTACACTGCGGTATTGGTTCAGTCGAAACGACAGAACCCTTTGCACAACGGGGACAAACAGAAACAATTAGCAACGGATCTGTCACCACTTCACACTTGCCTTTCCGTTGAGGGGTTCCCCTGACTGAAAGCACCGACGGAACCCCTCAGCGGAAACCACGCTGATGTGAACAGGCCCACATTAAAAAAAAAAAAAAGTATACTTACTTCTTGAATCAATTTCCCAACATCAATGTCCATTCGGTGGTACACCTCTGCTGTCGTCATTTCTGTTCCTGAAATGTTAAAAAAAAATAAAAAAGAGATGACATACATGAACAACTGCATAACAAAATTAAAAAATTAAAAATAAAAAAAATGAAAAAAAAAATTCTAAAAAAAAAAATGCACAGCTCCATACATGTATAGCATGTATGGAACATAGGAGCAAGTGCACTTACTTGTATTTGGATGCAGGACTTCGGTTTTCTGTATCCCTGAGTTCTGTCCACGATGTTTTTCAGCCTCCACGAGCAGACAGGAAATGACAGCCCCTTTCTGGGCTGGACTAGCAGCAGGAGACTGCAAGAAACTCCTCCAAAACTCTCGGCAATATACTCGTCAGAAAACACCTCACTAGTTCGAGGTGTTTTTTGACGTGTCCCCATTGCTTTCAATGCGGTTTTGGACGCGGAAACCGCATCAAGAAGGGTCATGTCCCTTCTTTTTGCCGCGAGGCGTTTTTTTACTCGCGGTAAAAAAACGCCTCCGTCTCCCATTGAAATCAATGGGAGTCATTTTGGGTCGTTTTTGGCGCGTTTTCCGACGCGTTTTCCGCGTCAAAAAACTCCGTGTGAACAGGCCCTTACATTGGATTTTAAAAGCTATACACCCGACGCGCGTTTCGCCGGCATTCCGGCTTCCTATAGGGGTCTAGAGGAAGCCAGAATGCCGGCGAAACGTCTATTAATAAAGTTTATTATTTTACTATATCCAATTTTTTCAACTGAACCACAATTCTTATCCCTCTCTTCACTTTTCCCTAATCAAGATTTTGAAACTTCTATCTCTGAGTTTTCTTTTTTTTTTCTGTATTGCTCGAGGGCTGTTTTTTTCTTTGTGGACTTTGTGGAGATTGCACAAAAAACATGACCAATATTGAGTTATTTTGAATTGAATTAGCTTTTTTCAGTGTTTATTGGTCCCTAGATGGCCCTCTGTGATTTATTTGGTAACAAGGTAATAGAGCCATATGGAGCTCAATCACGGAGTCACAAATATTTTGGCATCTTCCATTACAGAAAATGACTTGTTTATCCTATACAAGGTATGCTTGAATGAAGATGTCCTAAAAGGGGTTTTCTGTGCTTTAACATTAATGGCATATTCCTGGGATATAACATCAAATTGTAATTGGTGATGGTTCTACCAAGGGAATACGACTTAGCTTTAAAACCTGACACGATAGCTAGATGAGTGCCACTGTGCCTGTAAAAATGTGAAATGTGATTCTCGTGATCGGTGAGGGTCCCATTGGTTGGAACCCGATTGATCGCATCTTGATGGCATATCCTCAGGGTGCCCATCAGTTATTTCTGGGCCCCATACAGTCAAGGAGTTTGTCCCCACATTACTGGGAGTTGGAGGATGTCAACAGAAAGTAGTAGGAGAGGAGACAGTGGTGAGATGGGAACTCACTATGGCTCTGTGGAAAGGCAAGGCGGAGACAGCGGGTGGGCAGGGGACATCTGGGAGAAACTAGGTAGCAGGACTTGGAGAGGGGGTGAGGTCTGAGAGAGCGGAAAGTGGTTGTGGCAGGAGTGGTGCCAGGAGGAGACACACCCTGAGGCCCCATGCACACGTCTGTGCAGTATTTACTGTCAATGTCATCCGCATTTGTGGACCGTACTTACAGTAATAAGTATAGGAACACGGTCGATAAATGTGAAAAATAGGGCCTGTCCCATTTTTTGAATACCTATATAGAACCAGACCTAACGATAAACGTTATAGTAAACGTCCACACATATCAAGGAAAAACAGACAATAAATACCTATAACTGTATGTGAAGACAAATCAAATCTCCCAAAAGGGAAAAATAATGACACCAAGTACAGTAAGTAACTTGCAAAAAATATAAATTCTTTATTACAATATACATTAGAACATGTTGGCCATCAGGACCTAAAAACCACAGACAATTAAAATATACAATGTGGAGAACATGAGGCTACTCAGAATGGCCTATATTCAACATTCAATAATACCAGACAGGGTCACTATGACAGTCATGCTATAAATGTACAGTACAAGGATAACCGACACCACAAAATGTGTCTCCAAAAAGCATGCTGAAACAGAACAATGTAATACAGACCCTGTAAAAAATAGTATACACGAGAGACTTGTAGCTAACACTGAAATCTCAGTGTAAATAAAGTGGTATAGAGACCAGGGTATCACCAAAAATCAGAGTAGGTCCCAGAAGCCATACCAACCCGTGTATTGCATATCAAGCCAAAAATGAGCTCCACAGCAAGAGCCCCGACGCACGTTTCGCGGTAGCTTTTTCAAGGGGTACTGACTAGTAAGGTGACCGGCGTTGTATTTATACTCAGTGGTGGGAGAGGTTTATTCAGAGATAGCAAATAGCAGCACGACATTCTCAAATCCCCAATGCTGAACACCTGAAATGTACCAGGTGTTCTACATTGGTGAATCAGCATGTCTAAAGTTACCTGAATGCTGATCAGTAAGCAGCAAACACCACCATTGCAAATGTCCAGTGTACGTCTCAAGGAATGTAAACGCGCATGCGCGTGCCCATCAGACCGCAAGCGCCGCAGACAACAGATGTAATAGCTTATATATGACGTATCACATCATAGTGGCTATTTTAAGTATGGGCAAGGACAATAAGAGATCAACTTATATGGCAAAAACCAGTATAGGGCATATGTATCACGATCCGATTTTTTATGTGAGAAACAGAATATAAATATACAATGGAACTCTAATGTCTCAAAATATAAGCAATAATACATATATAGAAAAAATATACATAATTTGATAATACATCAAACATAGTGTCATACTGTCATTTCATAAAACCATCAATACAAAAAAGACCATATATTGACTTATATATATACAAAAATAAATATATATAACATATAGTAAACCGGGGAAACAATAACACGATAAATGTGAAAAATAGGGCCTGTCCCATTTTTTGCAGCTAATTTCTACGGCCAAGACAAACACCAGTAAATATACGGGAAGGTGCCCGTGGCCGATAGAAATGAATGTGTCAGTATTTTATCTGCAATTACGGATCCGTAATTGCAGATAAAAGTTAAGGACATGTGCGTGGGGCCTTACAGGTTCTCTCCGTTGGGGCAGGTGGTAGAGACAGGTGGGTAGGTGGCCTAAACATATTCAGACTCCCAACCAGACCCTTAAATTAATTCAGACTCCAGAACAGACCCTTAAAGGAACAGTGTCATCACAATTTTTTTTTTATATGTTAAAGATGTTAGTGCTTTATTAAAAACGTTTATATTCATTTGTGTGTTTGTGTTTTACTTTTTCTTATTTTTACACTTTTTCTTCCCTATGGGGGCTGCCATTTTTTGTTCCATTTCTGTGTGTGTCGATTAACGACACATACAGACATGGAATACGGCAGCCACAGTCCCATAGGGACTGCGAACGGCTCCCGTCCCATTGACTTCAGTGTACGGCGTCTGTGTGGGAACTGCGCATGCGCCGCTCCCACACAGTCCAATTCGAAATTGGCGCCGTCCGGCGCCATTTTCCTGTGGACCGGAAGTCGCGGCCGGACAGTAATATTACTACTTCCGGTCGCGGCTTCCGGATTTGTGCACTTGGACCAGCGGCAGCAAACGGAGCGGACAGGCCGGAGGGAGCCGCGGCGGCAGGAGCAGGTAAGAGATTTCAATGTATGTTCGTGTTTGTGTGTGTTTACTACTGTATGTAAACCTACTACACTGTGTGTTAGCTCAAAAAATGGCGACACACAGTGTAGGAGGTTACACCGTTCAAACCCCTCGTTTATCCCGGCACTAGCCAGGATAAAGGAGGGGGGGATGCTGAGAGCTCACTAGAGCGAGGGCTTTTTACCCAATTTTGCAAAGCTGCAATTTTGGGGACAGCTCCATCTAGTGACCAAAAATGGGTAGTATTATAAATTAGAATTAATTTATAATATTTCCTGACTCGTGAAAAAAATAAAAAAAATTTGAACAATGTTTAATCACCCACACACTAAATGTTTAATTTTTAAAAAAAAAACATGTTTTTCTGGCAACACATTCCCTTTAAATTAATTCAACTCCTCAATAAGAATCCAGACGAGACCCTCCAAACTAATTCAGACTCCCAACCGGACCCCTGAATTAATTCACATCACAGACCAGACCCCCAAAATTAATTGACACCCCAATCACACCCCAGAATAGACACCTAAATTAATTCAGACCAAACCAGACCAAAAAACTGTATTTAGACCCCATACAAGATCCCCCAAAAAATAAAAAATCAGACCACAGACCAGACTCCAATGTTCTTACTGCTCTCAGGTCGGGTCATTTTGCCTCTTAACTTCCGGGCAACTCTTCACTTACAAGTGCCGCACACTTCTGATGTTGGAACCCTGTTCCCCAGAGCCGGAGTCCCAGAGCAGAGCTTATACTAGTGCTCTGCTCCATGACTCCTGCTCTGAGGAAGCCCCTGACATCACTGTCCATATATAGACGGTGATGTCAGAAGCAGAGGTGGAGTCCCATTCAGAGTGCTAGAAGCGGCGCTGCCCTGGGACTCTGGCTGGGGAAGCACCTGACATCACTGTCAGTATAGGAGCAGAGATGGAGTCCCAGGCAGAGCGCTAGTAGTGCTCTGCCCGGGTCTCCGTCTCTGGGGTTGCCCGTGACATCAATGTCCATATATGGACAGTGATGCCAGGAGCAGAGCTGGAGTCCCAGGAAGAGTGCTAGCAGCGCTCTGCCCGGGGCTCCAACTCTGGGGTTATGGACAGTAATGTCAGGGGCTTCCCCAGAGTTCCGGACCAGAGCCTATACTAGTGATCTGCTCTGCTACGGGACTCCGGCACTGGGGTTGCCGCTGACATCACATTTCGGTCCAGGAGGATCCCGTGACGTCACTATCTATAGCAGAGGAATCCCCTGCCTAAGCATCGGCAATGCTCTGGTTGGGGATTCCACTCCTAGAGGGAGCCCCAATGGAGCTATCTACATTGTGTGGCACTATCTACATATAAGGGGTGTGCGCGCGTGCGTGTGTGTGTGTGTGTGTGTGTGTGTTGTGTGTGTGGTGTGTGTGTGTGTGTGTGTGTGTGTGTGTGTGTGTGTGCGCATGTGGCACTGTGGCATTATCTACAAAGGGCACTGTGGCATTATCTACAGAGGGCACTGTGGCATTCTCTACAGAGGGCACTGTGGCATTATCTAGGGGGTGTGGCATTATCTACAGAGTGCACTGTGGCATAGTCTACGGGTGGGTATGTGGCAGTATCTATAGAGGGCACTGTGGCGCTGTCTACAGAGTGCACTGTGGCACTATCTACAGAGGACACTGTGGCAGTATCTACAGAGGGCACTGTGGCATTATCTACAGAGGGCACTGTGGTATTACCTATAGAGGGCACAGTAGCATTATCTACAGAGGGCACTGTGGCGTTATCTACACAGGGCACTGTGGGATTATTTACAGAAAAAAAGGCCTGCACAATCTTGACATTCTTGTGTTTGCCAAACGCTGCCAACTGAGCAGCCAGACTGCATTTACCGACACTTAAACTGGACAACTGCATTGTTAAAATAAGCACGTGAAGTAAACTCGCAAATTTTCGTTAAGTTTAAACTGTAGTATTGTTATAGTAATGTAGTATTGTTATAGTAAAGTAGTATTGTTATAGTAATGTAGTAGTATTATAGTAATGTAGTATTGTTGTAGTAATATAGTAGATATATAATAATGTAGCATTATTATAGTAATGTAGTATTGTTATAGTAATGTAGTATTGTTAGGGTATGTTCACACGGTTATCAAAACACGACTAAAAATACGGAGCTGTTTTCAAGGGAAAACTAATCCTGATGTTCAGCGTTTTTTTAATCAAACTAGCGTATTTCGCTGCGTTTTTTACGGCCATTTTTAGAGCTGTTTTTCTATTGAGTCAATGAAAAACGGCTACAAAAACGGCTCAAGAAGTGACATGCACTTCTTTTTACGGGGCGTATTTTTACGTGCCGTTATTTGAAAATGAGGCGTAAAAACCACCCTGTCGGAACAGAACGCCGTAATCCCATTGAAATCAATGGGCAGATGTTTGTAGGCGTTCTGCTTCCAATTTTTCAACCGTCTTCCGGGACGTTTACGGCCCGAAAAATGGCTAAAAATAGCCTGTGTGAACAAACCCTTATAGTAGTTAAAATGACGAATTGATTAACAATAATTTTGTATTGTATCAAATTTGAAAGTAAGGCGGCCCATCAACTTCATATTTTTTCTATGCGCGGCCCATTTACCCGGCCGAGTTCGAGACCCCTGCTCAAAACCATAGATACAACCCACAAAAGCAAACTATATGATTTTGCTAAAGTGCATCCCTCATGTGTATCTAATATATTTAGTTCTTCAGAATTTGCCTTGAGCGGAAAACTCCTAAAAACTGCAGGCATAGCATCTGCTGGGATCACTTTACCTCATTTTTAAATCAGTGCACTAATCTGTTTTGGAAAATTGTAAGTCAGAAATGATCGAAAATGTCAGCTGAGTTTTTATTAAAAAGAAATATTTCATCATTCCACTAGAATTGGATAGCTATAGCCTATAATAAATGTCATCTTTTACTCCATTTTACTGCTTCTTACGTTGAAAAATTTCCTTCTGTGAAACATATAGGTCTAGCATCACTGCATTTTATACCCAGCAGCAAAGGAGAGATTTTATGTACTTGTATATTTGCTTTAATAACACATATTTCCTTCCAATTAATGTGTATGTGTTCATTGCTGGCCTTAAACAATGTTTGAGTCAGTTCAGCAAAACTGCATTCAGATGAGTCATAATTTAACAACTACTGATATTTTACTTTTATTATTCTCACAATACTTTAAAGTGTAATTGTCATGTAAAGTTTAGTTCACCTGTGTTTGGATCAGTTGATATTAACATAATATTTCATTTATTTTATTACCTTGTTTTGCTTACTTTTAACCAAAATTAGATTCTGAATCGCCACCACTATCATACTCAATGGATCCAGCAGATGCCCATTACTATGTAAAATCTATATTCAGCTCTGTACACGCTGAATACGTCTACTATCTCTGGAATACTGCCCCTTTGCAGCAAGCGCGCTCAATACATTTTGATTAAATGAGATAAGATCTGCACTCCCAATTAAGCAGTGCTGCATTACAGGATGTGAGGAAAGTCAGCGTGGTAAGCTCAGGGCTGGCAGAGGTCATAGGAGAGCTGTCTCACCCCTCTATCTTCATTGCACTGCATTTTTGGAAGTTTTGAATGCATAGCTGCCAACATTCCCGAATTTGCCGGGACTATCCCAAATTTACAGAGACAGTCCCGGCAAAGTACTGTCCCGGGACTTGTCCTGGCAACTGCCACATTCAATTGTATCTGCGTCCTCAGGACGCAGATACACTTGAATACTATGGCAGAGCAGGAAAGTATCCGCTTCCGGCTGTGCCATTCACTCCTCCTGGAGCAGAATCCCCAGCCAGAGCATTGGCAACGCTCTGGCTGGAGATTCCGGCACTCCAGGAGGAGCCCCTGACTTCACTGTCCATATATGGAGAGTGAAATCATCATGGGTTCCAACTATGAGTGGAATCCCTGGCCAGAGCGTTGCCGACAGTCTGGCCGGGAATTCTGCTCATAGAGGGAATCACTGTCCATCCATATATGGACAGTGACGTCAGGGGCTCCCCCTGGAGCGAGGGTATCCCCGGCCAAATCGTTTGTGACTCTCTGGTGGGGGATTCTGCTCCTAGAGGGAGCACCTGATGTCACTGTCCATATATAGACAGTCGAGTCAGGGGCTCCTGGAGCACCGAATCCCCAGCCTTAGCATTGCCGATGCTCTGGCCGGGGATTCCGCTATTGGAGGTGCCCTAGGTGTCACTGTCCATATATGAGAGAGGAAACACTCTAGCTGGGGATTGCCCGCCTAGAGGGTGCCCCAATGGCTCTATCTGTAGGGGAGGGGAGTGTGGCATCATCTACAGGGGATGGGGGGTGTTACACCATCTACTGAGCGAACTGTGGCACTATCTAAAAAGGAGATGTGTGGCACTATCTACAGGAAGCAGTGTGTGGTAATATATACAGGGAGCAGTGTGAAGCACCATCTACAAATGGCACTGGCTATACACGTTGTGCCTCATGACGTACACACTATCCCTCCATGTTTCACACACTTGCACCCCATTATCCATTTATTTCTATTGAGGCACTTCACTCATTACTGCCCCCTATATTTCACTTATAGTATTACACTTGCACACACACTATTCATTTATTATTTCTTACTACACATCCCATGCACCACACACACCACACCCATCAAGACTAGTGGGAGTGGCTATTATTATTTAAAGCACCTGCTCACTCTCCTTCATCAGCGTTTCTGACCTGGCTGTGTCCATTTGTAAGTATGGCCTTTTTCGTGTTTTTGTATATGTCCCCTTGTTTTTATCGGTTTTGTCTGTGCATCAGGAACATTCAGTTCCAGTTAAGGAGTTAGGGACTCGCAAGTCTGGGGATCCTTGTCGTGGATTGCGAGCTTGCGTCCTTTTGGCCAAAATGATCACTAATACCCCAGGTATTTTTCATTAATACGTATATTCGCTTCTCTTGGACACAGCCGGGTCTTTGATGCTGGGAGAGCATGGTGTGTTGTTGTTTGGCATAGCAAGCAGGGTAGACCGCTCTATGAACTATCAAGGCATCACAAATAGGCTTCTACCTGGCTATACACGTTGTGCCTCATGACGTACACACTATCCCTCCATGTTTCACACACTTGCACCCCATTATCCATTTATTTCTATTGAGGCACTTCACTCATTACTGCCCCCTATATTTCACTTATAGTATTACACTTGCACACACACTATTCGTTTATTATTTCTTACTACACATCCCATGCACCACACACACAACTCCCCTCAAGACTAGTGGGAGTGGCTATTATTATTTAAAGCACCTGTTCACTCTCCTTCATCAGCGTTTCTGACCTGGCTGTGTCCATTTGTAAGTATGGCCTTTTTCGGTGTTTTTGTATATGTCCCCTTGTTTTTATCGGTTTTAAATGGCACTGAGTGTGGCACTATCTACGTTGGCTTTTACGCTACCAGTAGTGGGCAGCACATATTACCTCACTCTAGTAATAAAATGAGACATCACCTGCCTGTATACAACCGGATAACCAGAGGGAGATGCTGGCCATCATAGTAGTTGTCAGCCAAACTAGTGCAGAAATTTTTGTTAGTTTATTTGTATGCAGAAATTCTGCAAAGAAAATCACGCCCTGCTAGCCACATCCACCAGCTAAGCCATACCCCAATAAGACACACCCACTAACAATGCCACACTCTAAGTGTCAGTGGAAAAAATTACAAATGTTGGCAACTATGTGAATGTGAACTATGTTACTATGACGGAGAAAAGGTACAAAGAAACAGGCAGAATTTTTTTGGGGCATTTCAGAAACAAAGCACAATCTTGGGGGTTTGGTTTCTTTTGCTCCTCAAAAAAACTGTTACACTTTAAAGTCTTTTGACACCTTTTACATGGAAAAAAGTTATTTTTAGATGTTAGTGGCTACCTGGAGTTTAAAAAGTTGCACTGAATTTCACAGTGCAATCATGCCTTTATTCATTTTTAGACCCACAGATATGCAGCTTTCAATTTTCTACTAGTTTCAGGCTTTTCCATGTGAACGGTGAGGTCTGTGAGTCCAGGATGCTGCTTTCCTCACTAGCACTCATGTATCAGCACAACTCCATCCCTGTACCGCTTTCCCCTTCTACAGCTCATAAGGGATATTTTTTCACTTGTGCTGACTGCTGAGGAGTGTATGATCCCCCACCTTCGTCCCCTGCATAATTTGGGTGCTACACAGCTTATGTGATCCTTCCCCTTGCAGACTGACATGTATGCTCTCCTACCCTGATCTTTACTCTGATACCGACAGCCTGTGTGATTCTCCCTCCCTTCCCCTGTGCGCTCCTTCCTATCTTTACTCTGATACTGACGGCATGTATGTTGTGCCCTCCCTGAAGATTTCTTCCCTCTCCACACTCTGATCTGTCATGGACATTCTACTCCCCCCCCTGCTGCTATTTCAAAGGAATTATTAAAACGAACGTATATGTAGTCCGTGTGACGGACATTTTTTTTAACGGCCGTCACTCGGCTGCATGAATTTCTATGGAGCTGTTCACACGGCCGTTGTTTTAATGGACCGTGTGAAGGGCCCATGAAAAAATAGGACATGTCCTATTTTTGGCAGTTTTCACAGATCCCTCAATAGACTCAAGTTTATGAGGGATCCATGAAACTGACGTTTTTCACGTCCGAGTTTACACTCGTTCATCTGAATAAGCCCATCACACTAAGGCCTCATTTACACAAACCTGATATACGTCCGTGCGACTCGCGTGCTTTTCACGCGGGTCGCACGGACCTATACAAGTCTATGGGGGCATGCAGACAGTCCGTGAGTTTTGCTCAGCGTGAGTGCGCTGAAAAAAACTCACGACATGTTCTAAAATTCTGTGTTTTTCGCGCATCACGCACCCATTGAAGTCAATGGGTGCGTGAAAACCACGAAGGTCGCACGGAAGCACTTCCGTGCGAACTGCGTGATTCGCGCAAGAGCTGTCAAACTGAATGTAAACAGAAAAGCACCACGTGCTTTTCTGTTTACAAACATCCAAACGGAGTGTCTTAGAGATGAGCGAACCGAACTTCACCGGGTTCGGCCGAACTCGTTTTGACCGAACCCGGCAGGAGACAGTCACTGTCCAGGGTGCTGAAAGAGTTAAAACTGGTTCAGCACCCTGGACAGTGACTTCCGATCCCAATATACGTGAACGTGTAAAAAAACAAAAAAGTTCTGACTTACCGATAACACCCGGCTTCTTCCTCCAGTCTGACCTCCCGGGATGACAATTCGGTCCAAGTGACAGCTGCAGCCAATCACAAGCCAAGCACAGGCTGCAGCGGTCACATGGACTGCCGCGTCATCCAGGGAGGTGGGGCAAGATGTCAAGAGAGGCGCGTCACCAAGGACGCGTCACCAAGGACGCGTCACCAAGGCAACGGCCGGGAAGTTCTCGGTAAGTACGAACTTCTTTTTTTTTAAACAGGTTACTCGATATGGTGATCGGAATTCACTGTCGAGGGTGCTGAAAGAGTTACTGCCGATCAGTTAACTCTTTCAGCACCCTGGACAGTGACTGACGTCGACTAGCCTCATCTCTATGATGGCGGCTGCGCGAAAATCACGCAGCCGCGCATCATACACTGATGACACACGGAGCTGTCAAGTGCCTTTTGCGCACGCAAAACGCTGCGTTTTTTTGCATGCGCAAAACGCACACGCGCGTGTAAATGAGGCCTAATAGTAACAATGGGGAGAGCAAATGATGTCAGCCCAATAGGAGCAGTGTGCTCTTAGATCCATGTCAGAATCAGCAGGACAACCAGCTATGTAAAAGAGTTACACAGATTCTATAGCAACAAAGTGGTAGGAAATATTTTATAAAGAATATTGGGAAAGTTGCTTAATTTTGCAATCTGCAGTCCTGGCTTTAAAACCTTTGATGGCATTATACTACATATATATACACTACCGTTCAAAAGTTTGGGGTCACCAAGACAATTTTGTGTTTTCCATGAAAACTCACACTTATATTTATCAAATGAGTTGCAAAATGACTAGAAAATATAGTCAAGACATTGACAAGGTTAGAAATAATGATTTTTATTTGAAATAATAATTTTCTCCTTCAAACTTTGCTTTCGTCAAAGAATGCTCCATTTGCAGCAATTACAGCATTGCAGACCTTTGGCATTCTAGCTGTTAATTTGCTGAGGTAATCGGGAGAAATTTCACCCCATGCTTCCAGAAGGCCCTCCCACAAGTTGGATTGGCTTGATGGGCACTTCTTGCGTACCATACGGTCAAGCTGCTCCCACAACAGCTCTATGGGGTTAAGATCTGGTGACTGCGCTGGCCACTCCATTACAGATAGAATACCAGCTGCCTGCTTCTTCCCTAAATAGTTCTTGCATAATTTGGAGGTGTGCTTTGGGTCATTGTCCTGTTGTAGGATGAAATTGGCTCCAATCAAGCGCTGTCCACAGAGTATGGCATGGCGTTGCAAAATGGAGTGATAGCCTTCCTTATTCAAAATCCCTTTTACCTTGTACAAATCTCCCACTTTACCAGCACCAAAGCAACCCCAGACCATCACATTACCTCCACCATACTTGACAGATGGCGTCAGGCACTCTTCCAGCATCTTTTCAGTTGTTCTGCATCTGACAAATGTTCTTCTGTGTGATCCAAACACCTCAAACTTCGATTTGTCTGTCCATTTCACTTTTTTCCAATCTTCCTCTGTCCAATGTCTGTGTGCTTTTGCTCATATTAATCTTTTCCTTTTATTAGCCAGTCTCAGATATGGCTTTTTCTTTGCCACTGTGCCCTGAAGGCCAGCATCCCGGAGTCGCCTCTTCACTGTAGACGTTGACACTGGCGTTTTGCGGGTACTATTTAATGAAGCTGCCAGTTGAGGACCTATGAGGCGTCTATTTCTCAAACTAGAGACTCTAATGTACTTGTCTTGTTGCTCAGTTGTGCAGCGGGGCCTCCCACTTCTCTTTCTACTCTGGTTAGAGCCTGTTTGTGCTGTCCTCTGAAGGGAGTAGTGCACACCGTTGTAGGAAATCTTCAGTTTCTTGGCAATTTCTTGCATGGAATAGCCTTCATTTCTAAGAACAAGAATAGACTGTCGAGTTTCCCATGAAAGCTCTCTTTTTCTAGCCATTTTGAGAGTTTAATCGAACCCACAAATGTAATGCTCCAGATTCTCAACTAGCTCAAATGAAGGTCAGTTTTATAGCTCCTCTAAACAGCAAAACTGTTTACAGCGGTGCTAACATAATTGCACAAGGGTTTTCAAGTGTTTTCTAATCATCCATTAGCCTTCTAACACAGTTAGCAAACACAATGTACCATTAGAACACTGGAGTGAAGGTTGCTGGAAATGGGCCTCTATACACCTATGTAGATATTGCATTAAAAAACAGACGTTTGCAGCTAGAATAGTCATTTAGCACATTAACAATGTATAGAGTGTATTTCTGATTAATTTAATGTTATCTTCATTGAAAAAAACTGTGCTTTTCTTTACAAAAATAAGGAAATTTCTAAGTGACCCTAAACTTTTGAACGGTAGTATATATATATACACCACGCGAGCATGCTTCCGTGGTGTACAGCAGAATACCTGCTGTTGAATTAATATCGCTGGCATCCCGGCCAGAGTGACCAAGCACAGACCCCTGATGATAAGTACAAGAAACGCGTAGGGTCGGGTTAATGAGGAATTGTAGCATTGGGGACAGTGTGAATTGTTGTATTCTTTAGCACTGGGAGTTCCAGGTGCGGTTATCGCGGGCTCTAGTGTGTTTCAAGGTTTATACTACTGTTATGCCCATGGTTATATGCTGATTCCGGTTTGATATCTGTCATAAACATACTGAGTCATAGAGGGTTCGCAATGGTATCAGGACTCAGTAGTTACTGTTTAATACGTTTTTAATACACACGGTGGGGCTTTATCACAGTGGTGATTGTACCCCTGTTTTTAGAGAGTTATATAAATAAAGTTATATTTTACTCATATATCACTTCAGTGAATCCAACATGCAGGGCCCAGAGTCGTTTGGCCAGAGTCACTGTTAGACAAATACAAAAATAAATAACTTTTAAAAATAACTTTTATTGGTACCATTTCGAGGTACATATGACTTTTTGATGACTTTTTATTCTATTTTTTGGGGGGGCAAGTTGACTGTACAGGATAATTAATGGTATGAAAATAGAAAATATTATTCTTTATTAATACACATGGATAAACAATGTAAAAATACAGAGGATCTAAAACAGGATTTGACTGTATGTGAGCCACTATAAAAACACGTCGGCACACATCCAGTCCACGATCAGGGCTGTCCCATTTGGTCAATTTCTCAGGATGAGGCGAATCTGTTCATCTGAGACCAAATTTGAATGCCAATCAAGGGATCTAGATGATAGATTTTTGGAGAGAGGATATAGTTGGAGATGTATTAAACGAGGTTATAGATGTGCAAAAGCTACTGAACGTAAATCTTTACTACATCCATCAAAGAAAAAACACATCGGCACACGCACAGTCCACGATTAGGACTGTCCCAGTTGGTTAATTTCTCAGGATGAGGCGAATCTGTTCATCTGAGACCAAATTATCGCTGTGTCCATAATGGCCTGAACTTTAAAAATATAATGTAATTTATCCCACATGGTGACCGCCATAAAAAATAAAAAAAAAAATACGAAACCAGAATCGCTATTTTTAGTCACTTCAGCTCCCAAAAAATGTAATAAATAAGGATCAAAAAGTCACATGTACCCAAAAATGGTACCAATAAAAACTGCCCTCAAACAGCTTTCTTGATGGAAAAGCAAAAAAGTTGTGGCTCTTAGAATATAGCGACACAAAAACTAACACTTTTTTTTTAAAAACGTGAAACACCATAAAACATAAAAAAACCTATATACATATGGCATCACCGTAATTGCATCGACCCACAAAATAAATTAAATATGACATTTTTAATGCAAGGTGAACGCCGTAAAAAAAAGAATAATAAACGGCCTAATTACACTAAATTCAGCAAAAAACCTATGGGATCAAAATGCTCAGTATACCCCTAGATAAATTCTTTTTAGGCCTGAAATTTCCCAAATGGGGTCACTTTTGCGGGGTGTCCACAGTTTTAGTCCCTCAGGGGCTTTGCAACTACGACATGACACCCGAAAACCAATCCAGCAAACTTGAGCTCCAAAAGCCAAATAGCGCTCCTTCCCTTCTGAGCCCTGCCGTGTGTCCAAACAGCCATTTATTACCACATATGGGGTGTTGCCGTAATTAGGAGAAATTGCTTTACAAATCTTAGGGTGCTTTTTCTTCTTTATTCCTTGTAAAAATGTATAATTTCTAGGTTTTATTGGAAAAAATATAGATTTTCATTTTTACGGACTAATTCCACTAAATTCAGCAAAAAAACCTGTGGGGTTAAAATGCTCACTATACCCCTTGATAAATGCCTTGGGGGGCGTAATTTGCCAAATGTGGTGTTTCCACTGTTTTGGCCCCACAAGACCTCTTCAAACCTGACATGTTGCCTAAAATATATTCTAATAAAAGGGAGGCCCCAAAATCCACTAGGTGCTCCTTTCTTCTGAGGCCTGTGCTTCAATCCATAAGCCCACTAGGGCCACATGTGGGATATTTCTAAAAACTGCAGAATTTGGGCAATAAATATTAAGTTATGTTTCTCTGGTAAAATCTTCTGTGTTACAGAAAAAAAATGGATTTTCTGACAAAAAAAATAAATTTGTACATTTCCACTCTACATTGCTTTAATTCCTGTGAAATGCCTTAAGGGTTAAGAAACTTTCTAAATGCTGTTTTGCAAACTTTGAGGGCTGAAGTTTTTAAAATTGGGTCACTTGTGGGGTTTTCTAATATATAAGGCCCTCAAATCCACTTCAGAATTGAACTGGTACCTATAAAAATAGGTTTTGGAAATTTTCTTGAAAATGTGAGAAATTGCTGCTAAAGTTCTAAGCCATGTAACGTCCTAGAAAAAAAAGGATGTTCAAAAAACGATGTCAACATAAAGTAGACATATGGGAAATGTTAATTAGTAACTCTTTTGTGTGGTGTTGCTATCTGTTTTGCAAGCAGATACATTTACATTTCGAAAAATGCTAATTTTTGCACATTTTCTCTAAAGTTGGTGTTTTTCACAAACAAATATTGAATTTATTGATCACATTTTTCCACTAACATAAAGTGCAATATGTCACGAGAAAACAATCTCAGAATCGCTTGGATAGGTAAAAGTATTCCCAAGTTATTACCACATAAAGTGACACATGTCAAATTTGAAAAAATCGGCTGCGTCCAGAAGGCCAAAAAAGGCTTAGTCCTGAAGGGGTTAAAGTTGTGTTTGAACACATCATCATTACCCTTTGATAAAGCTACACGCGAAACGCGCGTCGGGCGCTTCTTTGAGTCACTTGACTACATTCCTCTCTATGGGTAAGGCACTTTGTTTTGATACTCTGATGGGACTTTGTCCACTTGCACTTTTAGTTGGGGAACTGCACTATTGGCAGACCACTTCAGATTTCTCCATCCAGATGTAACTTTGTATTTCACAGATCAGTGCACACCTTCTTCTTCTTCTGTGGATATGCTATTTACAACTCAGAATTGTATATATTTCATACTAGCATGAATAATAGTTTTCATTTATGAAAATGCTATCCATTTGTCCCAAATAGGGTATTGTTCTATATAGATCTATTGTAGCCAAATGGAGAACACCAGAAGGGGGATCCCTAGAGTAATTGTTATAAACATATATTCCATATATTTCACTTAGTGTGCAATGTCTATAGGGACCTGGGCACAACAACCCAAAGTAAACATGGTGGTAACGGTGAGACCCACTGATTTATAGCAAAATCTAAAGATTGGAGTCTGACACACCAGAATTGAGTTAAAACAACGTAAATTTATTAGATCAATTTAAAATAACAAAACATATAAAAAGCAGAGATGATTTCCACAGTGTGGAAAGACAACCAGATTGTACAGAGAATGTAAATATATATTTAAAAATATATGAATGACGCTGTGTAACCACAAGAAAATAAAGCTACAGCACATTGCATTTGTATAGCATGATTGTGTCACAATATAAAACGGTAAGAGAACCTACTCAGCACTTCATATATGGGCTATGTTGTAAATAAATTCCAATGATCAGATATAAGTGAAAATATGTTAGTTCAGTGACTAGTATAAATATATGATATATGATATAATATATGCACCATGTGTGAACTCTACATAATGCACACTGGAGATTGCCTGTGCAGATAACAAAATACATATATAGTGTTAAGTATCTGCCAGGCACAGCTTCTGTATCCACGCCCATAGGTAATCAGTCTGCACCTGCTTCTAAGTCTGTGAGACTGACTCCATCTTCCACCACTCAGGATGGCAGGCTTAGGAGTGGGAGAGCCTATCACAGCCTGGCAAGACGGAGCTAGCTCCCGCCCTCTGTCTATTTATACCTGCCTTTCCTGTTCCTCCTTGCTTGTGATTCTTCTCGTTTTGTTTCCTGGCCCTGCTGCAGCTTCTTGCTCCATTTGACCCTGCTTCATATTGACCCTGGCTTACTGACTACTCTCCTGATCTGCGTTTGGTACCTCGTACACTCCTGGTTTGACTCAGCTCGTTCACCACTCTTGTTGCTCACGGTATTGCCGTGGGCAACTGCCCCTTTTCCCTTGCTTCTGTGTACCCTTGTCTGTTTGTCTGTCGTGCACTTATTGAGCGTAGGGACCGTCGCCCAGTTGTAACCCGTCGCCTAGGGCGGGTCATTGCTAGTAGGCAGGGACTGAGTGGCGGGTAGATTAGGGCTCACTTGTCTGTTTCCTTACCCCCATCATTACATAATCACAAGCCCATATACCTACTCTACCCTGGTCCCTCACACTACTATGGACCCCCTTGAGACCCTGGTTCAGCAAATGCAGGGTCTCTCCCTACAGGTCCAGGCCCTGGCTCAGAGGGTCAACCAGCCTGATGCTACCATGGTAGTGCCCCTCACCTCACCTCTTGAACCCCACCTCAAGTTGCCTGACCGGTTCTCAGGGGACCAGAAGACTTTTCTCTCCTTTCGGGAGAGTTGTAGGCTCTATTTTCGTTTAAAGCCCCACTCCTCAGGTTCTGAGAGCCAGCAGGTGGGTATAATCATGTCCCGGCTCCAGGAAGGGCCCCAAGAATGGGCCTTCTCCTTGGCTCCTGACGCCCCTGAACTTTCCTCCGTTGATCTTTTCTTTTCTGCTCTCGGACGCATTTATGACGAGACTGACAGGACTGCCTTTGCCGAGAGTCAGCTGGTGACCTTACGTCAGGGTAAAAGACCTGTTGAGGAGTATTGCTCTGACTTTAGGAAGTGGTGCGTAGCTTCTCGGTGGAATGACCCTGCCTTAAGGTGCCAGTTTAGGTTGGGTCTGTCGAACGCCCTGAAAGACCTGCTAGTTAGCTATCCCTCTTCTGACTCCCTAGACCAGGTTATGGCTTTAGCGGTACGACTTGACCGACGTCTCAGGGAACGACAACGTGACCGTTTTTGTGTTTTCTCCTCTGACTCCCCCATGATGCCTCCCGAGGTTCCGTTGCTTTGTTCTTCCACGGAAGACTCGGAGGTACCTATGCGAGTTTGTTCAGGACTTCGCTGATGTTTTCTCTAAGGAGGCCTCCGAAGTGTTACCTCCTCATAGGGAATACGATTGCGCTATCGATTTGGTACCAGGAGCTAAGCTCCCTAAGGATAGGATATTTAATCTCTCTTGTCCCGAACGTGAAGCCATGAGAGAGTATATCCAGGAATGCCTGGCCAAGGGTTACATTCGCCCCTCTACTTCTCCGGTAGGTGCTGGCTTCTTCTTCGTAGGGAAGAAGGATGGTGGTCTTAGGCCATGCATTGACTACCGTAACTTGAATAAGGTCACTGTAAGGAACCAGTATCCCCTTCCTTTGATTCCTGATCTCTTTAATCAGGTTCAGGGGGCCCAATGGTTCTCCAAGTTTGATCTACGGGGGCGTATAACCTTATCCGCATCAAAGAGGGGGATGAGTGGAAGACTGCGTTTAACACGCCCGAAGGTCATTTCGAATACCTCGTCGTGCCCTTTGGGTTGTGTAATGCTCCCGCGATCTTCCAGAATTTCATAAATGAGATTTTAAGAGATTACCTGGGGGTATTTCTTGTAGTGTACCTTGATGACATACTTGTGCATTCCAAGGACTGGTCCTCCCACATTGAGCATGTCAAGAAGATGCTCCAGGTCCTTCGGGAAAACAAACTGTTTGCGAAGACCGAAAAATGAGTGTTTGGGGTGCAGGAGATACCATTTTTGGGTCAAATCCTCACTCCTCATGAATTCCGCATGGACCCCGCCAAGGTCCAGGCTGTGGCGGAATGGGTCCAACCTGACTCCCTGAAGGTGTTACAGTGCTTCTTGGGGTTCGCTAATTATTACAGGAGATTTATTGCTAACTTCTCGGTCATCGCTAAGCCTCTTACGGACCTCACTCGCAAGGGTGCTGATCTCCTCTACTGGCCTCCTGAGGCTGTCCAGGCTTTTTAGGTCCTTAAGAAGTGCTTTATCTCGGCCCCGATGTTGGTTCAGACCAACCAAATGGAGCCATTTATCGTGGAGGTTGACGCGTCCGAGGTGGGAGTGGGGGTTGTCTTGTCCCAGGTTGCCAGGTCCCTCACCCATCTCCGTCCCTGTGCCTACTTCTCCAGGAAGTTTTCGCCCACTGAGAGTAACTATGATATTGGCAACCGCGAACTCTTAGCCATTAAATTGGCATTTGAAGAGTGGCGCCACTTCCTGGAGGGGGCTAGGCACCAGGTAACGGTCCTTACCGACCACAAGAATCTGGTTTTCCTAGAATCTGCCCAGAGGCTAAACCCGAGACAAGCTCGATGGGCGTTATCTTTTACCACATTCAATTTTTTGGTTACCTATAGGGCTGGGTCTAAAAATATTAAGGCTGATGCACTGTCACGTAGCTTCATGGCCAGCCCTCCTTCGGAGGAAGATCCTGCTTGTATTTTGCCTCCAGGTATAATCATTTCCTCTATTGATTCTGATTTAGTCTCTGAAATTGCTGCTGATCAAGGTTCAGCTCCCGGGAACCTTCCTGAGAACAAGCTGTTTGTTCCCCTGCAATTCCGGCTAAGGGTACTTAGGGAAAATCATGACTCCGCACTATCTGGTCATCCAGGCATCCTGGGTACCAAGCACCTCATTGCCAGAAACTATTGGTGGGCTGGGTTGCCTAAAGACGTTAAGGCCTACGTTGCCGCTTGTGAGGTTTGTGCTAGGTCCAAGACTCCCAGGTCCCGACCAGCGGGCTTACTACGTTCTTTGCCCATTCCCCAGAGACCTTGGACCCATATCTCCATGGATTTTATCACCGATTTGCCTCCATCTCAAGGCAAGTCGGTGGTGTGGGTTGTAGTAGACCGCTTCAGTAAGATGTGCCACTTTGTGCCCCTCAAAAAACGACCCAATGCTAAGACGTTAGCTACCTTGTTTGTCAAACACATCCTGCGTCTCCATGGGGTCCATGTCAATATTGTTTCTGACAGAGGGGTACAATTTGTTTCTTTGTTTTGGAGAGCCTTCTGTAAAAAGTTGGAGATTCAACTGTCCTTCTCCTCTGCCTTCCATCCTGAAACTAATGGCCAAACCGAGAGGACTAATCAGTCTCTAGAACAATATTTAAGGTGTTTTATCTCTGACTGTCAATATGATTGGGTCTCATTAATTCCGCTCGCCGAATTTTCCCTTAATAACCGGGTCAGTAACTCGTCAGGGGTCTCCCCCTTTTTCTGTAATTTTGGGTTTATTCCACGGTTCTCCTCCGTTTCACCTGGTAGTTCCAACAATCCCGAGGTAGAGGTCGTTCATCGGGAACTGTGCACAGTCTGGGCCCAGGTTCAGAAGAACCTAGAGGCGTCCCAGAGCATACAAAAAACTCAGGCAGATAGAAGACGTTCTGCTAACCCCTTGTTTATGGTCGGGGATCTGGTGTGGCTATCGTCAAAGAACTTGCGCCTTAAAGTCCCGTCCAAGAAGTTTGCTCCCCGGTTTAAAGGGCCGTACAAGGTCATTGAAGTCCTCAATCCTGTCTCCTTCCGACTGGAGTTGCCCCCATCTTTTCTAGTACACGACGTGTTTCATGCCTCCCTCCTTAAACGCTGCCCCCCATCCTTGGCTCCCTCGAGGAAACCTCCTGTCCCCGTTCTCACCCCTGAGGGGGTAGAATTCGAGGTGGCCAAGATTGTGGACAGCAAGATGGTCCAAGGCTCCCTCCAGTACCTGGTCCATTGGAGAGGATACGGGCCTGAGGAGAGGACTTGGGTACCCGCCCGGGATGTTCACGCTGGGGTATTGGTCAGGAGGTTCCACCTTCGTTTCCCCAATAAACCAGGTCCATCTAGAAAGGGTCCAGTGGCCCCTCATAAAAGGGGGGTACTGTTAAGGATCTGCCAGGCACAGCTTCTGTATCCACGCCCATAGGTAATCAGTCTGCACCTGCTTCTATGTCTGTGAGACTGACTCCATCTTCCACCACTCAGGATGGCAGGCTTAGGTGTGGGAGAGCCTATCACAGCCTGGCCAGACGGAGCTAGCTCCTGCCCTCTGTCTATTTATACCTGCCTTTCCTGTTCCTCCTTGCTTGTGATTCTTCTCGTTTTGTTTCCTGGCCCTGCTGCAGCTTCTTGCTCCATTTGACCCTGCTTCATATTGACCCTGGCTTACTGACTACTCTCCTGCACTGCGTTTGGTACCTCGTACACTCCTGGTTTGGGTTTGACTCCGCTCGTTCACCACTGTTGTTGCTCACGGTGTTGCCGTGGGCAACTTCCCCTTTTCCCTTGCTTCTGTGTACCCTTGTCTGTTTGTCTGTCGTGCACTTAATGAGCGTAGGGACCGTTGCCCAGTTGTACCCCGTCGCCTAGGGCGGGTCGTTGCAAGTAGGCATGGACTGAGTGGCGGGTAGATTAGGGCTCACTTGTCTGTTTCCTTACCCCCATCATTACATATAGATTTGGCAAAGAGGGGTATATACCATATATGAGAGGTCTATACAAATACTGACAAGGAGCTCTTACCCATCACGGAGGACACCGTCTCTGGACGTCTCACCGTCTTTGCAACTACGACATGACACCCGAAAACCAATCCAGAAAACTTGAGCTCCAAAAGCCAAATAGCGCTCCTTCCCTTCTGAGCCCTGCCGTGTGTCCAAACAGCCATTTATTACCACATATGGGGTATTGCCGTAATCAGGAGAAATTGCTTTACAAATCTTAGGGTGCTTTTTCTTCTTTATTCCTTGTAAAAATGTATAATTTCTACGTTTTATTGGAAGAAATATAGATTTTCATTTTTACGGACTAATTCCACTAAATTCAGCAAAAAACCTGTGGGGTTAAAATGCTCACTATACCCCTTAATAAATGCCTTGGGGGCATAATTTGCCAAATGGGGTGTTTCCACTGTTTTGGCCCCACAAGACCTCTTCAAACCTGACATGGTGCCTAAAATATATTCTAATAAAAGGGAGGCCCCAAAATCCACTAGGTGCTCCTTTCTTCTGAGGCCTGTGCTTCAGTCCATAAGCCCACTAGGGCCACATGTGGGATATTTCTAAAAACTGCAGAATTTGGGCAATAAATATTAAGTTATGTTTCTCTGGTAAAATCTTCTGTGTTACAGAAAAAAAATGGATTAAAATGGATTTTCTGACAAAAAAAATAAATTTGTACATTTACCCTCTACATTGCTTTAATTCCTGTGAAATGCCTGAAGGGTTAAGAAACTTTCTAAATGCTGTTTTGAAGACTTTGAGGGCTGCAGTTTTTAAAATTTGGTCACTTGTGGGGTTTTCTAATATATAACGCCTTTAAATCCACTTCAGAAGTGAACTGGTACCTATAAAAATAGGTTTTGGAAATTTTCTTGAAAATGTGAGAAATTACTGCTAACGTTCTAAGCCATGTAACGTCCTAGAAAAAAAAGGATGTTCAAAAAACGATGCCAACATAAAGTAGACATATGGGAAAAGTTAATTAGTAACTATTTTGCTATCTGTTTTACAAGCAGATACATTTAAATTTAGAAAAATGCTAATTTTTGCACATTTTCTCTAAAGTTGGTGTTTTTCACAAACAAATATTGAATTTATTGATCAAATTTTTCCACTAACATAAAGTGCAATATGTCACGAGAAAACAATCTCAGAATCGCTCGGCTAGGTAAAAGTATTTCCAAGTTATTACCACATAAAGTGACACATGTCAAATTTGAAAAAATCGGCTGCGTCCAGAAGGCCAAAAAAAGGCTCAGTCCTGAAGGGGTTAAAGTTTGGTTTGAACACATCATCATTACCCCTTGATAAAGCTACACGCGAAACACGCGTCGGGCGCTTCTTTGAGTCACTTGACTACATTCCTGTCTATGGGTAAGGCACTTTGTTTTGATACTCTGATGAGACTTTGTCCACTTGCACTTTTAGTTGGGGAACTGCTATTTACAACTCAGCATTGTATACATTTCATACTAGCATGAATAATAGTTTTCATTTATGAAAATGCTATCCATTTGTCCCAAATAGGGTATTGTTCTATATAGATCTATTGTACAGTACAATTGAATATTTTATTTTTAATATTGTGTGATCTTGTATCAGTAATGTCATCATTTGGTGACCTATACATTTTATAGTGGCTCACATACAGTCAAATCCTGTTTTGGATCCCCTGTATTTTTACGTTGTTTGTCCATGTGTACAAATAAAGAATTAAGTTTTCTATTTTCATACCATAAATAGTACATGACTCCTTGTTTTCTTTTGTGTATATGTGATATTTTGGAGTTTCTATTTTTTGACCTTTGGAGGTGTTATGTTGCATACAAGAAACACCTAGCCACTTTTACCTATTTGCCTTGTAAGTCTAATACTTATTACCACATAATTAATGTATCATTTTTATAGTATGGGTCAATACAGATGCAGGATGCAGCGATAGCAACTATGTGTACTTTCTTCAAAGGGAAACATTTTGTTGTTTTATATATATATATATATATATATATATATATATATATATATATATATATATATATATATATATATATATATATATATACAGAGAAGGATATAAGTATTTGATCCCTTGCTGATTTTGTAAGTTTGCCCACTGTCAAAGACATGAACAGTCTAGAATTTTTAGGCTAAGTTAATTTTACCAGTGAGAGATAGATTATATATATAAAAAAAAATTAAAAAAAAATTAAAATCACATTGTCAAAATTATATATATTTATTTGCAATGTGCACAGAGAAATAAGTATTTGATCCCTTTGGCAAACAAGATTTAATACTTGGTGGCAAAACCCTTGTTGGCAAGCACGGCAGTCAGACGTTTTTTGTAGTTGATGACGAGGTTTGCACACATGTTAGATGGAATTTTGGCCCACTCCTCTTTGCAGATCATCTGTAAATCATTAAGATTTCGAGGCTGTCGCTTGGCAACTCGGATCTTCAGCTCCCTCCATAAGTTTTTGATGGGATTAAGGTCTGGAGACTGGCAGGCCACTCCATGACCTTAATGTGCTTCTTTTTGAGCCACTCCTTTGTTGCCTTGGCTGTATGTTTCGGGTCATTGTCATGCTGGAAGACCCAGCCACGAGCCATTTTTAATGTCCTGGTGGAGGGAAGGAGGTTGTCACTCAGGATTTGACGGTAGATGGCTCCATCCATTCTCCCATTGATGCGGTGAAGTAGTCCTGTGCCCTTAGCAGAGAAACACCCCCAAAACATAATGTTTCCACCTCCATGCTTGACAGTGGGGACGGTGTTCTTTGGGTCATAGGCAGCATTTCTCTTCCTCCAAACACGGCGAGTTGAGTTAATGCCAAAGAGCTCAATTTTAGTCTCATCTGACCACAGCACCTTCTCCCAATCACTCTCAGAATCATCCAGATGTTCATTTGCAAACTTCAGACGGGCCTGTACAAGTGCCTTCTTGAGCAGGGGGACCTTGCGGGCACTGCAGGATTTTAATCCATTACGGCGTAATGTGTTACCAATGGTTTTCTTGGTGACTGTGGTCCCAGCTGCCTTGAGATCATTAACAAGTTTCCCCCGTGTAGTTTTCGCCTGAGCTCTCACCATCCTGAGGATCAAGGATACCCCACGAGGTGAGATTTTGCATGGAGCCCCAGATCGATGTCGATTGACAGTCATTTTGTATGTCTTCCATTTTCTTACTATTGCACCAACAATTGTCTCCTTCTCACCCAGCGTCTTACTTATGGTTTGGTAGCCCATTCCAACCTTGTGCAGGTCTATGATCTTGTCCCTGACATCCTTAGAATGCTCTTTGGTCCTGCCCATGTTGTAGAGGTTAGAGTCAGACTGATTAATTGAGTCTGTGGACAGGAGTCTTTTATACAGGTGACCATTTAAGACAGCTGTCTTTAATGCAGGCACCAAGTTGATTTGGAGCGTGTAACTGGTCTGGAGTAGGCTGAACTCTTAATGGTTGGTAGAGGATCAAATACTTATTTCTCTGTGCACCATGAAAATAAATATATATAATTTTGACTATGTGATTTTCTTTTTTTTTAATATATAATCTATCTCTCACTGGTAAAATTAACCTAGCCTAAAAATTCTAGACTGCTCATGTCTTTGACAGTGGGCAAACTTACAAAATCAGCAAGGGATCAAATACTTATTTCCTTCACTGTATATATATGTATATATATATATATATATATATATATATATATATATATATTGTGACAACTTGGGGGACAACTTGGGGGACAACTTAGCTCCAACACTTTTTATAAGGGTTTAAAGCAGCCGCAGCCCTTCTTTTTGTCTTGAAAAAAGCAAGCAGTTCTACAACAAAGCTGTACAAAATAAACCCTGGGCCGTCCAGCCTCTAACTAATACATTCAGTGTCCCTCATTAAGAGACCCTGAGCCTTGTGCCCAGTACCTCAAACCATACACAGCTTTACCATATGTGGTGGTGACTCTCACAGGCTAGCATGTCTGTTTTACCCAGACTGAGAGCCCTGTGTGTATAGCACACACCTGATTTAAAGAGCCGTCTCAGGTGAAGCCTAACTAGGCTCATCAGACAGTCCAAGACACGGACTGTCTGTATGGAGTGGAAGCCTGCCCTTCTCCTTCACACTCCAGCAAATCTGGCCCTATTCCGGGTTTTACAGCCAAGCAACAGCAGAGAAAAACCCTCTCTGCTGTACATGCTCCCTGGTTGCTTGAAACCAGACAGTTTCTGCCACAAACCCGCATATGTTTCACAAAGATGGCAGACCTAGGTGCCATTGTTAGGCCCTGGCGACCATGGCAACCTATGTTCCTAGGCTTTCATGATTAGTTGAATCACTTGGCCTTGTTTCCACGTCAAAGGTATGGCTTTTTGGACGCAATTCTTCTATGAAGACCACTTCTGGTCAGACTTGGATGGTAGATGGTAGATGGGTGTGCTTGTGTCCCACTGGTTTCTGTCAGTTTTGAACTGATGACACTGATGGACATCTTCCTATTCTCAAGGGAAGTAAGCATGATGTGTGTTTGATCTGCTCCACTAAGTTTCCTTGGTCAACCATTCCATCTACGGTCCTCAACATTTCCCATTTCTTTGTGCTTCTTCAAAAGAGCTTGAACAGCACATCTTGAAACCCCAGTCTGCTTTGAAATCTTTGTCTGGGAGATTGCTGATGCAGTATAACTACATTGTGTCTTGTTGCTGTGCTCAGTCTTGCCATGCTAGACCTGACACATTAAACTGTCTTCCACAACCTCACCTTTGTAGCAGAGTATGGCTGTTCCTCAGCCATTTTTAAGCCTCCTAAACAGCTCTTTCTGTTACAGTTAATGACTGTTTCAACCTACATTTGAAAATGATGATCATTATCAACTGTTTGGTATAATTGGTTAATCATACACCTGACTATAATCCTACAAACCTTTGTAGTATTCAACATAGATTTTATTTCTTTAAGTATATGCCAGTGGCTACAAGTGCAACGTTTCGGTCGTGAGACCTTTGTCAGGCACTGAGCCGTACTGGGGACTGATTCAGTGTTACTATGTTGAATAAGACAAAGGTGTGCCGAATACAATTCTTCTGACCTATAACTGGGTTGGGACCCTATCTCGAGCACCCGAAGAAACTGGTGCTGTCTGAACAAAACCACATATAATCCTACAAAATCCATGACGGTGTGGAAGTGTACCTAGAAGAATTGGTGCTGTTTTAGAGGCAAAGGGTGGTCACACCAAATACTAATTTAATTTAGATTTCTCGTCTGTTCATTCACTTTGTATTTTGTTAATTGATAAAAAAAACTATAACACTTCTATTTTTGAAAGCATTCTTACTTTGCAGCATTTTTCCACAACTGCCCAAAACTGTTTGAACAGTAATGTATACAATTAGGAAAATGTGAAAATGTCATCTCTATTTTAGTGATTAAAAACTCTGGCCCTTTAAGAACTTACTTGAAGTTGGCAGCTGTGAAGTCCTGCTTCAAAGTTGGGAGATCCCACTGTGAGGGGGAGGCCTGAGTGTTCAAAATATGTACAGTGAAGATCTCTGCTGCTATCTTACTTTGTGCTGGATGTTATATAAGCAACAATGTAATTTGGATCCTTGTGTATTATAAAGCAGCAGCAGTAGGAGGCTAGAAGATACAGCAGAGGTAAATCCTGTCACTGCTTTCTCCTCAGAGTCGGGTGGCTGCTGCTGGCTCTGCATGTATACAGTGAGAGACACAAATTAACCCTTTACAAGCAGCTGTCTCCTCTTCTGGCAGATTAACCCATTACAAGCAGCTGTCTCCTCCTCTAACTGATTAACACTTTACAAGTAGCTGCTCCTCTACAAGCAGATTAACCCATTGCAAACAGCTGTGTCCTTCTGTAGCAGAATAACACTTTGTAAGCTGCTGAATAACCCCGGGATGCATAATACACAGAGAAATCTTTTTGCATGGCTGCTAAATAACAGTATTCTGTATAAAGTAAAGTTCAGGCTTCTGGCTGGAGGTGAGGACATTTTTTGTCATCCATTAGCATTGGGGAATAAATTGACCAGGCATGAAATTAACTTTTGGCAAATTTATGAGAATACTAGAGGAACTGAATCTCCCATGGTATTCTATCGACCAGCAAAATGGCAAAACAGGCAAATTACTTTGCTCATCCCTACTCCTGACCAGAACTGAGCATAAGGCTCGACTTTGCCATTCAGATGTTGTATAGAATCAACTCCCTCCCCTCACAGTTGGTACCTCTGAGAGAATAAGAGAATCTCATGAGATTTGGACATCACTCCTGCTGAAATTAAGGTAAAACTGTGTGTTGTAATACTGAGGGAAATCTGCGGTTTTGCTAATGATATGTATAGGAAATAATTCTTAGATTTTCATCTACTGTCGCTATTTGTGTTTTTATAAGGACCAATAGCTCCTTTTTTAAATTTCCATTTATTAAGAAACATGTCTGGTCTCCTGCAACCGCAAAAATGTCCAAGACACAACCTGTAGACCTTGCTTAAATCTCCAACAATTACATAGGAAACATGAATAATCAACACCCTTGAATTATTGCTCTTACTGTACTTACCTGTCATATACATTGATGCTTAAGAAAAGTAGATCAGCGGAAAAAAACAAAAAGCATGGGACCTACATTCTGCATTTTGGCATCTGATCACCCAATAGGACACTATATTTTAATAAAAACCCTGGATTATTGTACATTCTTCACAGGAGTCTCATGCAAAACGTATTATAAAACAAGAACATGTTAAATCTTTATTGAAATAGATTTAAAATTCTCCTCCCAGAGCTCATTTATATTTGGCCAACCTTAGAATCACACTCCTTAAAATAAATAAGGCTGGCCTGCCATTTAACGTACCCTGGTGCTTGGTATAATACACATAAAGCCCCTGGTATGATCCACCACTGGATTACAAAATAGTAATCTTGATATTTGCCAAATCCATCTGTAAATCTCATCAACAATCAAAAGCATATTAGATGTTGTATTGTGCATACTCTTCATATAACTAGCTAACTGTAACCAATAATAAAATTACATTCTCTAGTTTCTGTCAAACACAATTTTTTCATAATCAAAAAACAATAACTGCTCTTCCATATTTATAAAAGGCAGTGAGAGGCATGATTTCAATACACTATTCACAGACAAAGCCATGTTAGACATAATGAGTGTAAACAATCATTGATCATTAATTTCATTTCAAAATGTGAACACATTCAGACACAGACAGATTATAAATTCCTCGAAGTAGACCAAATATGTTTCTAATCCTTTAATAAATAGTGTTGTAGCAAAACAGAACAATTAACCCACAGGACTGCTGCTCTGGCATTAATATCAGTTTCGATAAGTTCTGCAGAAAAAGATAAACCAGGTTAGGTTTCTCGACAACTATATACCACTATTTTACATAGTCTTTATTTGTTAATGTAGATTTTGGGAGATGAGATTTTTTAAGTATTTTACTAGGTATTTTGTCTGTATTTGCAACATTCATTAAGTTTTCAGTACTAGAGGTCTGCTGTTCAAAGAATTGGTTGAGAAGAGTGATCTGCGGAAGTCTTAGCGTTATGGAAAAGGGTCGTCAAAAATGGTTGGGTGCCAGACAAAGACCCTTTGGGATTGAAATGCTGCATACATGCTGTGGAGTGAATAAACTCAAAATTCTACTTTAATTTGGAGTGCTGCATTATTTTCTCATTTATGTCTATGGAGGTTCATGAGCCTGGACTAAATGGCTGCTGTGCACACACCTATGCCTTTCACTAAATATTGTGGATGTGCTGCTGTTTATATATATTGGGTGCCAGACTAAGCCACCTGCAGCCCTGCTTAATGTATACCAGCATGCACACACAGGCCTCAACTGACTATATAAGTAGCTCCGGACTGGGGTTCCTTGGGACCACCAGAGGAAATGATTCTGAGGCTCCACCATCCATCTATACAGAACATATACATGCCCTCTTTTATTGAAATCATAAACTTTGTTGTTACTATTGCACACAGAGGACATATCAGCAATAAGATCTAAGAGTTATTTGTACATTAACCCATAAGAAATAGACCCTAGTAACAAGTGGTAATAAGTTATCTCTAAATCAGGTTGTCCTCTGCTGGATCTGTGTGGCTCATTATTGTCTCAGAGCCTAGGACCACTAGGAGATCCTTTGGTACTCTAGTGGGCCAGTCTGGCCCTGTATATAAGATATCAAGAAGAGTGGTGAAAGGGAAGAGACAACTGCTTTGACCACACTCGTAGCTCATTAAAGTAGTTGTTACTTATAAAGTACACTCTTCCATTGCTTTGTCATGTTCTGCTGTATAGCTTTTTTTTAACAAGATAATAAAGCAAATCATGCAAAAAATTTATCTGAACAAGAAGAATTCTAATGGTCGCATTGAACACTGTATAAAATATTTTAGTTATACATATAAGGTTTTTTTCATTTTACATTCTTTTCCAGAAGATTACTACTATTAGATTACTACAATTATTATTAGTGTTAAAAAAAAATCAACTCTTTATCTTACTAGTACATGTAGAATTTACATTTGCTTAAAGGGGTATTTCCATCTCCTAAATCAGTTCTAAAATGACAGCTATTCTAAATATACTGTATGAACTTTACTAAATACCTTCGTTTTTAAAAATCCTAGCTTTCTCCAGATATTGTGCCTTCTCCACCCTGGGTCCACCTCTTTGTAGCTTGTTGTCTAGGGTTACGGCCACTGCTGTGGTCCTGCAGCAGTGGCTGTGCCTGCGCAGTGGCCACACATTCCTTTATTATAAAAGATGGCCAGGTCTCAGGAGTGCGCATGCGCTGAGCTCCCAGCCCGGGTACCTTTTTGCAGCTACATGGAGGTCAATGGACAGCTCCAGGGCATGTGCAATAGCAACCCTGGAGCCGTGCAATAGTGCTGCACACCTGATGCACTGCCGATGTTGCATGGGGATTGTATATACGGATGTAGCCATCTTTAACTTGACTCTGATAATTTGCTGCAGCATGATATCACACAACAAAAGTCATTGAAAAAGTCAAGATAAGGGATCTAGCCACTGTTTATTTAATGCAATTAAAGTCAAGGTAAAGATGGCGACATCTGTAGCAGCATTGGGAGTGCACATCAGCACATCGCCACTGGCCTAAACTGTCAATAAAACTCTAGCGTACCTCTCACCACTGAGAGCAAAGAGAGAGCAGCCAATGTGGGAAGTGGCAGTCAGCGACGGCTAGTAGGTGAAGATAAACAGATAGATCGGAATACCCTTTTAAATAAAAAGCAACCATGCATGTATGGCCAATGAAAACAGAAAATGGAACAACCAAGTAAATAGAACTTTTAAGACATGTAATATCAACACAGCATAAAAATATTTAAGCAAAACTATTCATCCACACCAAATGGGAAAAGTAAAAACTCTAGTGTTTCCTTGTTGGAATCTGTTCACCACCAACTTAATAACTACTAACGTGTAACTATCATCTAAGCCCCCACAATACACTGCCCCCTAGCAACAGGAAACCAGTTGGATTCTGATTGTAGCCTTAGATATAAATGGAGAATAAAACAGCATATAATTAAAAAAGTAGTACAAGATAAGTAACGCAAGATACTTGTAAAGAGTTTTCACTTTATCATACCTTTTCTATCCATTTTATATGTGTAAACTTCTTACAGAATGCTGAATTATTAGATATACACTACCGTTCAAAAGTTTGGGGTCACCCAGACAATTTTGTGTTTTCCATGAAAACTCACACTTATATTTATCAAATGAGTTGCAATATGACTAGAAAATGTGGTCAAGACATTGACAAGATTAGAAATAATGATTTTTATTTGAAATAATAATTTTCTCCTTCAAACTTTGCTTTCGTCAAAGAATGCTCCATTTGCAGCAATTACAGCATTGCAGACCTTTGGCATTCTAGCTGTTAATTTGCTGAGGTAATCGGGAGAAATTTCACCCCATGCTTCCAGAAGCCCCTCCCACAAGTTGGATTGGCTTGATGGACACTTCTTGCGTACCATACGGTCAAGCTGCTCCCACAACAGCTCTATGGGATTGAGATCTGGTGACTGCGCTGGCCACTCCATTACAGATAGAATACCAGCTGCCTGCTTCTTCCCTAAATAGTTCTTGCATAATTTGGAGGTGTGCTTTGGGTCATTGTCCTGTTGTAGGATGAAACTGGCACCAATCAAGCGTTGTCCACAGGGTATGGCATGGCGTTTCAAAATGGAGTGATAGCCTTCCTTATTCAAAATCCCTTTTACCTTGTACAAATCTCCCACTTTACCAGCACCAAAGCAACCCCAGACCATCACATTACCTCCACCATGCTTGACAGATGGCGTCAGGCACTCTTCCAGCATCTTTTCAGCTGTTCTGCATCTCACAAATGTTCTTCTGTGTGATCCAAACACCTCAAACTTCGATTCGTCTGTCCAAAACACTTTTTTCCGATCTTCCTCTGTCAAATGTCTGTGTACTTTTGCCCATATTAATCTTTTCCTTTTATTAGCCAGTCTCAGATATGGCTTTTTCTTTGCCACTCTGCCCTGAAGGCCAGCATCCCGGAGTCGCCTCTTCACTGTAGACGTTGACACTGGCGTTTTGCGGGTACTATTTAATGAAGCTGCCAGTTGAGGACCTGTGAGGCGTCTTTTTCTCAAACTAGAGACTCTAATGTACTTGTCTTGTTGCTCAGTTGTGCAGCGGGACCTCCCACTTCTCTTTCTACTCTGGTTAGAGCCTGTTTGTGCTTTCCTCTGAAGGGAGTAGTACACACCGTTGTAGGAAATCTTCAGTTTCTTGGCAATTTCTTGCATGGAATAGCCTTCATTTCTAAGAACAAGAATAGACTGTCGAGTTTCACAGGAAAGCTCTCTTTTTCTAGCCATTTTGAGAGTTTAATCGAACCCACAAATGTAATGCTCCAGATTCTCAACTAGATCAAAGGAAGATCAGTTTTATAGTTCCTCTAATCAGCAAAACTGTTTACAGCGGTACTAACATAACTGCACAAGGGTTTTCAAGTGTTTTCTAATAATCCATTAGCCTTCTAACACAGTTAGCAAACACAATGTACCATTAGAACACTGGAGTGATGGTTGCTTGAAATGGGCCTCTTTACACCTATGTAGATATTGCATTAAAAACCAGACGTTTGCAGCTAGAATAGTAATTTGGCACATTAACAATGTATAGAGTGTATTTCTGATTAATTTAATGTTATCTTCATTGAAAAAAACTGTGCTTTTCTTTCAAAAATAAGGAAATTTCTAAGTGACCCTAAACTATTGAACGGTAGTGTAAGTCCAATCATAACCGTGCAATATGTTATAAGCCTTTAACAGGAATGTATTGCAATGTGTTGCTGATCCATTACTCAGTATAGAGTTAAATAAAATGCGATCTTTCTTCTCTCTATCCCATGATCTTTGGTTTGTGCTTCTCTATGCCTCATATAACCTACTCTCCAACTGCCATCCTAACCTTGTGGGAATCAGTGCCTGTATCTATAGCTTGATGTAAAGACTCCTTGCAGATGTCAGCAAAATATTTCCCCCTTCATTGACCACAAAGTTAATTAAAAGTGTTTGTCTCTGCTGCCTACAATAAATGATGATCTGCTGCCAAATTTGTTTTAAGCAAGGCTTACAACTTTAGAAAACTCTGCAGCTCATATCTATGTGTAAGCAAGGGTTTTATCACAAGGTGTATTTTATCTTTACTGGGTAATATATTTTGTATGGCGCATAATCAGGATGCAGGAATATGATGGAAATATTTATTAACAAGGTTGCTGAATATGTGATACTTGAATTCGAGGGGTATCATGTAGAACAGAGGTTCCCAACCTTTTTAGCTACCAAGTAGCGTTGGGTATATAATTGCATTTCGCTAAATTAGCAACAAGATGTTGTTGAGCCACACTGGGTATGACAAGAGGAACAGAGTATTTTAAAAATAGAAAATAAGTCATATGGCTCTTACCCATTAATTGCCAGTGATATGATTTTGATTCTAATGCCAAATTTTTGTAACACTATGACATCTGTGGTACCACTAGGGAACAAAAGTACATAGGGCTGCTATCAGCTGGTTAGCCACATACAGGAGGCCTGAAAGCCACATGAGGTTCTCAAGCCACTGATTGGGGACACTGATCTAGAGTATGTCAACCATCCATATTTGTATATGATCTCATTATAAATCAATTAAAGATAAGCCCCATTAAAAACTAGATGTTTTCTTATTTATTAGGAATTCTTTCAGGCTTCTTAATCCCAACAAGTGTTCTCTGAAGACTGGTCAGTGGTTCCCCAGAAGACTGCAGCAGGAAGACCTCCCACTTTTACAGGAAGGATTTCATCCTGCACAACAATGCTTTGGCCAGAATATAGTGGTGGGAGATTAGAGAATGTTTTACCTCCCCACATTAAGCTTCTTCAAGGCAGAAATCTTCCAAGGACTGACAAAATATGTTAAGAATTCTCCCATGGTAATTCGGTTGGGAATCACTGTCCTATGTGTTTTTACCACTTCCTTTTTTTTCTTCTTTTATTTACCAGGCAACACCTAAATTGGAAAATGACTTGAAGAAGAATAGATATCTTACCCCCATAGTTCTGTATGATCGACTTTATCACCTACCTATCTATAGAGGATGTACAAAATTTGCAGAAACTAAATACCATAAAGACTTAACTCTTCTGGAACATGACTGTAACGTCCGTGGTCACTGACCACGAACTCCTTTCATCCAGTCAACGCCCTTCTCTCCAGAGATGTCTGCACATACGGCCGTCCTGTTCCACAGTGACCACCAGGGTGTGCTCGCGAGCTCAGTCCAGACTCAAGAAGCCAGAGCGTACGAATGTGGGAGATATAGCTGATTGCTCCCAGAGCAACCTGAGCTATAAGAAGGTCTCAGCCCCTTCCTCCCACGCCTGAGCGTTGTCGTATCCTAAGTTTGTCTTGCAAATGGTCCCCTAGTGTTTCCTGCTCCCAGTGTTCCCTGTTCCTGTATCCTGTAACCTGTATCCAGATCTAGTGCCGTGTTGAGCTGTTGCCGTGCTGTGCTGTATACCACGCCTGCTTCTACACGTCTGACGTCTAGCTGCCTAATGGTTAAGTAAAGGCAAATATGGGGATTAGCATTATGAACTTTGTCATTGTCTGAATGTTTTTCTTTTGTTTCTTTCCAGGTATAGATCTTTTAAAAAGCCTCCTCTAGTCAGTCTTTTTAAATGTATTGGTACTATCTCTGTAGTAATGCCATAAAAATGTGCTGCCTATTAAAATATCTTGGTCTGGTGTTATTGCATCATAAATGATTAAACTAAAAACCATTAGATTAATATTGTCCAAACTCAGCGATTATGGCAGGATCTGCCAGCAGTTTAATGTGTATGGGGGCAGTCCGACTACTCCTGAAGTCTGTATTTCAACATTGCTGATCCTTTGTTCCCCTAAGAGATAAGCTGCTGCCAGAGGTATTTAGCAGCAAGTTATTCTCCTCTGCCCATCAAAAATAACATGCTTGCTCAGCCAAGCATGCATGTTTATGGGGAGGTCATAAGAGATAGTTGTAGTCTAAGGGTACAATACTATTAACAGCCATGAAATAAAGTCAGCAAGGGTAAAACGATTTATTTTCTTAGATGCTACTACAAATAGAGTGTGTTTTCAGCAATGCTTGTCTAATAATGACACATTCTTGGAACCAGTGCAACCTAAAATGACAAAGAATGTGTAGGATCAGTTGATTTGACCCAGTGCAGTACAGGAACTTAACAAAGTCATTAATGATTTCCAGTCAAGTGAAACTCTTTGAGCCTAGCTGTAAAATTACTCTTCTATACAGTGTTTTCTTCATGAACAAGCCTATCTTCAAACTCTAATATGAAACTTAAAAATTGTCTAATATAAGGGGATAAAATAATAACACAACAAAAATAATAATAGTTGCAATTGCAACTAATAAAAAACACTAATAAAGATATTGTACTATATGACAAGATCTAATATGTCAAATAAGAGACACGTGTTTCTGCATCTCTTTAGGGCTAGCTTTTGAGTGGATTTTGAGTGGCGGGTACTGTCCGTAAAATCCGCCACGGAAATATTTTTGCCAACGTCAGGAAGATTCCGCCCTCCTATTAACATCAATGTGATGTTGGTGTGGAACCTGCCCAAAGATCGAGCCAGATGCTGATTATTTCAGCTAGCGGGAAAATGAAGCGTCTGACTCCCATTGAAATGAATGGGAGGTGGAATTTTTGTGAAGGAATTCGCCACAAAATTCCTCCATGTGAACATACCCTTACTGTTCTAGACTGTGTTTTTATTGGTCATTTTTCTTTTTTATTGTTACACTTTGACTGTACACTAGGTAATTCACCTAGTAACAAATTATCTACAGCTCATTGTGTGGGTAATTGTTCAGTAGTGAGGGCTATGTTCACAATGTTAGAGAATACAGCCTTCAGTATCCTGCTTTCCAGTCTTAATAAATGACCCTAATCCTGTTTTGTCTGGAACCAATACCAAGTGCATGCTTTGATACTACTAACAGGGCCAAAAATAAATTACTCATAATGGGTAAAAGAGTCTACTTGTTGAGTAAACTTGATGGCTAACAAGTAGACAAGATTATCTCTTAAAAAACTCAAAGAAAGATTAGCCCTTAAAAAAGCTCAAGAATAATCCTCAGATTATCCATCAAAGCAGCAGACAAAGGAGGAGGGATAGTCCTTCAGGAGAGAGAGAGAGAGAGAGAGAGGGAGAGAGAGAGAGAGAGAGAGAGAGAGAGAGAGATATCAGGGAAGCACTTAATATCTTATAGTTTCCAATGAATTCAAAACTATAAATAAATTCATTCCAGAAGGGGATAATTTAGATGGGAAAGCAAGATTAGCCCTTAAAATACTCAAGAATAATCCTCAGATAGTCATTAGAGCAGCAGTCAAAGGAGGAGGGATAGTCCTTCAGGATCGAGAGAGAGATATCAGAGAAGCACGTAATATTGTAGCATCCATGGCCGCGGGCCGTCGGGTTCACTCACCTCCCGAAACCCGCAGCCATGGATCTGTGAGCCCATCTCCTTCCTAGGAGATGCCAGCGCTCACTTCAGCTCCGGCCCGCTGTGTCCCGTAGGGTGTGCACGCACACACGTGCCCGCTCTTAAAGGGCCAGCACGCGCACATGAAAATCATCATCATCAACCCAAATGATTTCCTGGTTTATAAGAAGGCCCGAGCCCCTTCTGATCCTTTCCTGAGGATTGTTAGTTTATCCCAAGTCTGTCTTGCAAATGGTCCCTTAGTGTTTCCCATTCCAGTTGTTACCCGTGCCCTGTTACCTGTTCCTGTATCCCATGCTGTGTTCTTGTTTCTGTGCCTACTAGTGTTGGAGTTGTGTCCTACTTCACCTGCTGTAGTTTGCCACGTCCAGTGTCTTCTGCCATGTCCAGTGTCTTCTGCCACGTCCAGTGTCTTCTGCCACGTCTTGTACTGCCTGCCACGTCTGGTGCAACCTGCTGCACCGACCTCCATCCGTGCTGAAGCCACAGCCACTGTCTGGACTAGTTCAGATACCCGAGTGTTACGAACTGCTGTAGACTTTCGTATAGACTGAGACCTGGTCAGCTGCCTCTCCGCTACGGCGGAGCGGCCTAGTGGGTCCACATACCCTGTGACCGTGACAGTATGCTCAGGCCATGGAACCCACTGGCCAGCCCAAGACCGCAGTCCAGAAGATACAGTCAATTATGCATGACCTTCGCACGCGTCAGGATCAACTCCTTGAGGCTGTTAAATTCTATCATGGTCCGTCTGGATCTACTCACTGTTCCACCTCCGGTTCTTCCTTCTGAGGCTGTTGCTGTACCACTGCCTGTTGCTCCTCCTGTTTGTTCCGTATCCACAGTTCCTCTGCCTCTTCCTCCTCGCTATGACGGTGATCCCAGAGCATGTAGAGGATTTATTAACCAATGCACGGTTCATTTTAGACTACGGGCTCATCTTTTCCCCTCCGAAGGGGCCAAAGTAGCATTTATCATCTCCCTTCTTGCTGGCAAGGCCCTCGCATGGGCGAACCCAATCTTGGAGCAACAAGGACCTGTATCCTCGGACCTAGCCTTGTTCCTGCAGTCCTTTCGTGCCGTGTTCGAGGAGCCGGGTCAAACATCCTCTGCCGCAGCCACTCTGTTGACCCTCAAGCAAGAGGGTTCCACAGTAGGGGAGTATGCTATCTCCTTCCGTACCCTAGCAGCCGAGCTGGCATGGAACAATGAGGCACTGGAGGCGACCTTCTGGCAGGGACTGTCTTCTTACATCAAGGACGAACTGGCAGCCTGCGACCTTCCTTCTATTTTGGATGCCCCCATCCTGTTAACAACTCGGGTTGACATGAGAATCCGGGAGCGCACTCAAGAGGTTCGACAGGAGAGCTGGCTCTACAGACCAGCACCCTCGGTCCAGAGACCACTATTGCCTGCCCTAGTGCGCTACCTGAAAAACCCATGCAGGTAGACAGAGTCCGGTTGTCTGAACAAGAGAAGCAGCGCAGACGCTCCTCTGGACTATGTATGTATTGTGGCCTTAAGGGTCATTTTGTGCGCCAATGCCCACAGAAACCAGGAAACTCCAGTACCTAGGGTTGGTTGGAGAGGCAACTCTAGATGGGACGTCTCGAAACGTTAAAACCTCTTCCAAATCATCTATTCCTGTGGCCATCGTCTCCGGAGAGACATCACATCCCTCCTCCGCCTATCTTGACTCCGGAGCAGCTGCTAATTTCATCCAGCAGGATCTAGTGAATCGTTTACATCTTCTGGAGAGACCCCTGGCTGTTGCCTCTATGAGTGATCTACCATAGCCCGATCCGATTATGTTCATCCCGGAGCCGTTAGCACTACGGGTCGGAGCTCTTCACTCGGAGCAGATTGCCTTCCTTGTACTACCTAAGGCTATCAATCCTATCCTGCTGGGTTTGCCATGGCTTCGCCTACACGCCCCGGTTCTTGACTGGAGTTCCGGAGAGATTCTTCAATGGCTTTCCAGATGCCATAGCCATTGCCTGTCACAAGTTCGTCCTGTTATGCCCCCTCTGCCTCAGTCACTCTCCGTTCTACCATCTCAGTATGCCAGTTTTGCGGATGTCTTCTGCAAGCGGGAGGCTGAGACGTTGCCTCCACATCGGAATTATGACTGTCCTATCCTCTCTCCTTGCCAGAGACTTTATCCATGTCAGCCTATATCAAGGAGAATTTGGAGAGGGATTTTATACGAAAATCTTCCTCCCCGGCTAGGGCCGGCTTATTCTTCGTTAAGAAGAGAGACGGATCTCTTCGAACCTGCATTGACTACCGTGGTCTCAACCAGATCAAGATCAAGAACAAATACCCGTTGCCACTTATATCCGAGCTGTTTGATCGCATACGAGGAGCCAAAAATTTTTCTAAGCTAGACCTGCAGGGGGCTTATAACCTAATCCGGATTCGCCAGGGTGACGAATGGAAGACAGCATTTAACACCCGTGATGGGCACTACGAATACCTAGTGATGCCCTTCGGACTGTGTAATGCTCCCGCAGTCTTTCAAAAATTCGTTAATGATATCTTCCGAGATATCCTCTTTTTGTGTGTTGTAGTTTATCTCGATGATATTTAGATTTTCTCCCCAGATCTGATGACCCATCGGAGGCATGTCCGTCAGGTTCTTCTGCGACTAAGGGAGAATTGATTATATGCCAAGTTGGAGAAGTGCGTATTTGAAAAGAGGTCTTTGCCCTTTCTGGGCTACATCATCTCGGATCAAGGTCTTAAGATGGATCCTGAGAAACTAAAGTCTGTCCTGGAATGGCCACGTCCTCAAGGCCTGAGGGCCATACAGCAGTTCCTGGGATTCGCCAATTTCTACCGGCAGTTTATTCCAAACTTCTCATCTCTGACGGCTCCCATCTCTACCCTTACCTAGAAGGGTGTGAACGTCAAGGTGTGGACTCCAGAGGCAGAATCTGCGTTTATTTGCCTCAAGAAAGCCTTCACTTCAGCCTCGATCCTCCATCACCATGACGTGTCTCGGCAGTTCTCATTGGAGGTGGACGCTTCCTCTGTTGGTGCAGGTGCACTTCTGTTCCAGAGGAGCTCCAAAGAAAAGGCAGTAGTATGTGGCTATTACTCGAGACTTTTTTCTTCTGCAGAGCACAATTACTCTATTGGGGATCAGGAGCTACTGGCCATCAAATTGGCTCTGGAGTAGTGGAGACATCTTCTAGAGGTTGCCGCTCACCCCATCTTGGTCTACACCGACCACAAGAACCTCACCTACCTTCAGTCCGCTCAACGACTAAATCCCCATCAAGCCAGGTGGTCGCTGTTCTTCACCCATTTCCAATTTGTGCTCCACTACTGTCCCGCTAACAAGAATGTGAGGGCCGATGCCCTGTCCAGGTCATTTAAGACGGATGACACGGTGGAGTCCCTTCAAACTATCATAGACCCGTCCTGCATTGCTAATCCTTTTCAGGAAAGAGACATCCCACCGGGGAGGACTTTTGTTCGGTTGGCAGACAGGAGAAGAATTCTCCGCTGGAGACACAGTTCTAAACTAGCTGGGCAGGCTGGTGTTCGTAAAACCCGAGACCTGATTGCTTGTCACTTCTGGTGGCCCACGTTACCTAAAGATGTTCTGGACTTTGTCTCTTCTTGCACGGTGTATGCCTCTAACAAAGTGACTCACTCCAAGCCTGCCGGCCTGCTTCAACCTCTGCCTGTACCCAATGCCCCCTGGCAGCACATTGCAATGGACTTTGTCACAGACCTTCCCCCCTCAGCAGGATGCAACACTGTCTGGGTGGTGGTGGATCGGTTCTCTAAGATGGCACATTTTATCCCACTGACCGGCCTTCCTTCTGCTCCCCAACTGGCGAGTCTCTTCATTCAGCACATCTTTCGCTTGCATGGCTTGCCCCTTCACATTGTGTCTGACCGGGGGGTTCAATTTACCTCCAAGTTCTAGAGAGCCCTCTGTAAACTCCTGGATGTGAGATTGGACTTCTCCTCAGCTTATCACCCCTAGTCCAATGGGCAAGTCTAGAGGATCAACCAGATCATGGAGAATTATCTCCGCCATGTCATCTCTTTACAGCACGATAACTGGGTACAGCTTCTTCCATGGGCCGAGTTCTCGTACAACAACCACACAAGTGAGTCCACCACTTCCACTCCGTTTTACATTGTGTACAGTCAACATCCTAGAGTCCCTTTACCTGTGTTGACTACATCTCAGGTACCCGCTGCTGACTCTGCATTTAGGGACTTTCTTCAAATCTGGCAACAGACCCGGTCCTCTATTTTGCTGGCAGTCGATCGCATGAAGCAAAAAGCGGATACAAAGAGAAGAGAGCCGCTTCAGTATCTTACGGGTACCAAAGTTTGGCTGTCCTCCCGAAACATACGTTTGAAGGTGCCTTCATACAAGTTTGCTCCCAGGTTCCTTGGTCCTTTTGAAATTCTGCAACATTTAAACCCTATCTTCCATAAGCTGCGGCTGCCTACTACCCTCAAAATCCCCAACTCCTTTCATGTGTCCCGCCTGAAACTTGTGGTCACGAACCACTATAGCAAGACTTCTAGTTCCACAGTTGCTCTCAGCGGTTTTTCTGATGTGTTCGAGGTGAGGGAGATTCTGGACTGCAAAAGGGCAGGAAGGACTTTCTATTTGGTGGACTGGAGAGGGTTTGGTCCTGGGAGCCGGAGGAGAACCTCAGTGCTCCTACTCTCATTAAGAAATTCCTCTCTCTCTCTGGCCCCAAGAAGAGGGGGCGTAAGAGGAGGGATACTGTAGCGTCAATGGCCGCAGACCATCGGATTCACTCACCTCCCGGCACCCGCAGCCATGGATCTGTAAGCGCTGGTCCCCATCTCCTTCCTAGGAGACGCCAGCGCTCACTTTCGCTCCGGCCCGCTGTGTCCCATACCCACATGATTTCCTGGTCTATAAGAAGGCCCCAGCCCTTCTGATCCTTGCCTGAGCGTTGTTAGTTTATCCCAAGTCTGTCTTTCAAATGGCCCCTTAGTGTTTCCCGTACCAGTTGTTACCAGTGCCCTGTTACCTATTCCTGTATCCCGTGCTGTGTTCTTGTTCCTGTGCCTACTAGTGTTTGTAACGTCCATAGTCGCTGACCACGAACTCCTATTCAGTCGATGCCCTTCTCTCAAGAGATGTCTGCACATACGGCCGTCCTGCTCCACAGTGACCACGAGGGTGCGCTCACGAGCTCAGTCCAAACTTGAGAAGCCAGAGCGCAAGCATGTTGGGGATTGAGCTAATTGGTCTAAAGCACCCTGGGCTATAAGAAGGTCCCAGCCCCATCCTCCCACGCCTGAGCTTTGTTGTATTCCTAGTCTGTCTTGCAAATGGTCCCCTAGTGTTTCCTGCTCCCAGTGTTTCCTGTTCCTGTATCCTGTAACCTGTATCCTGATCTAGTGCCGTGCTTAGCTGTAGCCGTGCTGTGCTGTATACCATGCCTGTCCTGCTTCTCCACGCCTGAAGTCTGCCTGCTGCCTAGTTCCTGCCAAGCCTGCCTTGCTACTGTCCGAGCTGCCACAGGTACCCTATATAAACTATAGACTCTGACCTGCGCCTTGTTGGCCAGCTGCCATACCGCCAAGGCGGTACAGCCCAGTGGGTCAACGAACCCTACGTGACAATGTTGGAGTCGTGTCCTACTGAAACTGCTGTCGTTTGCCACATCCAGTGTCTTCTGCCACGTCCAGTGTCTTCTGCCACGTCCGGTGTCTTCTGCCACGTCCAGTGTCTTCTGCCACGTCCAGTGTCTTCTGCCACGTCTTGTACTGCCCGCCACATCTGGCGCAACCTGCTGCACCGACCTCCATCCTTGCTGAAGCCACATCCACTGTCTGGACTAGTTCAGGTACCCGAGTGTTACGAACTGCTATAGACTTTCATATAGACTAAGACCTGGTTAGCTGCCTCTCCGCTACAGCCGAGCGGCCTAGTGGGTCCACAAACCCTGTGACCGTGACAAATATCTTATCCAACAAACTCTATTACCACATTTTAGATCAAGATCCTACAATAGACCTTCAAAGAAAATATGATAATCTAATAGAGGAAGCCTACCATAAACAACTGATAAATAAAAAGGAAAAACACTTTTTAACTATCCAGAATCCAGATATTAAATTTTTTTACCATCTGCCCATATGCATAAAGATCAGAAAAATCCACCTGGGCGCCCTATTATTTCAGGCATTAATTCACATTCACATGTAAGCTCTCACACTTTATTGATCTTCATCTACCGAGTCTAGTAAAGAAATTACGTTCCTACCTTAAGGACTCTATCAGTCTTATCAGGGATTTAAAAAATAGGAACTGGAGCGATAACTACAGCTTTTTAACTCTTAATGTTACGGCTGTCTATACAAACCATAGAACACCATTTGGGATTGAGAGCTATAGAATATTACCTCGAAGGGGATGGAACCATACATAGAGACCAAATTTATTTTTTATTGAAAGATTTGGAATTTATTCTAACCAATAATATTTTTAAATATGAAGGTAAACTATATGACCAAAGGAGAGGTACTGCTATAGGGACCCGGGTGGCCCCCAGCTATGCTAACCTGTTCATGGGGAGGTTTGAAGAAACACACATTAATCAAGGTCATGGCAAAGTGAATAAAATAGCATTCTGTAGAAGATTCATCGATGACCTATTTATTATTTGGTCCGGTACAGTAGAAGAAACAGAACAATTCGTAAATGGGTTGAATGACAACATCTGGGGTCTTAAATTCACACCCATATATTGTCGAAAACTAGCATTGTTTTTTTGGATCTGGAAATTGGTCACATGGATGGTTCATTTACCATCAGGACACATTTTGAAAAGGTGGATACAAATAGTTTCCTCAGTGTTAACACCTTCCCGCTTTGGCCACTTTTGACCTTCCTGATAGAGCCTCATTTTTCAAATCTGACATGTTTCACTTTATGTGGTAATAACTTCGGAATGCTTTTACCTATCCAAGCTATTCTGAGATTGTTTTCTCGTGACACATTGGACTTTATGTTACTGGCAAAATTTGCTAGATACATTTAGTATTTAATTGTGAAAAACACCAAAATTTTGTGAAAAATTGCAAAAATGTGCATTTTTCTAAATTTAAATGTATCTGCTTCTAAGACAGGCAGTTATACCACACAAAATTGTTGCTAATTAAAATCCCCAATATGTCTACTTTAGATCGGCATTGTTTTTTTTTTAATATCGTTTTATTTTTCTAGGACATTACAAGGCTTAGAACTTTAGGTGCAATTTCTGACATTTTCAAGAAAATTTCAAAAGGCTATTTTTACAGGGGGCAGTTCAGATGTGAAGTGGCTTTGAGGGCTTTATACATTAGAAACCCTGAATAAGTCACCCCATTTTAAAAACGTCACCCCTCAAAGTATTCAAAACAGCATTTAGAAAGTTTCTTAACCCTTTAGATGTTGCACAGGAATTAAAGCAAAGTAGAGGTCAAATTTACAAATGTCCTTATTTTTCTTGCAGAAATTCATTTTTAATCCATTTTCTTGTAACACAAAAGGTTTTAGCAGAGAAATGCACTCAATATTTATTTCCCAGAGTCTGCAGCTTTTAGAAATATCCCACATGTGGCCCTAGTGTTCTAATGGACTGAAGCACCGGCCTCAGAAGCAAAGGAGCACCTAGAGGATTTTGGGACCTTCATTATATTAAAAAATATTTTAAGCACCATGTCAGGTTTGAAGGGCTCTTGCAGTGCCAAAACAGGGGAAAAACCCCAAAAGTGACCCCATTTGGGAAACTAGACCCCTCAAGGAAATTATCTAGCGGTATAGTGAGCATTTTGACTCAACAGGTTTATTGCAGAAATTACTGGAATTAGGCCATGAAAATTAAAATCGACATTCTTTCTAAGAAAATGTAGGTTTAGCTAATTTTTTCTCTTTTCCACAAGGACTAAAGGAGAAAAATCACTGCCAAATTTGTAAAGCAATTTCTCCCGATTAAAACAACACCCCACATGTAGTCCTAAATGGCTGTTTGGACACACGGCAGGGCTTAGAATGCCCTTTGAAGAGTGCCTTTTGACTTATGGAGCTCAAATTTAGCAGTAATTGTTTGCGGATGCCATGTCACATTTGCAAAGCCCCTTAGGTACCAGTACAGTGGAAACTACCCAAAAGTGACTCCATTTGGCAAACTACACCCATTGAGGAATTAATCTACGGGTGTAGTGAGCATTTTGACCCCACAGGGGTTTTATAGATTTTATTAGAATTGGGCAGTGAAAATAAAAAAAATCCTTTTTCTTCAATAAGACGTAGCTTTAGCTCAAAAATTGTCATTTTCTCAATAAATAAAAGAAAAAAAGAACCACAATGTTTGTAAAGCAATTCCTCCTGAGTACGGCAATACCGATATGTGGTCATAAACTGCTGTTTGGACAAACAGTAGGTCTCAGAAGGGAAGGAGTGCAATTTGGCTTTTGGAGTACAGATTTTGCTGGATTGGTTTCTGATTGCTATGTCGCATTTGCAAAGCCCCTGTGGGACTAAAACAGTGGAAACCCCCATAAGTGACCCCATTTTGGAAACTACATCCCTCAAGGTATTCACCTAGGGGTGTAGTGAGCATTTGGACACCACAGATGTTTCATAGATTTTATTAAAATTGGGCAGTGAGAATAAAAAAAATCCTTTTTCTTCAATAAGACGTAGCTTGAGCTCAAATATTTTCATTTTCTCAATAAATAAAGGAAAAAAAGAACCACAGCGTTTCTAAAGCAATTTCTCCTTAATACGGCAATACCCGATATGTGGTCATAAACTGCTGTTTGGGCACACGGCAGGGCTCAGAAGGGAAGGAGCGCCATTTGGCTTTTGGAGTGTAGATTTTGCTGGATTGGTTTCTGGGTACTATGTCGCATTTGCAAAGCCCCTGTGGGACCAAAACAGTGGAAACACCCCACAAGTGACCCCATTTTGGAAACTACACCCCTCAAGGTATTCACCTAGGGGTGTAGCGAGCGTTTTAACCCCGCAGGTGTTTCGCAGAAATTAGTGTGCACTCGAAGTTGCAGAGTGAAAATTTTATTTTTTCCATACATATGCCAATATGTTGTGCCCACCTTGTGCCACCATAACAAGACAGCTCTCTAATTATTATGCTGTGTTTCCCGGTTTTAGAAACACCCTACATGTGGCCCTAATTTTTTGCCTGGACTATCGACAGGGCTCAAGAGTGAGAGAGTACCATGCGAAATTGAGGCCTAATTTGGCAACTTACGCAGCATTGGTTCACAATGTGAAATAATAAAAGAAACCACTGAGAAGTGACACCCTTTTTGGAAACTACACCCCTCAAGGCATTTATTAAGGGGTGTAGAGAGCATTATCACCCCACAGGTCTTTTCCATAAATGATTGGGCTGCAGATGGTGCAAAGTAAAAATTACAATTTTTTCCATAGATGTGACATTTCAGTGGGAAATATATAGTGCTCAGCATATGTCACTGGAGACACACCCCCCAAAAAATGTTAAAAGGGTTCTCCCAGGTATGGCGATGCCATATATGTGGAAGTAAACTGCTGTTTTGGCACGCTGCAGGGCTCAGAAGGGAAAGAGCGCCATTTAGCTTTTGGAGCGTGGATTTTGCTTGGTATTAATTTTGTTTGGAGTTTTACTGGTATTTCAGTTTATAATGTGGGGCATATGTAATTCTGGGAAGAGTATATTAGGGGCATAGTCAGGTGGCATAATAATGGGGTAAACAATAAAATAATCCATAAATATTTGTTACGCTGTGTAGCAATCCTTTCTGCACAGGGCACTGTAGCCAGGGCCGCCATCAGGGGGGTATTAGGGGTAGTGGTGTGAGGGGCCCGGCCAAACCTAATTGAAAGGGGGGCCCGGCAACTGCCTCGACATTCTTTTGGTAGGAAAAAACGGGCCCCTGCAATGGGGCCCGTTTTTTTCACCAAAAGAATGTCGTGAGCTGCTGCTGCTGCTGCTGCAGCGGGCCCCCTCCCCTCGTCATGGGGGGCCGTCAAACCGTCCGCCCGCGCGCGCGCACCCGATCGCGCGCACAATGAAACTCCCGCGCGTGCGCACTCGCGAGCGCGCATCCACGAACGCCGGCACTGGAGACCGCCCGCGCGCGCACCCGCGATCGACCGCGCGCGCACCCGCGACCGGCCGCCCGCGAACGAAGCGCGCGCAGCCGCGGACCCACATGGACAAAACTTACCTGGAGCCTGGCTGGAGGTGAAGGACTGGACGTCTGGACCGAAGACCTCCCCTGGAAGACATCGCCGGAAGAGGACTGGAGTGGGAGCAGCTCTTCTGACAGTGAGTAAATTATCTCAAAGTGTTGTTTATGTATGGCCCTGTTCACACAGTATTTTGCAGGCAAAAAAAAATCTGCCTCAAAATTCCTTAAAGAATTTTGAGGCAGATTTTGCCCTGCCCACACTATCTTGCCGCGTTTTTTTGCTGCGTTTTTTGCCCGCGGCGATTGAGGACAGCAGACAAAAAACGCAGCGAAAAATGCATTTTCTGCCTCCCATTGATTTCGATGGCAGGTCAGAGGCGGAACCGCGGCAAGAAAGGACGTGCTGCTTTTTCTTTTTTCCGCGACTGGCTCCCATTGATTTCAGATTAAATCAATGGGAGGCGGTTTTGGAAGTTTTTTGGTGCTGATTCTGACGCAGTGTCCGAGTCAATATCAAGGGCCAAAAACTCTGTGAACTGGGCCTTATTGTTAGGGCTTATTCAGACGAACGTGTAATACGTCCGTGCAACGCGCGTGATTTTCACGCGCCTCGCACGGACCTATGTTACTCTATGGTGCCGTGCGGACTGTCAGTGATTTTCACGCAGCGTGTGTCCGCTGCGTAAAACTCACGACATGTCCTATATTGGTGCATTGTTCGCGCATCACGCACCCATTGAAGTCAATGGGTGGGTGAAAATCACGCCCAGCACTTCCGCAGCCGTATAAACTATGAATGAAAACATAAAAACACCACGTGCTACAAACATACAAACAGAGTGTCATAATGATGGCGGCTGCGCGAAAATCACGCAGCCACGCATCATACGCTGCTGACACACTGAGCTGTTATGGAACTTTTGCATGCGCAAAACGCCACGTTTTTTGCGCGTGCAAAAAGCACACGCTTGTGTAAATCCGGCCTCAGGGTAGGAACACACTAGGCATGAACACTGCGGATTTTATGCCACACATTTTATTGTGGAAAATCCGCAGCGTATCACAGTCGCAGCAGAGTGGATGAGATTTCAACAAATCTCATCTACACGCTGCAAAAATAATGGACCTGCAGTGTGGCTTTTTAAGCCGCAGCGTGTCAATGTATTCTGTGGAATCGCCGCTCCTCTGTTGCGGAAATGCTGCGGTTCTGCCGCAAAAATCACACATGAGAAGAAAAAAAAGGTACTTTTTTAAATTGATAAAGTTTAGACTTGCCCCGGCCGTAGTCCTGGTGACGCGATCCTCTATTCTTAGCGCAGCCCGGCCTCCTGTCATGACGTTTCATCCCATGTGACTGCTGCAGGTCACATGGTCTACAGCGTAATCCCAGGAGGCGGGGCTACGTTCAGAAGAGAGAGATGCGTCACCTAAACTACGGCCCTGGCAAGTCTAAACTTTTTTTTCCCTGCAGGATTCCCGCAGCGGACACGCCTCACGAAACCTGCGCCACTATTTGGTGCGGTTTTGCTGGCAGAATTCCCTGCGGCTCCCGGGATAAGCTGTGGAGTTTTACTCAGCATATCCGCCTAGTGTGTCCCTTATGATGTCGCTCCTGGAGCTGCTGCCGGTCTCTAAATAGGCAGTTGGTCCAGTAGAATTTGGAATTATTTTTTTTTGCGAACCAGCTTAAAAAAATACAAAACTTTTGTGTTAGGGCCTGTTCACATCACTGTTCGCTTCCGCTCCGGGGTTCCGTCTGAGGTTTCTGTCGGGTGAACCCCGCAACGGAAAGTGAAAGTGACAGCACAGCTTCCGTTTCAGTCACCATTAATCTCAATGGTGACGGAAACATCGCTAATGGTTTCCGTTCGTCACCATTCCGGCTGGTTTTCGGACGGAATTAATAGCGCAGTCGACTGCGCTAATGGTGATGGAAACGGAAGCTGTGCTATCACTTTCACTTTCCGTTGCGGGGTTCACCCGACAGAAACCTCAGACGGAACCCCGGAGCGGAAGCGAACGGTGATGTGAACAGGCCCTAACACAAAAGTTTTGTATTTTTTTAAGCTGGTTCACAAAAAAAAATAATTCCAAATTCTACTGGACCAATTGCCTATTTAGAGACCGGCAGCAGCTCCAGGAGCGACATCATAAGGGACACACTAGGCGGATATGCTGAGTAAAACTACACAGCTTATCCGCCCCGGTAGCCGCAGGGAATTCCGCCAGCAAAACCGCACCAAATAGTGGCGCAGGTTTCGTGAGGCATGTCCGCTGCGGGAATCCTGCAGGGAAAAAAAGTTTAGACTTGCCAGGGCCGTAGTCCTGGTGACGCATCTCTCTCTTCTGAACGTAGCCCCGCCTCCTGGGATGACGCTGTAGACCATGTGACCGCTGCAGCAGTCACATGGGATGAAACGTCATGACAGGAGGCGGGGCTACGCTAAGAATAGAGGATCGCGTCACCAGGACTACGGCCGGGGCAAGTCTAAACTTTTTTATAAATTTAAAAAAGTGCCTTTTTTTTTTTCTCATTTGTGATTTTTGCGGCAGAACCGCAGCATTTCCGCAACAGAGGAGCAGCGATTCCACAGAATAAATTGACATGCGACTGCAGTCACACTGCAGGTCCATTATTTTTGCAGCGTGTGGATGAGATTTGTTCATATCTGACCCCCTCGGCTGCGACTGTAATACGCTGCGGATTTTACACAATAAAATGTGTTGCATAAAATCCGCAGTGTTCATGCCTAGTGTGTTCCTACCCTAAGGCCGGATTTACACAAGCGTGTGCTTTTTGCGCGCGCAAAAACGTGGCGTTTTGCGCTTGCAAAAGGTCCATAACAGCTCCGTGTGTCAGCAGCGTATGATGCGCGGTTGCGTGATTTTCGCGCAGCCGCCATCATTATGACACTCTGTTTGTATGTTTGTAGCTCGTGGTGCTTTTCTGTTTTCATTCATAGTTTATACTGCTGCGGAAGCGCTGGGCGTGATTTTCACGCACCCATTGACTTCAATGGGTGCGTGATGCGCGAACAATGCACAAATATCGGACATGTCGTGAGTTTTACGCAGCGGACACACGGACACACGCTGCATGAAACTCACTGACAGTCTGAACGGCCCCGTAGAGTAACATAGGTCCGTGCGAGGCGCGTGAAAATCACTGACAGTCTGCGCGGCCCCATAGAGTAACATAGGTCCGTGCAACGCGCGTGAAAATCACACACGTTTCACGGACGTATTACACGTTCGTCTGAATAAGCCCTAACAATAAGGCCCAGTTCACAGAGTTTTTGGGCCTTGATATTGACTCGGACACTGCGTCAGAATCAGCACCAAAAAACTTCCAAAACCGCCTCCCATTGATTTAATCTGAAATCAATGGGAGCCAGTCGCGGAAAAAAGAAAAAGCAGCACGTCCTTTCTTGCCGCGGTTCTGCCTCTGACCTCCCATCGAAATCAATGGGAGGCAGAAAATGCATTTTTCGCTGCGTTTTCTGTCTGCTGTCCTCAATCGCCGTGGGCAAAAAACGCGGCAAGATAGTGTGGGCAGGTCAAAATCTGCCTCAAAATTCGGTGCGCGGTTCCAGGCGGTCGCCGGTGCGCATGCGCGGGAGTTTGCGGGTGCGCGTGATCGGTCGCACAGGCGGCGGTGTTTGACGGCCCCCATGCTACCCAGGGCCGCCATCAGGGGGGTATTAGGGGTACTGATGTGAGAGGCCCGGCCAAACCTAATTGAAAGGGGGGCCCGCAGCTCATGACATTCTTTTGGTGAAAAAAACGGGCCCCATTGCAGGGGCCTGTTTTTTTTTCTACCAAAGGCAAGTCGCGGCAGTTTGCCGGGCCCCCCTTTCAATTAGGTTTGGCCGGGCCTCTCACATCAGTACCCATAATACCCCCCCTGATGGCGGCCCTGGGTACCATGATATAGTACTGGACGGAGTACCGTTAACAGGCCGTGCCACGGTAGGGGGGCCCAGAAAATGTAGCTGTAGGGGGCCCTGAAATTCCTGATGGCGGCCCTGACTGTAGCACTGATAAATGTCCTTTCTTATCTCCCATTTGATCCACACTCCGCACCTTTGCAGTTTGAGGAATTTTGCTGGGAAGTGTTGTCCTGGTATAATACGGGCACCCTCGCTTCCAGCAGATATGTTTGAGTACTCCCCTTCCTGGTTCCCTAATTTTAGGGCTTTGATAAATCGCCACTTGATACAGAAGAAATGTTCCCCTCGGGCCAGCACAACTGCATATTTTTCTTTCCTGACTTATTGGAGCCTTAACTAATTTAATTTTTTCATAGATGTAGTGGTATGAGGGCTATTTTTTTTGCGGGATGAGCTGTAGTTATTATTGGTACCATTTTGGGGTACATGCGACTTTCTGATCACTTGTTATCCTTTTTTTTGGGAGGCAAGGTAATCAAAAAACAGCAATTCTGCCATAGTTGTTTAGTTTTCTTTCATACAGCGTTCACCATGCGTCATAAATTACATGTTACCTTCATTCTGCGTGTCAGTACAATTACGGCGATACCTAATTTATAGAACTTTCATATGTTTTACAACTTTTTGCACAATAAAATTACTTTTGTAAAAATAATTCATTTTTTCTGTCGCCAAGTTGTAAGAGCCATAACTTTTAATTTTTTTCATTGACGGAGCTGTATGAGTGCTTGTTTTTTGCGAGACGAGCTATAGTTTTTATAGGTACCATTTTTGGATACATGCGACTTTTCGATCACTTTGTATTTAAATTTTTGGAAGACAAAGTGACCAAAAAAAAGAAATTCTGGCATTACTTTTTAGGTTGTTTTTTACGGCGTTCACTGCGAGGGACAAATAACATAATATTTTTATAGTTCAGGTCATTCCGTACCCAAATATTTATGGTTTTATTAGAAAGGGTAATCGTGTTTTATATTATTACTTGAAACTTTTATTTTAATTTTTACAACTTTTATTTTTACTTATTTGACACTTTTTTTTACACTTTTCTTTAGTCCCACTAGGGGACTTGAAGGTCCAACTGTTTTAGTAATGTTCTAATACATTGTACTACCTATGTAGTGCAATGTATTAGAACTGTCAGTTATTCACTGACAGCAAGCCGATCAGGCTCCGGCTACGGTCGGGGCCTAATAGGCTTCCGTAATGGCAGACAGGAGGCCATTGTTAGGCCTCCTGTTGCCATAGTAGCAGTTGGCAGCCTTGCCATCGCATGGCAGGCTGCCAATTTGCTACAAACCACTTTGATGCAGCGATCACATTGGATCGCTGCATCGAAGGGGTTAATGGCAGGAATCGGAGCTAGCTACGGTTCCTGCCGAAACATCGGGGTGTCCGCTGTAACATACAGTGGACACCCACTGCTGACGACGCCGGCTCAGCTTCTGAGCCGGAAGTTGGGCCGGCGCCATCTTGCCAATGGTACCGGAAGCCTTTTAGGCCCCGCCGAGCGGGGCATAGGAGGCTTCCATTGCTGGCAGACTGGGAGGTAAGTATTAGGCCTCCGATCGCCTTTGCAGCCACCGGCAACCAAGCGATCACATTGCTGGGGTGCCAGTGGCTAAAAACTCCTCACATGCTATTGAACGCAGCATCTATGGGGTTAATCAGCCAGATCAGATGCTAGCTCCGGTCCTGGCTGATACCTCAGGGTGCCAGCTGTTACATATAGCTGGCACCTGGCGGTGATGGTGCGGGCCCAGCTCCTGAACCCACACTATCACCGTGACGTAATGGTACTGCGCTTTGCGGGAAGCCCTGCCCGACAGCGCCGTATATATATGTCGGGAAGGGGTTAAGGGTGCTCATTACAAAAAATGGACAATAAATATACCGTATAGTTAGTTCAGACGAGTTAGAAAGAACTGTACCTCAACTAAAATATATAAGGAACAAGCTAAAATCCTGCAAAGAAGATTTGTAGAGAAAGGGTATCCTCAAAAAAATCATTAAAAATGCATTCAAAGAAAACATTGCTCTATCATAGGATCAATGTTTGCAAGAAAAAATAAAAACTACAAAAAAAGGAAAAACACATAGTCAATATAGCAGCAATTTTATCACAGTGCTTAACAGTGGAAATATTTGGTTCAGAAAAATCCTAAAAAAAACATTGGGAAATTATTTTAAATGACCCGGTTTTAAATAAAATTATCCCCCAAAAAACCGGGAATAAACTTTAGAAGGGTAAAAACTATAAGAAATGTAGAAGCCCTGAGTAGACTAAGAAACAAACCACAAATCAAAAGCATTAGCCTATTCCCCTCCATAATGGGAGTTTATAAATGTGGCAAAAAGAAATGTCCGTGTTATGAGAATATTGACCATGGAAGTAAAAATATAGTGTCAAATACAACAAAAGAGGAATATAAAATAAAGTGTAATTTCTGCTCACCGTAAATTCTCTTTCCTTTAGTCCTAGCAGCAGCACCCATGGGGATATTCTATCCTCCCAGAATATAGGACAGGTGGTATCAATTTATTTGTATTAATTGGCTACCCTATAAGAGCTAGCCTCACAGCTGGTCACACCATGTATTCATAACAGTAAAAGAAATAAAACCCACACCGACTCAAGGTCTACTGAATTAAACCTAGATATTTTATTGGGGGGTGGGAGCAGTGCTACTGCTAGGACTAAAGGAAAGAGAATTTACGGTGAGTAGAAATTACACTTTCCTTGACATCCTCAGCAGCAGCAGCACCCACTGGGATGTAGCACGTAACCATTTTAGGGTGGGTCTTCTTGAATTGCGGACAAAATGACCGCTCGACCAAAAGCCGTTTCTCCATCTCTTCTGATATCTAGCTTATAATGTTTTACAAACGTATGTGGAGAGGTCCACGAGGCTGTTCTGCAAATCTGATCGATTGGAATGCAATCTTTCTCTGCCCATGACGTGGATATGGCTCTAGTAGAGTGAGCTTTGAGGCTCTGTGGAGTCTGTAAACCAGCCTGCGTGTAGCAGATATTAATCACCTCCCTTATCCATCTGGACAGGGATGACTTAGATGATTTTTGGCCCTTATTCTTGCCTTGAAATGATAGGAACAGATGGCCAGATTTTCTAAACTCTTTGGTTTGATGAATATATGTTTTTAAGGCCCTACCGGCATCTAATGAGTGCAGTTTCCATTCTTCTGATGATGGCTCTGGACAGAACACGGGTAACTGTTGGTTAATGTTTTGAAATGAAGGCACTTTTGGGGTGAAATAAGGTAATGTCCTCATCAGGACACGGTCCTCAAGAAAAAGTAGATAAGGTCCAGCCGATCCAAGAGCCTGTATGTCACTGACCCTCTTGGCTGTTGTTATAGCTACTAGTAAACAGACTTTTAGCGATAGATATTTCAATGTCACCGACTGTAAGAGCTCAAACGGGGGTTCACAGAGGTGATTGAGCACCACACACAAATCCCACTTAGGGACTGGATCAGTTACTGTTTGTCTGATCTTCTGGACTGGTTTAACGAATCTCTGAATGAGGAGTTCAGATGATAGTTTCTAGCCTAAAAGAGTGCAGATATTTGTACTTTAATTGTGCCTTTCTTGAGCCCTTTGTCAAAACCCTCCTGTAGGAAATTCAGTATGTTCTGGATGGATGTGGAGGAGGAGGAGGAAAGTTGGTGGTCTTTGCACCATTTCAGAAATGCCAACTTAATCCTGCCATAGGTTTTGTTGGTCGCAACCCCTCTAGATTGTAAGAGAGTTTTGATGACTGTCTCTGACAGTCCTGAGTTGGCTAAAAGGGAGCGATCAACCTCCATGCTGTCAACTGGAGACGGTTTAGATAGGGAAAATAGCGATTGCCTTGTGTCACAAGGGATGGAATCTGAGGCAGAACGCAGGAGACTCCCTTGCTCATTGACATGAGTAGGGAGAACCCCACTCTTTTTGGACAGAAAGGGCAGATGACAATTGTCGAGACTTGTTCCCGTTTGATCTTCTGTAAGATCTTTGGGATCATCGGGATGGGCGGGAATATGTACGTCAGGTGGAACTTCCATGGTATGGATAGAGCATCTATGACCCACGGCTTGTCTGCCCTGAACAGGGAGCAAAATAGGTCCACCTTCGCGTTCTCTCGTGTGGCCATCAGGTCCACTTGAGGCTGACCCCAGAATTTCACTATCTGATTGTAGACTTGTTGGTTTAGAGACCATTCTCCTGGTAGCGGAAGGTCGCGGCTCAGGCTGCTATAATGTTGAGGGTCCCTTTTATATGCAAAGCTATCAGCTGTTGAGCATAAACTTCCACCCATGATAGAATCAGTGCCACTTCTATAAGAAGGGCTATGGATCGGGTGCCTCCCTGGTGGTTCAAGTAGGAGACTGTGGTCACAGTGTCGGAGCGAACTCTGATCACTTTCCCCTGGACGGCTTGGTGAAAATATGTAAGGGCTCTCATAACTGCTCGCATCTCTCTGCGATTTGAGGATAGACACCTCTCGGTCGGAGACCAGGTGCCCTTCACCATTTGTCCTTCCGTATGAGCTCCCCAACCTGAGCTGGACGCGTCTGTTGATATATCGACCCACGACTGGGGGGCAAAGGATCTGCCATTTTTTAGAAGAAACCACCATCTTAGGGAGGCTCTTGTGTCTCTGGAAATAATCACTGTATTGTCCAGAGTTTTTATGTCTCGGTTTCAAACCCGCAGGATTTCCTGCTGGAGACGTCGCATGTGCCATTTCACCCACTCGATAGCCTCGCTGGCCAATGTCATCAGACCCAGAACTTTCATCATCAGACGAATTGATACTGGTCTGATCTGGCTGAGATGCCGTGCGGCCTCCTGTATATGACACCGTCTTTCTGGGATTTTTTCCCATTGATAAGCCATCCCAATGCTTGAATCTCTGACAGCACGATTTGTAGATGAGCATTGAGGGCTGCCTCTGAATTGGCTTTTATCAGCCAGTCGTCCAGAAAGGGTATAGTGGAAATACCTTTCCTCCTGAAACTGGCTACTACTGCCACCGTGACCTTGGTGAACACGTAGGGGGGCGACGATATCCCGAAGGGCAGAGACGTGAATTGTAGATGTACCAACTCTCTCTGTATCCAGATGGCAATTCTCAGGAACTTCCTGTATCTTGGATGAATTGGTACGTGAAGATACGCATCTTTTATTTCTATTGTGGCGAGAAAATCCCCTTTCTCCAGTAGAGAGAGTACCGTACGGATGGAATCCATACGGAATTTTGTTCTGCTTTTTAAATATAAGGACTTACCAGGTTAGATAGAAAGTTAAGCGCCATTAACAAGTGTCCAAACGCCTCATTGTATATAAGTAACATAGCAAACTTCATTACATCATAGAAAGCTTAGAGAAAAAGAAGTCATTACGCCACAGGTATAGTAAAAAATTAACAAATTTTATTAGGACATACAATACAAAATATTAATATATAAAATTCAAAAAAGGATCCGAATAAAAGAAGGAACACAGTGTGGTGGCTTCAAGAACATTGGAAGTTTGGGATATTAAGCCCACCACGACAGAATTCCCTGGCAATAAATCACTGTCTAATATAAATCGCAGGTAACGCAGTCTAAGTAATATAATACATGCGTAACTATAGATTAGTGGTAACAACAAAGTTTATGGAAATTTACAGCGAAAGAGAATCACTCAAAAGACCATATATGTTTCAAAAATTGCTAAGAGTAAAGGATTTATACCCATAGTTAGTTTACGCTTTGCATAGATAGAAATAGGTAGAAATAGACCAGGACCAAAGTATCCTAATAAGACTAGAATTGCCAGAGAAAGAGTCAAGTGTGCATAGCCTATATAGATCGCTATGGGTCTATATCTGACATAGGAAGTATGGAGGTAGGCTTACCCATAAAGGTGGACGTGATAATGGCCCCACACTGCAGCCTGAAAAAGTTGCGCCCCGACGCGCGTTTCGCCAATCTGGCTTCCTCAGGGGGTAGTGTATTAGATACTGCATTATCATGCTTTATATACGGTTACGTTAATGGTAAATGTGAAGCTCCGGTGTCCGTCCTCCAGTTCCGGTCTACGGCGCATGCGCGGGGACCTGACCTGAACCGCGAGATCCCTGCCCTCTGTCGTCACGCTCGCAGTGCGCCTGCGCGCCCCCAAGGACGCGCGTCCATGGGAACAGAGCAGGCACAGTGCGAGCGTAGAGACGACAGAGAGACAGGGTGAGGCTCCCAGGTTCACTCACAGCATGCGCAACCCCAGGACGTATGGAGGTATTAGAATGGATATGGAGACATGTGTTTATGCTTAAAATATAAATGTGACTGAGAATAAGAAAGTTATAATGTTTGTGTTGTTTTCCCAAAGCGAATGAAACGAAAAAGATGAGAAGAAGAGAGAAAAAGAAAAAGAAAAAAGAAGAAATCAAAAAATAATAAAGAGAGAAAAAAAGAAGAATCGCGGGACGCGGACAAACCACGTGAGTGCAAAGATATAGCTAACAATTTAAATATGACAATTTAATAAAAATTGCAATTTATAATACATAGAAGTGTAAGAATATTTCATACAATAAAATATAGTGGTACTAGAAAATGCTAGTGTCGTGAAAAGATGAAAAAAAAAAAAAGTTACTAGATACTTATAAAACACATGAATATCAAGTGAAGTAAGGAGATCATGAATAACATGAATAGAGGACGCATATAAATATATGTATATATTGCGATCAGTGAACCACAAGGGCAAACAGCAAAAATAAACAAACAACAAAAAAGACACATAATGAAAATAAATAAATTAAAAGGAGTATATATTATTTAAATATGAAACAATTGAAAGACAAAAAGTCACAAAGAGTAATGAAATATTACTATTTAACAGACTAGTAAAAAAATAAAAAATACAATAATAGACCATAAAATACACTATAAACCAATAGAATAAATATAATTAAATTCTTCTTGTCCATGGTAGTTAGTCGGTACATCGGAGGTGTAGTTCCATAGTATATCGGAAGGACAGCAAATTTGGAATCACTCGATCTAAGCATGACAATGCAGGAAAAACAGGCATTAGTAACAATTAAAAGCACTTAATATTTAAAGGGAAGTTGATGTGAAAAAGGTTTTGCTGACCGAATCACGTAATATTCCGAGAGGCAGCAAATATGTTACAAAAAGGCCGAGAAACGTAGATTTTCATTGAGCCCATGGGGAGTCATGGTGCCCAATGTGATAATCCACCTGCACTCTTTTTGTGCAAGTATCTTTTTGACATCCCCACCTCTGAAACCGCAATGTATCCGGTCGATACCTCTTACGCGGAAGGTTCTAGGGTCACATCCATGTTTTAATTCAAAATGTCTTGGGCTAATTTTTAAGGTCGTCAGGTCAACTACGTCTCTTGCTGCGGATATGTCCCGTACATGTTCCCTCACCCGTAGTCTTAGTTGTCTGGAGGTTAGACCCACATAAACCATAGGGCAATCGCATGTAGCGTAATATATCACGTGAGTAGTACTACACGAGATATATTGCAAAATTTTGAAACGTCTATCTGTCTTTACAGAGTCAAAAGTTGTGGTCCGCAGAATGTTTGGACATGCTATGCAATCACCACAGGGGAAGCAGCCTTGAACCGGACCTCTAGCCGAGAAAGGGTTCTCTTGTTTGGGGACATAGTGGCTCTGTATAAGGATATCCCTCAAATTCCTGCTTCTTCTTGCGGTCATTTGAGGGTGTGGGGGTAGGACTGGAGCAAGTGTTGCCTCCAACTGTAAGATGGACCAATGTTTTTCCAGAATCTCTCTCATAGTTTGCCATTGGTTATTGTGGGTCGAAATAAATCTAATCAGGCCGGGCATCTTTTCCTTCTGTTCTAAAGGTGGTGGATTAAGTAGATGTTTCCGTGCCACTCTCCTAGCCCGATTATAGCCCTGTTTGATACAGCGATGGCTGTAACCCCTCTCTTTAAAGCGTTCCCTTAGGTCTTGAGCCTGATTTTCAAAACTGGAGTCCGAAGAACAGATCCGCCTCATCCTCAGAAACTGACCAACCGGGACAACTTTGACTGTGGAGTAGGTATGTGCCGATGTCGCATGTAGGAGGGAGTTGACCGACGTCTCTTTCCTAAAGACGTCGGTCTGTAATCTCCCATCTTGATCTGCTGTAATAGATATATCCAGAAAGTTCACCCTTTGTCTGTCATGGACAAATGTCAACTTTATGTTCCAAGTGTTGATATTCAGATTTTGCATAAAGTTAACAAGTTGTAATTCAGTGCCCTGCCAGATAATAAATACGTCATCAATGTAACGCAGCCAGCACAGCACATGGTTATCGGCGTAGGCGCCGTCACCATGCACAACCCGTCTCTCCCAAAGGCCCAGAAACAGGTTGGCATATGACGGCGCGCACGCCGCCCCCATGGCCGTGCCTTGTTTTTGGACATAAAAAGAGTCTTTAAAGACAAACAGATTATGCGTAAGGATGAACTCCAACAGATCAACTATCAGGTCACATAAATGGCTGTCCCGGTTGCTCATTCCGAGGAAGAAGCGGACCGCCTCAATACCATCTTGGTGTCTAATACACGTGTACAAGGACTCCACGTCTGCTGTGACCAGTAGCATGTCCGCCTCCAAATATATTCCATCAATTCTTTTGAGTACTTCAGTGGTATCTTTTACATATGATGGTAGGCATTCGACTAAGGGTTTAAAATAGAAGTCGATGAACTTGCATACTGGTTCACATAGACCACCAATCTCTGACACTATCGGGCGACCTGGGGGATCCCTAATATTTTTGTGGATTCTAGGGAGAAGGTAAAAAGTGGGAATTTTGGGAAATTCCACAATTAGACCATCCAATGTTTTTTTAGGGATAATTCCCTTCTCAAAGGCACTATTCAGAATTTTCATTAGGTCCAAAGAGATGGTGCCTATAGGGTTATGGCTCAATTTACAATATGTCTCTTTGGTCCGTAGTTGACGGAAAGCTTCTTTCTCATATTGTTTGGTTGGCCAGACCACAATGTTACCCCCCTTGTCCGCCGCCTTAAAAACCACGTCTTCAATTGATTGCAGAGATTTAAGTGAGATTGTCATGTCTGTTGTTGATGGAGATCTGTTTAAAATCTTCCATCACAAGTTTTGTGAAAATCTCCACTTGTGGACACAGGGACAAGGGGGGGAACCTTTTGGACCGGGGTACAATCAAATTAGGGAACCCACCTGCAAAAGTTCCTCCAGGGCTAGCAGAGTTTCTCTTTCCATGGAGTTTCCGCAGTACCAACTTTCGTGAGAAAAGGAACAAATCTTTTACCGCTGTAAAAAAGTCAAATTGATTATTTGGAGAGAATGTAAGTCCCTTACTTAAAATCTCACATTGCGTGTCAGAGAGGGTATATGTCGACAGATTAATTACCTCCAAATTTCTCGATTTTTTGCCCCCAGAGTATGGAGATGGTGACTTCCGTTTAGTGGCTTGTCTCTCCCTATTTCTCCGAGGGAAATTTGGATTTTGTCCAGGTGTTGTATCCCCATTCCACCTTGTTTCTGTACTTTCATCATTAGAGGTTTGAGAGGACATAGACCCTGATCTGGATCGAAATCCAGAACGTGTTCTACCATTCCTCCACTTATAGACCCTACCTTGTAGATAGTCATTGTTATCTCTCTGGAATTTTTTGGTTTTAATAGAGCAGATTTCATTTTCCCATTTTTTTAAATCTAATTCCAGGTCACTATTTTGTTCTGCGTATAAATTTGTTTCGATATCTCAGATCTATTAGGGTATGTTCACACGCAATGTTTTCAGGCGTATTTCGGGGCATTTACGCTTTGAAAAACGCCTGAAAAAACGAAAGCTGAACGCCTACAAACATCTGCCCATTGAAATCAATGAGAAATACAGCATTTAGTTCATACGCTCCGTAAAAAGAAGTAGCATGTCACTTCTTGAGGCATTTTTTGGAGCTGATTTTCCATTGAACACTATGAAAAACGCCTCAAAAAACTCCTGAAAAGAAGCCTCAAAAGAAGCTCCAAATTAAAAGAAGCTTAATTTTCAGCTTCAAAAACGCCTGAAAATCAGAGGCTGTTTTCTCTGAAAGCAGCTCAGTATTTTCAGAAGCGTGTGAGGATACCCTAAGGCTGTGTTCACACGGAGTGTTTGCAGGAGGAAAATTCTGCCTGAAAATTTTGTTTGGGATTTTGAGACACATTTTGTCCTTCCTGCACGTCGTTTGCCGCTATTTTCACTGCGATTTTCACTGCGTTTTTTGCCCAGTGCCATTGAGTGCTACCGGCAAAAAACTCAGCGAAATATGCTCTCTCTGCCTCCCATTGATGTCAATGGGAGGTGAGAGGCGTAAACGCGCGAAGATATGGCATGTCCCTTCTTTCATCCGCGAGGTGGTTTTACCGCTCGCGGGAGAAAACCGCCCCCGCCTCCCATTGAAATCAATGGGAGGCATTTTCGTCCGGGTTTGACGAATTTTGCGTGATATGCAGCCGTATAAATGGCAAAGGATGTGTGCTTGAGGCCTTAGGTCTCATGCCCACTTCAGTTTTTTTCATCAGGGTGCTATCCGTTGTTTGAACTGATAGCACCCTGACACATTCATTTCAATGGGGCCATGCACACTTCCGTTGTTTTAACGGAACCATGCCGCCGTTCCCTCAAAAATAGGGCAGGTCCTACACCTGCCCGTTTTTGACGGAACAATCTCGGCCTTTGCATTGATTTAGTCCGTGAAACAACGGACTGCACATGGAAGCTATCCATGTGCGTCCTGTGTTTCATGGAACCGTCATTAGCGGCAGTACAATGGCCGACGGAAGTGTGCATGAGGCCATACAGTCAAATCCTTCCTCCCTACTAAAACAATTTATACAGAATCCCCTCACCCCACACACAATATTTACAGTAAAATCCCCCCTCCCACACAAAAACTATTTATAAACACACACACACACACACACACACACACACAAACACTATATATACAAACACACACACCCCTCCCCCTACTTGCTGTACTTATCAGTCTGGAGCTCCGTAGAGGGATCTTCACGTTATAAGGGGTCACACGTTGCAGGCAGGCAGGAGAGCTGTGTGTAAGACTGCTCCTCCACAGCCCTCTCTTCCTCCATCCTCCCAGCCTGTCTGCTAGCTGGGGCTGAACACTTCAATGGTGTTCTCCTCACAGGCAGAGTGTATGGCCGGCTGCATTATATGACGTCACATGTGACGTATAATGCAGCCGCCCGGAGCACACACACTCTGGCTGTGCAGCAGAACATCGTGCATTACAATACACAGCTCCCGCTCCTGTCCCATGCGCTGCCCATGGCACTAAATGTCTATGGGGGTATCGGCCAGGAGGGCACATGCCTCCACTCCCCTGGCGCCCCCCTTCCTTCCCTTGTAGTTGCGCCCAGGGCACATGCCCCGTCTGCCCCCCCCCCTAGCAGCGCCCCTGCGATATGAACTCTATTTTGTAGCCTCTTTTTTACTATGTCTAGCACCCAAAGGTCCTTTATAGACCTTTCCCATTGGGTGTAGAAGAATGACAATCTTCCTCCTACAGGTATGTCTCTTGCGTCAGAAATCCAGCTTCCTGCCAGGTGCTGGATGGTTTCTTGCCCTACCTCTCTGACGTCTATAGCCGCCTTGCTGGGAGTATTGTATACTGGTTGAGGAGGAATTTTCCCCTCTATCTAGTCTCCCCCCCCCCCCCAGCTTTGACCTCTAGACTGGCCACAAAAGGAGGCTCCATTTACGTTTCCCTGACTGAGGGAGAGATTTACCTTGTTTGTCAGATATACTCTCCATTAGGGAATCCAATTCCGCTCCAAACAGCCTACTAGGCTGAAACTCCATTGAGCAAAGTGCATTCTTAAAATGCACATCTGCCCCCCCCCCCCCCATGGTTTTATCCAGAGGGATTTCCTACCAGCTGATAGGGCCATTGCGCGGGCTGCAAATCTGGACTGCTGGACCATGGCGTCACAAAGAAAATCTGAGGCTAACAAGACATATTTAAAACTTTTTAGAATGTCGCCTCGTGGAACGCCATTGTCTATGTCTTCCTCCATCTGGAGGAGCCATGATCTCATATAATTTGCGATAGTAGAAGAGGCTAATGTCATCTTTGCTTGAGCTGTGGACGTTAGGTACCCTCTTCGTAAAGCGCTATCGATTCTGCGGTCCATAGGATCATGAAAATTTTAACCATCTTCACTGGGGACCACTGTACGTCTAAAGCGTTTTGCAATCGCAACATCAACTTTAGGGGGTTCCCCCTATTCCTTATCCTCTTTTTCGTCAATGACGAACATTGTTTTAAACCTTTTATTTATAATGGGACCCTTGCCTAGGGACTTCCATTCATTGACCATTAATTTCTTGGTGATGGAGTCAACATTGAATGCCCTAACTTTTTTGGGCAATCCATCTTCCCAAATTCCATCATATTGCACCCGTTCATCTGAACGGATAGCTTTAAGGAGTCTGGACATCTTTTCTATAGGGAAGAGTTTTATTTCCTGGTCATTGTCACTTTCGGATGGGGAAGTGTTAACTTCATCGATGACCCTGAAACCATCCACAATGTCTGACTCCCTAGGGGATGACACACCTTCCTTTAATGGTTTGGGTCTGTGATGGGATTGAGATGATTCTCCTGATTTTTCCCTCTCATGGGAGAATAATTCCTTCAATTCAGAGATGGAGTCATGCACAAAATCTTGCATCCATAATAACATTTCCTCATTGGACATGGTTTGGTCTTCTATGGGAAATTCGTTGGATCTGCAATCAGTACAGAAAAAATATTCACTACCATCTGGCAGCGGAATATCACATGCCCTGCAAGACAAATGCCTGTGTTTTAAAGTGGATTTCCTCACGAATCCCCTATCCCCAGAGCCTTGGCTAGACATCTGTGGATAGAGAATGTGCTCCAGCAAAGACAGGATAACTGTACCTTTATGATTTTATGATTCTCTGCAAAACCAGGATCAGCCAGGAGGAGCGGTCATATTTGAACATCCCTGGCTGATTTAAATAATGCCCCCTAGTCTTCCTTCTCGGCGGCTGACCAATCAGTGGCCCAGAATAAGCGCACGCGCGGTTGCTCCGGCATCGGAGTAATAGTCCGGCTACAAGAAAATGGCGCCAGCAGCGTGATATACCATAAGCCCGCCGGCGCCTGCTCAGATGTCACCAGACCCGGAACACACAGCCAGACAATGCGCTGACTGCGGACAGGTAATCCTGTGGGACTTTTTATAAATTAATCTGATCTCTCCTCCAAGAAAGGAGAGAGAAAAAAACAATAAACAAACATACACCTACGCATAGTCCTGAATTTTTTTTAATCCTGTAAAACCCCTTAACATTTTTCTGGACAGGGCTGAATCCTTTATGAATATTTTTTGAGCAGCCATTCTGCATCAATATTGAATACATTTATTTTCACTTTAAAGCCAAGTCTCCCGTCAGAAGACTGAAAATGATGGCAGGAGACACAGCCGGTAGATCAGTCAGTACTGTTGCTGAGGGGCTTCTGGCTTATCCCAATTCCATCATCTACTGAACAGCCGACTCTCTCTGCCGCAACTTAGAACATTTCTGTAGCTACACTTTAATCAGAAATCATAACAAAGAATTTAAAACAAGCCCTATATTTGTGAATAGGTTTTAGTAGAATAGATTTGACAGTTATCATAACTTATTATTAAACTTTATTTAATACTTCTATACACATTAAAAGTTAGGTTTAGATTTAAAATCCCACAGTAGGTATTGGGTAGCATTTATCATTCCTAAAGTCCAAGTAGAAAAAGTCCACAGATCACTTTGATGCCACAGCGACTTTGAAACACTACTTTCTCCCTCACTGCAACAAGACTGCTATAAGTTGCCCTTTAAAGAAAGATTACAATATAAAGGGATCTTTCATGTCATAAAATCCAGAGCGACGTCCGTAAATAGTTATTTTCACTTGTAGGATGGGATTTCTGCTTATCGGAATATTTCATATTGCTAATCTGGTACATCCACTTTGAGAATATTTCTCCATTCTGCAATGTCTGCAGTTTTTGTGGAGAGATATTTATAGTTACATAGTTACATAGTTACATAGTTAGTACGGCTGAAAAAAGACACATGTCCATCAAGTTCAACCAAGGGAAGGGAAAAGGGAAGGAAAAATTTCTACACATAGGAGCTAATATTTTTTTGTTCTAGGAAATTATCTAACCCTTTTTTAAAGCCATTTACTGTCCCTGCTGTGACCAGCTCCTGCGGTAGGCTATTCCATAAATTCACAGTTCTCACTGTAAAGAAGCCTTGTCGCCTCTGCAGCTTGAACCTTTTTTTCTCCAGACGGAGGGAGTGCCCCCTTGTTTTTTGAGGGGGTTTTACAAGGAACAGGATTTCACCATATTTTTTGTATGTGCCATTAATATATTTATATAAGTTAATCATGTCCCCCCTTAGTCGTCTTTTTTCAAGGCTAAATAGGTTTAATTCTTTCAATCTTTCCTCATAACTTAAATTCTCCATGCCCCTTATTAGCTTCGTTGCTCTTCTTTGTATTTTTTCCAACTCCAGGGCATCCTTTCTATGAACTGGAGCCCAGAACTGAACTGCATATTCTAGATGAGGCCTCACTAATGCTTTGTAAAGTGGCATTATTACATCCCTGTCCCGCGAGTCCATGCCTCTTTTAATACACGACAATATCCTGCTGGCCTTTGAAGCAGCTGATTGACACTGCATGCTGTTATTGAGTTTATGATTTACAAGTACACCCAGATCCTTCTCAACAAGTGAATCCGCCAGTGTAGCGCCCCCTAGGACATATGATGCATGCAGGTTGTTGGTACCAAGATGCATAACTTTACATTTATCTACATTAAACTTCATTTGCCAAGTGGACGCCCAAACACTTAGTTTGTTTAAATCTGCCTGTAATTCATGAACATCTTCCATAGTCTGAACTATATTACATAGCTTGGTGTCATCTGCAAAAATAGAAATAGTGCTATTAATCCCTTCCTCTATATCATTAATAAATAAGTTGAATAATAGTGGTCCCAGCACTGAACCCTGGGGTACACCACTTATAACCGGGGACCATTCAGAGAAGGAATCATTGACCACAACCCTCTGGATACGGTCCTTGAGCCAATTCTCAATCCAATTACAAACTATATTTTCTAAACCTATAGTCCTTAATTTACCCATTAGGCGTCTATGGGGGACAGTGTCAAATGCCTTTGCAAAGTCCAAAAACACTAAATCCACAGCGGCCCCTCTGTCTAGACTTCTGCTCACCTCTTCATAAAAACAGATTAGGTTAGTTTGACAACTTCTGTCCTTAGTAAAACCGTGCTGGCTGTCACTTATAATGCTATTTATTGTCACATAATCCTGTATATAGTCCCTCAATAGCCCCTCAAACATTTTCCCCACGATGGATGTTAAGCTTACTGGTCTATAATTACCCGGGGAAGACCTAGAGCCCTTTTTGAAAATAGGCACCACATTTGCCCTGCGCCAGTCCCTTGGCACTATACCAGTCACTAGAGATTCTCTGAATATTATGAAAAGGGGGACAGAAATAACTGAACTAAGCTCTTTAAGAATTCTAGGGTGTAACCCATCTGGTCCCGGAGCCTTGTGCACATTTATTTTATTTAATTTAGCTTGGACCATCTCTACATTCATCCAATTCAGTATATCAACTGATATATTAACAGCACTGTTTCCTTAAAGGGAATCTGTCCCCTCCGAAAAAACCGCCTAAAGTACAGTAATCAGTATATAGCTTAAAAGACTGATTCTGAATCTGTAATTTATCTTCCTACTCACTTACATTCCCCCGCTGTAAATTAAGCCAGACCTGCGGTGATGAGCTTATCGCCAGCTTCTATATACAAAGTGGTTGTCCTCGTGAGACACAACAACTTTCATTCTTTGTCTGTGTAAAAAGAAGCATTAGATTTAAACAATGTAGCAGAAAAATATTCTATACTACACAGCTAAAAAAATGTCACAGGGGCGGACATACCAATAGTGATACCTGTGCAGCTGCACAGGGGCCAGAAGGTCAAGGAGGGGGACCACTGCCTCCTAATAGCTTCTTTGTACTGTCTATTGAATTGCATGAAAGGAACTGAGCTAATCAGACTGCACCAGCCTAATATCACTGCCCCTTCTATTTTCACGTTGAATATGTCTGTAGGGGAGTTTCATTTGTATCTATTAGTAATTTGTTATAACTTGACAATAAGTTTAACATTTATTAGAATTTTGCCATTTTAATCAAATATTTATTAATATCTTTGATAGGCTTTTTTATTATAATCCCTAATATGGATCAATGACAACTGTTATATTTGACGGTGGATCTCAAGCTCCAAAAAGTTTTAGATCTCTGGTTTACGTTGTGCTCAAAGGCTGTAATAACCATGGCATTCACTTCATATTATTATGTGGTTGTCAGGATTTTTGGGTTTAGGTGCAGCTTACTACAAACTTTCTCAATGTATTGAATCTTATGTTGCCACAATCAGTGGCCATGCATTTCATATGGAAAACTACATACTGATAATGTGAGTAAAACCTCAGATTATGATTTAAAAAAAAAATAAAAAAATATTTTATTAACTTTTGCAAGACAAACATTACAAAGGATTAATCCGAATTCCATCAGGTACAGAAATAGCTTTACATCCATCATAAAAAGTGAATATCACCAAAACATGTACATAGCTAACACGTTGCAATATAACAATGCATTGGTACAGCGTTGCTACGTGTTTGCTTACAGTAGGCAAGTTGTTCGGCTATACAAACTTTGCGCAGGTTCGTTAAGGGCTATGACCTCTGAAATGTTTGAGATGTCTGGTGACAGCATTTATTGAACACAGACTGCTTCACTACCAACAGGATCACATTTAGCAAAATTGTTACCCCCTTATCCTCAACTTTCGGACACAGATCAGAGGATAAAGGGACTGAAATATTAGAATTAATAGGTTAACCACTAGGGAAATTTTACACAGGGAGGTTGCATCACCTTGTTCCAGTACTTCTTGATTTCAGTGCACGTCTACACACCATGCCACATGTCCATAGTTGGTATAAAGCATTTTAGACATGACGGTAATCTCTCCGGCATAGATATTGAAATTCAAACCATAATTAACTCTATGAATAAGCTTGAAGTGCTAAGCATCTCGCACTAATCACATTTTTTCGTACATTTTCCCACCCCTGAAGGATTCTCTTGTGAGCTTCGGTGTTGTAGATAACTTTTTTTTAAATGTGTAGGGATGGAGGGAAAGAAACCTACTCTTTAGTACCCCATAAAATGAAGATATAGTATGTCTATAGGAACTCGGCTCCCAGAAATCATGAAAAGTATTGGATTTGGCCTCATATTCCACATTCCACATCGAAATTTACAAAAATGAGAACACCTGCATGAACTGTAGATAATGTCACCCAGGGACATGAAAAGGAGTAGGTACCTCCTGGAAAGACCATCTAATGTATTTTTCTACCCTGGGAGGAAAAGGGCATAGGCTTAGAAATAAGGTATGGTAATTTGAAGAATTTACGAACCTCCTTCCAAGACCACTTCAAATTATGAAATGCCTTTTCGGCATCAAGGGCAGTTAAGGTAGGGCGTTGGCCAATCTGGGGGTGGAGTTTGGGTCTATCCAAAATTGTCAGGACCTTTTTAATGTTTGTGACAGCTGCGCAATTCCTAATGAATCCTACCTGCACGGGGCCAACCTGAGATGAGAGAATGACCGCTATTCGGTCCATCAATATTTTAGATATCAATTTCAGGTTCTGGTCTATTAACCATATCGGCCTGTATTAGCCTGGGTCATGTAAATCTTTTCTAAGTTTAGGGAGTAATTTGATATAGGCTGCATCAGGAATTATATGTATGTAACGCATCACTAACATAAGATTGCAGAGTTGGGTGACTGCTTTGTAAAATTATCCTGAGTATTCTCCACACTAATGTCTCTATTCAGCACAGTTGTTTGTTCCTTGGCTAGAGAAGGCAACAACAGATTGTTTAAGAAGGACACCATCCCCCCCCTCTCCTGAGGAGGTACCATCATCATAATACAGGTTCTAATATAATTCCAGCAAAGTAAAATGAATGGCATTTGGGTTCATTATTATATGTCCATCTGGGCCTCAGACATGGGACTGCGTCAGCCGCACCTTTGCTAGTCGCACCAGAAGCTTTCCCGCCTTGTTCCCAAAGCGGAAAAGTGCCTCTATTAATCTATCCCTATGGATTTTCTCCCTCCTATCAAGCCATAGGTCGAGGCATGTTTCACTCCATACCAGGTATCCCTATTAGAGTTTGTCAATGCTTCCAAGTAAGAGGTGTAAGTTACCCTTAATGCCAAGTTCAATTGTTCATATTTGGTTGCAACCTTACGTTTAAAAGCTGATACATAAGCCATAATGCTACCTCTCAGGACCACCTTAGCGGAAGCCCAATAGAGAGGGGTTCTCTATGTGCCCAAAATTATCTGTCACAAACTCGATCTACCACCCTTCTAGCAGTTGTTTAAAGCCATCATTCTTTACAAGGAACAATAAAAATCTGGCAAATGGTCAGATATTATCAGATTACGTATCTGTTTGCCAGTTTTTCTAGAAGAAAGCAAATTGTCAGTCCAAAGATAGTTTATATGAGATCAGCTATTATTATTATTATGTGCATGGCAAAAGTGAGTCTACTTCTTATCTCCCAGGTGGCAGAGTCTCCAAGCATCCTGTAAGTTTGTTATCTCAATAACAGGGAGGAGAACTCTATTTCGTGTTTGGGGCGCCTCCATCGCAAACCTAGCGCTCATTCTGTTTTTGGCTGAAGAGAGCACTGTGTTTAGACCCCAACCTAGCAACTTAGATGAGGTAGTGTCAGCCTAAATCTTTAGCTCTAAGGATTGAAAGAATTTAGCATTTTTACCATTGCAGCCATACACACTTCAATGCTCCCCTAAAGAAAATGTATATATACCCTTCTATCCCCCTCAATATATTCGCTCACATCTGGAAATTTTTATGGAGCAGTATTGTTACCCCAGCCTTTTTCCCCACTGCAGGCGCCCCACAGACTGGGACAACCCAGAATTTCATTAAATGAAAGAAGTCATCTTTAGACGGGAGCGTCTCTTGTAATAGTACTATGTCGGTCGGAGGCATTTTAAATTCCTCAGAACCTTAGACCGTTTAATGAGCATCTTAATCCCTTGACCTTCCACGAGATTATTTACATACCCAATTAGGGGAAATTGGTCATCAAAAGAATACAGAAAAAGACTGACTGAGATCAATTACAAAAAAAAAAAACAATTCAAAAATAGAGCATGCGTCTTCTTGTGAGACAATGTATACCAGGTGGCCAGATTGTCCACTTGTACAGGATTGTCCAGTGGCCTGTGTAGGTACTCCTACTGGTAGCATAACTAACAAAGAATATACATCATTATAAACTAACAATGAATAAACATCTCCATCCCATTTTTCTGGGAGGGAAGGGACCTCCTCCTCCAGGGACAAAGCACAGGTAGTGAAACTGTGGTAGCCATAATTTAAACTGAGTCACCTTCCGCCTGCTATGACAAAGTAATTTGGAGAGAATCATAATGAATTCCAAGTCAGCAGGCGATATGTGGCTTATATAATGCAACCAGTACTGCGAACCACAGGAACGTACAAAAGTCTAAAAGTTAATATCCACTGTTCAGAGTCTTACCTTTCCTGGTGGCATGCGACTATCAGATAGAAGGATTACAAAACAGTCAATCTTCCTTATCTTGCCTTCTAGCTTGCTTTGGATGCCATGGGGATTGTAGTTTATCCCTTTTTTCTTCTCTCTGCTGGTCGCTGCCACGTCTGGATCCAGAGGGATTCTCGGGAGTGTCGTGGAAGTCAATGGCTCAAAATATATTAGACTGAAATTTAGATGAGTGTTCCAGTAGACAATCATGCCAGGCACTTTATCCAGCATCCTAATCAGGATATTTCATACCGATATATATAGAGAGAGGAGAAATGACACACAGACGCTTCTGGTATGCTCAAAATACTCCTCTGGAGGTTTATTACCAAACTCCACTATAATAATATCATTCAAATGGGGTGTAGACTTGAGGTTAACCAATCAGAGGCAATGTGACAATAATTCTTATTCAGCCAATTACAGACATACGATACATTCCAGATACATCATTATAATTCTTCACACATCAGGTTTGCAGGTGGCCTTATCTCTCTTGGCAAGAATGTTCCTGTAAGATGGGAGAGGCACTCGCACAAGCATATTTGCCACCCTCCCATCTCACTCCCTGTGCCTTCTCTGCAAGCTTCGTATGGGAGCCAAGGTCAAAGATAAAACATACGAAATTAACATTACTTGCGTTAAAGGAACAATGACTTTCTTATTCACTACAAAAGAACCAAGATGGGAACTCCAGACAAGATGGCTGCTGCACGAAACTAAATCATTTAAACATTATTATAATCACTTTCACATAATACATATCTTAGTAATTCGGCATCCTGCTTGATAATTCATAATGTAATTTCATACAGAGAATATAAGCAAATAAACCATCCTTCACAAACCCCCCTTTTTCTCATATTAAAATACAGAAATGATATATTATGATTATAAAACTCAAACAATATATCAATAGGGCCACAACTAATATGATGCCATCACCAATGTCCAGTTTGGGTATGGGGTCCCACCAGTGCATTGACAAGTCCTGTACATGGTTCGTTTCTGGTTCGAAGGGCTATCCTCTTCTATCTTCTGCTCTTCACTGACTGTCACCCTCAGGGTAACCCAGACAATTTATGGTGTCAGACTGTACGGTGGTGTCCAGTGGGGGTTTTATTATTACCCCCTCCTGGTCACTTACTTATTAAAACACTTGGATGCTGCTAACGGGTTCACTCAGTTGTCTTTGCTTTACTTTGACCTTTGCTTATGTCCTCAGGACTTGGCTTGGTCCTTCTCATCTGTCAGACACCGTCTCTTTTAGTATACATCACCGGGCTGTACTGTGAGCCTGGGGTGAGTTCCCACGTAGACGGATTAGTGGAGTTTTATTGTGACTACCACATACCCTCTGCATCTGTCCTCTCTCTCTGGTTAAGTTACTTGTCTGGGCGGTTGCTTAGAATTGTGACACTGCCGTCAGTTCATGACAAACGTGTTGTACTGGCTCCGGCTGCGCCTGCCGCATCTCAATGATGGAGTTCATCATGTTAAAGTCTGTTAGTTCATGTTTACTGGCACTTGCTGGGGACCCCCAACCCTTATCAATTGTTAAAATAAATGCTAATCTGGTGATATCATCTATGTAATATAAAAGTTGTTCTAAGTACATACAATAACAATGTCAGGCCCTTAAACTAAATCAAACACACCTTTATATAAGAAAAACTTCTCTGTTACAATGGACAGGGCACCTAGAAGATGTGTAGTTACTGGGTACATTGTATTTGCACTTGGTGTTACACTTTTCAGCAGGATTTGTACCTTGATCTGAGCTGATTGCCTGGAACAGCTCCAACTCACAAAAATATACACAGATTCCACATGTTTATCTGACAAATGTCGCAAACCAATTTTTCTTACTCTAACTTGTATTGCCCGGGAAGGCCTCTCAAGGTCTGTTCTCTTCATGGGAGGCGGGTATGATAAGGTTGGCACCGGTCTGCCAGGACTGTTCTGTAGGCAAATCAAACAGCTCTAACAGAATTTAGCAGCAACAGCTGTAAAGACTGGGACATGCCAATTAGATCTTACCACATCGATCCTTGCAATCTTGGGGCATATGTGAGGTCACACCATCAATGCAAGTGCCATCAAGAGTGCTTTGGGTGCTATCGGTTTACCTTCCTTTGTCCGTCCACATTCTGTTAGAATCTGGTTCTGACGCCCTCTGCTCCCAGTGGGAGACTTCCTGTGGAGAACAATCTTTTTCATTGTATAATCATTAATTGATCTTAATCAGATAATTCAATTGAAGAAAAACATTAACAAACAACATCTTTACATTAAACGTTCAAATTGAGCAGTAACTAGAAGTGATACATGCAAACTCATTTTTCTTATATATATATATATATATATATATATATATATATATATATATATATGTATATATATATACTGCACAGAATTTTCTGCTCTATAATTTTCCTTTCACAACAACACCAAAAAAAATTAAATAAAGAAAAATGTTTTCAAATGGGAATATTCCGCTTCTGTACCTTTTATCTGACGCATGCCTCCAATAGTCCAATGCTAAGGCTGGTCCAGAACTTTACATAAAACTTAACCTCAGTATTTAATATTCCGACAACACTTCTTGAATACAGTTATTAAACAAACTAACTTTGTGATAACATCTGGAGGACTGCTGATATCTTATTGTACAAACACCAGTTCAATACTTGGGATAAAAATGATTCCCCTGTCACTACACACAACTTCTGCAGTGGGGAAGGTACTGGCCGTGCTTCAGACCACCCTGAGAACAGGTCTACACATACGAGCACCTTTTCATACACTTCTACCTCGGGTAGTTGTATGTTCTGCAATCGCTGGGACGGGTAATCTGGCCGGGCTGCACTTTTCACAGGTACCTTTTCTATTTTACCTATGTCATGCCATGCGCACATCATGCAGGCTGCTACAAACCTAGTGCTAGCATTATTGTATCAAGGGACAAGCCAATTTACTGATACCTGGATGCACATACTCTTGTTGTCAGGTCTGTCTTCTCTTGCTCTCTCAATTGGCTTACCCGATGATCCAATAAAGTTCCTACTAGCAATGGGCCCATAATTGTGGGTGATGCCAAAAGCGTACCTAGAGTCAATGTAAATGTCGGCCGTCTTACCTTTTGCCAGGTTACAAGCCTCAGCGAGGACCTCCAGTTCTGCTCCTTGAGATGAACAAGAAGGTGAGAATGGTTTCTGGATGATTTACCTTGTGCCTCGTATCCTGTCTTGTACATACTGTATATGATCAAGTATCTCTACATTACAAATTTACATTGGAAACCCATGTCACATATAGATAGAACATTTCAAAAGGATGGAGTTTTATTTTTCCACATTCATCTGATGATCCAGGACACTTGTAAATCCCACCCACCAGGTTCTGTAAATACCTGATTAATACAAAAACAAATAAATTATGTTACTGAAATCTGGCATAAAATGAACAATGTTCAGACAATTTTTTTTTGTTTTGCCTCCCCCATCTAAATCTGTAAAGACTCATCTGTGAGTGACGTCACCTCGCCTCCTGTGTACATTTTCTGGAGGGGGATGGTCTCTTACACAATACCTCCTATTGGGTGGAGACTACAGCACAGCATGCTCAGGGCCATATTTACCGTTCTGGAAGGATTTGGAACCATCTATACAGAAATACCTCAAAATGTAGGTTACTATCATACACATTTAATTTGGATTACTCATTGGGGTCTCATACACATTTTGTAGATCTCCTAGAACCAAATTCATTAATTCAAAACAAAATAAAACACAAAACAAAACTACCTGTTCAGTCCCTTCACCATTCCCTCCTATTTGCACTCTGCGAAAGTAATGTAGCAGGGCTCAAAACTACATATCTCAACATAATAAGGTCGGGCACTCAATCTGGGGGGCACTAGTTTGGCCCCCTGTAATACACAACAGCCTGGAACAAAAATGACTTTCTCCTGACAAAAATACATTTTATCTTTAAAATGACTTGCAACCATTTACCTGTAAAACATCTCACATTTTCAAAAATAACATTTAGGCAGCACTATAGCACATGCCTCATGTGTGAAAACAAAAACAAAACAATTGTAATTAGTTATTCAATAAAACAGAAAATAATATATCTGCTAATATTAATTACTGCAAACCAATAAACTATATATAAGAATAGGGAACAGTAGGAGCTCATACATTTTCAAGACCCCGTGTCTCACAATATCTGTATTTTAATTCATTTGAATTAACATCAAAACATTCCAGCATTAAATCTTACCACATCATAACACATAAATATGCAACGTAACTTTTATCTTTTTGCAGACAAATCCAGCCGGCTGAAATATTTCTCTCGCTTGGTGTAGTTACGGACAACAGCGCATGCGCAAAGATAAGAAACATTCCTTTACACAGAGAGAAACTGATTTTAACCCCTTACACAAAACACTAAGAATGTTTTTTGTTTTTTTTTAGACATTACTGCTGTTAAAAACACGAACATACAATATAGATCTGCTTTATTGTAGCCACTAGTTTCAAACTTCACACATGTTACATTACAAACGTCTCACACTTCACAGATGTCACATCGCACCTGTTCACATTACACTCCCCCGTTCTGACCCACATTAGTCACTGCAATGTACCTGGCTGCTCCGTTTTCTTCACTCTTCCTATCAATATTTACACCTGTATTCAAATTGTTCTTTCTCACATCAACTTACTTGTAACCACCTGTAATCACTTACTTTGTCATTTTAACTTATGACTTTTCCTGGCCATCCACCATCCCTTTCTCAACTTTCCACAAACCATTCTATTTATCACATGCAAACAACCATCTTATGGCTGCCAGCCTCTTCAATTTTGCCTTCACATACTTTACAATTAAAGCCCCAGCTCCTTTTGCTCATTCTACTATAATGATGGCTGGGACCCGTGCCCCAAGGCTGTCCCGCATTTTTGTCTCACTTCCTCCTGACCCCATGGTCGGAGAGCAGTAGGGTGATCTCCGGTAAATCCCCCACCTCAGGCAAACTGGCCACGTTTGCCGACAGATATCTCAGACCAGTCTATCTCCTAGACTGTCTTACCAATACGATATCAAAAGTTGTTCCTCCAGACATTCTAGCAGTAGGATCCCCTTTCCTCTGATCCCTCACTGTATTGAACATCAAGAACAGACAAAGGCCTTTTTAGCTAGATAGCTAAATATTCTTTCGCTGCGGCTAGGGAAGTAAAACAATTTGCTGTATTATCTGGCAGGTGTACTGCTGGAAGCAAATCTTGTGGTGTAGCAGATTTGTGCAAATACATCTGAAAACTCTCCCTTTTTTTGCCATTTTAGCGTAGTAGTCCTCAAAGAGTAATATATAGGTGCACCTCTGAATTCAAGGGGATGTTGCCTCTTCTGAATGCTTTCAGGATTTCCATCTTGTCATTGAAATCCAAAAAGCGCATTATGGTTGGCCTTGGTTAACTGTGTCTTTGAGCCAGGTCAGCCCGTGAGTTCAGGGGTGCCGTAGTCAAGTCAGGCTCCGGTCCAATTCTATGGGCCCTTTTGAAACTGCAGCAGTGTCTCAATCCCAAGACCACCGGTAAGTCCTCCTCACACAATTTATGTAAGTCTGCAGCTTTAATTGCTTTAGGCATGCCCACCATCCTGAGGCTGCTGTGCCTTTATCTATTCTCCATGTCGTCGAGTTTGGCTGATATGCATTTGTTTTCCACTATAACTGCATTCAACTGCGTAAGTAAGAGTTCGTTCTCATTCTCAAGCAGGGTAATATGCTGCCCGGCCTCATCTGGGTGGTGAGAATGTTGCCTTCCAGTCTCCTTGAGTATGATGCCACAAGGTTTTCACACCTGGATTTGGGGATTTTTTTGCCGTTCTTCTCTGCAGATCCTATCAAGCTCTGTCTTCGATGGGGACCGTCGGTGGACAGCCATTTTTAGGTCTCTCCAGAGATGTTCGATTGGGTTCAAGTCAGGGCTCTGGCTGGGCCACTCAAGGACATTCACAGAGTTGTCCCTTAGCCACTCAAGTGTTGTCTTTGCTAGGTGCTTAGGGTTCATTGTCTTGTTGGTAGGTGAACCTTTGGCCCAGTCTGATGTCCAGAGCACTCTGGTTCAGGTTTTCATTAAGAATAGCTCTGTACTTTGCTCTATTCATCTTTCCCTCAACCGAGACCAATCTCCCTGTCCCAGCTGCTGAAAAATACCCCCACAGCATGATGTTGCCACCGCCATGCTTCACTGTAGGGATGGTATTGGGCAGGTGATGAGCAGTGCCTGGTATCCCCCAGACATGATGCTTAGAATTAAGGCCAAAAGGTTCAACCCTGGTTTCATCAGACCACAGAATCGTATTTTTCACAGTCCTTTAGGTGCTTTTTTGCAAACTTCAGGCGGTCTTTCATGTGTCTTTTACTGAGGAGAGGCTTCTTTCTGTCTACTCTGCCATAAAGCCCAGATTGGTGGAGTGCTGCAGTGATGGTTCACATGCTGGAAGTTTCTCCTATCTGCACACAGGGTCTAAGGAGCTCAGCCAGAGTGACCACTGGGTTCTTGGTCACCTCTCTTACCATGGGCTTTCTCCCCCGATTACTTAGTTTGGTGGGGCAGCCAGCTCTAGGAAGGGTGCTTGTTGTTCCAAACTTCTTCCATTTCAGAATTATGTAGGCCACTGTGTTCTTGGGAACTTTCAGTGCAGCAAAAAAATTTTTGTACCCTTCTCTTGATCTGTTCCTCCACACAATCCTTTCTGAGCTCTACAGGCAGTTCTTTCCTCCTCATGGCTTGGTTTTTGCTCTGATATGCATTGTCAGCTGTGAAACCCTATATATGCAGTGGGTGTGTCTTTCCAAATCATGTCCAATCAAATAAATTTAACATAGATGGACTCTAATCAAGGTGTAGAAACATTTCAAAGATGATGTAGAGAAATGGGACGCCCCCACAGCAAAAGGGCTAAATACTTATGTCCATGCAAAATATGAGTTTTTAATTTAAAATAAATTAGCAAAAATGTCTAAAATTCTGTTTTCACTTTATCATTATTGGGTATTGAATGCAGAAGGATGGGGAAAAACATGAATTTTTTTATGTTAGAACAAGGCCTAAACATAACAAAATGTGAGAAAATTGAAAGGGTCTGAAGACTTTCCGAATGCACTGTACAAGCAGTTCTCCCAGCTATTTCCAACAGGGCTACAACCTGATAACAACTTGCCATTAAACCACAAAATATGTACTTTTAAAGTCACATTCACTACTATGCAACATCCGGCCTAGATATAAATTACCTAAAGGTCTGTGGTTTGCAAATAGGCATAGAGCATTTCCTTTGTAAATTTATGTATCATTTTTAAATCATCCCTCATTCTGAAGCTCTTTATACACCCATCTTGACATGTGATTTGACTATTATTTGACTGTTTGTGATTTGGTACAAACACAAGAGGGACAAGACTAAGGCCTCATGCACACGACCGTGCTCGTAATTACAACTCGTAATTACGAGCACGGCCGGCCGGCCACGGGCAGCCGGCCGTTTTTCCGAGTCGTGCTCCCATTATAAAGTATAGTAGCACGGCCCGTAAAATAAAAAAATAGAACATGTTCTATCTTTTTAACGGCACGGGCACCTTCCCGTGAGAAAACGGGAAGGTACCCGTGGCCAACAGAAGTCTATGGGCCCGTTATTTCGGGTCGTAATTACGACCCGTAATAACGGTTGTTTTTACGGTCGTGTGCATGAGGCCTAAGCTAGAGTTTTATTTGTGATCTGTCATTGTCATTACATTTGTCATTGAAAGTCATGTCCTTTTAGCAGACGACCCCGAGTCATAAATATTCAGACCATATATCCAGCAATATTTAAAATAGCCACTCTGCATAATATACATCTTCATATAAATGATCTGGAGGAATCATGCAAGCTCTAATGTTGCATCCAGCATTAGACATGCTTACTAGTCATTTGTGCAACAAAGCATCTAATGGCCTCAACATTTCCCCAGGTCCTATGGCGAATTCCTAATGTACTGAAAAGCAGTAGGTCATGTTCATGGAAGGAATTAAGCAGTTATTCTCTACGTTCTGCTAAACTACACATTTTCTATTAATAAATGTTTCAGGTTTTCTGAAGCCAAGTGTATGTCAGTTCCATTATTAGTAATCTGTTTATGTACCATGCAGATAACTGAACTGAATTTAAAGTGTTCATACACTGAGAAGACAATTAGGTTCTTGTTCCACTCCCATGATGCTTAGTGCTTAAACAGTGACAGCAAACATCATATCTGGAGACAAAAAATATAAGCAGGTAGACATGTGTTGGAGAAAAAAAATTATATTGAAGATGAAATTATAGCAGGTAGCAGATTTACCAGTAATATTGCCACAGTTGTAATCTAAAGCTCCTGGCCCCCAATGCAAAGTCTGTAACAGGGCTGCCCACCTCACATGTGCTTTGTATATTATTGGCGACTTCTTATGTAACAGGGTGGATTTTGGCCAAATAATGCTTTGTCATCAATTCACCTTAACCCCTTCCCTCTTTAGCCACTTTTGACCTTCCTGACATTTCCTCATTTTTCAAATCTGACATGTTTCACTTTATGTGGTAATAACTTCGGAATGCTTTTACCTATCCAAGCGATTCTGAGAATGTTTTCTCGTGACACATTGTACTTTATGTTACTGGCAAAATTTGCTCGATACATTAAGTATTTAAAGTGAAAAACACCAAAATTTAGCAAAAAATTAGCATTTTTCAAAATTTAAATGTATCTGCTTGCAAGACAATTACATACAAACCAATAAAATACCAACAGACAGAATTCAATACAAAATAGTGCTCAAAGAGCTAATAAACTGTAGAGCATCGTTGCTGACTATATTGTATGCACTATATTGAATCCTGAGTGAAAACCAAGATATACTTGGTGCATCGATCAACAATTAACATGAGAATAAACCAAGAAAATATGATCGACTTCAGCACACAGTATTTGAAAAATAGACGTCTCTTCTTACATCATGTCCACCGGTATGTTCTCTATCTTTTGTCCTGTTTAGCAGTTGCTGTTTGACCGTGCTTATTATTATTATTTTTGATCATCCATTGACTTCAAATCGATCTGAGTTATGGGATTGCTGCATATTTGCGATTCGTACTTACCCTTTGTGTGTTACATAGTGATCGTTATCATTACCAGTGCTGTATTTCCTTACGACTACATTTCTTTTGCCTTTGGACATACTTGGCCCTATTTGGCCCTGATTGTTTATTACTCTTGATCATCCATTGACTTTAAGTTTATCTGAGATATGGTACTGCTATATATCTGCGATCCGTACTTACCTTTTTGATCTTATATAGATTTCGTTCCCATTATCAGCAGTTCATTTAATTATGACTATATTCTTGTCGTCTTTGGACTTACTTGGCCCTAATCAGCCCTGATCTTAATTGAATATTATTTCTCGATCTTATCATATGCATGTTTCACTTCTGCTGTTATAAACTAACATGTACACGGTGACACTATACACATACCCGGTTTTTTACTGATTTTGACGTCTTATTGTTGTGTGACTCATCCCCTGTTCTATTTTTTAATTGTCTCATGTCTGTTATTTAATAAAAATTTGTACAATTTTTCAAATACTGTGTGCTGAAGTCGATCATATTTTCTTGGTTTATTCTCTTGCAAGACAATTAGTTATACCACACAAAATAGTCGCTAATTAACATCCCCCATATGTCTACATTAGATTGACATCGTTTTTTGAACATCCTTTTTCTATGACGTTACAAGGCTTAGAACTTTAGCAGCAATTTCTCACATTTTCAAGAAAATTTCAAAAGGCTATTTTTACAGGGGCCAGTTCAGTTGTGAAGTGAAATTAGAAACCTCCAAAAAGTCACCCTATTTTAAAAACTTCACCCCTCAAAGTATTCAAAACAGCATTTAGAAAGTTTCTTAACCCTTTAGATGTTTCACAGGAATTAAACCAATGTAGAGGTGAAATTTACAAATTAAATTTTTTGTTGTTGCAGAAATTCATTTTTAATAAAAAACTTTTTGTAACACAAAGTTTTACCAGAGAAACGCAACTCAATATTTATTGCCCAGGTTCTGCAGTTTTAGAAAATATCCCACATATGGCCCTAGTGTGCTAATGGACTGAAGCACCATTCTCAGAAGCAAATGAGTACCTAGAGGATTTTGGGCCTCCTTTTTATTAGAATATATTTTAGGCCCCATGTCAGGTTTGAAGGGCTCTTGCGGTGCCAAAACAGTTGAAATCCCCCAAAAATGACCCCATTTGGGAAACTACACTCCTTAAGGAAATTATCTAGGGGTATAGTTAGCATTTTGACCCTACAGGTTTATTGCAGAAATTATTGGAAGTAGGTGAAAATGGAAATCTACATTCTTTCAAAGAAAATGTAGGTTTAGCTAATTTTTTCTCATTTGCACTAGGACTAAAGGAGAAAAAGCACAGCAAAATCTGTACAGCAATTTCTCCCGAGTAAAACAGTACCCCATATGTGGTAATAAACGGCTGTTTGGACACACGGCAGGGCTTAGAAGGGAAAGAGCGCCATTTGGCTTTTGGAGCTCAAATTTAGCAGGAATGGTTTTTGGAGGCCATGTCCCTGAGGGGACAAAAGAATGAAAACGCCCATAAAGTGATTCTATTTAGGAAACTACACCCCTTAAGGAATTCATCTAGAGGTGTAGTGATCATTTTGACCCCACAGGTGTTTCATAGAATTTATTAGAATTGGGCAGTGAAAATAAAAACAATCCTTTTTCTTCAATAAAACGTAGCTTTAGCTCAAAATTTTTCATTTTCTCAACAAATAAAGGAAAAAAAGAACCCCAACATTTGTAAAGCAACTTCTCTGGAGTACGGAAATACCCCATATGTGGTCATAAACTGCTGTTTGGGTACATGGCAAGGAACAGAAGAGAAGAAGGGGCATTTGGCTTTTGGAGCACAGATTTTGCTGAATTGGTTTCTTGACACCATGTGGCTTTTGCAAAGCCCCTAAGGTACCAGTACAGTGGAAACTACCCAAAAGGGACTCCATTTGGGATACTACACCCCTTGAGGAATTAATCTAGGGATGTAGTGTGCATTTTCACCCCACAGCTGTTTCATAGATTTTATTTGAATTGGGCAGCGAAAATAAAAATTCTAGTTTTTTTCTAATAAGATGTAGCTTTAGCGCAAAATTTTTCATTTTCTCAAAAAATAAAGCAGAAAAAGAACCCCAACATTTGTTAAGCAATTCCTCCCGAATATGGCAATACCCCATATGCGGTTATAAACTCAGTTTTGGGCACACGGCAGGGCTCAGAATGGAAGGAGTGCCATTTGGCTTTTGGAGTACAGATTTTGCTGGATTGGTTTCTGGTCGCTATGTAGCATTTGCAAAACCCCTGTGGGACCAAAACAGTGGAAACCCCTCAAAACTGGGTGCAGTGAGCATGTTAACCCCGCAGGTGTTTTCCATAAATAAATGCGCTGCGTATGGTGCAAAGTAAAAATTTAAATTTTTCCCCAGATATGCCAATTCAGTGGCAAGTATGTCATGCCCAGCTTATGCCACTGTAGACACACACCCCAAAAATTGTTAAAAGGGTTCTCCCGGGTATGGCGGTGCCATATATGTGGAAGTAAACTGCTGTTTGGGCACGCTGTAGGGCTCAGATGGGTGGGAGCGCCATTTGGCTTTTCAAGCGTAGATTTTGCTTGGTAGTAGTTTTGTTTGAGTATTACTGGTGTTTCTGTTTATAATGTATGGGCATATGTAAGCCGGGCAGAGTACATCATGGGCATAGTCATGTGGTATAATAATGTGATGGTACATGTAAGCCGGGCAGAGTACATCAGGGGCATAGTCAGGTGGTATAATAATGGGGTAAACAATAAAATAATCCATAGATGTGTGTTATTCTCTGAAGCAATCCTTTCTGCACAGGCCGGTGACGTACTGATAAATGGTGTGTTTACTTATCCCCCTTTTGGTCCACACTCCACACCTTTGCAGTTTGGGGAATTTTGCTAGGAAGTGTTGTCCTGGTATAATATGGGCACCCTCGCTTCTAGCAGATATGTTTGGACCCTCCCCTTCCTGGTTCCCTAATTTTAGGGCTCCGATAAATCGCCTCTTGAAACAGAAGAAATGTTCCCCTCTGATCTGCACAGCCACATATTTTTTATTTCCTGACTTATGGAAGCCTTAACTAATTTAATTTTTTCATAGACGTAGTGGTATGAGGGCTGTTTTTTTGCGGGACGAGCTGTAGTTATTATTGGTACCATTTTGGGGTACATGCGACTTTTTGATCACTTTTTATCCTATTTTTTGAGAGGCAAGATGACCAAAAAACAGGTATTCTGGCATAGTCTTTTAGGTTTTTTTTCATACAGCATTCACCATGAGTTATAAATTACATGGTAACTTTATTCTGCGGGTCAGTATGATTCCGGCGGTACCAAATTTATAGCACTTTTTATGTTTTACAACTTTTTGCACAATAAAATTACTTTTATAAAAAGAATGTATTTTTTCTGTTGCCATGTTGTGAGAACCATAACTTTTAAAAAATTTCATCTACGGAGCTGTATGAGGGCTTGTTTTTTGAGAGACTAGCTATGGTTTTTATAGGCACCATTTTTGGATACATGCGACTTTTTGATCACTTTTTATTTCAATTTTTGTAGGGCAAAGTGACCAAAAACCAGAAATTCTGGCATTATTTGTTGGTTTTTTTTACGCCGTTCACCGCGTGGAATAAATAACATAATATTTTTATAGTTTAGGCCATTACTGTCGCGGCGATACCAATTATGTATGGTTTATTCATTTTTTTCAATAATAAAGGACTTGATAAGGGAAAAAGGGTGATTGTGTTTTGTTTTATTTTATTACTTAAAACTTTTATTATATTTTTTACAACTGTTTTTTCAAATTTTTTTAACATTTTTTTTTGCACTTTACTTTAGTCCCACTTGGGGAATTGAAGGTCCAAATGTCAGATTTTATTTTTTTCTAATACATTGCACTACCTACCTAGTGCAATGTATTAGATCTGTCAGTCATTCACTGACAGCAAGCCGATTAGGCAAACAGGAGGCCATTGTTAGGTCTCCTGGTGTCATAATAGTAGTCGGCAGTCGTGCAATTGCAGGGCACAGCTGGCGATCTGCTACCAACCACAAAGATGCAGCGATCGTACCCGACGGCGACCCACGATTTCTTTGCGGGGGCGCCAATGGGGTGACAGAGGGAGCTCCCTCCCTCTGTCAAACACATTAGATGTCGCTGTCGCTATTGACAGCGGCATTTAATGGGTTAAACTGCCGGAATCGGAGCTCGCTTCGATTCTGGCAGTTGCAGCAAGAGCCAGGCTGTGTACATTGTCAGTACCCGCGGATATATCCGTCCTCCGGCGCATCTGCAGAGGACGAATATATCCGTCCTTCGGAGTTAAGGGGTTAAATTCCTGTGAAACACCTAAAGGGTAATAAACTTTCTAAATGCTATTTTGAATACTTTGTGGGGTCTAGTTTCTAAAATGTTTCATGGGAGTTTCTAATATATAAGCCCCTCAAAGCCACTTCAGAACTGAACTGGTACCTAGAAAAAGAGGCTTTTGAAATTTTATTCAAAATATGAGAAATTGTTGCTAATGTTCTAAGCCGTGTAACGTCCTAGAAAAAAAAAAGAATGTTCAAAAAATGATGCCAACATATAGTAGACATATGGGAAATGGGAACCAGTAACTATTTTGGGTGGTAAAACCCCTCTTTCTTACAAGCAAATGCATTTAAACTCAGAAAAATGATATTTTTTCACATTTTCTCTAAATTTTGCTAGTTTTTCACAAATAAACACTGAATATATCGACCAAATTTTACCACTAACATAAAGCCCAATTTTTCACGAGAAACCAATCTCAGAATCGATTGGATAGGTTTAAGCATTCCGACGTTATTACCACATAAAGTAAAATATGTCAGATTTGAAAAATGGGCTCTGAGCCTTAAAGCCCAAACTAGGCTGCGTCCTTAAAGAGGCTCTGTCACCAGATTTTGCAACCCCTATCTGCTATTGCAGCAGATAGGCGCTGCAATGTAGATTACAGTAACGTTTTTATTTTTTAAAAACGAGCATTTTTGGCCAAGTTATGACCATTTTCGTATTTATGCAAATGAGGCTCATCAGAATGCCCAGCTAGTAAAAGTAGTAAACACGCCCCGATGTACACACATAATACACGCCCAGTTGTACTTTTACTTTTCAACACGCCCAGTTGTACTTTTGCAAGCCTCATTTGCATAAATACAAAAATGGTCATAACTTGGCCAAAAATGCTCGTTTTTTAAAAATAAAAACGTTACTGTAATCTACATTGCAGCGCCTATCTGCTACAATAGCAGATAGGGGTTGCAAAATCTGGTGACAGAGCCTCTTTAAGGGGTTAAAGCAAAATAGAGGTGAAATTTACAAATTTCATTTTTTTGTCAGAAAATCCTTTATATTCCATTTTTTTGGGTAAAACAGAAGGTTTTACCAGAGAAACGCAACTCAATTCGTATTGCCCTGATTCTGCAGTTATTAGAAATATCCCACATGTGGCCCTAGTGTGCTAATGGACTGAAACACCGGCCTCAGAAGCAAAGGAGCACCTAGTGGATTTTGAGGCCTCCTTTTTATTACGCACCATATCCGGTTTGAAGAGGTCTCATGGTGCCAAAACAGTGGAAACCCCCCAAAAGTGACCCTATTTGGCAAAGTACACCCCTCAATGAACTTATCGAGGGGTCGTCTAGTGGACATTTAGATCCCACAGTTATTTTGCTGCAATTTGTGGAATTAGGCTGTGAAATTGAAAATCTAATTTTTCCAATAAAAGGTACGAATTTTTAATTTTGACAAGGAATAAAAGGAGAAAAAGCACCCCAACATTTGTAAAGCAATTTCTCCTGATTACGGCGATACCCCACATGTGGTCATACGCTGCAGGTTGGACAAACAGCATGGCTCCATGTAGATTTTGCTTGATTGGTTTCAGGGCGCCATGTCGCATTTTCACATTTTCTCAGGTACCAGAATAGGGGAAACCCCTTAAAAGTGACCCCATTTTGGAAACTAGACCCCTTGCGGAATTGTAGTTTTCATGGGGTGCATGCGACTTTTCGATCAGTTTTTATTCTATTTTTAAGAAAAAAAACAGCAATTCTACTAAAGTTTTTTATCCTTTTTTTTTTTTTTGCAGCGTTCACCATGCGCTATAAATGACATATTCACTTTATTCTGCGGGGCGATATGATTACGGTGATACAATATGTTTATGGTTTTTTAATGTCTTACGGCGTTTCCACAATAAAATACTTTTTATAAAAAATTATTTACTTTTGGAGTTGCCTTATTCTAAGAGCCATAACTTTTTTATTTTTCCATCAAGAAAGCCGTGTGAGGACTTGTTTTTTTACGTAACGAACTATAGTTTCGATCATTACCATTTTTAGGCACATGTGACTTTTTGATATCTTTTTATTACATTTTTTGGGAGGTGAAGTGACCAAAAAATTGTTATTCTGGTACGGTTTATTATTATTTTCTTTTATGGCGTTCACCGCGCGGGATAGATAACGAAATACTTTTGTAGTTCAGGATGTTACGGACGCGGCGATACTAATTATGTATAGTTTATTTGTTTATTTATCTATTTTTTATTAACCCCTTAGTGTCTAAGCCTGTTTTGGCCTTAAGGACCAGACCATTTTTTTTCAAATCTGACATGTATCACTTGAAGTGGTAATAACTTGGGAATGATTTTATTTTTTCAAGTGATTCTGAGATTGTTTTCTCGTGACACATTGGACTTTAAGTTAGTGGTAAAATTTGGTCGACACATTCAGTGTTTATTTATGAAAAACACCAAAATTTTGAGAAAAAAAATGCAAAAAATTGCATTTTTTTACATTTAAATGTATCTGCTTGTAAGACAGATAGTAATACCACACAAAATAGTTACTAGATAACATTTACCATATGTCTACTTTATGTTTGCATTGTTTTTTGAACGTCCTTTTATTTTCTAGGATGTTACAAGGCTTAGAACTTTAGCAGCAATTTCTCATATTTCCAAGAAAATGTCAAAAACCCTATTTTAGGGACCGGTTCCGTTCTGAACTGGTTTTGAGGGCCTTATACACTTTAAACCCCCTATAAATCATCCCATTTTAAAAACTGAACCCCTCAAAGTATTCAAGAAAGCATTTAGAGAGTTTCTTATCCCTTTAGACGTTTCACAGGAATTAAAGCAAAGTGGAGGGGAAACTTAGAAATGTCATTTTTTTTTGCAGAAAATCAGTTTTGATCCATTTTTTTCTGTAACACAGAAGGTTTTACCAGAGAAATGCTACTCAATATTTATTGCCCAGATTCTGCAATTTTTATAAAGATCCCACATGTGGCCCTATAGTGCTACTGGATGGAAACACCGGCCTCCGAAGCAACGGAGCACCTAGTGGATTTTGGGGCCTTATTTTTATTAGAATATATTTTAGGCACCATGTGAGGTTTGAAGAGGTCTTGTGATGCCAAAACAAAGAAAACACCCCAAAAAAATACACCATTTCGCAAATTACACCCTCAAGGAATTTATTAAGGGATATAGTTAGCATTTTGACCCCCACCGGTATTTTGCTGAATTTAGTGTAATTACGCTCTAAAATTGAAAATCTAAGTTTTTTCTAATAAAATGTCGCTTTAGCTGAGATTTTTCAATTTTCCCAAAAGATAAAGGAGAAAAAGAACCCCAACATTTGTAAAGCAAACTCTTCTGAGTACGGCAATATCCCATATGTGGTAATAAACTGCAGTTTGGACCCACGGCAGGGCTCAGAAGGGAAGGAGCACCATTTGGCTTTTGGAGCTCAAATTTTGCTTGATTGTTTTTCAGGTGCCATGTTTCATTTGTAAAGCCCCTGAGAGGCCAAAACAGTGGAAACCCCACAAAAGTGACCCTATTTGGAAAACTACACCCCTCAAGGATCTAGGGGTATAGTGAGCATTTAGACCCCACAGGTCTTTTGCAGAATTTATTGAATTAGGCCGTGAAAATGAAAATCTACATTTTGTTCCACTAAATTGTAGAATGTTTTCATTTTCACAAGGGATACTGGAGAAAAATAACCCCAATATTTGGAAAGCAATTTCTCCCGATTATGGCAATACCCCACATGTGGTTATAAACTGCTGTTTGGACACACGGCAGGGCTCAGAAAGGCAGGAGCACTATTTGTCATGCAGATTTTGCTGTATTGGTTTTTGGGCGCCATGTTGCACATGCAAAACACCTGAGGTACCAGAGTACAGTGGAAGCCCCAAGAAGTGACCCCATTTTGGAAACTTCACCCCTCAAGGCATTTATCATTTGCCTGCACAAGACAGGTCTCAGAAGTGAAGAGCACCATGCGCATTTGAGGTCTATTTTGGTGTTTTTAATAGCATTCGCCCACAAGTGAAGGGCTCGGAAGTCAAATAGTAAAACAAACCCCCAAGTAGTGACCCCCATATTGGAAACTACACCCCTTAGGGCATTTTAAGGGGTGTAGTGAGCATTTTGACCCCACAGGTGATTTTACATTAGAAATTAGTGCCCAGTGGATGGTGCAAAGTGAAAATTGCCATTTTCCACTGATATGCCATTTAGTGCATAATATGTTGTGCCCAGTTTGTGCCACTGAAGACAAATATCTCATAAACTGTTAAGCGGGTTCTCCCGGGTATGGCAATGCCAGATCTGTGGACGTAAACTGGTGTTTGGGCACGCTGCAGGGCTCAAAAGGGAGGGAGCGCCATTTGGCTTTTGGAGCGCAGATTTTGCTTGGTAGTAGTTCTGTTTGGGGTTTTGCTGGTGTTTCAATTTATAATGTGGAGGCATATGTAATATGTGCGGGGTACATCAGGGCATAATAAGAGGGTATAATAATGTGGCAAATAAATAATAATCTGCAAATGTGTGGCCAGTGTCACACTGATAAATGGCGCCCGATCTTATCCACTTTTGGAACACTCTGCACATTTTTCATCGCCATATTCCGAGAGCCAGAACTTTTTTATTTTTTCACCACTGGAGCTGTGTGAGGGCTTATTTGTTGCGGGACAATCTGTAGTTTTCATTGGTACCATTTTGGGGTACGTGCGATTTTTTGATCACTTTTTATTCCATTTTTTTGGAAAGCAAGGTGACCAAAAACCATCAATTCTGACAATGTTTTTTTTTTTTGTTTTTTATACGGCGTTCACCCTGGGCTATAAATTATATTTTACTTTATTATGCGGGTCGATATGATTACGGCGATACCATATGTATATCATTTTTTTTATGTTTTGCAGCGTTTGCACAAAAAAAAAATCCCTTTTTTGAAAAATAAATTTTTTTTGTGTCCCCATATTCTGAGAGCCATAACTTTTTTATTTTTGCGTTGACAAGGCTGTAGAAGGACTTGTTTTTTGCAGAACGGGATGTAGTTTTTATTGGTACAATTTTGCGGTACGTGCAACTTTTTTATCATTTTTTATTCTATACTTTATAAGGGATGGTGACCAAAAAAATAGCGATTCTGGCATTGTTTATTATTTTTTTTTGCGGTGTTCACCGTGTGGGAAAAATAACATTATAGTGTTATAGTTTGGGTTGTTACGGACCCGCTGATACCAAATATGTGTACTTTTTTAACGGTTTCATTTTTTTCCTATAATAAAAGACTTATTATAGGAAAAAAGGCAGTTTTTAATTTTTTAACTTTGAACTTCTTTATAACTTTTTTTTGTCCCACTAGTGGACTTGAAGACCTGCACATGTCATCTTTATTCTAATACATTGCACTACCCACATAGTGCAATGCATTAGAGCTGTCAGCTATTCACTGACAGCAAGCCTATTATGCTCCGCCTCCGGGCGGGGCCTAATAGGCTTCTGTACGTGGGAGACCAGGAAGCAATTGTTGGCCTCCGGTTCCCATAGAAATGATCGGCATCCGTGCGACCACATCGCAGCGATTCCGGTCACCTGGAAACACCTAAGATGCCTAAGGTGTTAATGGCAGGGACCGGAGCTAGCTGTCGGATGTTTATGACAGCCGATGTCACTGTTCTGTCACCATGTGTTTTGACATGGTGACGGAAAAGCACCATGACATAACTACTTCATGGTGCCTTAATGCAGAGCAAACCATGATGTACAGTTGCGTCATGGTGCGTTAAGGGGTTAATAATAAAGGACTGATAAAGGAAAAATTGGGATTTTTAAAACCTTTAATTTCTTATTTTTACACAACTTTTTTTTACTTTTTAACTCTGTCCCTCTAGGGGACTTGAGGGCAGGAGGCCCTGATCGCTATTCTAATACACTGCACTACATGCGTAGAGCAGTGTATTAGAGCTGTCAGCTACTCGCTGACAGCAAGCATAGTGGGTCCTGACTTCGTCAGTAGATGGCTTAGCCGGACGCCATTATAAGGCGTCCGGTTGCCATAACCACCATGACCGGCCGCTATCATGTAGCGGGCTATCGATGGTGGTTTAACCCCTAAGAAGCCGCGATCGCTATTGAATGCGGCTTCTAAAGGGTTCATCCGCGATCTGTCCCCGCTGTAGGAGCTGCGGCAACTGCTGTACGAGACAGCAGCTGTCACAGCTCCTGTATGTGTCAGGAGGACGGCCGAAATGGCCGCTCCTCTCGTGATGTACTATTCCATCATGGAGCGCGAACGCTATGGTTACCATGACGGAATAGTACGTCAAGGAGCGCAAACGAGTTAAGGCCGAGTTCCCATGGGTTGAATGTGCTGCGTAAAAACCACGCAGCGTATCCAGCCTGGAACCCGTAGCACACTCCGTCCGAAAACTGTCCGGAATTTCCGCTGCGGTAAGCAGCGTAGAAGTAAAATAAAAAAATATCCATACTTACCTAAAAAAAAAACATATTTACCCAGAACTCCCTCCTTCCTCCAGTCCGGCCTCCCTGGATGACGCTACAGCCCATGTGAACGCTGCAGCCTGTCATTGACTGCAGCAGTCACATGGGATGAAACATCATCCCAGGAGGCCAGACTGGAGGATGAAGGAGGGAGTTCTAGGTAAGTATGATTTATTTTTTTTCTGAGTTGCAACGCTAGGCTTTCTGTTGCGGGCTTTGCATCCCCATTGAATTCAATGCTGAAAACTTGCAACAGTAAAGCAACGAAAACGCAGCATAAATTGAAATTCTACACCGCGGATCAATTTATTAACGTTTAAAAAAAAAAAAAAGAAATCCGCAACGTTTCAATCTCATCCATTTTGCTGCTACTGTAAATGCTGCGGAATTTCTGCACATAATTCGGTTGCGGAAATTCCGCAGCCTTTACACTACGTGGTAACTCGGCCTAAGTCAGGCTTAGCAGATTCTGTCTTTCCATTTCCTGTGAGAAACAGCGCTAGATTTATGAAGCTGTGGTTTTAGGAGCAAATAAAAATGTATTTGCAGTTTTTAATAATAAAATACATTAAACACCTAATGCTGATGATATAAAAGGTAACATTATAAATTAAGACTTTTTAACTTACCCATTTTTAGCATTTACATGCCTCCTCAAACTTATGTAGAAGTAATTTTAGGTAATTGATGATCCTATTTATATCTCAATGACTCAAAGATTCAATATGGCTCTTGTCCAGTAAAGTGGTCATTTCAGACTTCATTAAATGACCCCTAAAGCTGTAGAACTCACGCAGAAAGTTACCGGAGGGCTCCTTATTCCATTTTCTCCACAGGAAAAATTTTTAGAATTCAAAATCATTTACTTCATGCCCAGCATCAAGGGTTTCTATGACAACATCATTGCCTTTGCTTGACTTTGGGGAATGAGGGCATTCTTACTTCCCAGACACTTCTTTACTTGCAGTGTAGACAAGGAATCACATTTTAAACAGAAATACAAATTAAATTACAAGACTGAAATAATTTTTTTTTTAAATCATTAACTAAATATAAATATAGTTTAGTGACTTATTTTTAGATTTGTTGACCATTTCACATTGAACATTTTTGGCATTTTTATGCTGTATATCTACCATTTTCTCCATCTTTCTCCTCTTAGGTTAGAAGTGTGCTAGGGAATAGAAATGGAAGGGCTAAGGCTATGGTAAAAAAAAAACAAATATATGCAAATGTCAATGCAGCCCATAATAATAAGATATAGACTAAAAAAGGATAAAAAATTTTTTTTTATATATATATATATATATATATATATATATAAAATTATATCTGCACAGTGTTTTTTTTCACATATATAAAAGTTTACTATGCTGTATATTTAGTTTTATGGGCATAAAGCAGGAAAGTGTTGCTTCTGTCCTCACTGTTGCTCTGTAACTATTAGCAAATCCATTTTCTTGTCATTTCATATATTGTTTGTGTATCTGGTGGGATAACTGTAAGTTATTTTTTATTGAGATTTGTAATGAACAGAAATAAGTTAAAAGGCACAAAATAAAACAATAATGGTTATTTATGGAATTCTAGGAGCGTTCTTAGAAGACAATCATTACTTTGAGTCATTATTTTTCTGGAAAATACTCTGAATAACGCAGTTTATTTACTGATTCATTGTGCTTTTTGCTTCAAGTCAAGCAGTTTGGATATCTGTCATATTGAGAGTTTCTGTGCAAGCGAGTAATGATTATGATTTATCCTTTCAAAAAATGGGATAGCTTTACCTTTGTATTTACATTCATCCGTTTTGGACTGGGAATTAAAAATAGTGTCGCATTCAAAAAGAAAAAAAATAAGCTGGGATTGATTCTGAGTCTGCTTCTATCAATATGTTTTCTTTTACATGAAGAAGTCTTTTGACTTTTTTTAATAGGAAAGTCACTGTAATAAATCTACAAAGAAGGCAGTTTTGCTAAATGAGTAATTTAATGGATACATTTGCTCCAAAAAGCCTCTTTGTGGCTTCTAGGAACAAAGATATTAATGCTTTATGAAGAATAATTGCTTCTGTATGTTACTTCCTCACAGACTAGTATCCCCAACATACTTGCTGAGTTTAACACCTTTGGGGCCTTAAAGAGGCTTTGTCACCACATTGTAAGTGCCCTATCTTCTACATAAGGAGATGGGCGCTATAATGTAGGTGACAGCAGTGGTTTTTATATAGAAAAACTATCTATTTTTACACGTTATGAACGATTTTAGTTTTATGCTAATGACTTTCTTAATGCCCAACTGGGCGTGTTTTTACTTTAGACCAAGTGGGCGTTGTACAGAGAGTATATGACGCTGACCAATCAGCGTTATGCACTTCTCTCCATTCATTTACTCCACGCATAGTGACGCTGCGTTGTTCACTATGTGCTGTCTTATACTGACACATTAAGGTTACTGAAATGTTTTGACAGTGAATAGACATTCCTTACAGCCAGGACGGGATGTCTATTCACAATCCCGACACTTCGCTAACGTTTGTGTGGGATTTATAGCAGAGCAAGCGTAATCTCGCGAGATCACGCTGTAAATGACAGGTTACAGCAAGATTACGCTTGCTCTGCTGTAAGTCTCACACAAACGTTAGCGAAGTGTTGGGATTGTGAATAGACATCGCGTCCTGGCTGGAGGTGATGTCTATTCACTGTCAAGACACTTTAGTAACGTTAATGTGTCAGTATAAGACAGCACATGCGTCATACACTCCTCTGTACAATGCCCACTTGGTCTAAAGTAAAAACACGCCCAGTTGGGCATTAAGAAACGAAATAGCATAAAGCTAAATTCGCTAATAACGTGGTAAAAATAGATCGTTTTTCTAAATAAAAAACACTGCTGTCCACTACATTACAGTGCCCATCTCCTTATGTAGGAGATAGGGCACTTATAATGTGGTGACAGAGCCTCTTTAAGTAGTTTTTATTTACTCGCAATTACTAGTAACTCAGAAAAGCTCAACCTACCACTAAAGCCTCTAATTTGCACTATACATCCATTTCAAGGGCAGCCAGAACATTTTAATGGGGTTTTCCCATTAGATAGATGATAAATGTATGTATGCAGGGGGCACCACTACTTGGACCCCAATGATCACTAACACTGGGATCCCAAGTCCCCCGTTTCTCCTCAACCACACGGCCATGGTGAAGAGGAGTTTGAATGTAGTGGCAGTCAATGTCACTCCAATCAAACTCTATGGTAGTGACGCAGCGCGGTATTTGGTGGGAAATAGTCCTATCCGCAGTATATAAGATACATTTTGCATCAATGTTGAGAATGAATTAAGCAGATGTGTTGTGGTAGACCAGGGTTCCACTCTTCTAATTTGGCATAATGGGTACAACCAAAATGGATGACTTGCCTTGTATCCTATCTGTTTTTCAGCCTATTCCATTCTGTTTGTAAACATAAACTCTGCATAAAGTGCCCATCAGAGACACACAGTGCAAGGCAGTTGCATATGTTCTATAAAGCTGCCCCCACTAGATTTGGTGACAAATTTATAATTGGTTCCTCATATAAGGGAAGTGTGATAAAAACTTAAATAAAATTACATGTTAAGATAACCTAAAATAAGCTGGAATAGTAACACATCCAGTAAGTAACACAAGAGAGCACACTCCCCGCTACACATTACTGTCATTACATATTTAGACCAGACTCAGGCTGGATGAATCACTGCTCGGTACGTCCTCTTGTCCCATTAAATCTACTGTACTTTCAAATTTACACCATACAGATAATAAAGAGAAAATACAGGAAATTTCTCCAACTTAATTTGGAAAATAAGAAAATGCTGGGTAAATACACAGTCAGGTGTCTTTAGCAGCTTAGTCCATTTAGTAATAGAGAAGACAAATAAAAATGATACAGGAACTCCCATGGTGTAAAACTAGGAAATATCAGAGAAAGTATAGAGGCTATGGACACCTTTGAGGGCATTTTTTTTTTTAAAATAAATACATTAGTCAGTGAGATTAGTATAACTTTGTACAGAGGTGTATCTAGGAAACTCTGGGCCCCCTAGCAAACTTTTTACAGGGCCTCCCTCCCCTGGGTGCCACGCGCAGCCCCACTTTGTAGATGGTGCCCCCTGTAGATTGTCCCATATATCCCCCCTGTAGCTTGTGCCATACAGCCCCCCTGTAGATAGTGCCATATAGCCTCCCTATAGAATGTGTTATACAGCCCCCCCTGTAGACAGTGCTATACTGTCACTCTGTAGACAGGGCTATACAGCCCCCTGTAGACAGTGCTATACAGCCCCCCTGTGGACCGTGCTATACAGCCCCCTGAAGACAGTGCTATATAGCTCCTCCTGTAGACAGTGCTATACAGCCCCCCTTATACATAGTGCCACCCTTCCCCCCTGTAGAAAGTGCCATACAGCCCCCCTGTCGATAGTGCCCCCACCTCCCCCTTGTAGATAGTGCCACACAGCCCCCCTTGAAGATAGCATCCCCACCTCCCCCTTGTAGATAGTGCTATACAGTCCACCTGTAGATAGTGCTATACAGCCCACCCTTGTAGATAGCGCCCCCACTTCCCCCTTGAAGATAGTGCCATACAGCCCCCCTTGTCGATAGTGTCATATATGGCCCCCCAAATAAAACAAAAAATATATACTCACCTAGGCCCTGTTCTCACGACGAACGGAGCTGCTCCTCAACGCCGATGGGATCCATGCATAGGCCGGCGTTTTCCAGTGACGTCATCACGCCGGCCTGCGCAGGCGTCCTGACCCTACGCCTGATAGGCTGCAGGCTGAACGCGGCCTGTAACCTAGTAAATAGCAGCGCAGGAAGATACCTCCCTGCTCTGCCATAGTGTTTAATAGTATCTGCGTACTAAGGACGCAGATACTATTAAATGTGACGTCGCTAATGTTGTAGCAGCCATAGCGACTGCTAGCGGTGCCACCTGGCATGGCGGCCGCTATGGCTGCTACAGCGGTAGTTACGCCACTGACTTTGTTATTAATCTTTATTAAAAAATAGTTTTACTTTTGGAAATAGAGCTGCTCTGTATTCTCTATACAGAGCAGCTTTATCGTTAGTTTTACACAGAATCCGTCAGTCCCGCGGACCTGACAGGTTTAGCGGCGGCGGGTCCTGCATGTCTGTGACACGCAGCATCCACCTGTAATTGATCACATCTAAGTTATCAACTTAGCTCTATCTCCAAAAGTAAAATGATTTTTTAATAAAAACTAATTACAAAGTTACATTGACTAATCTATTTCTTAAAAAAAAAAAATGCCCTCAAAGGTATCCATAGCCTTTAAGACCAATGTTATTATACTCACTATAGTATATAATATTCCTATATTAAAAATGGATTGCTCCCAACATGTGCCCGACTGAAGTTTTATGGTAGCACCTTCCACCTTGGTCCATTGTGAGGAATTGGGGAACTACTTTGTTCATTTTTCTCCAGGTAGAGAGTGAAATCTTGAATGTCTATTTTTAATGATTGTCCCGTGTCCCAATACCTATCTCAGGAGGTTCCTAACTGAATATAGACAAGCAGCTGAGCAAAATGGGAAACCAGCTCATATCTGTAGAATTTTATAAGTATGTATAGAAATGGCTGAGAATGATACTCTCCACTGTCAGCATTATGCCTTATGCCTCATGGGCCTTGCCAGTGCATACGACCCGACTACTGGGTAGAGTCTATTACTGCGCTGCCATCTGGGGATTTTAACATCAATAAATATAACAGTGTCCTACAGTTTAATCTTCTGTTATTTTCCTGCTGTTTTTTTATCACTAAAAAACATAGAAACTATTGATGACTACAGACAGTAATACAATATCTCATTATAAGGATGTGTGCACACTTGTGTCAATTGACAGAGGGCAATCACTAAGGCAAATACGCACCCACACAGTAGAATACTGGCCTGTGTACCTAGCAGATGTCTGGCCTTGTGAAATGAAATGTGATGAAGAACCCTGACTCCAAATTAAAATGATGGAAACTATTTGCAAAATAACACAAATTTTTAATTGGGTGTTAAATGGTAACAGCTTTATTTATAATCACATGACCGCACTGAAAATGGCAAACCCCCCCCCCCCCCCCCCCCCACTCACGAAGACTCACCCCAAAGCACTCAGCAGAGGGAAAAAATAAACCTATAGTGGAAACCTCTAGGGAATCATGGCTGAAGTATTGCCCTTCCCTTGGGCTTAGAGGGCCAATGCCAACGTGTAACCTAAAATAGTCAAATAGAATTTATACATTTTAGCATATTTACAGGGAATGACATTATAGGAATAGATTTTATATATATATATATATATATATATATATATATATATATATATATATATATATATTTATATATAATATGATAGTAGTGAAGTATAATAGTCATACAGGTTATACAGTTAAATAAGCAGGTTGAACAAACAGTAAGAGCACACGCAGCCTCTGCGGACAACATATAGAGAGGTGAAGCAGCTAGGACTGGATGTGAGGGGGATCTAGATGTGATATCTGTCACCCTATTTATCGCTAGACTTAATTTAGCTGATCTTATTGACTAGGTTGATGGCCCCTTCCTCCCTTACAGCTCCAGGTCCACCATTCCAAAAGTTGAACAACTGATTAAAGGGGTTGTCCGGTTTACATAAATGGTTCCCTGACAATGTACCCCTGTTATCTCTAGAGGGAAAGCTGCTCTTTGTAGTACCTCTCTCCACCCTGGCTAATAAAACAAACTTCACTGCTAGAAACTATATGCAAAAAGGTTCTCTAAAGAAGACAACCCCTTTAAAGAGGATGGCGGCACTGTGATAATGAAGGAGCGGTCTTGGGTGAGGGGCTTGCCTGCTAGAACCTCCAAATTGCATCAAGGCAGGCGTATCGTAGGGTATTCAAGCTCAAGTTCCTCAGTCGCATTAAATATGACACTGATCTTGGTGGTATGCCCTAATTTTATGGAATCCTCTCTTATAAGTTCATTATGTCATTACCGCAATCATTATGAAGTCACGCACAGGATTCTGAGGTGTTTAACCCTTTAATGACTGGCAGTGCGCCTTATTACAGAGGCCATTAAAATGTCACCAAGCAGGCCCGTTATCAATAAGGCATTTTTAAGAGGTTTTGAGATGTGATACACACATTAATGAACCTGAGTCATTGCTCAACAAATACATACTATGCAAATTAGAGCTGCCTCTTGGGTAATCAAATGTGCAGAGAGGGATCATGTGCCACCTCCTCATTCTTTCTTAAATAAGGCTACACAGCCCCTAGAAGCCGGCACATGAGCCCGTTCGGTGCATGTCATATGCCTAAATCGCTCTGGTGGATTAATTTACATATTTTTGACCAGTTCCATCGAATAACTTCTCTAGATACCTTAACATTACAGGGTCATTCTGGAGACAGACCATGCCTTCAAGGTGTTTTATTTTTGGGTGCTTTTTGCAGGAGTGTGGCATCTATGAAACGGGGTAAGGAAATTGCCTTAGTTGGCACTATTTCCTGAATGCTGCTAGACAGCATTTTGCATGCTATACAATCCATCTCTGCACTCACCCATATCAATTTGAGGAAGGGGGGGGGGGGGTGACATCTTACTTTCGGTATTAGTCTGCAAAAAATCTACACGTACCCCTGGTTGTCTGATTCAGGCCACTTTCACACGGCTGTATTTTGCATTAGTATTTGTAGGTCAAAACCAGGAGTGGAACCTTCTCCTCTGTGTAGGTTCCACTTTTGGCCTTGACTTCCAAATACTGATGCAAAATACTGACCAAAATACTGTTGTGTAAGAGTGGTCTTAGGTATACATTAAGTAAACATTTTAGTATTGAGTGTGAACCCATTTTCTATGCAAACAGTCAGTGGTATGAATTTAATAAGGTGCTGCAAACACTCCGGACATTCTGGTCCAGGTTGATTGATAACTTAGTGTAACTGCTGCAAAGTTGTCAGGTGCATATCTCTCAAGGTGTTCCTCCGCAACCCAAAGATGCTCTATTAGTAGAACAAGTGAATATTTGTAACTAAAGGAGCTCCAGACCCCGGCTTGTCCTAGTCCTGTTTGTCCCCTAGATTGTCCTCCACCACAGAATCAATGACAGCTTCTCCATGTTCTCATCATGACGCTCCTGAACTATTCAGTGAGAGCGATGCTGCCCTCTGCTGGAAGCATCCAGTAACACTGATAATGTCTTATTTATATTAGTAGCTTTAATACAGGTTTTCAGCAATGGCAATGTGGGTGTTCACATCAAACAGGGCTGTACATACACGAATGAATGAAAATGCAACTATTTTCAAAAAATAACGCTGAGTTTACTAATAACTGCAGAAGAGAAGTGCCTCTGGAATTTCTAGCAGATTAGGCTTCGCTGACCTCTCCTTCCAACACTCTACCATTCACTGCAAGTGCAAAAATATATTGCTGTTGGTTGGTATAGCGACTCTTATCCATTCGGGGCCAATTCTGTTTCATAATATAAGTGATAACTAAGCTACACATTGTATCAGGCTGCATCAAGTCTCTTTCTGCAGCACTAGTTCTACTGCCCCGATAATGGCCCCGGTGTTCATATCGAACGACAAACGTTTTAAAGATAATTTGTCATCAAGGGCAGAGCCTTTTAACTTGAGTAATTTACCAAATGCTATAAGAAAAACAAGCCACTGTATGTTATTTGAGAGTCCACTTGGCCACATCTTTTTACATATTAAATGAATGGGGTCTGCCCTGATGACCTTTAACGCGAAATGACCTACATGCACATAATCAGCAGGATGTAGTTCCCACAGGATGCCCAACATGTACCTTATCACTGATTGGGCGGGCACACCAGCAGTGCCTGTAGTAGCAGGAGCAGAAGTGTGGCTGTGATTGACAAATACACGTCTGCAGTAACGTGTTTAACCCCTGAAGTGCCCAGTGCAGTGCGGACAAAGGTAGGGGGCTCCTTTTGTCCTGTCCCTGTCAGCCCCAGCAGTGCGATTGCCAGGACTGACTGATTTAGATTACCTATGACAGCCCTGGGCCTAATAAAGGCCCCCATGGCTGTCTAGTAATAGTGTTGTTGTCAGTTTACATGCACAGACAGTAATGGACTGTCATATAGACATATTATAGTACATTATGATTAAGAAAAAAAAAAAAAAAAACATAGTTAAAAGTCCTCTAATTGGACTAAAAAATGTTAAATTAAATAATTTAAGAAAATCACGCAGCAACACAAACAAATACATAAACTGCAATTGTTTTTAAATATCAATTTTATTAAGTCTCAAAAACATATAAAAAATATACTTATTATATATCCTCACACTCGTCTTGAGCCGTACAATCTAGTTTTTCCCTATATTAAATTTAACTGTGAACGCTATAAAAGAAATAAATTAAAAAAACAAACATTACTAAATGATGCCTAATAAAAATATGACTCGCCCTGCAAAGAACAAGACCTCAAATAGCTGCCTAGCCTTAAAGATAAAAAAAAGTTATTGCTGATAGAGTGCGAGGAGGCAAGAACGGAAAAAATTTTTTAGTCCTTAAGGTAAAATTTGTTTGGTGCTTAAAGGGTTAAAGATTGATCGACTATAGTTTGGAGATAATCAAAATTATGCTTGTATATGATCACTTAAATATCAGTTAGAGCTGCTTCCACATTTCGGTGATCAGGAGAGTGAACAACTTCAAAATGTATTTCCTGCTAAAACTTCTATATCTCTTTAGAACCCGACCAAACGTGGTCCCAGGACATAACCTGAGAACTATTCATCTGATGTCCCTCCAGCTTCCTCGGAAGCATTCAATACTCAGAGTAGTGCGCTCCACCTTACATAGACGCAAATAGCCCCATCAACCATAGACTAATGGACTCGGCTGCTTTACCCACAGGTCAAGAGGAAATGCACATGTCTAATATTCATTGAATTTAATGGATTTAATATGAAAGGGCATCCCAGACATTTTTGGCATATTTATAGGCTATGCCATAAATGTTTGATAAATGTGGATTCCAGCTCTAGGACTCGCCCCTATCTCGAGATCATGGGTCCCCCAACACTATCCGCACTTGGTGAAATGGCCACTGACTGCAGCATCTAAGCGGAGACTCAGTGGCAAGGTGGCCAGGATTTCGGAAACCGTCGAGCTACACTGTTTCTGTAACTCCCATAGAAGTAAATACGAGCTATGGAAACATTGTAGCACAGCAAACTGCACTGTTTCAAAAACTTGGGACTTACAGTAGATCGCTGTGCTATGCTGTTTCCGTAACTCCCATTCACTTCTATAGGAGTTACTGAAACAGCGTCTCTGTCTGGATGCGGCGGTCATCCCACCAGGTGGGGACGGGGTTGGGGAACTTGCATCTATCAGACATTTATGGCATATCCTATGGATACCTCTATAAAAAGTACCAAGAAAAAATACTCACAAGTAAAAGAGGAAATGCGTAAATGGAACTAATAGTGAGACAGATGTTCAGTTCAAAAAGTTTTTGAAAAAAATCATCCCTATCTAAGAGAACATAAAGAAATGAAAGACAGACAAATTCCTTCTGAATAAGCAGGATTTTGACAATAAATGCATTTTCCAATGGTGCAATCACAGAATGACAAATGGATGACGACTGAAACAGAGAAACTTGGATTACTAGACTACGAATTCCGCATCAGATTCATACTATTGTGAAGAACCTATGAAGCTTACTTCTTCAATGGACACTCCCAACAGCCATTTAGTTGTAGCAGGTGTAACACATTTAGAAAACGTGCGAAGGAGACACCAAAGGCAAAAGAAACAGCAAAATATGGGTCAAAAGGAAGCAGGTCCCCCAGAGGAGGTAAGAGATATTGCTCTAAATGCCACCATATTATATGATGTACCCGTTTGTGTGACGAATTCTATTGATGTGGTTAATCGAACTGATATTTCTCTTACTGACAATTGCATCTCTGTATTATTTAGGGGTCTCAATTTTGGCTGAAGTGAGGAATTTAAGTTTACAGAATTTGAGATTGATCTATACAAGTCCATACAAAAAATTTACTTGCATAGATTATTCTCTGGTAAAGATGCCTATGAACCAGACTGATTGATAAGTGAAGACAGATAAATATAGGACTATTGGGCTTCAACCCTAACCTTCATTTTTAAGATAAAGACAGGAAGATGCCCTGTTTACCTTTGGATCTTCCAGAGGGAGATATGGGGTAATATACTGAAACAATTGACATTGAGGGATTTGTTGGTGGAGTCACATCTACTATTTCCCCCTTACCTGCCGGCTCTCCGTTGGACATTTTTTCCAAAGCGGGTCTTAAAGGATATCAAGCCCTTAATATATCCAACAGCCCATTCAAGACTTACTAAAGGGTGAAAATAGTAGGGAAATTTTTATTATGTAAAGAAAGCTATGCATCAATTAAACTACACAGTATATCGATCCTTACAAGGTGAACCGACTGCCATGTATCAGAGTTCATGAGATCATTGGAGTGTTCACGTGGCTATACCCTGGTGGCTGTGATAGACTCAGTTACTGAGTCTCTCTCAAACTACCATGATTGGGTACATCAGTGTTAAAAAGGATTCCATCTTCTTTTTAAATAATTTTGTCCATTCCATACAATTTTGGTTGGCAAGAGGGATTCAGTTTAGCTAGTATTGACGTTGAAAGCCTGTACACTTTCATCCCACACAATGCAGATGTGCAGGCTTTGCGACGTCCATTATAATGTGTTGAAAAATATGTCATCTTTGTGTAATTTATTTGTGAATCATTACAATTCGTACGTAGTCACAATTTTTTTCAGTTCTGACGGCGATGGGGGACAACCGTGGTTCCTTATTTTCCAAAATTTTTCTTTCTGAATTTAAAGAACAAACTATTTAGAATGCTAAAAATCCCCATATTATATGTATATGATTATGATGTGTTTATCATTTGATCTAGTTAATCCAGAGTTTTCTGAATGTGTAAGCTAAATAACAATAAGATTCATATGAGATTCACTAGCAAATTTGGTGGACATAAGAATTTGTTGATGTGCTATTCACAATTAGAGATGGTGAGCTAAAAACAAAAGGCTATCGAAAACCTACAGCTACTAATGCATTGTTAATATACGATAGCTACCATCCATATCACCTTAAGGCTACATTCACACGAACGTGGCCAACCTTGGAGGTGGAAAACTGCCGTTTTTCACATCCGAGGTGCACCAGTGCGGGACGCATTATCACGCATCCCCTATAGACTAGTCTATTGAGGGATGCGTGAAAACGCAAGAAAATAGGAGATGTACTATTTTTCACAGACCCTTCAAATGCTCTGATGAAACAGTTGTGTGAACGGCCCCATTGAAATACACGAGTCCATGTGACGGCCGTTGTTTTAACGGCTGTCACACGGACGAGACACACGCTCATCTGAATGAGTCCTAAGAGGTCACTACCATATGGCAAGTTTTTGAGATTAAAGAGGATTAACAGTAATAATGACACATTCAAGGTACAAGCAGAGGAGCTGAGTAATAGATTAACATTGAGAGTTTATCCAAAAGATCTTATTAGTGGCACATGTGAAAAAAAGGAACTCACCAGATTAAGAGCCATTGCTAAATGTAAAAAGAAAAGCCAAAAAGAATAAACTTTTTATCTTTTAGTTTCACCATGCCCTATGGGCGATGAGTTTCGATCAACGATCAGGAAAAATTAACTACCTAAATCGTACCAGGCCCCTCAGGCTGGGGGGGCTTAGTGACAGTTCTACTATTACATGTAGAACCAAATATGTGGTGTATGAGGTCAGTTGCTCGTGTAATCTTAGTACAAGAGAAGGCTCTTCTCTTTTAATATAAAATATGCATATCCATCATAATAGTTATCCGAGAGACATGAAGTTTGCGGAGGTTACTATTTGTGAAACAACCTCACTCAGGAAGGAACAGACATAATCTACTTCAGACTTTGTATTCCACATCCTGTGACTGTGATTTTGCATTAAAGAAGATATTTTTGCTGAATAATGAGTGCCATGGAGTTCTTTGCTGAAGTCCATCTACCATAGACTCTATTATGTGGACTCCCCTCGCGTCCCGACAACTCATCACTAACCTCATCACTAAATACTCCCTCAAGATATGGGACTCGGTAAAATACTCAGCTTATTTGATTTCCCCACACTTACCCCTTCTACTACTGTTTAAAAACCCTGTTACCCCATGGCAATAAATTCCCTTACTCTATTAGGGTATCACTGAATAAAGGTCTCACTAAAATTTACGACCTTCTATCCCTAAGGGCATCTCTCTCTTCACTTCACTTCAAAGGAAATACGAATTGCCTTCCTCTGAACCATTCCACTACCTCCAGCTCAAACATCTTTTCTCCACCCTTTATATATTTTTTCCCTTTACATAACTCCATTTGAGTAATACGGTTTACGATATCCACATGCAAGGGGCCTTATTACAAAAATTTATCCTTATTTACTTTCAATACAACGAGGTACAAAATTTGGTCTACCCTTTTTTCTACTTGTCCCGCTGCCCCGTGACAGAACGTCCTTTTTGTTTCCTTTCCCTCCTTTACCCCCAGTTTAGAGCTGGTCTCCCCCAGTTCACCCATTGATATTTGACTACCTAAGGATTCTCTAAAACTGTAGCTTGGTAAGTCAACACTTTTCCGTTTGTCATGACCTGTAATTTTAACTGATGGTCGTTATTTTGCTTCTCACTTGGTGACTGTTTCGTGTCTTCTTGTTTGCACTATTTTTCAATTGTAAAAATGCACAACTTCAATAAAAAATAATAGTTAAAAAAAACAAACACATTGGTCCAAAATAGTTCATAGTTATATATTTCTGTACATTATAAAGAAAAATATCATTTCATTAACATACATGAACAGCAAAACTGCAGATCCTATAAATCGACATACGGCACCACACAGCAACAATGTGCGGCAGGGTTAAAAAAAACAGGTACATGTCAAAATCCTTCATTCTTTAAGACAAAGGTATTAAACATATAAGTGATAAGTTTGGATATATCATTTGGGCTCGGTTTGTGCGTTAATTGTGCAATTGAAGCGGCATTATTTTGTTTCATTGACTTCTGTGAACTTCTGCATTACGGATTGTGTGGAAAAAAAGTGGAGAAAGGGCAGCCCATAGCAACCTTACAGCTCTTCTAATTTGATAGTCTGAGCCAAGATGCAGATGGGAAGATTCATCAAACTCTGCTATAAGTTCCCATCCTGATGTGGAGTTACCGGACATGGATATTAATAGGGTTTACCAATAAAGAACAGGTGCAAGAGCAGATCTGCACGAGTCCCAGCGTTAAGAGGCCGTGGATAACACAAAGTAGGGGAGGTTTTCATACAAGTATATAATCAATTACATGTAGATCATAAAAATAGGAAATCTTTTTCTCTATATACAAAATCATCAAAATAGGCATTGATATTTTATATCACAAAAAAGGAAAAATACCCTTTCTTAACTAACTGGCCAAAGTCCCATATGATCTTTTGTCTTTGACACAGTACCTAGAGCAGCAAAGAATTGAAGTGCAAAGTGAAGGATATAAATCTACCAATCTATCAAGAGACACATAAAATACAGTTCATTGCACAGTAATTGAATAAATGCCCAACAGCAAAAAACATTAAAAGAAGTTATCTATTAATGTTTGTTAGCAAACACAGTGATGAGTTTTGGAGCGTTCCATAGTAAAACACAACATACACAAAAATTTCTAAACCATGCTCTGAACTACATGCTGTACATGTCTGCACTGTGTCTTCTCATGTCTCATTCTGGACATGTAGACTTTTCCCATTGAGTATTTTATTATTTTACAAAATGGGATTCTTTGGCTACTAATCACACAGTGTAAATAATAGTGTGCAACAGCATAAAGTACATTGCAAGCCAGCAATTACTATATCTATAGCCTGGTAGTAGGGTCCCTACAACAGACAAATGTTTGGTACACAGTACACCCATAGTACATTCACTAGGTGTAAACTACCATTGAGCTGCCTAAAAACGTGGCTGAATCCCTTTGAAAGTAGCTGCATCCTTTCTTAACAGGTCATGACTACAGTCAGGGATTGGGAGCGCAAAAGGAACAGTTTTCACACTAAAACAAGGATTGTAACCTCCAATGATCCGTGCAAGTGTCCTACGTATAATGAATAGCTCATAAGCAATTTGCCCCGCCCCACGTAAAAGCACTGAATATGTATGAAAACTGGCAGTCTTGGCATACCTTCATATAACACATAATACAGTGTATTGTTTAGTACTGTCATGTAATACCTGTTAGCCCTCGGGTAGGGCTAATATTTGCCTAAACAAACATGGTGAAAGGAAGTCTACCCCCCATCTCTGGCAATGAAAGTCAATTAGTTTCTGAAAGGCCTCCAACTTGTGAAATGGTTACAAGGAAAATTGGTAGTAACAAAGGAAATCAAAGCAACAGTTTAGAAACACCATTTGATAGTGATCATTCCGCTACATGTATCCTAAATTCTCCATCTCGCTGCGGTAACGTTGCTCGGAAACTTTGCTTTTGTGCTGCTTGGTCTCCAGATGTTGCCTGAACTCTAGCTCCTCACTGGCTCCTGCATTGCACATTGAGCAATAGAACTGTCCACTAGGGGTTACACACATAGCCAGGTCCCTAGGAATCCGTTGGCGGGAACGGGGATTAAAATATGGACCTAAGGGAAACAAAACAAGAATTTAATTTTAGCATTAAAGTTGGAGAAGGTTAGGAAAAGTTTGATCAGTTGAAGGTGGAGAGAAACATTCTTCAGAATAATGCATAATAAACGATGGAGAAGGATGGAGAATTGACTACATAGGATTACTGCCTGGCCTCAATGTCAGTCTCCATTCATAGACCTATGGTATGGCTGTACGAGACCCCATCCATATTAACATTTTATTGCCTTTAGACCCACTAACGTAGATCTTTCAAAACAAATAATATATGAAACAAATGATATCCTGGAAGCCAGCCATATAATATTTTGACTTCAAAATGACGCATTATGCACAAATGGCTGCACAAAGTTCTCCCCACTAAACAGGAATTGATTTCACCGATGAGCTACATGATGGGTTATGATAGGATAGATACCTCTGAATGAGGTCGTTTCACATCCGGTACTTGCACGGAATGGAGACTGGGGTAGGGAGAGGAGGGAAAACAATGGGCGAAAGCATGGTTACAGGTCTGAGATTGTTTTTTGTGACATGTCCTCACAATGGATTACCTGGTCACTTTAAACTTCTGCTTTATGTAATGTTTCTAATCTCTAATGACATTGCTATACCACATTGCACTGTATTGACCTGTGCATTTTAATGCTCTTGTCTATTTTTTTTTTGTTGGTGGGATTGCATCACTTGTTGTAGTGCCATAGAACCACAACAAGCGTCTAATATCTTGCGATAAAATGTGAAGCGACTTCCATAGAAAAATTCAGTACCCTCATTAGATTTCATTTGCACGCTTTAGAACAAAGGAAATATGGATGGATTGGTCCATTAACATGGTCCATCTCTTGGTAATTAAAGGTCCATTTACTTGGGCCGATGAGCAGGGGAAACACTAGTTTGCCGGCTAATCGAATTTTCTATGATCCTTATATTCGGCAGCACATCTCCTCATGTAAACAAGGGGTGTGCTGCCAACAATGATGCAAACTGTATGAAGACAAACGAGCAATGATTGCACCATGTAAATGGAGCGAAGCGAACGCCGATGGATGTGCTACATCATCGATCAGCACTCGTTTACCGGCATGTATATGCTGGTGTAAAAGGTCCCTTAGTGATATAAGACTTTGACATTTAATGGCCTAATATTCTGTGCCACTCCTAGGAAAGACTGATATTTGTGTCATGAAATTGTTTGTAGAGACAGTAGTTCATGGTCGATGATCAATGCATTACATTTTAAAGAACATTACCAAATGTCTCATGAGCTTTCTACGACGCAGAAGATTTCCATCAACAGATTATAGACAATGAAATGTTCCCCTGATTAGTAATTCTTGATCATACTGTATATATCATGGTATGGCAGCATCTCACTTTACATGTCTTTACAGACCGCCCCCAACGCGCATTTCGCCGTCAGCTTTCTCAAGGGGTACCAAATGGGAAAGCTGACGGCGAAACGCGCGTTGGGGGCGGTCTGTGTGGAGATATCTCGTTTGTGGTCCATCATGCAATCCACGGGTTTGTGCAGTTCTCTTAGCCCATTAAATAGGGCCATTTTTTGGTCTGTGTATAGGTGGGCACAATTTTGTGCTTTCTGGCCAGGTGTATAATACATCTAGAACCTTTTTTTGTTCTTTAGTTTAATTATTTGGCTTATGATATATCCTTTTGGATAGAGATTTCTGTACTATACCACATCACATTATGTTCATATTGTGTTAGCATATAACTGGGACTATTTACGCTGTTTCTCCACACTCTCCTTAATTGTGTGTATTATTGTTTTTATCTTTGTGATGGCGAATATGCTGTTATGTGCAATATAATAAAGTTTCTTTTTTATTGTCATGGTACGTAATTTGTGCTATGTGTCGCTTATTTTCTGGATATACTAACTGGTATATTGTCTGCCAAACATAGCACACATAGAGAAGAGGAAAATCCTGCTCTCCTATCTCTACCTATCACATATATAGAAGCTGCAGCATAACAGGGAGGAGATTGCATAGCAGTAATGAGCAGTGTAGATGTGAATCCTGCACTGGGGTGACATAACACATAAAGGGGTTGTCTGGGCACGGGACCGTTTTTCATATTGATGACCTATTTACAGGAGGGGTCATCAGTATATGATTGGTGGGGATCCGAGACCCGGACCCCACACCGATCAGCTACCACTACTCAAGTGAATAAGAGCAGAGTTGCAGTACTGCAGCACGGCCGCTATTCAGTGTGCAGAGCCATCTGCTTCCGGCACCGAACACTGCATACAGTGCATAACATCTGGTGCCTGGAGGCACCCAGAGCAACTGATCGGTGCAGGGTCTGGGTGTAGGACCCCCACCGATCATATGCTGTTGACCTATACTGTCGATATATGAAAAACTTATGAAAAACTGTTTAGTAATGCCCACCGCCTAGCTAAGCTATCACACCGATAATGCTAGTGAAAATTGTGTCCCAAAACGTTTATTATTTTAAAACTTATGAGCTTTTTTTCTAAATATGTAAATGAGCCTTTATTAGACAAGTGGGGGGTACGCTAAGGGACCATTTGCAAGACAGACTTGGGATATACTAACAATGCTCAGGCAAGGATCAGAAGGGCTGGGGCCTTCTTATAGTCCAGGCAATCATGTGAGTTGATGATGATGATGATTGTCTTCATGTGCGCTGGACACAGCGGACCAGAGCGGAGCTCACAGATCCATGGCTGCGGGCGTCAGGAGGTGAGTAGACCTGACGGCCTGCGGCCATGGACGCTACACTGTATACTATATGATCAGGCTGTGTTGCTGGGCAGGGAAAGAAGAGAAACTCAGTGTCGCACCTGCCATGTGGCGAGGTGAGCCGACAGCCTCAGCCGGCGCCACCAAGCCGAAAATGGGGGGCGGGATTTTGAGCCAGGGACAGTCTGGACCGGGGGGACGGGGCATGCCTAATTTTACTTAGCAGACGTGCCGTATGATGGGCACGTCTCTAAGAACACTCCTCCTCCTTTCTGACGCTGTACGTAGCATGCGCCGCCAGAGAGGAGCAGGTCTGCAGGAGGAGCGGTTGAGTGCTCTCTCCTCAAGTAAGAAGAGGAGTGGCGAGACGCACGAGGTGAACAGTGGTCTGTATTAAAAACTGAGTGACACTTACAGTGCTCACGCTCCTGCCTTCACTAATTTAAAAGGGGTCGGTCAGCCGAAGCTGGAAGACCGGGACCCAGGAGTATACTGCAAAGGGGGGTCTGGGCATTTTACTGACAGCCAAGAGCTCTATGGGGGGGGGGGATAATCCACCCCATAGAGCCCTCACGTCACAATAATGGTAGGATAGGGGGATTCGGGGGGGGGGGGCGGTTTGAGTGTCTGACTTACTGCAGAGGGCTCTATAGGGGGGGGATTCTGCCCCCCTTTAGAGCAGTCAGTCAGATGCTTAGACCCACCTAACCTTGCAGTATAGTAACTAGTGAGGGCTGTATGGGGGATTATGCCCCGACCACACCTTGCAGTATACTCCCGGCCCCCCAGCGTCGGCCGACCCCTTTTAAATGGGGCAGGAAGCTGAACGCAGTATAATCCTTCCCCATAAACCTACCCCCACTAATTTAAAAGTGATCGGCCGACGCTGAAGGGCAGGGGATTCTACAAGGGGCAGTCTGAGCATCTTACTGACAGCCGACGGCTCTATAGGGGGGAATGATCTTCCTTTCTGACGCTGTACGTAGCATGCGCCGCCAGAGAGGAGCAGGTCTGCAGGAGGAGCGGTTGAGTGCTCTCTCCTCAAGTAAGAAGAGGAGTGGCGAGACGCACGAGGTGAACAGTGGTCTGTATTAAAAACTGAGTGACACTTACAGTGCTCACGCTCCTGCCTTCACTAATTTAAAAGGGGTCGGTCAGCCGAAGCTGGAAGACCGGGACCCAGGAGTATACTGCAAAGGGGGGTCTGGGCATTTTACTGACAGCCAAGAGCTCTATGGGGGGGGGGGATAATCCACCCCATAGAGCCCTCACGTCACAATAATGGTAGGATAGGGGGATTCGGGGGGGGGGGCGGTTTGAGTGTCTGACTTACTGCAGAGGGCTCTATAGGGGGGGGATTCTGCCCCCCTTTAGAGCAGTCAGTCAGATGCTTAGACCCACCTAACCTTGCAGTATAGTAACTAGTGAGGGCTGTATGGGGGATTATGCCCCGACCACACCTTGCAGTATACTCCCGGCCCCCCAGCGTCGGCCGACCCCTTTTAAATGGGGCAGGAAGCTGAACGCAGTATAATCCTTCCCCATAAACCTACCCCCACTAATTTAAAAGTGATCGGCCGACGCTGAAGGGCAGGGGATTCTACAAGGGGCAGTCTGAGCATCTTACTGACAGCCGACGGCTCTATAGGGGGGAATGATCTTCCCCATAGAGCCCTCTCTAGCTACCTTACTGCAAAGTTAGCAGGGTCTGCGGGTCTGACTGACTGCTGAGGGATCTAAGGGGAATCCGCCCCCTTAGAGTCCTTAGCACTCAGTTAGACGCCCAGACCCCCACATTGCAGTATAGGAATTAGTGAGGGCTCTATGGGGTGGATTATTCAGCCCCACAGAGCCCTCAGCTGTCAGTAAGATGCTCAGACAACTCCCCGCCCGATCACTTAAATTAGTGGGGGCAGGAAGCTGAGCACATTATAGCTCCCTCCCACAGCAGTCAGTCAGTACCCCTTGCAGTATAATACCCCCCCCCCCCCCCCCATAGCGCCCTCAGTAGTTATTGTACTGCAAGGGGGGGGTTTCGGTGTGATTGGTGCAACTTTCTAATTACTTTTTATTAAAAATTATTTTTACTTTTTGAGATACAGCTGCTTTGTATCATGTATACAGAGCAGCTATATATAGCGCTGAATCCTGTATCTATCAAGTCAGCGGGACTGACAAATTCAGTGTCAGCGGGTCCTGTAGGATCGAGCTGTTACCGATCACATCTAAGTTCATAACTTAGATGTGATCGATAATAGGTGACCTAATGGATTCAGGTCTCAGCGCTAGATACAGCTGCTCTATATACAGGATACAAAGCAGCTGTATCTCAAAAAGTAAAAATTATTTTCAATTAAAACTTGCACCAATCACATTGATAGATATCTTTTTATATATATATATATATATATAAGTTTTTAAAAGTGTATATAGCCTTTAAACTGTAACTAAACTTTTATCATGGCATACTGACATGTCAGAAGTTTTGATCAGTGGGGACCGAGCACTGAGACCCCCACCGATCGCTAAAACAAGCAGCAGAAGTGCTCGGGTGAACGCTGTGCCACTTTATTTATGATTGACTTTCGGCCGAGTGAGCGGTGTATGGACTCATAGACTTTCTATTGAGCCCGTACACTGCTCCAAGGAAAGCCAAACAGAATAGAAGCGGCACACCGCTCACCCGAGCACTTCTGCTGCTTCGTTTTAGCGACTAGTGGGGGTCTCAGTGCTCGGACCGCACTGATCAAAACTTCTGACATGTCAAAAGTTTAAAAAAAAACTGTTGTTACACTTTAAAGAGAACCTTTCACCTGCCCATACATGTGCAGCTGAGTGCAGCATGTAATAGGTAGGGCTGCACAAACTCTGGGGCACTTTAAATTTTTTTACTAGCCTCCTTCGTTATTTAGATATTGGTGCCGTAATATTGTAAATAACCCCCTGAACTGTCAAAGGGGCGGTAATTGGCAAGGGGGCGTGTAACATCGCTGCGACACTGTCCAATCAGCTATGGACAGTGTCAACAGCAAGAGCTGGAGAGAGAGCGAGTGCGCGCGCACGCTCTCACTCTTCAGCTCTAGGCAGGCAAGTACAAGACTGTGTGATCTCTCGCGAGAGATCAGTCTTGTCGTCCTTGTCTGCCGAGAGCTAAAGAGTGAGAGTGTGCATGCGCGCACAGCTCCGATGCCATGGAACAGTGCTGATGGGGCAGTGTCACACCGATGCTACACGCCCAATTGCCAATTACCGCCCCATTGACAGTTCAGGGGGTTATTTTCATATCGGGCGCCAAATATTACGGCACCGATATCTAAATAACGAAGGAGGCTAGAAAAAAAATGTAAAGTGGCCCAGCGTTTGTGCAGCCCTGCCCATTATATGCTGCACTTAGCTAAACATGTATGGGCAGGTGAAAGGTTCTCTTTAAGGCCTCATGCCCACGAACGTAAAAACGCCCGTAATTACGGCCCATAATTACGGGCATATAGACTTCTATTGGCCACGGGTACCTCCCCGTATGCTTACGGGAAGGTGCCCGTGCCGTTGAAAAATATATAACATGTTCTATTTCAGGCCGTAATTACGGTATGGACAGGCCCGTAGAAGTCTATGTGTGTGCACCCGTAATTACGGGAGCGTTGCTAGGCGACGTCAGGGGATAGTCACTGTCCAGGGTGCTGAAAGAGTTAAACGATCAGCAGTAACTCTTAAAGCACCCTGGACAGTGACTACCGATCACAATATAGATCAACCTGTAAAAAAAAAAAGACGTTCATACTTACCCAGAACTCCCTACTTCTTCCTCCAGTCCGGCCTCCTGGGATGACGTTTCAGCCCATGTGACCGCTGCAACGGGTGGAATACTGGTGACAACGGACCCATGTTTACGGGCACGGGTCTGTAAATACTGGTGCAATACGGGTCGAATACATGTGACCAAGGACTCGTATTTACGTGAGGAAAAAAATAAGTTTGTGTGCATGAGGCCTAAAGGAAAGGTTTTCTAAAAAAAAATATTTGATATGTTTTACTTTATGGGCCAATTTTTTCTAATTATTTTAATATGTTCCCTAAAGTAACTATTTATTCATATGTTTGTACTTCTGTGGGGGCAGCCATTTTTATTTTTCATACTGCTAATTTCTGTTTTGCAGGTTCCGCTGGACCATTTGGACTACGTCGTAGATTCATTAAACTACTTTGCTGATTTAAGATTTTTTTCGAAAAAATGGTAAAGCCGATTGTGTGGAAGAGTTGTTGCTTCAATAAAAAAAAAAATGTATGTCTCTGTTTTTTAATACCTCATTACCGCCTTAGTAATGGATGCTCTCAATCATATAACTGCCATTACTAAGAAGGGGCTTAGTGTTAGCTAGTAAAAAGGCTAGCACTAACCCACCGCCACCGAGTACCGGGAAGAGCCGGGTACGATCCAGTACCCGACCATCTGAAGTGAAGGGCGGGTACTGGGGTGGTCGCAGGCTGGTACTATCAGGCTGGGAAGGGTCAAAAACCGTGGCCCTTCCCACCCTGGTAATGCTTGGCTGCTGCTGCTTTATTGTATCTGGCTGGTTATGAAAAATGGAGGGGATCTCACGTAATTCTTTTTCCACCCTGCAGCCTAGCATTACCAGGGTGGGAAGGGTCACGGTTTTTGGCCCTTCCCAGCCTGGTAACACCAGCCTGTGGCCTCCCCGCTGGATAACCGTCATTTCAGATGGTCGGGTACTGGATCGTACTCGGCTGTTCTCGGTATCCCTGGCGGTAGTGGGAACTGTGGTAATAATAGGGGTTAGTGATAGCCTTTTTACTAGTAATTACGGGCCCATAGACTTCTATTGGCCATGGGTACCTGCACGTATGCTTACGGGAAGGTGCCCGTGCCGTTGAAAAAGATAGAACATGTCGTATTTCAGGCCGTAATTACGGCACGGGCAGCCCATAGAAGTCTATCGGGCCCCCGTAATTACGGGTGACTACGTGTGTGCACCCGTAATTACGGGAGCGTTGCTAGTCGACGTCAGTAAATAGTCACTGTCCGGGGTGCTGAAAGAGTTAAACGATCGTCAGTAACTGTTTCAGCTCCCTGGACAGTGGCTACCGATTACAATATAGATAAAGCTGTAAAAAAACAAAGACGTTCATACTTACCCAGAACTCCCTGCTTCTTCCTCCAGTCCGGCCTCCTGGGATGACGTTTCAGCCCATGTGACCGCTGCAGCCAATCACAGGCCAATCACTGGCTGCAGCGGTCACATGGACTGCCGCGTCATCCAGGGAGCTCGGGCTGGATGTCAAGAGAGGGACGCGTCACCAAGACAACGGCCGGGTAAGTATGAATTTCTTTTACTTTTATTACGGAAAGGGCTGTCCCTTCTCTCTATCCTGCACTGATAGAGAGAAGGGCTGCCGATTAGTGCAGTGCAATTTTGCAGCCAAAAACGCGCCCGTAAATACGGGTGGAATACGGGTGACACCAGACCCGTATTTACGGACACGGGTCCGTAAATACTGGTGCAATACGGGTCGAATACGTGTGACCAAGGACCCGTATTTACGCCAGTATTTACGGGTGGACAAAAATACGGTTGTGTGCATGGGGCCTTAGGGGGGCAAACTCGCAAATTGCCCAGTGCCCCCAGAATGGGCCACTACTCTTGGGCCAGTGCTGTGTGCTTGCCCCCCAGTCTAAAATTTGCCAGCCAACCCCTGACCATTGGCTCCGTGCTCCACCGTTTGCTCTTGTAGGCCACAGCCTGGTTTAGGCCTGAAGCCTACAAGAGATCGGGAGCATGCTGATGACATCAACTGCCCAGCACGATGACGTCACTGCATCATGCCGTCCACGCCGGAACACTGAACTCCGTTAAATATCATAAGTCAATTGGGTAATAAAAAGGGGGGCATAGAAGATGCGTTAAACCATTTTCAGTGTTAATGCTGTGTTGTTGATCTATCATACTAAAGTAATACAGTAAGAAGAATTCTTTAAATCTATTCTATACTTCAAACAGCACTTTAACAAATAAACAACTAATGTTTTCCTATTTAAATTTTTTTATATATTGCGTGTTTGTTGTGTGAAGCTAGTAATGAGAAAACTCGGATAGATTTGGGGGGGGGGGCATCTTTTTATAGTTCACCTCAGGCAGCAGAGGGGCTAGGTTCACACCTGGAGAAGCTGTATGCTGATTGGACAGCGTCATACAGAAAACATTACACCGCCCAGAGCGAAAAGAGTCATCTCCTATTGGGCTATTAGAGCCACATTAGCATATTTAGAAAAATGAACATAACTTTGCAAATAATAAACATTTTTAAAAACAAATCACACTGCGACTATTAGATTAGTTAGGAGATAGGGAATTGATAAACTAGTGACAGAGCCTCTTTAAATAACAGAACTTATCCAGCAATCTTAGTTGCTTATACAGTGTTTGTTAAAATTCGGTCCATGAGGGCCAATGTTAGGGACCATAATTTCTTTATATCAAAAATTAGACATATCCAATCCACAGAGTTGCCACTGTAAATATATAAATAAAAACATAAACCCTCCAGAAGTGTTCCTGAAATTAGCACTCAAGACAAAATTGAGTGACAATTTTGGCCACTATATATGCTAGTATCTTTAACACCTTGGCGCATAATCACGTAAATACATAGAAAGGCGACCATTCGCACATTCCGCAATGCATGTACGTGCGGGCACATAAGCTGTGCCTGCTTGCTCACCTCGGCAGCCCGGCTGTGAACGACAGCTGGGCTCCGCTGCAACGGCTAGCATTGGAGAAACCTCCAATCCCAGACGTTTAACCCCTTAAATGTTGTGGTCAATAGCGACCGTGGCATTTACGTGGTTTGACAGAGGGAGGGGGCTCCCTCTGTCAATAATGGGCGGCCCGCGATCGCCGACCGTTTACCAGGGCAGCCGGAGGCCTGACAAAGGCCCTCAGACCTGCCTTGGCTACATGCCTATTACGCCGTGCCAGAGTCATGGCCTAATAGATTGCCTGTCAGTTTTACACTGGCAGGCAATAATGCTTTGGTATACGAAGTATACCAAAGCATTATATCTGCGATCAGAAGATCGCATTGTAAAGTCCTCTACTGGGACTAAAAAAAAAAAAAAAATAATTAAAACAGTTCAATAAAGTTTATTTAAAAAATTAATTACAGTAAAAATGAAAATAAAAGCATTTTTTTCCCCATAAAAAGTGGTTTTATTTACTAGAAGTGTAAAAAAAATTACATATATCTGGTATCGCCGCGAACGTAACGACCCAAGCAATAAAGTTAGCACATTAAATAAATTGCCAGATGAACGCTGTAAAAAAAAAACACAAAATTAACGGCGAAAATGGTTTTTTTTTCCCATTCCCCCCACCAAAAAATAAAATAAAAGTTAATCAATAAGTCCCATGTACTACAAAATAGTACCAACGAAAACTACACCTGGTCCTGCAAAAAACAAGCCCATGTATGTCTACATCGACGGAAAAATAAAAAATTTACGGCTTGGAAGGCGGGGAGGAAAAAACGAAAAAGAATGCTTGGTCATTAAGGCAAAAATAGGTCATTAAGGGATTAATTTAGAATATTCTTTCTTCATCCTAAGGGTATGTTCACACGCAGTGTTTTCAGACGTAATTTGGGCGTTTTACGCCTCGAATTACGCCTGAAAAAACGCCCCTAATACGCCTACAAACATCTGCCCATTGCTTTCAATGGGAATTACGATGTTCTGTTCCCACGAGCATTTATGTTACGCGTCGCTGTCAAAATACGGCGCGTAAAATGACGGCTCGTCAAAAGTAGTGCAGGACACTTCTTGGGACATTTTTGGAGGTGTTTTTCATTGACTCCATTGAAAAACAGCTACAAAAACGGCCGTAAAAAACACAGCGAAAAACGCAGGTTGTTAAAAAAACGTCTGAAAATCAGGAGCTGTTTTCGCCAACAGCACCAACAAGACCTTTGTCATTATGAATGACCAACACTAACCCAGTTAAAATATCTTCAAGTTGAACATGAGGGTATGTTCACACGCTTAACAAAAAACATCTGAAAATACGGAGCTGTTTTCAGAGAAAACAGTCCTTGATTTTCAGGCGTTTTTGAAGCTGAAAATGAAGCTTCTTTTAATTTGGAGCTTCTTTTCAGGCTTCTTTTGAGGCGTTTTCCATAGTGTTCAATGGAAAATCAGCTCCAAAAAACGCCTCAAGAAGTGACATGCACTTCTTTTTACGGAGCGTCTTTTTACGATCCGTTTTTAAAACAGCAGCCTAAAAAGACGCCCCCCCCCACCCATATGAACTAAATGCTATTTTTCCCATTGATATCAATGGCCAGATGTTTATAGGCGTTCAGCTTCCATTTTTCAGGCGTTTTTCAAGGCGTAAACGCCCCAAAATATGCCTGAAAACACTGCGTGTGAACATATCCTTAGTTTTTTAAGACACTCGCGATTTTCTCTGCGTTTTTTACGGCCGTTTTTGGAGCTGTTTTCTATAGAGTCAATGAAAAACCGCTCCAAAAACGTCCCAAGAAGTGTCCTGCACTTCTTTTTCGCGGCCGTTTTTTTACGTGTCCGTTTTTCAAAACGGTCGCGTAAAAAAACGGCCCATTGGAACAGAACGCCGTTTTCCCATTGAAATCAATGGGCAGATGTTTGGAGGCGATCTTCTTCCGATTTTTCGGGCGTTTACTGCCCGAAAAATGGCCGAAAATAGGCCGTGTGAACATACCCTTACAGTTATAACATGAGATTAGAATGTCTGGCCATGATAAAGATAAGAATCTGTAGTTTCCTATGCAGCTTCTATGGAGTGAAGTGTATGCTGGACTGCCACCACAAACTAATACCACGCCAATAGTAGCGGTGTAAAGCATGATTCTCTGTCAACACCAGACAGTATACACATCTCCTGCCCTCCTCAGAACTGTCTTCTACAATTGTCCCTCACTGTACGGTATTTAAATCGTGTACAAGGTTATAGACATACTCTATATTCCTTCTTACTATATTTAGTAAAGATTACATATATATATTTATACTCCTACATTTATATTATACTTCTAAAAACAAGTGTATAAAATGCTAGTGCAGTTTCATTGCATGCAATGTCTATCCGTTATTCCGCTGAACACCACTAACTTAGTTTCAATGGACCTGGGACAAATATCAAATAAAGCTGACAACACTTCTGTCCTGCTAATTTTGCAGTCTATATATATACGGTATAAATGTGCTGTAATTACAATTCCAACATTAACATTAAAGTACTCATCTGCTTTGGATGATCCCTACTTGTTAGAAGGGTCCTTTGACTATCAGAAGATCACAAAGTGCCCCCATTTTGGGATCCCAGCGATCAACTATAATCTGTGGGGAAACCTGGCAGCAACTATTCCATTTCACTGCAGCTCCCCCGCAGGAGAAATTAATTTTACATAGTGTCCATTCAAATCAATGGACTGTCTGTGTCAAGCAGGACAGGACAGGTCCTCCAGAGGGAGAGACGCTCTTTGTAACCACCCTCCACTCTGGCCAAGAGATGAGGATCCTGAACAGCAGATGCCCCTCTATTATCTCAGAATTCCCTAAATGGATTTTCTAAACTAGATAACCCCTTAAGCAAAATATAGTAAAACCCTCTCTTTTTTTCAGGCGCACTTTATAAAATTGCATCTGAAAATTAGAAGAAACACTCTCTGCTTTGTTTTTCCTTTATTCTTTTTGTAATCGGTCTCCTCTCCCTTACATTATGCATATTTATTCAGAGTGAAAATTTAATAGTAGTGAATGCGACAGCTACTAAAGTAATGGGGCTACCAAAGTTCTAAGACTCTTCAAAACTTTGACAATTAAAAACACACATAAATGTTAAGAGCGTCTGTCTCCACGCTGTAGAAGTACATTTGTGAGCCAGGAAAGAGCTCTTTAGATTCCTGCTGTTTGTGGATACACTATATGGGCTATAGGGTTCTATTGTATTTGGCGACATCAATGCATTGCATTTCAGCAACTTCAGACTTTACTTAAACAATAATGTATAATAGATAAAAAAAAAACAAAAAAACAATCACGAATGAGATGTTTGCCATATGGTATCAGCAATAGAATTAAAAAGAACTGTGATTAAGAGCATGCAATAAATACAGTAAGCATATTTTCATTAAGAGAAAGGGAACGTCAGGCCTTCTTTGAGACAATGGTTATTTTAATGAATCAATGTCCAGAGATCATTACAGTAAAAGATAACAGATTGCGAAAGAAAAACTTGCTCTCGCCAGGAATCTTTGCATATGGAATAGAGACGTGTTCCTTTGAAATCTTGATTAAAACATGATAGGGGATTATATTTTTGTATATATCAGGTCGATGCGGTTTATTAAAATTCAGATTAATTTTGCTGAAATGTGCACCTCGCTGTAACGTGACCCACACAAACCGATTCTTCATCTGTTACTATGGCAACAATAACCCATTACTCTATGAGGCCTATTCTATGAACCAGCCTGGACACGTCTCCCTGATAAAATACCTGTATTATTCTGAAGAGAACAGACGTTTCTTCGATTCTGCATCATTTTATGTTCATTGCCTTCTTTGCGAACTCTCTTCTTGCATTCAGAGTCCCTGAAAGTGACAAAATCACGTTATATGACATTACTGAGGAAAAGCTATCACATAGTGATGCTACATGTTTACATTCATATACCAACCGGAAAAGTAGAAATATTTTGTACAGTAGCAGGTTGGTGTACATTAACTCTTTCAGGACCAGGCCTATTTTGGCGTTATGGACTGAAGGGTTTATAGTAATTTTTGCGTCACCGCATTAAGAGTCATGACTTTTTTTACTTTTTCCATCGATGTACAGTGCTGTGAAAAAATATTTGCCCCTCACCCGATTTTGTCACATTTAAATGTTTCAGATGATCCAACTAATTGTAATAAAAGATAAAGACAATGCGAGTAATCACAAAATGCAGCTTTTATTCTGATTGGCTTTTGTCGGAAAAGCCGAGCGATCGGTGTACATAGTTACATAGTTACATAGTTCGTACGGTTGAAAAAAAGACACAAGTTCAACCAAGGGATGGGAAAAGGGAAGGAAAAATTTCTACACATAGGAGCTAATATTTTTTTGTTCCAGGAAATTATCTAACCCTTTTTTAAAGCCATCTACTGTCCCTGCTGTGACCAGCTCCTGCGGTAGACTATTCTATAGTTTCACAGTTCTCACAGTTAGGGCTTATTCAGACGAACGTATAATACGTCCGTGCAACGCGCGTAATTTTCACGCGCCTCGCACGGACCTATGTTAGTCAATGGGGCCATTCAGACATTCAGTGATTTTCACGCAGCGTATGTCCGCTGCATAAAACTCACGACATGTCCTATATTTGCCCGTTTTTCGCGCATCACGCACCCATTGAAGTCAATGGGTGCCTGAAAACTGCGTACGGCACTCGGACGCAATTCCGTGTGCCGCGTGTGATGCGCTACAGTAGTCAAAACTATGAATGAAAACAGAAAAGCACCACGTGACAGAGTGTCATAATAATCACGCAGCCACGCACCATATGGTGATGACACACGGAGCTTTTATGGACCTTTTGCACGCGCAAAACGCCACATTTTTTTGCGTGCGCAAAGTGCACACGCTCGTGTGAATCCGGCTGAAAGAAGGCTTGTCGTCTCTGCAGATTGACAGCATGTACAGGCTCAATGGAAAATCTAGGCATTTGTACGCTGCTCGCTCAGCTTTTCAATGAAAGCCGATCAGAAATGAAGTGAAACAGCGCTTACCCGAGTGCTTCTGCCGCTTTGTTTTATCGATCGATGGAGGCAGTGGCGTAACTACCGCTATAGCAGCCGTAGCGGCTGCTACGGGGCCAGCAACATGAGGGGGCTCATGCCAACCGCCGGCACGGTCCTCCCCATGGCTGGAGGCTCCGCTAGCAACTGCTATGGCTGCTACAGCGCGACGCCACTGAAGGGGTTGTTCCTACAATAAACATGCATGCATCCCCTGTCCACAGGATAGGGGATACATGTGTGATCGCTGGCAGCGATAAGGAGAACGGGGGACCGAAAGTCCCCCGAAGTTCTCCATGACAAACCTCGGACTTCCGGCGTTTGCGCAGTTCAATAAAAATGAAAGGAGCGCTGGTCACGCATGCGCACAAGCGCGACCGGTGCGCAAGTCATTTCTATGGAGCTGCAGACAGACCCCGGAAGTCTAAGGTTTGTCATGGAGAACTTCGAGGGACTTTCGGTCCCCCGTTCTCCTTATCGCTGCCAGCGATCACACATGTATCCCCTATCCTGTGGATAGGGTATACATCTCTTTCGTAGGACAAACTATAGGCCGTTTTTTTTGGGGGGGGGGCTATATGGCGATATCTACAGGGTGGGTCTGTATGGCGTTATCTACAGGGGGGTCTGTATGGCGTTATCTACAGGGGGGTCTGTATGGTGTTATCTACAGGGGGGGTCCGAATGGCGTTATCTACAGGGGGGTTCTGTATGGCGTTATCTACGGGGGGGGGTCTGTATGGCGTTATCTACAGGGGGGTCTGTATGGCGTTATCTACAGGGAGGTCTGTATGGCGTTATCTACAGGGGGGTCTGTATGGCGTTATCTACAGGGGGACGGTGTATGGCGTTATCTACAGGGGGTCTCTGTATGGCGTTATCTACAGGGGGTGTCTGTATGGCGTTATCTACAGGGGGCTGTATGGCGTTAACTACAGGGGGGCTGTATGGAGTTATCTACAGGGGGGCTGTATGGAGTTATCTACAGGGGGGGTCTGTATGGTGTTATCTACAGGGGAGGTCCTTATGGCGTTATCTACAGCGGGGTTCTGTATGGTGTTATCTACGGGGGGGTCTGTATGGCATTATCTACAGGGGGGTCTGTATGGCGTTATCTACAGGGGGTCTGTATGGCGTTATCTACAGGGGGGTTGTATGGCTTTATCTACAGGGGGGCTGTATGGCGTTATCTACAGGGGGGACTCTGTATAGCGTTATCTACAGGGGGACGCTGTATGGCGTTATCTAGAGGGGGTCTCTGTATGGCGTTATCTACAAGGGGGGCTGTTTGGCTTTATCTTCAGGGGGGCTGTATGGCGTTATCTACAGGGCGGGCTGTATGGCATTATCTACAGGGGGCTGTAAGACGTTATCTACAGGGGGCTGTGTATGGCGCTACCTACAAGGGGCTGTGTATGGTGCTATCTATAGGGGGGCGCTGTGTGGTGGAATCTATAGGGAGGCACTATCTACAAGGGGGGTTATGTGATACCCAGCGGAGGGGGGCCCCATTCAAAAGTTTGCTATGGGGCCCAGTCTTTCCTAGTTACGCCCCTGAATGGATGTGTCAGTGCTCTGACTCCCACTGATCAAATATTCTTATATGTCACTATGGCATGTCAAAGGTTTTATAAGGGTATTTTCACACGGCCTATTTTCAGACGTAATTCGGGCGTTTTACGCCTCGAATTACGCCTGAAAAAACGGCTCCAATACTTGTGCAAACATCTGCCCATTGATTTCAATAAGTTTTACGATGTTCTGTGCAGACGAGGTGTATTTTTACGCATCGCTGTCAAAAGACGGTGCGTAAAAAGACGCCCGCCTCAAAGAAGTGCATGTCACTTCTTGGGACGTAACTGAAACTCCATTGAAAAACAGCTCCAATTATGTCCATAATGGACGCCGTGAAAAACGCGTGCACTTGCAAAAACGACTGAAATTCAGGAGCTGTTTTCGCCTGAAAACAGCTCCTGAATTTCAGACGTATTTTGCGTTGCCGTGTGAACATACCCTTAGGGTATGTTCACACGAGGTCATTACGTCCGTGATTGACGGACGTATTTCGGCCGCAAGTACCGGACCGAACACAGTGCAGGGAGCCGGGCTCCTAGCATCATAGTTATGTATGACGCTAGGAGTCCCTGCCTCGCTGCCGGACAACTGTCCCGTACTGTAATCATGTTTTCAGTACGAGACAGTTGTCCGGCAGCGAGGCAGGGACTCCTAGCGTCGTACATAAGTATGATGCTAGGAGCCTGGCTCCCTGCACTGTGTTCAGTCCGGTACTTGCGGCCGAAATACGTCCGTCAATTAGGGACGTAATGACCTCATGTGAACATACCCTAAAAGTTTAGTTACACTTCAAGTGATGTTTGCATTGAACAGGTCTGGCATTAATCATGCCTGGGTGTGGCTGGTGGAATTGAACTAAATATTTAATTAAATGTAATAATGGGTGGATTTAGTAGATAAGTGGGCAATTACTTTTTCACATAGGGCCAGATAGGGCTGAACAGCATTTTTCTTTCAATAAATGATATTGTCATTTTGTGTTTACTTGTCTAATATTAAAGGGGATTTGATTATTTGAAACATTCAAGTGTGCCAAATATGCAAAAATAGAAGACATTTTTTACAGCACTGTGGCTTTATGAGGGCTTGTTTTTTGAGAGTTGAGTTGTATTTTTCAATGGCACCATTTTGGGGCACATATAATTTACCGATTAACTTTGATTTAACTTAAATTTCAGTCGTTTACCATGTGGAATAAATAATGTGTTACCTTTAGGCCTTATGAAAATAACGCGCAGTGCACGGACCTATGTAACTCAATGGGGCTGTTCAGACAGTCCATGATTTCCACGCAGCGTGCGTCCGCTGCGTAAAACTCACGACATGTCCTATACTTGAGCGGTTTTCGCGCATCACGCACCCATTGAAGTCAATGGGTGCGTGAAAATCACGCGCGGCACACGGATGCACTTCCGTGTGCTGCGAGTGATTTGCGCAACAGTTGTTCAAGAAATGAAGGCAAAAATAAAAGCACCTCCTTCATTTCTGTTTCTAAACATAAAAACAGTGTCATAACGATGCCATATGCGCCAAAATCACGCAGCAACGCACCATTCACTGATAAGACACGGAACTGCAACGCGCGCAAAACGCTGCGTTTTTTGCTGCACGCAAAATGCACACGTTCGTGTGAATTTCGCCTTATTCTTTGTGTCAGTACGATTACGGAGATACCAAATATGTATAGTTTATTTTATGTTTTACAACTTTTGAACAATAATAGCACATTTCATAGGAAAAAACTATTTTATTGCTGCATTCCAAGAACAATAACTTTTTTATTTTTCTGTCAATGTAGCTGTATGTGGGCTTATTTTATGCGTAACGAGTCATAAACCATTTTGGGGTACATATAAATTATTGAATAACTTTTATTATTTTTTGGGGCGTAGGGAATGAAAAAAAACACAGTTCTGTCTTTCCGGGATTTTTGTACCTAAATGACGGTTGGTACAAAATCTTATTACAGTTCCAACATACAAATTTGGTAAATGAGCGCCGATTGACTTACTATATACTTGATTCGTGCTTGATACAGGCAATTTACCTGCCCATGTAATAGGACCCTAACACTGAATTACGTCTTTGTAAGAACAATATTTGGACTATGTACAGTAAAATTTATAAAGATTCTAAAGCTCTGTTCACACTGAGTTTTTTTAAACGTTTGTTGCTGCGGAAACCGCGGCAAAAACCGCGGCAACAGACAGCCTCCCTTTGTTTTCAATGGAAGGTGGAGGCATTTTTTTTCCCGCGAGCAGAAAAAAACGCTCGCAGGAAAAAGAAAAAACCCCATTTGAAATCAATGGGAGGCAGAAAAAACGCTGCGAACGGGCAACGCGTTTTTTTATGCGTTTTTTGACGCGATTTATGTAAAAAAATGCTTGCAGTTTTTTCCTTTGCCTGTTGAAGAAATAGGTTAAAAAAAAAAAAAAAAGTAAAAAAAGCGCATCAAAAAACGCCTGTGGTGCAAAACCACTTAAAAAAAAAACCAGAGCTGATTTTTCCAGGCAGAGTTTTCTGCCTGCAAAAAACTCTGTGTGAACAGGGCCTGAGACAGTCATAGAAGAGTATTTAAAATTTACTTGTATGGCTAAAAAGCCCAAAATAGTAATGTAACTAGGACTACTATGATTTTTAATGATATAATAGAACAGATCAATTTAAAAAGACGACGCATGAGGTCACAACGTGTGAAATGAAAATGTGTTAATGTATGGGAGAATAGCAGAGGGGACATCGATGACACCAGTGAAACAGCTGAAAATACTGAGAAAAGGGGCGGTCATCTGAATAGAGACCCGTAAGGCTGGGTTCACACGACCTATTTTCAGACGTAAACGAGGCGTATTATGCCTCGTTTTACGTCTGAAAATAGGGCTACAATATGTCGGCAAACATCTGCCCATTCATTTGAATGGGTTTGCCGACGTATTGTGCAGACGACCTGTCATTTACGCGTCGTCGTTTGACAGCTGTCAAACGACGACGCGTAAATTGACTGCCTCGGCAAAGAAGTGCAGGGCACTTCTTTGCCACGTAATTTGAGCTGTTCTTCATTGAACTCAATGAAGAGCAGCTCAAGATATACGATTGTCACAGACGCCTCGTATATTTTACGAGGAGGAGCATTGAGGGTATGTGCACACGATGAGAGGCTTTTACGTCTGAAAAGACAGACTGTTTTCAGGAGAAAACAGCTGCCTCGTTTCAGACGTAAATGCTCCTCCTCGTATTTTGCGAGGCTTCTCTGACAGCCGTAAATTTTGAGCTGTGCTTCATTGAGTTCAATGAAGAACGGCTCAAATTACGTCTGAAAGAAGTGTCCTGCACTTCTTTTGACGAGGCTGTATTTTTACGCGTCGTCGTTTGACAGCTGTCAAATGACGACGCGTAAATGACAGGTTGTCTGCACAGTACGTCGGTAAACTCATTCAGATGAATGGACAGATGTTTGCCGACGTATTGTAGCCCTATTTTCAGACGTAAAACGAGGCTGTAAAGGATCTGCCAGGTACTACGTCTGTGTATACTCCCGGGATTAATCAGTCGACACCTGAGGCTAGACCTCTTAGACTGACACCGGCTCCCACCAACCAGGGTGGCAGGCTTAGGAGTGGGAGAGCCTATCGCGGCCTGGTCAGTCGGAGTTAGCTCCGCCCCCTGTCCATTTATACCTGCCGTGTTCTCTTCCTCAGTGCTTGTTATTCTTCTTGGATTCCTGGCCCCACTGCTGCCTTGCTCCAGCCTGCTTCTGCCGTGCTTCTGCCTTGCTTCAGTTCCGCTTCTCCTGCTTCGCTTTGCCCCTGGCTTGCTTCCTGCTCCGTGCTCTCGTTGGTATACTCCACTACATCCTGATCCTGACTGACTCATTCACCGCTCCGTTTCCTCGCGGCGTTCCGTGGGCTACTGCCCCTTCCCTTGCGTGTTCCCTGTTTGTACTCCCTTGCACTTAGACAGCGTAGGGACCTCTCGTGCACCTATTGAGTGTAGGGACTATCGCCCAGTTGTACCCCGTCGCCTAGGGCGGGTCGTTGCAAGTAGGCAGGGACAGGGCGGTGGGTAGATTAGGGCTCACTTGTTCCCTTCACCTCCTTACTGCCATTACAGAGGCATAAAACGCCTTGTTTACATCTGAAAATAGGTCGTGTGAACCCAGCCTCACGGCTGAAACGACGCAGCTGTTTTCTTCTGAAAACAGGCTGTCATTTCAGCCATAAAAGCCAGCTAGCGTGTGAACATACCCTAACTGAATAGGAAATGCCCTCTCCCCCCATTCATCTACAAGGACATGCAGACTTTTTTTTCTCTTTCGAGACTAAAGGGATGGGAAATTAAAGGGGAGAAAAGCAGTGGGAAGATTAAAAAACATACTCCGCTTCTAAGGGATGGTCTCATTTATACCTACATGAAAGCATTAGCGGGTGTCTCAGCCAGACGCAATCTCTTGGCATGGTTTTTTCCTTGGTAGTGTGCTTGAGCGACCACCGGAGAGCTGAAGGAAGCATCACATAGTTTGCAATAGTCATTCTCAGTAGCAAGGATCACCCGCCCCCCACTTTTCGGAGTTGTCACCTGAATGAATTAAACACAACTTTTATTTCTAAGATAAATCATTAATCTGATTGTATCATTTTATAATGAATCAACAAACTAATTATAAAGAAACCTTAACTAATAATTACTAAATAGTTTTCAATAGCATATCTAATAATAAATACTCACTTTTTACATTTCAATCCCCAGATAACAAACTTTTGGGTAGCACCATTCAATAGGCTGTGATAATTTCAATGATAGGCATTGTTGTTACCATTGTAAAACTAGTTAAATTAGAACATCTGCAAGATACAATAATAAAGCTAAGTTAGTAGGTGCCATTGTACCAACTAAATGGCACCCGAAGTGCAGAATGGGGGACCAAATTGCTTCTATCCAACATAAAGACTTCTATAACTGCCGGCTGAGAGTTGTTCTGCCGGCAGTTATCACCCCCAATCTTCCCATTAACATGCAGGTTCGGCCAAGCAGAATATGTATGTTAATTCCTCTATCAGTAAAATAACATATTAGCACCTCCGGACACTACATAAGTATATCCCCCTCCCCAATATCAGGTCTTGGCATTGTATTTTGTAGATACATTGCAGCCTCTAATTTAGCTTTATTCTGGCATTTTACAGATTACCTAATTTAACAGAGTCCATCCTACGGTCAGTTTTTATGATAATATCACCGCTTAACAGAAATGTTGTCCTTTTATCATTTATATACTCAAAATAGAGTCACATAATCTAATTTGTAAATCTAAGCCATATTCTATAAACTAATGATAGCTACATCCACTTTCTAGATTTCCGATATAAGATTCATTGTCAGTGGCCACAGATGAAGCACTGACGTTGTCTGACCCTCAAAATATCAGAGGATTTAGGACAGGTTTTTGCTGTGCCTTTCCCATTAGTATGTAAAATTTCAAGGCACCAGGTATGATATAAGAATTCTGTCTGTATTATTACATCGTGCATATTATAAAATCATAAAGCCAATGTATTAGTCAGGCAGGACTTTTTTCAAGTTGGCCTTCTTGAACATCGATGCAGTGAAATGTAAAGAGTGTAGTGGTTATACACCAACATAGTGCAGCCGAAATATGCAGAATGATTTCTTCTGATACAATATTAAATTCCAGGCGCTCTCTAGTGGACACTGCTGGATCTACACACTTGCCAGGAATAAAAATGTTCCATAAAAAATTTCCATAAACAGACCAATTCTATAATTTATAGAATTTTGGTATTGTTGGACAAAGATGAAGACCCAGTGTATGCTTTTTGGACTCCAAATACAGAAGCAAGCACATCGCGTTTGGACTTTACATTCAGCACAAACATAGAGAAAATCTCACAATGCCGGCTTTGAACACATATGTCATACAGTTGCATAGATCACACATAGAACACAATTTTCTGACAAGGGGGAAGGGTAACTTATGGTTAACCTCATTGTCAAGGGGAAATTCAGGGTCGTAATGATCTCATGAGATTTAATAGTCAGTTTGTGTATTCAAGGGTCACATAAGAACATGGGTCTAATCCAGATTACTTAGATGGAGGTTACATCTCGCTGACATCACGGATATGGTCTACAAAGCCCTATTTAACCGTTTCCCTTTCACAGTGCTGGCTTTTCAGATCCTATGGAAAGTGACACTTTCCATTAGGACGTGAATCGACGACCGCTGTTGCACCCAAGGGAATTGGTTCTGGGGCTTCCTCTCACTCATCCCCATTCACTCACTGCCGCAAGTACAGATGCAGCAGCAGGAAGTGAGAGGGATGGGCATAACGGTTTGGCTCAGTCAACCCCTTAGATGCCGTGGTCAATAGCGACTGGGTGTAAAAAAGGAAGAAAAAAACCCACAAAAAAAATCAATGCTGAAACTGCTGGGTTTTTTCCTTTTTCCCACAAAAAATATGAATAAAAGTTCAATAAATTCTATTTACATAAAAATTATAACAATAAAAACTACAACACGTAACGCAGAAAATAAAAACACAATCGTAAAGCTTTGTCGACAGAAAAGTAAAAAAGGTATAAAAAATTTTCAATGATGAAATCATGAAAAAAAATTGGTGAGAAAGTGATAAATAGGCTGACCTTAAAGAGGCTCTGTCACCAGATTCTCCTATTGCATGTGATCGGCGCTGCAATGTAGATAACAGTAAAGTTTTTTGTTTTTTTAAAACGTTCATTTTTGGCCAAGTTATGAGCTATTTTATATATATGCAAATCAGGTTTGAAATGGACAACTGGGCGTGTATTGTGTTTTTAACTGGGCGTGTTTACGTGTATGACGCTGACCAATCAGTGACCAGTCAGCATCATACACTCCTCTACATTCATTTACACAGCAGCGATGTGCAGCCACATAAACAGAGATTAACGTTAATCAAGTGTCCTGATAATGAATACACATGAAATCCAGCCTGGACGTCATGTGTATTCAGAATCCTGACACTTCTGACTCTTTTCTTTGAGATTTCTAGCAAGGAAAACAAAATCTCGTTTACCTCCGTAATCTCGCGAGATTACGTGTGGCTTGCTGGAATCTCACAGAAAAGAGTCAGAAGTGTCAGGATTCTGAATACACATCACGTCCAGGCTGGATGATCATGTGTATTCATTATCAGGACACTTGATTAACGTTAATCTCTGTTTATGTGGCTGCACATCGCTGCTGTGTAAATCAATGGAGATGAGTGTATGATGCTGACTGGTCACTGATTGGTCAGCGTCATACACGTAAACACGCCCAGTTAAAAACACAATACACGCCCAGTTGGACATAACGAAAAAAAAACGCCCAGTTGTCCATTTCAAACCTCATTTGCATAAATATAAAATAGCTCATAACTTGGCCAAAAATTAACGTTTTTTTTTAAAAAAAACACGTTACTGTTCTCTACATTTCAGCGCCGATCACATGCAATAGGAGATAGGGGTTTGAGAATCTGGTGACAGAGCCTTTTTAAAGGCTATATAAACCTTTGAAAACTTTTTTCTTCTTACTAAAACAATGTTCTTAGTGTAACTTTGTCATTGGTTTTTATTAAAAATAATTTGAATTTTTGAGATACATAGAAGCTGTACCTTGCACTGAAACCGAATCTGTCAGGTCAGAAGGACTGTTGGCTTTGGTGACAGCGGGTTGTGCATGTCTCTGTTCATAACATTGTTTTAGTAAGGAAAAAAAAATAGTCTTCAAAGGTTTACATAGCCTTTAAGGGGTGAATATGTCATGTGCCATGACATTGTGGTCTGTAGGATGCAACTATTTAATGAGACACTTACATTTGGTGGAGATGATCCAGGTGACACTGTATCTAAGGTGTGTCTTGATGACGCTGGACAACTACTCGATGCACTATAATTCCGTAACTTCTTGCTGTGGTTTTTGCCCTAAAATACATATTTGTGATTATAAAATTATTACTTTAAGAAAATTTCTAAAAGAACTCAAAAGGAAATGGGGAAAAGATGCAACCAATTAGGTTATTACTTTCATTTCCCAACCATCAATGACCGCTGTAATATAAAGTCACCATTACGGTTTTATATGCACTAGTTTTAATACATTTATTTTGTATAATACTACACGAGAGGACAATGGGGGGAGATTTATCATATAGAGAACAGTGGAGCAGTTTCCCATAGGGACCAATCCGATTCGAGCTCTCGGACTAGTAAACTAGGTCTTAGAAATCATACGGCTGAATTCACTTGTGGTCATAGTGACTCAGCCATATCGCTACTGTATCTTGAAGCAGTTCTCAAAACATTACATGAAGAAACGACCATGTAAAGTCTTTCTGCTGCAGCTTTTCATAGTAAAGTACTTTCACATGAAATGGTAGTGATGCTGCACTACCTCATCGGTCAAACCAGTACCTTATTGGAAAAAAGGGATCGCTAGAAGACACAACTCTGATACACATACTGTAACGATCCCAGCACCTGTGTGTCCATCACTTGACCATGGGCAGAATTGTATCCACTCGAAGTAAACAATAAGGCCCTGTTCGCACATGGTTTTTGGGCACTGATTTTGACGCGGGAACTGCATCGGAATCAGCGCCGAAAACGATCGGAATTGTCCCTCATTGATTTCAATGGGAGGCAGAGGCCTTTTTTTACGGGCGGGTTTCGGGCCGGTCGCGGGGAAAAAAAGTGGCATGCCGTGGTTTCTGCTTCTGACCTCCCAAAAACCTGCGGCTCTCATCTCTAAACGTTTTTCGTGGCATTTTTTACGGCCGGTCCTTGAATTTGCTTCAAATTTCCTGAAGGAATTCTGAGGCAGCTTTAATCTGCCTGCAGAAAAACTCTGTGTGAACAGGGCCTAAAGGTTCCAACTTGAATAACAACAAGCAAAGATTTTGGTAAACCATGAGAAATTAATGCAATTAATAAGTGCTTTTTTGGGCACAGGAGTGGAGTCAAAAGAAAGGAGATGCATCAGTCTTTTCCTTATACCTTTCCTTCCTTTTGGATCCACTTTTGGCTTTGACTAAAACAAGAACAAGGCTGGTTTCAAACACAGCGTTTTGGTGTGTTTTTAATGCCGTTTGTATTCCCGCTTTGTGGTGCCTTTTTTTGGTGTGGCCAGATGATACATTAAAGTCTATAGCAGGGGTCTCAAACTTGGCGGTGTAAAGGGGCCACACATTGAAAAACGTTGATGGGCCGCATTACATTCAAATTTGATACAATACAAAATTATTTGTTAATCAATTAGTTATTTGAACTACTATAACAATACTACATTACTATAATAATGCTACATTACTATAATAATACAGTTCGGTTTAAATTTTCATAAAATTTGCGGGTTTACTCCATGTGTTAATTAAAACAATCCAGTTCTCCAATTTAACCCCTTTAGGACACAGCCTGTTTTGGTCTTGTGGACACAGATGATTTTTTCAAATCTGACATGTGTCACTTTATGTGGTAATAACTCCGTAACGCTTTTACCTATCCAAGCGATTCTGAGATTGTTTTCTCGTGACATATTGTACTTTATGTTAGTGAAAAAATTTGGTCGATAAATTCAATATTTATTTGTGAAAAACAGATAGTAATACCACACAAAATAGTTACTAGTTAACATCCTCCATATGTCTACTTTATGTTTGCATCATTTTTTTTCACTTACTTTTATTTTTCTAGGACGTTACAAGGCTTAGAACTTTAGCAGCAATTTCTCATATTTTCAAGAAAATTTCAATAGGCCATTTTTTCAGGGACCAGTTCAGTTCTGAAGTGGCTTTGAGGGCCTTCTATATTAGAAAGTCCCCATAAATCACCCCATTTTGAAAACTGAAGCCCTCAAAGTATTCAAAACCACATTCAGAAAGTATTTTAACAATTTAGGCGTTTCACGGGAATTAAGGCAAAGTAGAGGTGAAATTTACAAATTTCATTTTTTTTGCCGAAATTCATTTGTAATAAAAAAAAATCTGTAACACAGAAGGTTTTACCAGAGAAACGCAACTTAATATTTATTGCCCAGATTCTGCAGATTTTAGAAATATCCAACATGTGGCCCTAGTGTCCTAATGGACTGAAGCACAGGCCTCAGAAGCAAAGGAGCACCCAGTGGATTTTGGGGCCTTGTTTTTTAGGAATATATTTTAGGCACCATGTCAGGTTTGAGGAGGTCTTGTGGTACATAAACAGTCGAAATCCCCCAAAAGTGACCCCATTTTGGAAACTACACCCCTCAATGCATTTTTCTAGGGGTATAGTTAGCATTTTGACCCCACAGTTTTTTTTGCAGAATTTAGTGGAAATAGTCTGTGAAGATGAAAATCACCTATTTTTCTGTGGAAACATAGAATTTTTTCATTTTTACAAGGAATAAAGGAGAAAAAGCACCCCAACATTTGTAAAGCAATTTCTCCCGATTACGGCAATACCCCATATGTGGTCGTAAACTGATGTTTGGACCCACAGCAGGGCTCAGGAGGGAAGGAGCGCCTTTTTGATTTTGGAGCGCAGATTTTGCTGGATTGGTTTCCAGTGCCATGTTGGATTTGTAACGCCCCGGAGGGACCAAAATAGTGGAAACCACCCAAAAGTTACCCTATTTTGGAAACTACACCCCTCAAGGAATTTTTCTAGGGGTATAGTGAGCATTTTGACCCCACAGGATCTTTTTTAGAGCTAAGGTGACCAAAAAACAAGCGATTTTGGCGCATTAAATTCTTTATTTCTTACAGCATTCCGGGAGCGCAATAAATTAAGTTTTGCTTTATTCTTCCAGTCGGTACGATTACGGCGATACCATATGTGTATAGTTTTTTTTTAGTTTTGCAGCGTTTTCTCAATAAAATTAAGTTTCTATAAAATAATTTATTTTCTGAGACACCCTATTCTGAGCCGTAACTTTTTTATTTTTTTGTCCAAAAAGGTGTGGGAGGTCTTGTTTTTTGCAGGACGGGTTGTAATTTTTATTGGTACTATTTTGGGGCAAATGCGACTTTTTGATCACTTTTTATTCTATATCTTGGGTGGGGTGGTGACCAAAAAATAGTGATGCTGACATAGTTTTCCGTTTATTTTGTTTGCGGCGTTCACCGTGCGGAAAAATTAACATTATAGTTTCATAGTTTGGATCGTTATGAACACGGTGATACCAAATATGTGTACTTTTTTTTAACGTTTTAATTTTTTCCCTATAATAAATGACTTATTATAGGAAAACAAAAACTTTTATTTTTACACTTTTATAAAACATTTTTATTAACTTTTTTTTACTTTTTACACTTTATTTTGTTGTTTTAACTTTTCTTTTACTTTTTACACTTTATTATTTTGACCTGCAGCTGTGATCGCTGCTAGAATACATTACACTACCTAGGTAGTGTAATGTATTCCAACTATCAGTGTGACGTCACAGTCACTCTGACAGTGAGGGTATGTGCACATATAGTGACCAAAAACGTCTGAAAATACGGAGCTGTTTTCAAGGGAAAACAGCCCCTGATTTTCAGACGTTTTTTGAGCAACTCGCGTTTTTCGCGGCGGTTTTTTACGCAGCGTTTTTTACGTCCGTTTTTGGAGCTGTTTTTATTGAAGTCTATGAGAAAACGGCTCCAAAATCGTCCAAAGAAGTGTCCTGCACTTCTTTGACGATGCAGTCATTTTACGCGTCGTCGTATGACAGCTGTCAAACGACGACGCGTAAATTACAGGTCGTCGGCACAGTACGTCGGCAAACCCATTCAAATGAATGGGCAGATGTTTGCCGACGTATTGCAGCCGTATTTTCAGACGTAGAATGAGGCATAATACGCCTCGTTTACGTCTGAAAATAGGTCGTGTGAACCCAGCCTAAGGGTATGTGCACACGGTAGCAGGCTTTTACGTCTGAAATGACAGACTGTTTTCAGGAGAAAACAGCTGCCTCGTTTCAGCCGTAATTGCTCCTTCTCGCATTTTGCGAGGCTTCTCTGACAGCCGTAAATTTTTAGCTGTGCTTCATTGAGTTGAATGAAGTACGGCTCAAATTACGTCTGAAAGAAGTGTCCTGCACTTCTTTTGACGAGGCTGTATTTTTACACGTCGTCGTTTGACAGCTGTCAAACGACGACGCGTAAATGACAGGTTGTCTGCACAGTACGTCGGCAAACCCATTCAAATGAATGGGCAGATGTTTGCCGACGTATTGTAGCCCTATTTTCAGACGTAAAACGAGGCATAATACGCCTCGTTTACGTCTGAAAATAGGTCGTGTGAACCCAGCCTTAGTCTACGAGGATCAGCAGAGGCTGATCCTTATAGGCTTCCATACATGGCATTCCCGGAGGCCATTGCATGACCTCCGGATGCCATCACAAGCATCAGCAGCCCCCACAATTGAATGGGGGCTGCTGATGTGCTACAAACCCCCTACATGCGGATATCGCAATCGAGCCCCGCATGTAACGGGTTAATTGCCGAAATCAGCGGCGATGAGCCGCTGATCGCCAACACTGGCGTGTCAGTTGTCGGGGACAGCTGATCTCCAAGTTCCCGATGTACACCTTGTCGCCGACAGTGTGCATCGGGAACGACACAGTGACTTCCTGTCACTCTGACAGGAAGCCTATCAGCACCAGCCGAAGGTTGGTCCTGATGGGCTTCCGTCGATGGCAGACACGGAAGCCATTGTTTGGCTTCCCTTTGCCATACTAACTATCGGCAAACCCCGCAATTTCGGACCGGGGTCTGCCGATATGTTAGAAACTCCCAAAATTCGGCGATTGCAACCGATCGCCGAATTTAAGGGGTTAATTCGCCGAAATCAGCTGCAAAGTACCGCTGGTCAGCAAGAGTGGAGTGTCAGCTGTCGGCGACAGCTGACCTCCCGGTTCCCGGTGCACACTGTCGCCGACAGTGTGCACCGGGAAAAACTCAGTAACTGTAAGTCCTCGTGCGGGAAATAACCTCCCGCAACGACGTACAGTTACTTACTCGTGCGGATAGGGGTTAAGTTTCGCTAAATGCAGTCTGGCAGCTCAGTTGGCAGCGTTTGGCAGACACAAGAATGTCAAGATTGGGCAGCCCACTCTGCCTGGGACTCCAGCTCTGCTCCTGACATCACTGTCCATATTTGGACAGTGATGTCAGGGGCTTCCCCAGAGCCGGAGTCCCTGAGCAGAGCCGCTTCTAGCGCTCTGCCTGGGACTCCTGCTATGCTTCTGACATAACTGTCCATATATGGACAGTGATGTCAGGGACTTTCCCAGAGCCGGAGTCCCGGAGCAGAGCCACTTCTAGCACTCGGACGCTACTCCTTCGGCCTGCTCTTTCCTCTCCCGAGGGAGCTAGGTTGCCCCGCGGGCCGCAGATGAAAGCCTCAGGGGCCACATGCGGCCCGCGGGCCACTTGTTTGAGGCCCCTGGCTTATAGTAGAATATAGGAAAATGCACTGTTAGGGATAGGGATACAGTTACTACTCTCCTCTGCATGGTACCTACAGTCGTCTGGACTATATACTCCTCCAACATCCTGCTCTCCCTTGGGTGTCTTCCACATCCATCTGTAATATTTTATGGTCAGACCATGCCCCAGTATTTTGCACTTTACGACTCCCCTTTCTCACCAGAAACTCCTGGACGTGGAGATTCAATGAGACTCTCCTCTTGGATGAGGTCTTTCTCTCAGACCTGAAACAATCAGTAGGTCACTTTGTATCCGACCATTCTCACGATGTCACATCTCCTGTGGTGCAGTGGGAAACCCTCAAATGCGTACTCAGGGGGATCGTTATGAAACATGGTGCCCGACTTAAAAGAGAAAAGGCTTACGCCCTCAAAATTGCCCTACAGAAAGTCTCCTCTCTTGAGCTGGCACATAAACATGCACTCTCTATCTCAATTCTGCAAGACCTGCCATGTGCTCGAAAGGAGGCCAGATGTCTTTTAGACTCGGTACATAAACGAACCTTACAAATTTGCCATTGTAGATTCTATGAACATGGCGACAAGAGTGACCACATGTTTGCCAGAGCAATGAGAGGCCAAGATTTCCAATCTCATATACCCTTCCTCAAATCTACAACAGGCCTTTTAGCCAACACTACACCTGATATTGCCAAAAACGTCCACACTTTCTACTCCAGCTTTTATAACTTACGCCCCCCTCCACGGGATCCGGGACTCTCCCTCTTCCCCTTTTCCTCGTTTGTCCGCAGAAGACATAACGGACATGGAGGAAGACTTATCCTCTCCAGAAATTCTCGCTATGATAAAAGATCTCCTGGGGGGAAGAGCCCAGGACCGGATGGATATACCGCCAAATTCTGCAAATTTCTAGCTGAACAACTCTCACCTCTCTTACGCAAGTCTTTTAAAACAATTTCCCCTGAAGTCCTATTTCCCCCTAATTCTACTCAGGCGCATGTCGCGGTCCTCACTAAACAGGGTAAAGACCCCCTGTTCTGTGCCAGTTATAGGCCCATCTCTCTAGTCAATGTGGACTTAAAATGTATGCCAAGCTCCTGACCAATAGACTAAAAAACATCTACCCACCTTGGTTCATTCAGATCAGTTGGGTTTCGTGCCTGGCAGGGAGGTCCACGACAAGACCCTAGACATCATCAATCAAGCCCAATTCCATCACACACCCCTTATGATTCTTTAATTAGATGCCAAAAAGGCATTTGACAGAATCAAATGCTAGCTAGGTCCGTCTGGCCAGGCAGTGATAGGCTCTCCCACTCCTAAGCCTGCCATCCTGGGTGGTGGAAGATGGAGTCAGTCTCACAGACATAGAAGCAGGTGCAGACTGATTACCTATGGGCATCGACACAGAAGTTGTGTCTGGCAGATCCTTTACAGAAGCACAGTGGATGCGCTGCTTCTACTTCTCCCATAAGGCCTCTTCGGCCACCCGCACCCAAGAGACCAGCTTTAAAATTGTTCACAATGGTACCGGGTTCCTACTCCACTCCATAAATGGTAACCCCTGGTCCCTGATAACTGTTGGCATTGCGGTGCACCGGGTACTTCTATGACACATATTTAGTGGAGCTGCCCGCTATTGAGGTCTTCTGGGAAGCGGTGTTTAAAGTTATACACGGATCCCGTGGATTCTTGGTCCCTAACTCTCCTGAGGCTATTATTTATGTTCCCCATGCCCACGAATGCATACAAATGATCGCTCATTAGATACTTATTACAGGCAGCAAAGTCAGTCATTCCACGCTAATGGAAATCAGTAGAACGCGCTACATAAACTCACTACATAAACACCTGGCTCCAGTGAAACACTTTCCTTTCGTTCTGTGTACCATACATTGCTGAGCTAATGTTGTCTATGCTGCACCAAACGGGAAGTGAAGTCTTCCCCCACACCTGTTCTCTCCTAACGTGCCTATCCCCTGCCAACCACATACCCATCTCCTGATGGCCCCATAGCTGTCAGATGCCTTTCTGCCTCTTTTCTGTATTATCATCACTAATCAGAACCCTTCCTTCTTCTACACCACAGTACTTCGTATTGGCTTCCCCTCTGCCTTTCCTCTGTATTTCTTTCTTTAACCCCTTTAGGACGCAGACTGCTTTGGCCTTGTGGCACAGTAGATTTTTTCAAATCTGACGTGTCACTTTATGTGGTAAGAACTTAGGAATGCTTTTACCTATTCAATCGATTCTGAGATTGTTTTCTCGTGACATATGATACTTTTATGATAGTGGAAAAATGTAGTCAACAAATTCAATATTTATTAGTAAAAAAATTAGCATTTTTCTAATTGTAAATGGATCTGTTTGTAAAACAGATAGTAATACCACACAAAATAGTCACTAGTTAACATTTCCCATATATTTACTTTATGTTTGAATCGTTTTTTTGAACGTATTTTTATAGGACGTTACGAGGCTTAGAACTTTAACAGCAATTTCTCACATTTTCAAGAAAATTTCAAAAGGTTATTGTTACAGTTACCAGTTTAGTTCTGAAGTGGTTTTGGAGGGCCTTATATAGTAGAATCCCCCAATAAATCAGCCCATTTTAAAAACTGCACCCCTCAAAGTATTCAAAACAGCATTTAGAAAGTTTCTTAACCTTTTAGGCGTTTCACAGGAAATAAAGCAAAGTAGAGGGGAAATTTACAAATTACATTTTTTTTTTGCCAAAATTCATTTCTAATGCATTTTTTTCTGTATCACAGAAGGTTTTACCAGAAAAATGCAACTCAATATTTATTTCCCAGATTCTGCAGTTTTTAGAAATATCCCACATGTGGCCCTAGCGTGGTAATGGACTGAAACGCCGGCCTCAGAAGCAAAAGACCACCTACAGGATTTTGGGGTCTGCTTTTTTTTAGATTATATTTTAAGCACCATGTCAGGTTTGAAGAGGTCTTGTGGTGCCAAAACAGTGGAAACTCCTCAAAAGTGACCCCATTTTGGAAACTACACCCCTCAAGGAATTTATCTAAGGGTATAGTTAGCATTTTGACCCCACAGTTATTTTGCTATATTTATTGGAGTTAGTCTGTGAAAATTAAAATCTACTTTTTTTCTAATAAAACATAGAAATTTGTAATATTTACAAGGAATAAAGAAGAAAATGCACCCCAACATTTGTAAAGCATCTTCTCCCGATTACAGAAATACCCGTATGTGGTAATAAACTGATGTTTGGACCCACAGCAGTGCTCAGAAGGGAAGGAGCGCCATTTGGATTTTGGAGCGCAGATTTTGCTGGATTGGTTTTCAGTGCCATGTCGCGTTTGCAACGCCCTGGAGGGACCAAAACAGTGGAAACACTCCAAAAGTGACCCCATTTAGGAAACTACACCCCTCAAGAAATTTTTCTAGGGGTATAGTAAGCATTTTGACCCCACAAGTTTTTTCCATAATTTAGTGGAATTAGGCCGTGAAAATTAATACCCACATTTTTGTCCACTAAAATGTTGCGTTTTTTCATTTTCACAAGGAATAGAGGAGAAAAAGCCGGCCAAAATTTGTAACTCAATCTCTCCCGAGTATGACAATACCCCACATGTGGTAATAATTGTTTTTGTTTTAATAGAAATTAATTTACCTTTGCAGGACTGATCCTTTTTTGCTTTTCCATTGTAGTTTTTCACTCCCCGCCTTCCAAACGCCATAACTTTTTTATTTTTCCATCAATAGAGCGGTGTGAGGGCTTATTTTTTGCGGGAAATGTTGTAGTTTTGAAGGTGAAATTGGAAAAAACTGTGATATCTCCGTTCTTGTTTGGGTTTCGTTTTTACCGCTTTCACCGTGCGGTAAAAACGACAACTTAGCTTTATTCTGCGGGTCAATACGATAATGATGATACTAAATGTATATAGTTTTTTTTATATTTTACTACTTTTACAAAGAAAAAACTATTTGTTAAAAAAAAAATTGTTTTATATCAACACATTCTGAGAGCCATAACTTTTTTATTTTTTGGTCAATTGAGCGGTGTCAGAGCATATTTTTGGCGGGACGAGCTGTAGATTTTATTGGTACCATTTTTTGGTACATACATTTTGATCTCTTTTTATTACATTTTATTTAGAGCTAAAGTGACCAAAAAACACTGATTTTGGTGTTTTGAATTCTTTATTTCTTATGGCGTTCAGAATGCGCTAAAACTTACAGTTTTACTTTATTCTGCGGGTCGGTATGATTAAGGCGATACCATATGTATATAGTTTTATGTTTTGCAGCGTTTGCACAATAAAATCACTTGTTTATAAAATAATAAATTTTCTGTGTCACCATATTCTGTGAGCCATAACTTTTTTATTTTTCAGTCATAAAAGCTGTGGGAGGGCTTTATTTTTGCGGGACAGGTTGTAGTTTTTATTGGTACTATATTGGGGTACATGTGACTTTTTGATCACTTTTTATTCTATATTTTGGGAGGGGTGGTGACCAAAAAATAGTGATTCTGGCATTGTTTTTCATTTATTTTTTTTGTGGTGTTCACTGTGCGGGGAAAATAACATTATAGTTTTATAGTTTGGGTCCTTACGAACGCGGTGATACCAAATATGTGTACTGTTTTTTAACGTTTTCATTTTTTTCTCATAATAAGGAACTTGTAGGAAAAAATAATCTTTTATTTATCTATCTATTATACTTTTTTTTTAAATGTTTCTATTATCTTTTATACTTAAAAAAAAAAAAGTTTTTACTTTTTACACTTTTTTTACCTGCAGCTCTCATCGCTGCTAGAATATACTACACTACCTAGTAGTGTAATGTATTCCAACTGTCAGTGTGACGTCACAGTCACTCTGACAGTAAGGGCACATTCAGACGTGGCGGAATTGCTATTGAATTCCGCTGTGGACAGTCCGCAGTAGAATTATGCAGCAGCCGTTTTTTACATTTGTTTCTATACATTTTTAGGAAAGTTAGTTCAGACGTTGCAGAAAATAACTGTGCTGAAATTAGCCTGCGGTGCAGATTTTTCCCTCCGCAGCATGCACATCACATTGCGGAGAAGGTGCGGAATTTCAATGCGGATTACAGCCTTTTTCAATGAAAAAACCGAAATCTGTGGCAAATCCGCTGTGATATCTGCAACGTCTGAATTACCTGTCAAATAAGCAAATGTTGGTGCAGATTCGTTGCGATACTGCCCCGATTCTGCACCAACATTTGCAGCGGAAAAATTCCGCCACATCTGAACATGGCCTAAGTCTACGAGGACCAGCCGGAGGCTTCTATACATGGCAGACCCGGAGGTCGTTGTCTGGCCTCCGGATGCCATCACAAGCATCAGCAACCCCCACAATTGCATGGGGGCTGCTGATGTGCTACAAACCTCACAAATGCTGCGATCGCAATCGAGCGCCACATTTAAGGGGTTAATTGCCGAAATCAGCGGCGATAAGCCGCTGATCGGTAACAGTGGACAGCTGACCTCCCGGTTCCCGATGCACACTGTCACCGGGAACGACACAGTGTGCATCAGGAACGACAGTGACTTCCGGTCACTCTGACAGGAAGCCTATCAGGAAGCTGGTTCTGATAGGCTTCCGTACATGGCAAATACGGAGGCCATTGCTTGGCCTCCGGTCGCCATGCTAGTCATCGGCAAACCTCACGATTTCATTGTGAGGTCTGCCAATGTGCTAGAAACCCCTAAAATGCGGCGATTCTAATCGATCGCCGCATTTAAGGGGTTAATTGCCTAAATCAGCAGAAATAAGCCGCTGATCGGCAACAATGGTGTGTCAGCTGTTGGGGACAGCTGGCCTCCTGGTTCCCGGTGCACAATGTCGCCGACAGTGTGCACCGGGAACCGCGCAGTAACTGTACGTCCTCGTGCGCTAAGACACTGGCCACCAGGATCTACAGTTGCATCGTGGTGCGCCTAGGTGTTAAACAGGTATGGTTCGTCTCATCTGCCAGCGACCACAATCAACATATGCCTACGTAGCAGGCACTTATTTTGTCTGGGTCGCATTGGACTTTCCCGTCTCTTGCACTTACTTCCTGCTCCAAGTCATCCCATTGACTCTGACGGATATGTTGGACTGTCTATACGCTGGAACTAACATGGATCTCTGCCTGTTTGCTGGATCTTATGTTCCTCTTGTATGCTTTTTGAATCTCTTGTATTTGTATTTTGTCTACTTCCTGTTGGTATAAAATAAAAATTTTGAATTTGAAAAAAATATAGAAAAATGTCCAAAAAGCCACACAGCATATAAAAAATGCAGCCTGCTCTAAACCTGCCACAAAACCACCCAGATAAATATAGTATATGAATGAGAGCTGATAAATTCTGCTTTAATAGCACTGCACATCTGGCCATTGTGGGAAAAGCCATGTACTGAGTACTGCATCCTATTAGATTTAACACAACTTTTCAAATGCTATTAGAATTGCTGACCTTGTACTGTTCACTATTTCAGGGTGGGAAAATTTGATTAAGTTCATTGAAGATTAAAGCGGTTATCCAGTCCCTAAAAATTGATGGCCTATCCTCAGCATAGGCCATCAATAGCTGATGGGTCGGGGTCCAACTCCTGGGACCCCCATCAATCAGCTTTTTTGAAGGAGGTGCAGCGGTCATACGAGTGCTGCTTCCCCTTCATTTCTACTTGCTCACTGTGAACCGTGGACTCAGATTTTAAAAGAGAGGTTGTAAAAAGATGCCCCGTATGAACTAAATGCTGTTTTTCCAATTTATTTCAATGGGCAGATGTTTGTAGGCGTTCAGCTTCCGTTTCTTCAGGCGTTTTTCGAGGTGTAAACGCCCCAAAATACGCCTGAAAACACTGCGTGTGAACAGTCAGCAAGAAGAAATGAAGGGGAAGTTGCGCTCGCACGAATGTTTCACCCCCTTCAAAAGAGCTGATCGGTGGGGGTCCCAGGAGTCTGACCCCAACCCATCAGCTATTGATGGCCTATCCTAAGGATAGGCCATCAATTTTTAGGGACTGGACAACCCCTTTAAATTAAAGGAGTTGAAATAAAATTGAGGTTCAAATCTTGGTACCACTGCCGATCAGCTGTTTAAAGGGCCACGGCGGCAAGCACTGTTTTCCCTTCGATACGTACACAGCTTCATATTATACAACGCTGCCACATTCGTGTTACAGCTCACTATATGGACAAAAGTATTTGGACACCTACACATTACATCTACAGGAGCTTTATGAAATTCCATTCTAAATTCATAGGCATTAATATGGAGCTTAACCACCCCCGCCCCCCCCCCCCCCCCCCCCCCACCGATAAAACAGCTTTCACTCTTCTGGGAAGGCTTTGTACACGTTTTTGGAGTATGTGTGTGGAAATTTTTGCCGATTTATCCAGAAGAGCATTTGTGAGCTCAGACGGTGATGTTGGACGAGAAGGTCTGGCTCACAATCTCCATTCTAGTGCATCCCAAAAGTGTTTAATGGGGTTGAGGTCAGGGTTCTGTGTGGGCCAGTCAAGTTCTTCCATACCAAACTCACCCAACCATGTCTTTATGGACCTGGCTATGGGAACTGGGGCACATTCTTGCTGGAAGAGAAAAGGGTCTTCCCCAAACTATTCCCATAAAGTTGAAAGCATACAATTATCCAAAATGTCTTGGTATGCGGAAGCATTAAGATTTCCCTTCACTGGAACTAAGGGGCCTAGGACAACCCCTGAAAGAAAAACCCTGTAGCATTATCCCTCCTCCACCAAACTTTACAGTTGGCACAATACAGTCAGGCAGGTAACATTCTCATGGCATTCACCAAACCCAGACTCGTCCATCAGCATGCAAGATAGAGAAGTGTGATTCGTCACTCCACAGAACATGTTTCCACTGCTCCAGAGTCCAGTGGCGGCTGCTTTACACCACTCCATCCGACGCTTGGCATTGTGCTTGGCAATGTAAGGCTTGCATGCAGCTGCTCGGTCATTGATACCCATGCCATGAAGTTCCCAATGCAGTTTTTTGGAGTGTGTCTGTGGGAATTTAATGTTAGATGGGGTTTGGAGCTCTGCAGTTATTGAGTCAGCAACGTTGGCGACTTTTATTCACTATGCGCCTCAGCCCTTGGCGACCCAGCTCTGTAACTTTATATGGTCTGGCACTTCATGGCTGAGCTGCCGTGGTTCCTAAACGCTTCCACTTTGTAATAATACCACACACAACTGATTGTGGAATATGTAGGGGGTAAGAAATTTCACAAACTGACTTGTTGGAATGGCGGCATCCTATTACAGGACCACACTGGATTTCAGTGAGCTCTTTAGAATGACCCATTTTTTTCACAAATGTTTGTAAAGGCAGACTGCCTCGCAAGGGGCCGGATTTTATACACCTGTGGTAATGGGACTGAATGAAACATCTTAATTCAATGATTAAGAGGCGTGCCCAAGCGCTTTTTTCCATATAGTTTATCTCCAATTCAAGTGAATGGGGAAAAGCTGTAGTGCTGTTGTTCGCTGATATGAATGTGTCAACATTGTACATTATGGAGCTGTGTTCGCAGTGAAGGGGAAGCGGCGCTTTTATTTAACCGTATAAACCCCTTTAAAAATGCCTAAAATAAGTTATTAAATAATACGCTTAAAGGGGTTGTCCCGGGAAAAACATGTTGGGAGATGGTGACATCTCCTCTGAAAAACGCAGCAATTCAGTCCACTTTCCGTAGCAGGAATTGACATTCTTACATTTTTACGCAGCGCGTGGATGAGATTTGTTAAATCTCATCCACTATACTGCTACTATATCCACTATGCTGCTACTATATTCTGCAGCATTTTTTCTGTCTGAAATTCCAGACGGAAAAAACGCAATTCCGCAGCGTGTGGACGAGCCCTTACTCTACTTCACTTTTAAAGGGAACCTGTCACCAGTATTTCACCTATTAAAACAGCAATACCTGGTGGAGGTGGGTAAAAAAAAAATTTTTTTTATGTAACCTATAATTATCTTCTCAGTCGGCTCTGTACCTTTAGTATTCAGTTTTTTAGTGTTCCCGAACTGTATGCTAATGAGCATAAAAGTCATATCTTCATTCCTCAAGCCTGAGTTAACCCCGCATCCTTACTATTTATGGACAGCTCCTTGCCTCCCCCCAGCACACCCCTGAGCATCGATGCCCTGTTCTGGTGCATGCGCACAACGGGACACCATAGCGTCGCAGTGCAGTAACTCGATTTGGGGCCTGGGCGAAGCAGGGAAGGGTCACGGGACCATACACGACAGGCGTATGCGCCCTATCTCTGATGAGATTTCGACATTCAGGGCGAGCCAGTTTTCGGCGCTGGGCGGGCATAAGAATTTGAACGAACGAGACTGCCGGATTATTACCATAAAAGGTGTCAAATGTTTGCAGATCGTTATTTACGGTCGGAGGAGTTTAGGAGAGGGGATAATGGCAATGGGCTTTTGACAGTAGCGGCCAGCGAGGGGTGAGTAGAGTTCAATAGGTGAAATGCTGGTGACAGGTTCCCTTTAAGCTTCCTTTTGGGTCCAAACCCGAACCTTGGGGATAGGCTTCTATCATTTCCAGATGGTTTAAAGAGGCTCTGTCACCAGATTATAAGTTCCCTATCTTGTACATGATGTGATCGGCGCTGTAATGTAGATTACAGCAGTAATTTTTATTTCGAAAAACAATCATTTTTTACGGAGTTATGACCTATTTTAGCTTTATGCTAATGAGTTTCTTAATGAACAACTGGGCGTGTTTTATTTTTTGACCAAGTGGGCGCTGTGGAGAGAAGTGTATGACGCTGACCAATTCACGACCAATCAGCGTCATACACGTCTCCCCATTCATTTACTCTGCACATAGCGATATAGCTATATCGCTATATGCAGCCACATAAACACACTAACGTTACTGCAGTGTCCTGACAATGAATATACATTACCTGCAGCCAGGACGTGATGTGTATTCAGAATCCTCACCACTTCTGTAGCGTCTGTGTGAGACTACAGCAGAGCACAGCGAGATTTCGCTGTAAATGACAGTTTACAGCGTAATCTCGCGAGACTACGCCTGCTATGCTGTTACTCACAGAGAAGTGCAGAAAAGTGGTCAGGATTCTGAATACACATCATGTCCTGGCTGTAGGTAATGTACTGTATATTCATTATCAGGACACTGCAGTAACGTTATAGTGTGTTTATGTGGCTGAACATAGCGATATAGCTATATCGCTATCTGCAGTGTAAATGAATGGAGAGAAGTGTATGATGCTGATTGGTCACTGATTGGTCAGCGTCATACACTCCTCTCCACAACGACCACTTGGTCAAAAAGTAAAACACGCCCAGTTGTCCATTGAGAAACTCATTAGCATAAAGCCAAAATAGGTCATAACCGTCAAAAATTATCGTTTTTCTAAATAAAAAACACTGCTGTAATCTACATTACAGCGCCGATCACATCATGTACAATATAGGCCACTTATAATGTGGTGACAGAGCCTCTTTAAGAGCATTCTACACGTTCAATTAAAGGGGTTGTCCCGCAATTAAAAATGACATTTCTCCGTCATGCAAAACATACAAATTTTTTAATTAAGAATATTAAAAAAAAAAAAAGCTTCTGTGTCCAGATATTGCTGTCACATACTTGTTATGGCACCTCCCTTAGTTTCCCTCTCAGGACATCCATATAATGTATCCTGTGCTGGTGGATAGACATGCGCTGTGGCTCAGTCCCACCACTTGGAATCTGTGGAATGATTCCTGCTATTGTGCAGGCCAGACAATGAGAACCAGCGTACTAGAAGCAACTTCCTCTCACCCGCACTGAACACCTTGGGCCTTGTTCATGCAGCATATTTTCAGGCATATTTCGGAGCGTAAAATACTCGTATTATGTCTCGAAATACACTTGAAATATGCCTGCAAACAGCTTCCCGCTGATTTCAATGATAAATACGCTGTGTAGTTCATATGAGAAGTATTTTTCCGCTGCTGAATTTAAAAAAAACGACTCAAACATATATGCTTAGTAAAAAAAAAGAAGTGATATGTCACTTCTTGAATCGTTTTCCAAGCTAATTTTTCCCAATGACACTTCAAAAAAGCCATGACAATATGCCTAAAAATACACTTCAAAAACAAAAAACACTTTGAAAATCATCTTTAAAAATACCTGGTTCTCTATTGTGTGAGCCGTGTACTTTTCAGCCTAAACATACACCGTGTGAACATGGCCTTAAGTAGACGTTCTGAGAGAGAGCACCAGGGGCACCATAACAAGCACATAACATCAAAATCTAGACACAGGAGCATTTTTTAACCCCTAATTGCACCATGATGTACATGTATCTCATGAAATGCCTCATGTTAAAGGGTTATTACCATCTTGGCGATTATTTTTCATTTATTTTTTTACTAGCTCAAATGCATAATAAAAACAGAATCTCCCGATGTTGTCAATTTAATTTTGTTACCATGATTTTTGTTTTCACAGTGTCTTTTGGCTGCTCTACGTTTTCACGATCAGGACTATTTGTGTGAAATACAATCCTCGTCACCCACCCATTGCTAAGATCCCTATCGTTTCACTCGCACAGGGATTTCCTTCATCCGGGCTCAGCAGTTATGTGCCATCTGCAGCACTATAGAACGGCTCCCGGGCTACTGCGCATACTCGGGAGCCGTCCTATAGATTTGAATAGAGCTGCGGTGAGGTGGCCGGGCAGGAAGCTGCTTCTCATGCTCCAGCATGCGCGCACCCGAGTTCCCAGCCATCCTCAATGTAAAAAGATGTTAGAACGGCACAAAACGCGGCCACCGCTTCTAGACTGCGGCGGTGGTCGTAACCGTAGACAACGGCTGCCAAACAGTAAAGAGGAGCCTGGGTGGAGAGGAATCTTCATCTGGATAACAGAAGGGCCTGACAAGTGTAATACTGACATGCAATAATGCTTTGGAATGCTAAGTATTCCAAAGTATCATGGAAGCGATCCATCCGCTTCAATATCGCGGCTTCAAGTACTCTAATGGTACAAAAAAAACAAAACGATTTAAATTAAGTTTAATAAAGTTTAACTTAAAAAAGTCTCTTCCTGCAAAAATAAATAAATAAACCCCCTTTTTTTTTTATTGAAAATTATTATTTTTTTTTTAAACAGTTCAGCATAAAAAATACATATTCGTTACAATTGTAACGACCCATAAAAAAAAAAAAAGAAATAGCACAGAACCAAGTATAATCTATGCAGAGTATAAATTCATCTTTATTACATTCACATCAGAACACATTAAACTATTCAAGATTCAAAATATACATTATAAGACGGGGACATACAGTGCCTTGCGAAAATATTCACCCCCCCCCCAGGTGTTTTTGCTGTTTTGTTCTATTGCGACACATCTACACACTGGGGTTTTTGCACATTCTTCCAGGTAAAACTGCTCCAGCTTCTTGAAGTTAGACGTTCCGTCAGTTTACATCAGTTTTCTAGACCTGCCACAGATTCTTAATCAAATTGAGGTCTGGGCTTTGACTAGTCCATTCCAAGACATTTAAAGGGGTTATTTTAAAATTGATGGCCTCTCCTTAGCATATCTGATAGAAAATAGAAATAAACACGTATAAAACCTGCAGCCTCTTCAATGTTTACCATGGGTGTCACTCCTGTTCGTACTTGCACATACCGTTACTTTCGTAGCAGTTGTGCAAAGTATTACAGCACTGTCCCATTCACTTGAATAGTTCAACGCTATAAAATCTTGCACAGCTACTACAAAAGTAATGGAAGGAATGAAACCCGAGATAAACAATAATAAGGCTACAGCGCTCGTATAAGTGCTACGGCCCCTTCAAACAGCTGATCGGTGGGGCTGCCAAGAGTCGGACCCCCACAGATCTAATATTGATGGCCTATCCTAAAGATATTGGATTGAGGTCCGTCATTGACTAGGCCATTCCAAGACATTTACAGGTTTCCCCTTAAACCCCTCCAGTGTAGCTTTAGCACTGTGTTTAGGGCCATTGTCCTGCTGGAAGGTGAACCTCCGTCCCCAAATCTCTGACACACAAACAGGTTATTCCTCAAGAATTGCCCTGTATTCACTGCTACTCATCTTTCCTTCAATCCGGAAAAGTTTTCCAGTCCCTCCAATGAAAATCATCCCCACAATATGATGCTGCCACCACCATGCTTCACTGTGGGAATGGTGTTCTTATGGTGATGGGAAGAGTTGGGTGGATACATATGCACTCACAACTTTTTTTGTTAAGTTAATTATTCATTCCACTGTAACAATTTGGACTATTTTGTCAGGCCCATTACATAAAATCAAATTTGACATCCATTTTAATTCCAGGTTGTAAAGAAAATCGGAAAACACAATGGGGGTGAATACTTTCGCAAGTCACTGTATGTTTACCAAATGAGATCCCAGCAATATGTACATTTCTTCACTGAACACTCCCTAGCCCCTCGCCTTGGTCTTGAGTGACAGCTCTAGCGTCCAAATCAGTTGATCACTAGAGACTTGACAGAGAAGACATTACAATGTCATCGTCTCAGTCATGTAACCTGCATGGCCGTCACTAGTATGGTTACGCAGCTCTCACCATCGTTTATATAGCGCTGTCAGCAGTTTTGAGGGGTAAAAACTGCTGAAAGATTTGCTTTAACATGGATATGACCCCCATCTTATAATGTATATTTTTCATCTCCAAACATTTTATGTATTGTGAATGTAATAAAGAGGAATTTATATATTACTCAGTTCTGTGATATTTCTCTCTTTTTTAGTGTGTTTGTATCTTAAAGAACACAGGACCTTAAAGAGGTTGGCCCACGAAAAACATTTATCACCTATCCAAAGGACTGCAGATCTGTGAAACTCTCCTTCAAAGGGGTTGTTCCAGCTTAGAAAACCCTTTTTGACATACCCTATTAGAGAATTCTGAGTTTTTTGATCCTGTTCAGGATCATTTCTAGTGGAGAGCGGTTACAAAGTAGACAAGGTAGTCTGACAGTAGAATAGCACACTTAAGGGGCCTTCTTTAAAATCCCAGGCAGCCATGACAACAATCGGCATCCTGCCAGCGTGTCGTTGGGGGCCGACGACCTATCAAAGGGGGGCACCCCCTCATTCTAACAGCTTAGTTGCCGCTGTCGTTATTGACTGCGGCATCTAAGTGGTTAAACAGTTGGGATCAGAGTTATCTCCCCTTCTTTAGGTCCCCCCCCCGCTGCCATGACAACCGTAGGCACCCCGCGATCGCGACGCTGGGGGAGGGTGATGGACTGTCAGAGGGGTGCCCCCCTTTCTTAACAGCTTAGATGTGGCAGTCGTAGTCGACCGCGCCATCTAAGTGGTTAAAAGGCCAGGAAGAGCGATCTATGTTCCTGGCCATTAGTGCGAGGTGTAAGCTGTAATACACCGCTGAAACCTGTGTAGTATGGAGCGGGCTCAGCGCATGAGCCGAACCCATACTTCAGTCCCTGCACCAGGACGTCCCGTCACGTCCTGGTGCATGAAAGAGTTAACACAAAAATTGATAAACAAAATATTTTGCTGACTTTGTGTGAAATAACTCGACTGGCCTTCAGAGACTCCTGACCTCAACCCCATTGTACATCTCTGGGATGATTGGATGCACAAACTGTGAGCCAACCCTTACCTCCCAGCATCCGTGCCCAATGACACCAATTTTCTTATAGCGGACTGGATGCAAATTTCGATACCAACGTTAAAAATTGTAAGGTAAGCCTTGCTAGACTAAGCAGCTACGATGTCCATGGTTCTGGAATAACATGTTCAGTGAGCACATATGGACTGTGTGTCCACTTAAGGTCCTTATTTTACCCGCAGATTTCTACCGGTAAACCAGTGCTGATCAACTATATAGAATGTAGATCGGAGCTCGTTCAGCTCCATTTACATGGCACAATCATTACCAATCTCGTTCATCCACATACAGTTTGTATCAATGTCGGCAGCACAGCCCGTTTAAATGAGATGTGCTGACAACAGCGATGATTTCTACTGCTGCATAAAAGATGCGATTATTTAAAATTTTGCCTGATCACTGGGCCCTTTTACACATTGATAGCCTGATGAAGACGCCAGTCCGGCATAGAAATGCGTAGCTTGTCGACCCTGCACACCAATATTAAATTATGAACTTTGCTTAGCCTCATTGCCATTCATTAGCAGCGCCAATTTGGTTCCATTTTTTCTTTTTTTTTGTTCATCTTTTACACTGGCTGACCAGGAACGAGCATTCTGTTCCCCTGATCATCGGCCCATGTAAATGTGCCTTTACTTTTGGCCATGTACAGTAGTAGTATTTTTCAAAAGCTTTGCTACATCTACCATAACGCATCACCACAGAGAACTTTCTGTACAGACATCAAGCCTGCAGGACCGTGCAGCTCAAGTTCTATCAGGAAAGCCAGCAGATTTGTGTGTGACTGGAGAAGATATGATATAACTCACGTTTAGTACAAAATAGGAAAATCAAACTAACATTATACGGAAAAAAATTCTGAAGTAGAGCTTTAAGCTCTTTATTATCAGGACTACACACTACTATGTATGCCAGGAAAAACTTTAAAAGGACTAAGCAATGCCAGCCTCTGCTTCCCTTACCTGATAGTGCGCCTGAGCTTGCTGTGCAGAATTTAAAGTGACATTGCACAGCTTACAAGAAAGTGGTTTACACAGGTCTTCCAAGGACGAATCTAGCTCCACAACTTCATCCTGTGTGGCTTCTAGGGAAGGTGGTGGAGATGCAAAGTCAGGTCTTCTCTCTGAATGAAGCTGCACAGGAAACACTATTTGATTTTTGCTCATTCCTATGGTGGATGGAAAAGCAGATGGCTCTGGTTGAGACGGCAGCCTGGCATGTTGTAACACAATCATTTGCCCGGGTTTTATGCAAAATCAGTTCTGAATGTAAATTCTTTGCCCGCAGCAGCGAAGATTACTTGAAGGAAGAAAAACAAAAAAAATACACTTTTTATACATAAAATATATTTCTAGAGATTTGAACTCATCACAAATACAGTACACTGATAGATTTTGCAGTTATATGCTTACTGGCAGCTATAATGACTTATATTGAAGGAGAAGAAGCTAGCTACTTCCTCCCTTACTGATGTCACAACAGAACTTAAATTCCAAACTTCCAACATGCTTTGTTTTTTAATGATTTAAAAAAAGGAAAAAAAATAATTTATCTATACATTACATAAAATCACTGGTCTGTCTCAAATATCCGTGATAAGCGAATAAACATTTTACAGATACCAGATCATATCTTACACTTAACAGATACAGATTAAATCAAGTATGTCTCTGCACAGTCAGAGGGACAGGAGACATAGGGTACTCCGACTGCAAATGACTGCCAGGGACAAATGAAGAAGTGAGGAACCTCTGGGTGACTAGGTGATAGAGAAATCAGCCCCATGAGAGATAACAGGCCAGACAATGGTAGATGTGAGACAGCTACTTCCTGTCCCAATAACTGAGGGCCAGAAAACGCTTCAGCACAAAAGCTTAGGTCTTGCATGCATTCATCGGCAGAAATCTTGTGTGATGGAATTATTATTATGCTGTATGATAGGTATATATAACTTTTAACCCCCTAATAGTCTCATTGACATTTTTTTAGATGGTAGCTTCATTTTTTATTGTAGAATTAAGGTCGCAAGTAAATAAAGTTGGCGCATAACTCAATTTCCTTAAGTGCAATTTAACCCCTTAGTGACGTAGAAATGTTCGCCTTAAATAGGCACTGCACTTTGAACAAGGGAACAGAATGAGAGACATTTAAATGGAGTACGAACAAAGTGAGGAGGACATTGATTGAAGCGGCGGTTGAGCATGTATCCTGACACTCCATTAAAAGACTTGACAGAGATAGCGGAGTGCTGAAGTAAGGAGGAACGGGGGCACAGAACCCCCGTTCTAGTGATCGGTGGGGATTCAGGCGATGAGACATTTATTCCCTTTAAAAAATCTATATATGTATTTCCACCTATTAAAATGGTCAGCTGGCTGCCAACATAGAAGACTCAATATCTGTGCTTCCTGGGCTACCTAATTTGTATCTAGTTTATCATTGTAAAAGACTGGAAGCAGGTTCCGAGTCCAGTGGCTGAAATAATCTGGAATGATGTTGTTATTAAGCAAGAGGTTCTGTACATAGATAAGGAACCGTTTGAGTGGAGGGGAACATGCAGACATGAGCAAGAACAGTGATTTTCAACCTGTGGTACCCAAAGGGGGTACATACCGCAGCCTCAGGGGCTACACAGAGTGCTAAAAAAACAAAATTTAAGCTGGCTTTCATTGCTGGCTGCTAAGAAACTGATGTGCGAGCCAACGTGCTTATAAAGTAAGCACATCAGCTTTTAAAGCCTGCACACATCAAAAAGCTTGCTCTGCTCCCTTCTCCACTTCTATCACGGGCCCGCTGCTGCCGATTCTATGAGGGTCTGATCTGGGGTCTATCAGTATTAGGTGGTGTTCTGTGGGGTCTAACATTTTTATGGGGTCTGATCTGCGCTGTCATTATTAGGGTGTCTGGTCTAGGGTCTGTATAAAGGGGGTCGGGCCATGTCTGATGTGTGGCCTGCAATCATTTAGGGCCCTGCTGAAGTTAGTCATATGTGCTATTTGTGATTCAAATGCTGTTATTTGGGGGCATGTCATATATTAACGGGCAGGGCATAACAAAAATGTGCGCACCGCTTTTTGCTCCAATCTTCTGGTCAGACATCATGAATGGGTTCCGTCAAAGTATTCATCATTTTGATGGGAAGAATAGCACAGCATGCTCTGCTATTGTTCCCCTCAAATGAGATGGAGCCTATGACAGTAGTGTGAGCAGAGCCTTATAACTGATCCCTTTCTTGTGGGGTATTTGGTTGCAACTTCTCATCACTAAGAGGTGGTTGGCTTAAAAACATTGAAGAAAAACTGAGCTAGACTAAAGGTAGGATGCTAAATATTCTGGCAAGGCGCAAGGGCAAGGTTTACATAGGAGTTCAGAGGGTGAGGCTGGACAGATCCGGAACAAGATTGCTAAACAGCAGACCTTGGTGAAACTGGAAAAGGACACTGGAAAGGGAGCTGTCCAGCATCCCAGATAGCTCAGTGAGTAGTGCTGCTACCTGGAACAGAAGATTTTCTAGGATTGTTACATTCATACTAGAACCGAGTAGCAATAGAGGTCATGGTGCTGAAATCTTAGATCATATACACACACACATATATATATACACGCACAAATATATATGTCACACATGTATCTATATGCACGCACATACACACACACACACATATATATATATATATATGTGTTCACAAACACACACAGATATATCTCTTAGGCCCCATGCACACGGCCGTGCGTGTTATCACGGCCTGCGATTGCGGGCACGGCTGGCCGCCGACTGCCGTGCACATTACAAAGTATGGGAGCACGGCCTGCAAAAGAACGGACATGTTCCATAATTTTCGGAACATTTCTACGTTACGGACACCCATCCGTAGCTATACGGAAAGGTGTCCGCGGCCAATAGAACCGAATGGAAATTTTTTAGGGTTGTGTGCATGGGTTCTTACTCTGAAAACCACTGACCAAACCATTTCTAATCAATATGTAGAGCTACCCCAATAGGAACATGTCAAACGAAACAAACAGAAACTGTAAATATGAATCCTTGAGTTGTCAACACCTCTGAAGTTGTTGCAAATCCTATTTATGCATGTCTTAATAAACTGGGCAGATCAGATTCCTTATTGCATAACTAAGCTAATTTGATAATCTGCACTTGATGGCAGCCAGTATGTCTGCCATTTTAGGTCCCAAATCGGTTGTTCACCCAGCTTTCATAGGTTCCTGATCATCGAATCGGACTAGTTATGCTGGTAAATAAACCCTCTTTTCATAGGGCAACATAACTGGACACACTACAGGAAATGCTCTTTAACCCGTTAGTGACCGCCAATACGCCTTTTAACGGCGGTCACTAACGGGCTTTATTCTGATGCATATGCCTTTTACGTCGCTGCATCAGGATAAAGTAAACAGAGCAAGGAGCGTCAAATCTTCCTGCTCTCAGCTGCCAGAGGCAGATGAGGGCTGGGGGCGTCCCTGCTCTGCCGTGTGAGATCGATATTAGTATCGATCTCACCCTTTTAACCCCTCAGATGCGGTGCTCAATAGCGTGCACCGCATCTGAGTGGATTTGGAGAGAGGGAGGGAGCCCCCTCTCTCTCCCACCGACACCCGGCAATACTTTATTAGGCCCCCAGGTCTGCCTGGAGCGAATGCCTGCTAGATTATGACCTAGCAGATGCCTGTCCGTTTTAAAAGGACAGGCAGTAATACACTGCAATACAAAAGTATTGCAGTGTATTATAATAGCGATCGGAGAATCGCATATTAAAGTCCCCTAGCGGGACTAGTAAAAAAATTTAAAAAAAGTTTAATATAGTTAATTTAAAAAAAATGTGGAAAAAAATGAAAAACCCAGCTTTTCCCCTTACAAAATGCTTTACTATTAAAAAACCAAAATAAAGTAAAAAAGTTACACATATTTGGTATCGCCGCGTCCGTAACGACCCCGACTATAAATGTATAACATTATTTAACCCGCACGGTGAACGCCGTAATTTTTTTTATAAAAAACTATGGAAAAATTGCCGTTTACTGTGAATCCTGACTTTAAAAAAAGTGATAAAAAGTGATCAAAAAGTCGCATCTACTCTAAAATGGTACCAATAAAAACTACAAGTCTTCCCGGAAAAAAAAAAGCCCTCATACAACTGCATCGGCGAAAAAATAAAAACGTTACGGCTCTTCAAATATAGAGACACAAAAACAAATCATTTTGAAAAAAAAGTGTTTTTACTGTGTAAAAGTAGTAAAACATACAAAAACTATACAAATTTGGTATCCTTGCAATCGTAACAACCCGCTGAATAAAGTTAGTGTTATTTATATCACACGGTAAACGGCGTAGATTTAAGACGCGAAAAAGAGTGGTGAAATGTCAGGTTTTTTTCTAGTTAATAAAAGTTAATAAAAGTTCATCAATAAATAATATGTCCCCCAAAATGGTGCTATTAAAAAATACAACTTGTCCCGCAAAAAACAAGACCTTATACAGCTATGTCGACGCAAAAATAAAAAAAGTTATAGCTCTTGGAATGCGACGATGGAAAAACGTAAAAAATGGCTAAAATAGGCTGGTCATTAAGGCGTTAAATCTATGTACACCTTTGAAATCATGTTTTTATTTTCTTGTTTTTACTTTTAAAAATGTTTATCAGTGTGTTTTGTGTTTCTAGATACTTTTTATTAAAAATTATTTTTACTTTTTGAGATACAGCTGCATACTACTGTATACAGAACAGCTGTATCTAGCGCTGAAACCTGTATCTGTCAGGAGAGCGCCACAGGTTCAGTGTCAGCAGGTCAGACACGCAGAATCCGCCTGTTATCGATCACATCTAAGTAATGAACTTAGATGTGATTGGTAACAGCTCGATCCTGCGTGTCAGAGACACGCAGGACCCGCTGACACTGAACCCGTCCTGACGGATACAGGTTTCAGCGTTAGATACAGCTGCTCTGTATACAGAATACAAAGCAGCTGTACCTCAAAAAGTCATCATAATATCTAATAAAAAGTATTTAGAAAGTTGCACAAAACACACTGATAGACATTTTTATTAAAAAAAACAAACAGATTTTAAAAGGTGTACATAGCCTTTAAAGGTGTTGTCAAGTCAAGTCCCTAAAAATTGATGGCCTACCTTTAGCTGAGTCGAGGTCCGACTCCCGGGACCCCCCCCCCCCCCCCCGCTGATCAGCTGTTTTGAAGGGGGTGCAGTACTTGTAGCTTCCTCCCCTTCATTTTTACTTGCTCACTGTGAATCATCAATATGGGTGTAGTGGCGATTCACAGGTATTGCAGCCTTCTCCCATTGAAGTGATTGGGAGAAGAAGGCTGCAATACCTGTGAATCGCTGCTAAACGTGTGTCCACGATTCACAGTGAGCAAGTAGAAATGAAGGGGAAGCAGCGCTCGTGCTGGCTTCAGAGCTGAAATCTCTCAGAAGTCCTTGCTGGTTTAATGTCTGGTGATTTGCATTCTGGAAAGCCTAGTCTTTACACCAGGCTCTGTAAATGCTTGGTAACGGTTTCCAGTAAGAATCAGTAAAATTGAGCAGCAGAAACGAGAATACATATCTGGCCTATAATATAGTCTGTAATTCAGGAATAAAGCCCCATGCACATGAACGTGCTTTTGCGCCACAATTCCCCCGAAAATCCATGGGAGAATTGCGACCCCATTCATTCCTATGGGCCTATGCACTCGACCGTGGTTTTCACGGTCCGTGCATGGCCCAGCAGCCTAGACTGCAGAAAGAACGGACATGTCTTATTACGGCTGTGTTCTGCGGTTCAGGCTCATAGGAAATAATGGACGCGACCATGTGCATGGCCCAGGATTTGCAGGCAGCTCGCGGGTGATACTCTACGGCCGGCCGACCCGAAAATCACGGCCGTGCACATGGCTACGGTCGTGTGCATGAGGCCTAATGCATTTTTCCATTGGCATGTACGTAAATAATATTGGCAAGTGTGTAAATAATATTGGCAAGTGTGTAAATAATATTGGCAAGTGTGTAAATAATATTTGAATATTTGAATGTCTCAACACGCTAATTTTACAGAGATGAGCAGTCTCATGGGAGATGCCACCTATCTTTCTCCTGTAGAACTGATCTGTTAAAGCTTACTGCTGTCAAGAGCCCCTCCAACGGGAAGAGAAAGTCCACAGACTTGGACTAATAAAGCAGGAGTGGAGGAAGATGCTCTAGGTATAGTAAGTATTCATTATTGGTTGACTTTTCGGGGCACACTGTGGTCTGCACGGTACGGGGGCACACTGTGGCTGGTATTGTAATACACATCTCAGCTGCTACAGACCTTGAGGAAGAGGATCATGTTATTCATCGAGTGATTGCAGCAGCTCATGTGTGTATTTTGTGACTTCACTATGCGATTTTCTGATGTCTTATATAATGCTTTTAGTTAGTTTTACACTGACAGGCAGTAATGCTTTAGTATACTAACAGTAGTCTAGCATGGCCTAATAGTCTGCCTAACAGGCATACAGTGATGGCAGGCCTTTGTTAGGCCCCTGGCTGCCATGGCAACCCATTTCAGGCCCGCCGGTGACGGAGGCCCCTTCAACTGTAGCTGGACCTCCACCGATCAGAAAGCAATGGCATGTGTCAGTGTCTGAGTCTTAACCCCTTAAGGACATGGACTAGTTGGCACGTTCAGGACGCAGCCCCATTTTTCAAATCTGTGGTGTTACTTTATGTGTTAATAACACTGGAATGCTTATATCTACCTATCCAAGCGTTTCTGAGGTTGTTTTCTCATGACACATTATACTTTAAGTTAGTGGTAAAATTTTGTCGATACATTTAGTATTTTATTGTGAAAAACACCAAAAATTAGAGAAAAACTGCAAAAACTGCAAAAGCATTTTTCTAAATGTAAATGTATCTGTTTGTAAGACAGATAGTAATACCACACAAAATAAATGCTAATTAACATTTCCCATATGTCTACTTTAGATTGTCATTTTTTGAACATCCTTCTATTTTTCTAGGACATTACAAGGCTTAGAACTTTAGCAGAAATTTCTCACATTTTAAAGAAAATTTCAAAAGGCTATTTTTCAAGGACCAGTTCAGTTGTGAAGTGGTTTTAAGGCGCCCATACAATGCAAATCCCCATAAATCGCCCCATTTTAAAAACGGAACCCCTCAAAGTATTCAAAGCGGCATTTAGAAAGTTTATTTACCCTTTAGGCGTTTCACAAGAATTACAGCAAAGTAGGGATGAAATTTCCAAATTTCATTTTTTTTGCAGAGATTCATTTTTAATCCTTTTTTTTCTGTAACACAGAAGGTTTTACCAGAGAAACGCAGCTCAATGTGGCCCTAGAGTGCTAATTCACTGAAATACAGACCTCCGAAGCAAAGGAGCACCTAGAGGATTATGGGGCCTTATTTTTATTCAAATATATTTTAGGCACCATGGCCGGTTTGAAGAGGTCTTGTGATACCAAAACAGTGAAAACACCCCCAAAAAGACACCATTTGGCAATCTACAGCCCTCAAGGAATTTATCAAGGGGTATAGTGAGCATTTTGACCCCACAGTTTTTTTGCTGAATTTAGTGGAATGAAGCCTTGAAAATGAAAATCTAAATTTTTTCCAATAAAACGTAGAAATTTTAAATTTTTACAAGGCATAAAGGAGAAAAACCTTCCCAGCATTTGAAAAGCAATTTCTCCCGATTACGGCAATACCCCATATGTGGTGATAAACTGCTGTTTGGACCCACGGCAGGGCTTAGAAATGAAGGAGCACCATTTGGTTTTTTGAGCTCAAGTTTTGCTGCAATGATTTTCGGGTGCCATGTGGCATTAGCAAAGCCCCTGAGGGACCAAATCAGTGGAAACCCCTCAAAAGTGACCCCATTTGGGAAACTACACACTTCAAGAAATTTATCGAGGGGTATAGTGAGCATCTTGACCCCACAGGTTTTTTGCGGACTTTAATTCGGCCGTGAAAATTAAAATACAAATTTTTTCTAATAAAATGTCGACGCTTTCAATTTTTACGAGGCATAAAGGAGAAAAAGCACCCCAACATTTGAAAAACAATTTCTCCCGATTACGGCAATACCCCATAAGTGGTCATAAACTGGTGTATGGACACACGGCAGGGGTCCAAAGGGAAGGTTCACCATTTGGAGCTCAAATTTAGCTGGAATGGTTTTCGGGTGACATGTTACGTTTGCAAAGTGCCCGCGGGACCAAAATAGTAGGAAACCCCCAAAAGTGACGCCTTTTGGGAAACTACATCCCTTAAGGAATCTATCTAGAGGTATGGTAAGCATTTAGACCCCACTGGCCTTTTGCAGAATTTATTGGAATTAGGCCGTAAAAATTAATATCATCCTTTTTTCCACTAAAAAGTTGAATATTTTTATTTCTTCAGGGATAAAAGGAGAAAAAGCACCCCAATGTTTGTAAAGCAATTTCTCCAGAGTACGGAAATATGCCACATGTGGTCATAAACTGCTTTTTGGACAAACGGCAGGGCTCAGACAGGCAGGAGCACTATTTGGCATGCAGATTTTGCTGGATCGGTTTTTGGGTGCTTTTGCAAAACCCTACGGTACCAGAGTACAGTGGAAGCCCCCAAGAAGTGACCCCATTTTGGAAATTGCACTCCTCAAGGCATTTAACATTTGCCTTGACATATGACAGAGCTCAGAAGTGAAGAGCGACATGCGCATTTGAGGTCTATTTTGGTTATTTTCAGAGCATAGGCCCATGATTGCAGGGCTAGAAAAACAAACCCCCAAGTAGTGACCCCCATTTTGGAAACTACACCCCTTGAGGCATTTTAAAGGGTGTAGTGAGCATTTTGCCCCCTACAGGTGTTTTTCCATTAATAATGAATGCGCAGCGGATGGTGCAAAGTAAAAATTGCGATTTTCCGCCGATAAGCCATTTTAGTGCACACTATGTTGTGCCCAGTTTGTGCCACCGAAGACACACCTCGTAAACTGCTAAGCTGATTCTCCCGGGAATGGCGATGCCATATATGTGGACGTAAACTGCGCTGTTTGGGCACGCTGTAGGGTTCAGAAGGGAGGGAGCACCATTTGGCTTTTGGAGCGCAGATTTAGCTTGGTAGTTGTTCTGTTTGGGGTTTTGCTGGTATTTCAGTTTATAATGTGGGGGCATATGTAAACTGTGCAGAGTACATCAGGGCATAATAAGAGGGTATAATAATGGAGTAAATAAATAATATTTCAGAGATATGTGGCCAGTGTCGCACTGATAAATGGCACCTGATCTTATCCGCTTTTGGACACTGCACATTTTGTGTCGCCATATTCTGAGAGCCAGAACTTTTTTATTTTTCAGTCAAAAAAGCTGTGAAGGGGTTGTTTATTGCGAGACGGGTTGTTATTTTTATTGGTACTATTTTTGGGTACATGGGACTTTATGATTACTTTTTATTCCATGTTTTATGAGGGGTGGTGATAAAAAAAATAGCGATTATGGCATTTTTTTAATGTTTTTTTTTGCGGTGTTCACCGTGCGGGAAAAATAACATTACAGTTTTATAGATTGAGCCGTTACGGACGCGGTGAAACCAAATATGTGTACTTTTTTAACGGTTTCATTTTTTTCCTATAATAAAAGACTTATTATAGGAAAAAAGACAGTGTTTGTTTTTATTAACTTGAAACTTTTCTTTTTACACTTATATTCAACTTTTTTGAACTTTTTTTTGCCCCACTAGGGGACTTGAGGTTCTGCACCTCTGATCTTTACTCTAATGCATTGCACTACTCACATAGTGCAATGCATTAGAGCTGTCAGTCATTCACTGACAGCAAGCCTATTAGGTCCAGTCTGCGTGCGGGGCTTAATAGGCTATCATACGTGGCCGACCAGGAGGCCATTATTAGGCCTCCGGTTGCCACAGCAATGATCGACATCGTCACGATCACATCGTCACGATGTCGATCGCTACAAACCACTAAGATGCCGCGATCGCTTTTGATTGTGGCATCTAAGGGGTTAATGGCAGGGATCGGAGCTAGCTCTGTTCCCTGCCATTACAGAACGGTGTCAGCTGTAAGATACAGTGATGTCGCATCCGTTCTAGGCAGACAGGAGGCCATTGTTAGGCTTCTGGTCTACCGGAGCAGTCATCGGAACCCCACGATTTCATTACAGGGTTCCGATCTGCTTGTAAACACCATAGATGCAGCGCTCGCTTTTGAGCGCTGCATCTAAGAGGTTAATCGGCCACATCGGAGGCTAGCTCCTGTACTGGCCTTGAAGCAGTGATAGCGTTAAGCTATCACTGCTTTAAGATTGTGTCTGCAGACACAGTAGCCTGTTAACGCTATGACATAATAGTACGTCAGTTTGCGTTAACAGTCCACCGCCCGTGACGTAATAGTACGTCACAGTGAGTTAAGGGGTTAAGCAGGACCTCTCACCTCTCGTGACAGTTCAGTTAATTACATATGTCTAAAAAACAATTCTGGAGCATTTTTTCTTAGATCTCTACATTTTGCCGTTCCTTTGCTATTCCTCCTAGGAATTTATCAATAAATTAACAACTGGATATGACCAGCAGGGGATGTGTCCCTACACAGACTGACATTGTCCAATCAGTCAATATCCAAACTCCAATCGCATTTATATTCAGGGATAGGTAATGTGCGGACGAACATCCTCCCATAGTAGATCAATAGACCACTCCAAGCATATTCAAACCATTTCAGAAAAAAGGAGCATATAGCCAAATATATATAAAAAGGCATAACAACTTTTATTACTCATATTAGACAAACATAATTTAAAATCGTAATATCACAAGGTAATACAGACTAGTTAGTGGTACAGCAGGATAGACTGATCAAATGTTGGCCATAGAATAATTACTAATGATGTGGAAGAGTGTCCACTCATGGGAAATAGTGTGCAGTATATGGTTGACTATATACATAAAGTAACCTTTGGAAACCTCTCAAAACTCTCCCATTCCTAGTAACTCTCTCTAAATAACACAAGGGTGATCGCCAGTGCATATAAGTAATTCCTAGTTTATGATCAAAGGCCTGTCTTACCCATCTCAGCAAAGTCTTCCCACACAACCACTGTGTACCCCAATGCGCGTTTCGCGATGTCCCGCTTCCTCATGGGGTGCATAGAGTCCTGAGGTTACTAAGCCCTTAAACAGTGTGGTGATCTCACTGCGTAAGCAGCGCCGATCTCCAATCAGTGCTGACAGAGTCTCTGCAGGGCAGAAAATCTGTAGCACCTTAGCAAAGTGGATGAGATATTAATAAATTTAATCCACATGCTGCAGAAAATTTGCATGTACAAATTAACCTGAGGCGCGGATTTTTAAAATCTGCAGCATCTTAATTTATTCTGAAGAATTGTTACATATTTATTGTAAAAATCTTCACGAAATACCAACTGTAACAATTTTTGTTTTGCAGAAAATCCGCAGCAAAAATTGCAAGTAGAAAAAAAAAAGTCCTCTTTCCCGGTTAAAATAAAAAAAATCCCATAGTCCCCTTCCCTGTCTTTCCCATAGCGACTCCTTTTCAACTGCACCCCCATCTGATCTCTGTGCTGCAAGCCTTCTGGGATGATGTTCCATGGTGACCGCTGCAGCCAATCACAGGTTGCAGCAGTCACATGGGACCCAACGTCATCCCAGGAGGCCTGCTCAACACAAACCAGTCCAGGAGCAGGGACGCGTTACTATGGGAAAGCCAGGGGAGGGGAGTATGGGCTTTTTTTTTTTTTTTACATTTAATTCACTCTTCCCCCTTCTCCGCAGCAGCAAATTCAGCCGAAAATCTGCACCAAATCAAACACAATTGCAGAATTTTCTTTAGCAAATCTGACCCATGTGAACACACCCTTACACCCAGTTGACAATCTATTCCTGAATTTCTATGAGGAATAACATATGAACAATACAAAGCAAAGTTCTAAGAAAAAGTAAAAAAAAATAGACATGTTAAGACAGGTGACAGGTTCTCTTTAAAGAAGTTTTCCTAACAGGGTAGCCTTCTTAGGAGGCACTCGAGAGACCGTTTTCTTATTTCTCTATGAAAGCTATTATGTAAATAGTCCAGATTAATGCCTTCCCGCTCAATCACGTACAGTTACGTTGTAGGCGTTAGTGTCTTAGCGCTTTCCCACATAACTGTACATGATGGTGATGGCGCTGTGCCAGCACCATCAACCGTGGGTGTCAGCGGTATATTACAGCTGACACTCTGCTGTAAGGCCAGGACCAGAGCTGGCATCCAATCCAGCCGATTAACCCCTTAGATGCAGCGCTAAAAAATTATCGCTGCATCTAGGTGGTTTCCAGCCTATCGGTACCCCTCCAACACGATCGCGGGTGTGCCGATGGTTGCTATGGCACCTGGAGACCTAACAATGGCCTCCTGGTCTGCCAAGTATGAAAGCCAATTAGCCCCCCCCCCCGGAGAGCTGGAGCCTAATGGGCTTGCTGTCAGTGTATGACTGACAGCTCTAATACAATGAACTATGTAGGTAGTGCAGTCTATTAGAATAGTGATCAGGGTTTCATGCCTTCAAGTTACCTAGTGGAACAAAAAGAAAAAGGTAAAAAAAAGTTAATAAAAAAAGTATAAAAATAAGTTTCAAGTTAAAAAAAACAATAACCGCCTTTTTTTCCATAATAAGTCTTTTAGGAAAAAAACTGAAAACATTAAAAAAAAAAGTACACATATTTGCTATCGCTACATCCGTAACGAACCAAATTATAAAATATCACATTATTGTTCCCCCGCGGTGAACACCGTAAAAAAACAAAACTTATCGCCGTTTTTTTGGTCACCTACCCTCCCAAAACAGAATAAAAAGTGATTAAAAAGATGTATGTACCCCAAATTTGTACCAATAAAATTACAGGCCGTCCCACAAAAATCAAAACCTCCCACAGCTTTCTTGATGGGAAAAAAAAAGTTATGGCTCTCAGAATATAGTGACACAAAAAATAAATGATTTTTTTATTTTTTTTAAAAAAGTGATTTTATTGTGCAAACACTGTAGAGTATAAAAAAAAACTATATACATTTGGTATCGCCGCAATTGTATCGATCCACAGAATTAAATAAAATTGTCATTTATAGCCCACGGTGAATACTGAAAAAAAAAGAATTAAAAACATTGTCAGAGTTGATGGTTTTTGGTCACTTTGCTTGCCAAAAAAAGGAATGAAAAGTGATCAAAAAGTCGTATGTACCCCAAAATGGTATTATTGAAAACTACAGATTATCCTGCCAAAAATAAGCCCTCACATAGCTCCGTTGGAAAAAAAATGTGCAGAATGTGTCCCAAAAGGGCGATAAGATTGGGCACCATTTATCAGTGTGACACTGACAACACATCTGCGGATTATTAGCTATTTACCACATTATTATACCTTCATATTATGCCCTGATGTATTCCGCACAGATAACATATGCTTTCACACCATAAACTGAAATACAAGTAAAACCACAAACAGCACTACTACCAAGCAAAATCTGCGCTCCAAAAGCCAAACGGCGCTCCCTCCCTTCTGAGTCCTACAGCGTGCTAAACAGCAGTTTACGTCAACATATATGGCATCGCCATACCTCGGAAAACCCACTTAACAGTTTATGAGATATTTATCTGCAGTAGCGCAAACTGGGCACAATGTATTTTGCACTGAAATGGCATATCAGTGGAATATTCCAATTTTCACTTTGCACCATCTGCTGGGGTTCTTAAAAAATGCATTGAGAGGTGCAGTTTCTAAAATGGGGGTCACTACTTGGGAGTTTGTTTTACTATTTTACCTCAGAGCCCTGCAATTGCGGGCCAATGCTGTGAAAATCATCAAAATAGACCTCAAATGCGCATGGTGCTCTTTCACTCCTAAGCCCTGTCATATGGCCAGGCAAATGATAAATGCCTTGAGGGGTGTAGTTTCCAAAATGGGATCACTTCTCAGGGTTTTCCACTGTACTCTGGTACCTAAGGGAGCTCTGCAAATGCAACATGCCGTCTGAACACTAATCCAGCAAAATCTGCGCTATAAAAGCCAAATAGCTTTCCTTCCATTTTTAGCTCTGCCATGTGCCCAAACAGCAGTTTAGGGCCACATATGGGGTATTGCCATTCTCGGGAGAAATTGAGTAAGAAATTGAGTGGTGTTTTTTCTCTCTTACCCCTTGTGAATATAAAAAATTGGGAGCTAAAACAACATATTTTTGGAAAAAAAATATTTTTCATTTTCACAACCTAATTCTAATAAAATCGATAAAACACCAGTGGGGTCAAATCGCTCACTACACCCCTAGATGAATACCCTGAGGGGTATAGTTTCCAAAATGGAGTCACTTCTCATAGATTTCTAATGTACTGGTACCTCAGGGGTTCTGCAAGTGCGAAATGGTGCCCAAAAGACAATGAAGCAAAGTCTGAATGCTAAATAGCGCGCCTGCCATTCTGTGCCCTGCGGTGTGTCCAAACAGCAGTTTACGACCACATTTGGTGTATTTCCATACTCGGGAGAAATTGCTTTATAAGTGTTTGGGTGATTTTTCTCCTTTGTTCTTTGTAAAAATTCAAAATTTTACTGGAAAAATGTAGAGTTTTTATTTTCACTGACTAATTCCAATAAATTCAGCAAAAACAACAGTGGGGTCAAAATGCACACTATACTGCTAGATAAATTCTTAGAGGGGTGTAGTTTCCTAAATGGGGTCACTCTAACCATTCAAGAAAAACTTGAGCTCCAAAAGTCAAATGGCGCTCCTTCCTTTCTAAGCCCTGCCGTGTGTCCAAACAGCAGTTTATTACCACATATGCGGTATTGTCGTGCTCAGAAGAGTTTACTTTACAAATGTTGGTGTGATTTTTCTCCTTTTTCTGTTGTGAAAATAAAAAAATCTTAGCTAAAACGACATTAAATTACAAAAAATTTAGATTTTCAATTTGCCTAATTCCAATAAATTCAGCAAAAGGCCTGTAGGGTCAAAATGCTCAATATACCCAGGGTCATAGCTAAAGGCTCATGGGCCCGGGTGCAAGAATTCAGCTTGGGCCCCCCTACCCCTCCCCAACACCACCATCATCCAACCCCTGCGCGTGCCTATGCCCAGACGCCTTGCCCAACAGCCCCCATAGTATAATGCCCCCACACAGTATAATGCTACCATAGCTGCCCCCACACAGTATAATGCCCCATAACTGCCCCATACTTTATAATGCCCCCCATAACAGCCCCATACCGTATAATGCTCCCCATATCAGCCCCCACAGTATAATGCCCCACATAGCGGCCCCATACAGTATAGTGCCCCCCATATCAGCCCCCATACAGTATAATGCCCCCCATATCAGCTCCCCATACAGTAAAATGCCCCCATATCAGCTCCCCAGACAGTATAATGCCCCCATGAGCTTCCCATACAGTATAATGCCCCCCATATGAGCTCCCCATACAGTATAATGCCCCCCATATCAGCTCCCCATACAGTATAATGCCCCTCCATATCAGCTTCCCATACAGTATAATGCCCCCGATATCAGCCCTCATACAGTATAATGCCCCTCCATATCAGCTCCCATACAGTATAATGCCCCCCATACAGTATAATGCCCCTCCATATCAGCACCCCATATAGTATAAAGCCCCTCCATATCAGCTCCCCATACAGTATAATGCCCCTCCATTTAAGCCCCCCCCATACCGTATAATGCCTCCCATATCAGCACCCCATACAGTATAATGCCCCCATACAATATAATGCCCCCATATCAGCTCCCCATACAGTATAATGCCCCTCCATATCAGCCCCCATACAGTATAATGCCCCTCCATATCAGCTCCCCATACAGTATAATGCCCCTCCATATCAGCTCCCATACATTATAATGCCCCCATATCAGCTCCCCAAACAGTATAATGCCCCCCATATGAGCTCCACATACAGTATAATGCCCCCCATATCAGCCCCCCATACAGTATAATTCCCCCATATCAGTCCCCATGCAGTATAATGCCCCCCAATCTTATCAGCCCCCATGCCATATCAGCCCCCATACAGTATAATGCCCCCCCCCCCCGCCATATCAGCCCCCATACATTATAATGCCCCCATATGTGCATAATAGAAAAAGCATAATTACTCAACTATACCCGCTCCCACGTCGGGTGGAGGATCCTTCGCAACCCACAGTGTGTAATGTATTGTGTTGTATTGTGCAGTTTGTGGTAGAGAGAGGCTGTCATTTAACGGCCCCCCTCTCTCCACCGCAAACCGCACAATACAACACAATACATTACAACAACACAATACATTGCATTACAATACAGACTCTGCTGCTCACCTGGAGTCCTCCGCACCCGCTCTTCCACTGCACTGGCTGGAAGACGTGTCACGTGACAACACGGTCACATGGCACATAAAATTAATTTAACAAGCATGCTGTATGGCAACGGGGGCCCGTGGACCCCCCAGGCTTAGGGGCCCGGTCGCAACTGCGACCGCTGCGAACCCTATAGCTACAGCACTGAATATACCCCTAGATAAATTTCTTGAGGGGTGTAGTTTCACAAATGGGGTCACTTTTTCAGGGTTTCCACTGTTTTGGTCCCTCAGGGGCATTGCAATATGCGACACGGCACCTAAAAACCATTCCAGCAAAACTTGAACTCCAGAAGCCAAACAGCGTTCCTCCCCTACAGTGCTCTGCCGTGTTTCCAAACAGCAGTTTATTACCACATGTGTAATATTGCTATAATCATGAGCATTGCTTTTCAAATATTGGTTTGCTTTTTCTCCTTTATTCCTTGTAAAAATTTAGAATTTATATGTTTTATTGGGAAAAATTTAGATTTTCATTTTCATGGCCTAAGTCCACTAAATTCAGCAAAAAACCTGTGGGGTCAAAATGCTCACTATACACCTCGATAAATTACTTGAGGTGAATAGTTGGACAAATGTTGTCTTTTTGGGGGGTTTCCACTGTTTTGGCACCACAAGAGCTCTTAAAACTTGACATGGTGCCTAAAATATATTTTAATAAAAAGGCGGCCCCAAAATCCACTAGGTGCTACTTTGCTTCTGAGGCCGGTGTTTCAGTCCATTACCACCCTAGGGCCACATGTGGGATATTTCTAAAAACTGCAGAATCTCGGCAATAAATATTGTGTTTCTCTGTTAAAACATTCTGTGCTACAGAAAAAAATGGATTAAAATAAAATTTTGGGAACAAAAATGATTTTGTAAATTTCACTTCCTTCTAAATGCTGTTTTGAATACTTTGAGGGTGCAGTTTTTAAAATGGGGTGATTTATAGGGGGTTTATAATATATAAAGCCCTCAAAGCCACTTCAGAACTGAACTGGTCCCTAAAAAAATCGTTTTTGTAAATTTTCTTCAAAATGTGAGAAATTGCTGCTAAAGTTCTAAGCCTTGTGGCGTCCTAGAAAAATTAAAAGGACTTTAAAAAAAACTTTGCCAACATAAAGTAGACATATGGTAAATGTTGACTAGTAATCATTTTTTTGGTATTACTATCGGTCTTACAAGCAAATACATTTAAATTTAGAAAAATGCAAATTTTAGCCAATTTTCAAAAAATGTAGGTGTTTTTCACAAATAAACACTGAATGTATGGACCAAATTTTACCACTGACATAAAGTACAATGTGTCATGAAAAAACAATCTCAGAATCGCTTGGATACAACATTCCAAAGTTATTACTGCACAAAGTGACACATGTCAGATTTGAAAAATTGTCTGTGTCCATAAGGCCAACACAGACTGTTAAGGTGTTATTGGCAACCAGGATTCGTTGATATTTAGTACAATGTATCCGTCCCTCTAACACAATCGCAAAGCATAACAGAACCACCCACCTCACGCATAACAGTTGGCACGGGTGCTCTTTTCTTGAAATGCTTATTTATTTATTTTCTCCAAACAAGCCTTTGGTGATTTAAGCAAAAAAAAAAGTCTAATCTCTGCTTCAGCGGAATACAGCACTTGATTGCAAAATGCTTCTGGCTTATCTAAGTTTTTATTTTAACTCCCATTTGGCCGCTGATAGCAGGCACAAAATATACAGTATCCAAAATAAAGAGCCTGACTGACCGGGAGCAGACTGTGCCCACATCAAAACTTTCTACAAAGGTGCTGTGTATGCGGCCACATGGTCTTCTCTCAGTCAGTCAGGCCGAGACAGGCCTCTATTTTGCATATTGCATGCGGATGATACCGCTGCCCATACATATGCAGCTTAGTGCAGCATGTAATGGGGAAGGCTGCACAAATCCTGGGGCACTTTAATTTTTCTCCTACCCTCCTCCGTTATTTAGATATCGGTGCCGTTATATGTGGCACCCGATATTTAAAATAACCCCCTGAACTGTCAATGGGGCGTGTAATTGGCAAGGGGACATGTAACATCACTGTGACACTGTCCAATCAGCTATGGACAGTGTCACAGCAAGAGCTGGAGAGAGGAGAGCTATGAAAAACCACCCCATGCCTGGACCATCCCTTCAACCCCATGGCGACATTTCACATACATGTACATAACAACTGCCAAGGAGAAGTATGGAGTATGCTCATGATTTTGAGCGCGCTCCATAAGAGCGGGTGTCAGCTGTATGTTACAGCTGACACCCTCAGTCCGACGGCCGGAATCGAAGATAACTTCTATTCCGCCCGTTTGACTACTTAAATGCTGCAGTCAATAGCGACCGCAGCATTTAAGCCATTAAAATAAGGGGGAAGGCACCCTCTGACATGCCATCGGACCCCCCCGCGACGCGATCGGGGGGACTGGCGATGGTTGTTAAGGCAGCCTGGGTACCTAATGAAGGAGACTCATAAGAGACTGTCAGTATAGTTATATACTGCAATACAGTAGTATAGAAGTATATCATGAAAGCAATCCAACATATGCTGGCTCAAGTTCCCTAGTGGGGACTAATAAAAAAAAAAACGTTAAATACAGTTAAATAAAGGTTTTATTAATGTACAAAAAAAAAAAGTTTACATAGAGAAAACGTCCATCTTAGCCAGAGGTCTCAAACACGCGGCCCACGGTCCGCATGCCACCACTGAACCTGTCATCTGCGGCCCGCTGACAGCGGTAGAGCAGAAAGCAGGCCAAAGGAAGAGCGCCGCACACACCCCCCTGTATAGTGTCACACCACACACCCCACCCTGTGGACAGCGCTACACCCCCCTCTCTATAGATATCTTCATTGGGGCTCCCTCTAGGAGTGGAATCCCCAGCCAGAGAGCTCTGGTTGGGGATTCCGCTGATAGACGAGGACTCTGACATAACTATCCATATAGGTACAGTGATGTCAGTGGCTCCTCCTGGACCGGAATACCCGGCCAACGCGTTGCCGATGCACTGGTCAAGGATTCCGCTGATAGACGAGGCCTCTCACGTAACTGTCGGTTTACGGACAGTGACGTCAGGGACTCCTCCAGGAGAGGAATCCGCGGCCAAAATGCCGGAAATGCTTTGGCAGGGGATTCCACCCTTAGGGAGGGAGCCCCAATGGAGTTATCTATAGGGGGATATGTGTGACACTATCTACAAGGGGGTGTGTGGCACTATCTACAAGGGGGGGTGTGGTACTATCTACAAGGGGGGGGTGTGGCACTATCTACAAGGGGGTGTGTGGCACTATCTACAAGGGGGGGGTGTGGCCCTATCCACAAGGGGGTGTGTGGCACTATCTACAAAGGTGTGTGTGTGGCACTATCTACAAAGGTGTGTGTGTGGCACTGTCTACAAAGGTGTGTGTGTGTGGCACTATCTACAAAGGGGTGTGTGGGGCATTATCTACACTGGGCACTGTGGAATTATCTAGGGGGGGGGGGTGTGGCATGGTCGCATTATCTACTATTATAAAGCATTTTGGGGATCACAAAGCTCGGACCCGGTGCCCGGTTATATGAGGTGCAGTGATGCTCAGTGTGGGGTATCTGTGGAGCTGGTCACTGGACCACTATATACATAGACACCGCAGTGATGAGGGCGCTACTCACAGTCAGCTGCAGGGACCACTCTCCACAATTCGCACTCATTGGGGTTTTCCCCGGACGTGCGATCATCCTCTGGACCGGGAACGATGAGGCCCCGCATAAACAGGCTGCTTCCCTTCTCTGCAGCGGCTCCTGTGATCCCAGTAGCCGCAGAGCCCTTCCTCCTCCTCGGCTGTCTGTGTGTACGAGCTTCCGGGGCCTCCCGCCCTCCCATTGGCCGCCTGCCACAGACAGTGCAGAGTGAGGCTGGAGGATCTGTCACACTGTGGGGTGAGGGCATCTCCAGGTGGTCGTGGACCGGGCAGTGGGCAGCGGCTGTGACATAGCAGGATAATGGATGAGCGGGATCCTGACCTGGCAGATCACATCTCAGGTATAATAGAGGCAGATGCTCCACACTACAAACATGATGGGGCAGGAGGATGGAGTACAGCAGTGATCACAGGAGAGATCCCTCACAAACCGCAGCATCATTATCACCTATTATTAAAGGGAGAACGTTCTTTTTTGTATGATGAAAAGTTATACAATTTTCCATGATACTTTCTGTATTAATTCTTCACAATTTTCAAGATCTCTGCTTGTTGTTATTCTATAGGAACATTTATTGCTTATTTCCAGTGGATAATATAAACTCCATGGTCATGTGATAGATACACAGGTGAATGTGTCGTTACAGTATGGGTGCATTTAGATGAGATGTTTTTGGCCACGTGGCAAAATCACATGCGGTTTTACTGCGATTTGCAGCGGTTTTCGAAGGAGGCTTTGTCTGTGCGTTCTTACAAGTTAAAGTTGTTTTTTACCTGTAAAAACTGCACAGGCAAAAAAACGCATTGTGAACTGCGGCAATTTGTGGTAAAACCGTGTGCATTTTTGACACGTTTTTTACCGGACGACCAAAAATGTCTCATCTAAAGTGTATCAGAGCGGTGTCTTCTAGCGATCCCTGCTCCTGTGTGTCCATCACATGACCATGGACAGAATTGTATCCACTGGAAGTAAACAATGAATGTTCCTACTGATTAACAACAAGCAGAGATACTGAAAACTGAGGAATTAATACAATAAGTATAATAGAAACATGTATAACTTTTCATTATGCAAAAACCAGACATTCCGTTTAACCCCTCCCTGACATCTGCCATATATACATGGCGGAAGCTGGGAGGGAAAGTATGGAGCGTGCTCACAGGCTGTGCCTGCTCCATAAAATGGGCATGTCGGCTGTATGTTACAATCGACACTCACTGCAACTGGCCGGGTTGTAGATTACTATAATCCCGCTTGTTTAACCTCTTAGATGCTGCGGTCAATAGCTACTGCAGCATTTAAAGAGGCTCTGTCACCAGATTTTGCAACCCCTATCTGCTATTGCAGCAGATCGGCGCTGCAATGTAGATTACAGTAACGTTTTTATTTTTAAAAAACGAGCATTTTTGGCCAAGTTATGACTATTTTTGTATTTATGCAAATGAGGCTTGCAAAAGTCCAAGTGGGCGTGTTTAAAGTAAAAGTCCAAGTGGGCGTGTATTATGTGCGTACATCGGGGCGTTTTTACTTCTTTTACTAGCTGGGCGTTCTGAGGAGAAGTATCATCCACTTCTCTTCAGAACGCCCAGCTTCTGGCAGTGCAGACACAGCCGTGTTCTCGAGAGATCACGCTGTGACGTCACTCACAGGTCCTGCATCGTGTCGGACGAGCGAGGACACATCGGCACCAGAGGCTTCAGTTGATTCTGCAGCAGCATCGGCGTTTGCAGGTAAGTCGATGTAGCTACTTACCTGCAAACGCTGATGCTGCTGCAGAATCAACTGTAGCCTCTGGTGCCGATGTGGCCGACACGATGCAGGACCTGGGGCAGGAAGTGAGTGACGACACAGCGTGATCTCTGGAGAACACGCGGTGTGCCTGCACTGCCAGAAGCTGGGCGTTCTGAAGAGAAGTGGATGATACTTCTCTTCAGAACGCACAGCTAGTAAAAGTAGTAAAAACGCCCCGATGTACGCACATAATACACGCCCACTTGGACTTTTACTTTAAACACGCCCACTTGGACTTTTGCAAGCCTCATTTGCATAAATACAAAAATGGTCATAACTTGGCCAAAAATGCTCGTTTTTTAAAAATAAAAACGTTACTGTTATCTACATTGCAGCGCCGATCTGCTGCAATAGCAGATAGGGGTTGCAAAATCTGGTGACAGAGCCTCTTTAAGTCTTTAAAAGGAGCGGCGGTTCCCTCTGACAACCCATCGCTCCCGCCCACGATGCAATAACAGTGGGCCGACTGTTCTCATGGCAGCCTGGGGGCCCCCAGGTTTTCCATCTTTATTCTCCTATTAAGCCCTATTAAGGCTTGATAGGAGCCGCTAAAAAGCGCAATATACTGCAATACATTAGAATTGCAGTACATTGTGCAAGCGATCCAGTGATTGCTGGTTCAAGTTCTCTAAAGGGACTAGTAAAAAAACAGTTAATTAGAGGTTTTTTTTATTCATAAACAAAAATATGAAGAGTTTAAAAAAAAAAACTTTGGAAAAAAGAAGTCCGTACTGTTACAACAGAACATTATTTAACCCGCACGGGGAAATAAAGTATAATGCCAGAATCAGGGCCTGTTCACATCACCGTTTACTTTCCGTTCCGGGGTTCCGTCGGAGGTTTCCGTCGGGTGAACCCTGCAACGGAAAGTGAAAGTGAAACCACAGCTTCCGTTTCAGTCACCATTGATATCAATGGTGATGGAAACATCGCTAATGGTTTCCATTCGTCACCATTCCGGCTGGTTTCCGGTTTTCCGACGGAATCAATAGCGAAGTCGACTACGCTATTGATTCCGTCGGAAAACCGGAAACCAGCCGGAATGGTGACGAATAGAAACCATTAGCGATGTTTCCGTCACCATTGATATCAATGGTGACTGAAACGGAAGCTGTGCTGTCACTTTCAATTCCAGAATTGCTGTTTTTTGATCACCACCCCTCCCAAAACAGAATAATAAAAGTGATCAAAATGTTGCATGTACCCCAAAATTATACCATTAAAAACTACAGCCCGTCCCGCAAAACATAAGCCCTCACACAGCTTTTTTGACGAAAAAAATTAAAAAGTTATGGCTCTCAGAATATGATGTTACAAAAAATAAATTATTTGAAACAAAGGTGATTTTATTGTGCAAACGCTGTAAAACATAAAAAAAGATATACATTTGGTATCACCGTAATCGTATCGACCCGCAGAATAAAGTAAATATTTCATTTATTACGTACGGTGAACGCCGTAAAAAATAAATAATAAAAAACATCAGAATTGCTGGTTTTTGGTCACCTTGCTTGCCCAAAAATTAAATAAAAAGTGATAAAAAAAATAAATTGCATGTACCCCAGAATGGTACCAATGACATCCACAAATTGCCAGTTGAGGACCTGTGAGGCGTCTATTTCTCAAATTAGAAACTCTAATGTACTTGTCTTGTTTCTCAGTTGTGCAGCGGGGCCTCCCACTTCTCTTTCTACTCTGGTTAGAGCCTGTTTGTGCTGTCCTCTGAAGGGACTAGTACACACCGTTGTAGGAAATCTTCAGTTTCTTGGCAATTTCTCGCATGGAATAGCCTTCATTTCTAAGAACAAGAATAGACTGTCGAGTTTCACATGAAAGCTCTCTTTTTCTAGCCATTTTGAGAGTTTAATCGAACCCACAAATGTAATGCTCCAGATTCTCAACTAGCTCAAAGGAAGGTCAGTTTTATAGCTCCTCTAAACAGAAAAACTGTTTACAGCGGTGCTAACATAAGTGCACAAGGGTTTTCAAGTGTTTTCTAATCATCCATTAGCCTTCTAACACAGTTAGCAAACACAATGTACCATTAGAACACTGGAGTGATGGTTGCTGGAAATGGGCCTCTATACACCTATGTAGATATTGCATTAAAAACCAGACGTTTGCAGCTAGAATAGTCATTTACCACATTAACAATGTATAGAGTGTATTTCTGATTAATTTAATGTTATCTTCATTGAAAAAAACTGTTTTTCTTTCAAAAATAAGGAAATTTCTAAGTGACCCTAAACTTTTGAACGGTAGTGTATATGACATCGCCATACCCGGGAGAACCCGCTTAACAGTTTATGAGGTATTTGTCTTCAGTGGCACGGACTTGGCACAACATATTGTGCACTAAAATTGCATATCAGTGGAAAATTGCAATTTGCACTTGCACCATCCACTGAGCGTTCATTTCTAATAATAAAAAAAACCCTGTGGGGTCAAAATTCTCACTATACTTCTCAAAAAATGCCTTGAGTGCAGTTTCCAAAATTGGGGTCACACCTTGGGGGTTTGTTTTACTATTTGACACCAGAGCCCTGCTATTGTAGGCCAATTCTGTAAAAATCACCAAAATAGACCTCAAATTCGCATGGTGCTCTTTTACTCCTAAGCCCTGTCATATGTCCAGGCAAATGATAAATGCCTTGAGAGGTGTAGTTTACAAAATGAGGTCACTTCTCAGAGTTTTCCACTCTACTCTGGTACCAAAGGGAGCTCTGCAAATGTGACATGGCGCCCGTACACCAGTCCAGCAAAATCTGCACTCTAAAAGCCAAATGTTGCGCCTTCCATTGTGAGCTCTGTCATGTGCCCAATCAGAAGTTTAGGGCCACACATGGGGTATTGCTGTACTCTGGAGAAATTGGGTAACAAATTGTGTTTTTTCTCCTATTAGCCCTTGTGAAATAAAAAAATTGGCTTTTTCACTGCCTAATTCTAATAAAAAATATCAAACACCTGTAGGATCAAAATGCTCACTACACCCCTAGATGAATGCCCTGAGGGGTATAGTTTCCAGAATAGAGTTACTTCTCAGGGGTTTCTACTGTACTGGTACCTCAGGGGCTCTGCAAATGTGACATGGTGCAGAGAAATCAATTAAGCAAAATCTGGATGCCAAGTTTGCGCTCCTGCCATTCTGAGCCCTGCGGTATGTCCAAACAGCAGTTTATGACCACATATGGGGTATTGCCGTACGCGGGAGAAATTGCTTTACAAATGTTGGGGTGCTTCTCCTTTATTCTTTGTGAAAATGAAAAAAAGTCAACATTTTAGTGGAAAAATTTAGATTTTAATTTTCACTGCCTAATTCCAATAAATTCAGCAAAAAAAACTGTGGGGTCAAAATGCTCACTATACCGCTAGATAAATTCTGTGAGGGGTGTAGTTTCCCAAATGGGGCCACTTTTGCGGGTTTTGCACTGTTTTGACCCCTTGGGGGCTTTGCAATTGTGACATGGCGCCGCAAAACATTCCAGTAAAACTTGAGCTCCAAAAGTCAAATGGCGCTCCATCCTTTCTAAGCCCTGTCGTGTGTCCAAACAGCAGTTTATTACCACATATTGGGTATTGCTGTGCTCGGGAGAAATTGCTTTAAAAATGTTGTGGTGCTTTTTTTTCGTTATCTATTGTGAAAATGAAAAAATCTGAGCTAAAACTACATTTTATTAGAAAAAATTTAGATTTTTAATTTCACAGCCTAATTCCAATAAATTCCGCAAAAAACCTGCAGGGTCGAAAAATGCTAACTATACCCCTTGAAAAATTCCTTGGGGTGAAGTTTCCAAAATGGGGTCACTGTTTTGGTCCCTCCACGACGTTGCAAACACAACATGACACTGAAAACCATTCCAGCAAAATCTGCGCTCCAAAATCCAAATGGCGCTCATTCCCTTCTGAGCCCTGTCGTGGGTCCATACAGCAGTTTATTACCACATATGGTATTGCCGTAATCGGTAGAAATTGCTTTACAAATGTTGGGGTGCTTTTTCTCCTTTATTCCTTGTAAAAATTAAAACTTTCTACATTTTTTCAGAGAAAAAGTAGATTTTCATTTTTACAGACTAATTCCAATAAATGTATCAAACCTCTTATGCATGTGACCACACTGACTATATAAGATGACTCTTTTATGGTTCTGTACACTTGGCCTGATGAAGAGGCTGATTCAGCATTGAAACGCGTAGTCTTTTGCAATAAATTATTTATTTTTGTATTTCAAAACACTGGAACTGCTTCTACCTTTATTACCAGCAGCGCCGTTTATGGTCCACCAATTTTTTCTTCCTGCAAATACTTAACAGCGGTAACCACCTCCCGTTACCGGATACGACCTGGCTGCAGGGGTCTAATGATACCTATTTCATTATAAGTCTGCTACAGCGTTTTGCCTGTTCTAGCACAACGCCAAGAGGTGAGTTTTATTCCATTATTTTTAGTAATCTGCACTATGTGGCGCCGTGCTTTTTTTTTTGCTTTCTTCTCCAGGTATCTGTGTTCTGAGCATCTATCCATCTATCCCAAGTCCTGTGAAATGTATCAAAATTTTGTTCAATTGACCATTTCGTTTTTTCGAATGACTGTACCGAACAGATCTCGTCAATCCATTCTGAAGTGGATGGTGTATCTGTCTCCCTCCAGTGTCTAGCAATTATAAGTTTTGCTGCGTTTAAAAGATGGGGAATTATGGATTTGTGGTTTATGATCTGGAAGGACATGTCCAGATGAAGGATTACTAGTTCTAATGTCAAAGTGATATTGTTACCTAAGACAGTGTTTATGATTGTTTCAATTTTTTTCCAGAATGGCTTGATTAGATCACAATTAAAACAGATGTGTGACAAATTCCCTGTTTCTTTTTTACAGCGTGAGCATATTGGGCTTTGGTTGGGATCTATTCTGTTCAGAAGCTCTGGCGTTTTGTACCAACGTGCTATTACTTTATAATTTAGTTCTTGTATTTTCGTAGAACTGGAAATGGATTGAGAGTTTTTTAAAATTCGATCCGTCTGTTTCTTAGTGAACGTTTTACCTAATTCTCTTTCCCATTTTGTCATAAATGATGGTATTTGTGAATTAGCGATGAGAAGTTGGTAAATTTTTTAAACTGTTTTTTTGGAAATAATCTTAGAGGAATAAAAGTTAGTGAACAAATTAACAGTACTTGATCTAGAATATCAGGCAAGAAAACCTTAATTGATTCAACAATTATATTGAATGTCTGCTCATCAAACATGAGATTAGGAAGTGTATTTTTCATTTCTTCCATTGTAATCACATTTTTTTTTTAGAATAAAATGACTTGCTGGGAGTAAAGCTTTTTTTGAGTTCGTAGATAATTTCTTCTTAAGTTTTTTAAGTTTAGTCGATATCAGATAGTAGATTGGTGTGTGAATACATATATTACGTATAAAATTTTATTTTTTGTTCAGTTTGTGCCAGGTTCTAATAGTCTGATTAATCAAAGGATTAAGTATATCAGAGTAATTGAATTTATTATAAGGTGTCGGCCATAAGATATCTTCAACGTTGGTTTTTAATAAACTCAACTCGAGCTGGACCCAGACCTTGCGTTTTGTAGAGCTTTGCCATTCCATACATCTGCATAAGTGGATAGCGTTTTTGTAATTTTCTATGTCTGGTAGGCCAATTTCACCTGCTTTTTTGTTTTTTACAAGTGTTGAATATTTGTTTCTACATCCTTTAGCTTGCCATATAAATTTTGTTATAGTCTTTTTAAGTTTATTGAAAAACGTCAAAGGGAAAATAATGGCCCACATTTATTATGCAGTTTCCGCATAAGGGAAGGGACAATTGCTGTCAGTCAGGTATGTGCTCCTGAGTTTCCACTAGGGGGCATTGCTTTAGATCCAGCAGGAGGTGAGGGGAGCCCAGAAGAGTCTGAGAAGACAGACCAGTAAAATTAAAAAAATCCATGTTCTTAGAAGGAAAATATCTGCCTGCATTTGATGTCTGAGAGAAGGACTGCCTGTTCATGTGTGTCCTGCATCACAGCCACTTGTAAGCATGTCGTTTTAAGAATATACCTAATTTATTCAACTGTAGTAACAATCTCCAGTTAACATATGGTATGCAGTATTGTGGGCATATAGTTCCAAGTGGGTTGCAATATTTTATGCAGACTCTGCATAAAATAATCTCTATGCCACCGTATTTTTGCATGGCCCATCTGAAATGCACTGAGGCCTAAGACTGGGTTCAGTCTTTTGCATTTTTCCTGCGATTTTCATGCTGCGTTTTTGCACAGTTTGAAATCTGCTTTGTTCAGATGATACATCTCTGTTAAATTTCATTCACATTTTGCAATTGAGACCAGATGTAGTAACAGCGATCATGGTACTGCCGTTTCTATTTTCCTAAAATAAAAACTGCAACAAAACCACTTGTGCTTTACTCTGCTTGCTATAGGTGAATGGAGAGAGCCTGAAAATGTATCCTGACCTAGTCCTACTCACATGGCACAAATTTCTGTTCTGTTCTGGGGCTTTGTTTCAATGTATTAGTGTAAGTTAAATGTAGCAGCTCCTGGGCTGAGCTCATAATTCATTACTTACCCTAGATACAATTTTAGCAAAATCTCAGCTGTAAAACATATTGGATTCTTACAGGTTTTCAGCATATGGTTTTTACATCTCTTGCATTCAGGAGAGATAATGATGAATGTATTATATAGTCTAGGGGGCATCTTTGTCTATTCCAAGTGAATATGAGAGAGGCTGCCAGCATCCAAAAGGGCATGGAGCGCTGACAAGCACTGCAGCCACTCAGTTTTAGTGATTGGTGGGGGTCATAGCGCATGGATCCCCACTCAAGAGATCTTTTTCTAAACTGGAGGTATGAACATGGTAATATTCTCATACTGCCTTTCATGCCTTTTAGGTCTTCCCATTTGTCACATTAGTGTATCACATCATTATGAGTATTTTCTAGATTTCATTTTATTAGATTTCTGACACAATGAGTATATCTGAAAAAGTATGCTCTTTTGCTTTCTCAACTTACAGAAATACTAGAGATACTGTAATATGTAAATACTGCATGCCTATGGGAAATCTAATCATTGGTCACACAATTAAAAATCTTTACATCTTGATCCTAAAATGTTATTTTAAAGAAAGAAAGAATCAAAAATCAAACTGAAAAGGTCAATGCCCGTGATCTGAATAATTATAGATATTCACCATAAAATTGTTATCGACAATCCAGTTGTTGTTTTTTTAGTCAAATGTCTTTCTTTCATCTTTTATGCATATTTCCATGTCAGGATTCTCATTTTTACATCTGTTTGCGTTCATTCAGAATCCATTTTTCCAACAATGAAAAAATATATTTCGTTTTTTTCCAATTTTATAACATTAGCCTGCTTTCTGTCACGATCACAGGGTATGTGGACCCGCCGTAGCGGAGAGGCAGCTGGCCTAGTCACAGTCTATGCAAAAGTCTATAGCAGTTCGTAACACACGGGTACCCGAACTAGTCCAGACAGTGGCTGTGGCTTCAGCACAGATGGAGGTAGGTGCAGCAGGTTGCATCAGACGTGGCGGACAGTACTAGACGTGGCAGACGACACTGGACGTGGCAAATGACAGCAGGTGCAGTAGGGCACGAATCCAAGACTAAGAGGCTCAGAAATGAGAACACAGCACGGGATACAGGAAACGGGTAACAGGGCACGGGTAACAACTGGAACAGGAAAACACTAAGGGACCATTTGCAAGACTGACATGGGATACACTAACAATGCTCAGGCAAGGATCAGAAGGGAAGGGCCCTTCTTATAGTCCAGGAAATCATATGTAGTTGATGATATGATTGTTCACATGTGCGCGCGCTGGCCCTTTAAGATCAGGTGCGAGCGCACCCTACAGGACACAGCGGACCGGAGCGGAAATGAGCGCTGGCATCTCCTAGTAAGGAGATGCAAGCCAGCGCTCGCTGATCCATGGCTCGCTGATCCGGGAGGTGAGTAAACTCGACGGCCCGCGGCCATGGATGCTACAGTATCCCCCCTCTTACGCCCCCTCTTCTTGGGACCAGAGCGAGAGAGAAATTTCTTAATGAGAGAAAGGGCACTGAGGTTCTCTTCCGGCTCCCAGGACCTCTCCTCAGGACCAAACCTTCTCCAGTCCACCAAATAGAAAGTCCTTCCTCCTACCATTTTGCAGTCCAGGATCTCCCTCAACTCAAACACATCAGAAGAACCGCTGGGAGCAACTGTGGAACTGGAAGTCTTACTGTAGCAGTTCAGGACCACTGGTTTCAGGAGAGACACATGAAAGGAGTTGGGGATTCTGAGGGTAGGAGGCAGCCGCAGCTTATAGGAGACAGGGTTTATCTGTTGCAGAATCTCAAAAGGACCGAGGAACCTGGGAGAAAACTTGTATTAAGGCATCTTCAAACGAATATTCCGTGAGGACAGTCAGACATTGGTACCTGGAAGATACTGAGGCGGCTCTCTTCTCTTTGTATCCGCTTTTCGCTTCATGCGATCGACTGCCAGCAAAATAGAGGACCGGGTCTGTTGCCAGATTTGCAGAAAGTCCCCAAATGCAGAGTCAGCAGTGGGTACCTGAGACGTAGTCGACACAGGGAGAGGGACTCTAGGATGTTGACTGTACACAATGTAAAATGAAGTGGAAGTGGTGGAATCGCTTGTGTGATTGTTATACGAGAACTCGGCCCATGGAAGAAGCTGTACCCAGTTATCATGCTGCAAGGAGATGAAGTGGCGGAGATAATTCTCAATGATTTGGTTGATCCTCTCGACTTGCCCATTGCACTGGGGGTGATAGGCTGAGGAAAAGTCCAATCTCACATCCAGGAGTTTACAGAGGGCTCCTGCTGAGGGAGGAAGGTCTGTGACAAAGTCCATCGCAATGAGCTGCCAGGGGGCAATGGGAATAGGCAGAGGTGGGAGCAGGCCGGTAGGCCTGGAGTGAGTAACCTTGTTAGAAGCACACATCGTGTAGGAAGAGACAAAGTCCACAACATCTTTGTGTAACGTGGGCCACCAGAAGAGACGAGCAATCAGGTCCCGGGTCTTACGAACACCAGTGTGCCCAGCCAGTTTAGAGCTGTGTCCCCAGCGGAGAATTCTCATGTCTGCCAACCGAACAAAAGTCCTTCCTTGAGGGATGTCTCTAACCTGCAAAGGATTGGCAGTGACAATGCAGGTCAGGTCTATGATACTTTGAAGGGGCTCCACCGTCTCAAATGACCTGGACAGGATATCGGCCCTCACATTCTTGTCTGCGGGACGGTAGTGGAGCACGAATTAGAAACGGGTGAAGAACAACGACCATATGGCTTGACGGGGATTTAGTCATTGAGCGGACTGGAGATAGGTGAGGTGCTTGTGGTCGGTGTAGATCAAGATGGGGTGAGCTGTGCCCTCTAGAAGATGTCTCCACTCCTCCAGAGCCAATTGATGGACAGTAGCCCCCGATCCCCAATAGAGTAATTGCGCTCTGCAGAAGAAAAAAGTCTAGAGTAATAGCCACATACTACTGCCTTTCCTTTGGAGCTCCTCTAGAACAGAAGTGCACCTGCACCAACAGAAGAAGCGTCCACCTCCAATGAAAACTGCCGAGATACGTCTGGATGATGCAGGATCGAGGCTGAAGTGAAGGCTTTCATGAGGCTAATAAATGTGGACTCTGCCTCTGGAGTCCACACCTTGGCGTTCACACCCTTCTTGTTAAGGGTTGAGATGGGAACAGTCAGAGATGAGAATTTTGGAATAAACTGCCAGTAGAAATTGGTGAATCCCAGGAAACGCTGTATGGCCCTCAGGCCTTGAGGATGTGGCTATTCCAGGACAGACTTAAGTTTCTCAGGATTCATCTTGAGACCTTGATCCGAGATGATGTAGCCCAGACGCACTTCTCCAACTTGACATATAAGCGATTCTCCCTTAATCGCAGTATAACCTGACGGACATGCCGCCGATGGGTCATCAGATCTGGGGAGAAAATCAAAATATCATCGAGATAGACTACAACATAGATATAGAGGAGATCTCGGAAAATATCATTGACAAATTCCTGAAAGCGTTACACAGTCCGAAGGGCATCACCAGGTATTTGTAGTGCCGTCTCGGGTATTGAACGCCGTCTTCCACTCGTCCCCTTGATGGATTCAAATCAAATTAAAAGGCCTACGGAAGTCTAATTTTAAAAAAATTCGGGGTCCTCGTATATGGTCAAACAGCTCAGATATAAGTGGCAATGTGTATTTGTTTTTGACCGTAATGTGGTTGAGACCACGGTAGTCAATGCAGGGTCGAAGAGATCCGGCTCTCTTCTCAACGAAGAAGAACCCGGCCCCGGCTGGGGAGGAAGATTTTCGTATAAAACCCAAATTCTCATTGATATAGGCTGACATGGATAAAGTCTCTGGCAAGGAGAAAGGATATACCCATCCACGGGGAGAGAAGCATTTGGAACCAGTTCAATGGGGCAGTCATAATTCCGATGTGGAGGCAACGTCTCAGCCTCTCGCTTGCTGAAGACATCCGCAAAACTGGCATACTGAGATGGTAGATTGGATAGTGACGGAGGCAGGGGGGCATAACAGGACGAACTTGTGACAGGCAATGGCTATGGCATCTGGGACCCCATTGTAGAATTTCTCCGGAACTCCAGTCAAGAACTGGCGCATGTAGACAAAGCCATGGCAGACCCAGCAGGATAGGATTGATAGCCTTGGGTAGTACAAGTAAGGTGATCTGCTCCAAGTGAAGAGCTCTGACCCATAGTTTCAACGGCTCCGTGATGAACACAATCAGATCTGCAATGGTAGACCATTCACAGAGGCATCAGCCAGGGGTCTCTCCAGAAGAACTGTGGGTAGATGTAAACGATCCACTAGATCCTGCTGGATGAAATTAGCAGCTGCTCTGGAGTCAAGATAGGCAGAGGAGGGATGTGACGTCTCTCCGGCGATGATGGCCACAGGAATCGATAATTTGGAAGAGGTTTTGACATTTGGAGACGTCCCACCTAGAGTTGCCTCTCCAAGCAACCCTAGGTGCTGCAGTTTCCCAGTTTCTGTGGGCATTAGCACACAAAATAACCCTTAAGACCACAATACATACATAGTCCAGAGGCGCCTCTGCGCTGCTTCTCTTGTTCGGACAACCGGACTCTGTCTACATGCATGGGTTCTTCAGGTAGCGCACTAGTGGAAGGCTATAGTGATCTCTGGACCGAGGGTGCTGGTCTGTGACCCCGGCTCTCCTGTCGAACCTCTTGAGTGTGCTCCCAGATTCTCATGTCAACCCGGGTGGCTAACAGGATGAGAGCATCCAAGGTAGAAGGAAGGTCGCAGGCCGCCAGTTCGTCCTTGACGATAGAGGACAGTCCCTGCCAGAAGGTCGCCACCAGTGCCTCATTGTTCCATGCCAGCTCTGCTGCATGGGTACGGAAGGAGATAGCATGCTCCCCTAATGTCATGTTGGGTTTGTGGACCCACTGGGCCGTACCACCTTGACGTATGGCAGCTGGCCAACAGGGCACAGGTCACAGTCTATAGTTTGTATAGTGTACCTGTGGCAGCTCGGACAGTAGCAAGGAAGGCTCGGCTGGGACTAGGCAGCAGGTAGACGTCAGGCGTGGAGTAGCAGGACAGGTGTGGAATACAGCACAGCATGACTACAGCTCAGCATGGTACTTGACCAGGTTAGCACGGGATACAGGATACAGGTAAGGGGAACACTGGGAACTGGAAAACACTAGGAGACCATTTGCATAGACAAACTTTGGGTACGACAACAACGCACAGGCATGGGAGGAAGGGGCACAGCCCTTCTTATAACCCAGGTTGCTCTGGGATCAATCAGCTCAATCTCCCACTTACGTGCGCTTTGGCTTCTTAAGTCTGGACTGAGCACGCGAGCGCACACTGGTGGTCACTGTGGAACAGGACGGCCGTATGTGCAGACATCTCTGGAGAGAATGGCATCGACTGGATGGCAGGAGTTCGTGGTCAGCGACCACGGATGTTACAGTATCCCCCCTCTTATGCCCCCTCCTCTTTGGACCAAAACGAGAGAGAAAACTCTTAATGAGGGTAGGAGCATTGAGATTCTCTTCTGGCTCCCTGGACCTCTCTTCTGGACCAAACCTCTTCCAATCTACTAAATAAAAGGTTCTTCCTCTTACTTTTTTAGTGTCCAGGATCTCCTTAACCTCAAAAGGTGTCTGAAGGACCGCTAGAAGCAACCGCAGGGCTAGGAGTGTTGGTATAGTGGTTCAGAACAACCGACTTCAGGAGGGAGACATGGAAGGAGTTGGGGATCTTGAGGGTAGGAGGCAGCTGAAGCTTGTAGGCAACAGGGTGGCACCCTTAGTCAGATATTCCTAGAGGACAGCCAGACCTTCGTGCCAGGCAGAAGTTGAGGAGGTTCTCTTCTCCTTGTGTCAGCCTTCCGTTTCATGCGGTTGACTGCTAGTAGGATGGAGGATCGAGTCTGCTGCCAGATCTGCAGGAAGTCTCTAAAAGCAGAGTCAGCTGCTGCTACCTCAGATGTATCGGGTATCGGGAGAGGAATTCGTGGGTGTTGGCCGTAGACAATGAAGAACGGTGTATTCCTTGTGGATTCGCTGGTGTGATTATTATATGAGAACTCAGCCCACGGAAGCAGCTGCACCTGGTCATCATGCTGCTTGGAGATTGTGCCGTAGGTAGTTCTCCAAGATGTGATTGATCCTCTCGACCTGACCATTGGACTGAGGGTGGCAGGCTGATGAAAAGTCCAACTTCATACCGAGGAGTCCAGAACTTCGAGATGAACTGAACCCCCCGATCAGACACTATATGCCGTGGCAAGCCGTGCAGGCGGAAGATGTGTTGGATGAAAAGGTTGGCCAGTTGAGGAGCAGACGGAAGACCGGTCAGCGGAACGAGGTGGGCCATCTTCGAAAATTGGTCCACCACCACCCAGACAGTACTGCATCCCGCAGAGGGAGGCAGGTCCGTAACAAAGTTCATAGCTATTGTAAAGGATCTGCCAGGCACAGCGGGGTTAACTCCCAGAACTAATCAGTCAGCACCTGAGAATACATCCCTGAGACTGACTCCTGCTTCCACCATTCAGGCTGGCAGGCTTAGGAGTGGGAGAGCCTATCGTAACCTGGCCAGACTCAGCTAGCTCCCGCCCTCGGTCTATTTAAGCCTGCACTTCCTGTCCCTCGGTGCTTGTTATTGCTTTTGTTTCTTTCCTTGTGGTTCCTGGCCCAGCTACAGCTCCTTCTATTTTTGATCCTGCTCCATACCGACCCTGGCTTACCGACTACTCTTCTGCTTTTCGTTTTGTACCTCGCACACTCCTGGCTTGACTCGGCTCGTTCACCACTCTGGTTGCTCACGGTGTTGCCGTGGGCAACGGCCCCTTTTCCTTGCTTGTGTTCCTTGTATGTTTGTCGTGTTTGTCGTGCACTTACTGAGCGCAGGGACCGCCGCCCAGTTGTACCCCGTCGCCTAGGGCGGGTCGTTGCAAGTAGGCAGGGACAGAGTGGCGGGTAGATTAGGGCTCACTTGTCCGTCTCCCTACCCCCTGCCATTACATAATAACAAGCCCATACCTAGTCTACCCCTGGTCCCTGACACCACTATGGATCCCCGTGAGACCCTGGCTCAGCAAATGCAGGGTCTCTCCCTACAGGTCCAGGCCCTGGCTCAGAGGGTCAACCAGCCTGATGCTACCCTGGTAGTTCCCCGCACCGCACCTCTTGAACCCCACCTCAAGCTGCCCGACCGTTTCTCAGGGGACCGGAGGACTTTTCTCTCCTTTCGGGAGAGTTGTAGGCTTTACTTTCGTTTAAAGCCTCATTCCTCAGGTTCTGAGAGCCAGCGGGTGGGTATAGTTATGTCCCGGCTCCAGGAAGGGCCCCAAGAGTGGGCCTTCTCCTTGGCTCCTGACGCCCCTGAACTTTCCTCCGTTGATTGTTTCTTTTCTGCTCTCGGACTTATTTATGACGAGACTGACAGGACTGCCTTTGCCGAGAGTCAGCTGGTGACCTTAAGTCAGGGTAAGAGACCTGTTGAGGAGTATTGCTCTGACTTTCGGAAGTGGTGCGTAGCTTCTCGGTGGAATGACCCTGCCTTAAGGTGCCAGTTTAGGTTGGGTCTGTCGAATGCCCTGAAAGACCTGCTAGTTAGCTATCCCTCTTCTGACTCCCTAGACCAGGTTATGGCTTTAGCGATACGACTTGACCGACGTCTCAGGGAACGACAACGTGAACGTTTATGTGTTTTCTCCTCCGACTCCCCCATGATGCCTCCCGAAGCTCCGTTGCTTCGTTCCTCCCCGAAAGATTCAGAGATACCTATGCAACTCGGGGCCTCCGTGTCCCCCCAACAACGTAGAGAATTCCGCAGGAAGAATGGTCTCTGCTTCTACTGTGGGGACGACAAGCATCAAGTGAACAACTGTCCTAAGCGTAAGGTTGCAGCCAGAGAACTTCCGCGTCTAAGTGATCATCGGGGAGGTCACTTGGGCGCACAGGTATTTCCCGTAAATATGAAACGTACTAAGATCTTGCTTCCCTTTCAGGTCTCTTTTGGTGGTAGGTCTGCTACGTGCAGTGCTTTCGTGGATTCAGGGTCCTCTACTAATATCATGTCTGTGGAATTTGCTATGTCCCTTGCTATGCCTCTTATTGATTTGCCTAAACCTGTCCCGGTAGTGGGTATCGACGCCACTCCTCTTGCTAATGGTTATTTTACACAGCATACCCCTGTTTTTGAACTCCTTGTTGGCTCCATGCATTTGGAGCAATGCTCTGTACTGTTGATGCAGGGATTATCGCACGATTTGGTTCTAGGTCTTCCCTGGTTGCAGTTGCATAATCCTACGTTTGACTGGAATACTGGGGAGCTAACCAAATGGGGTAATGAATGTTGTACGTCATGTTTTTCTGTTAATTCTATTTCTCCCCCTAAGGAGGCGAATACGCTACCCGAGTTTGTTCAGGACTTCGCTGATGTTTTCTCTAGGGAGGCCTCCGAAGTGTTACCTCCTCATAGAGAATACGATTGCGCTATCGAATTGGTACCAGGAGCTAAGCTTCCTAAGGGTAGGATATTTAATCTTTCTTGTCCCGAACGTGAAGCTATGAGAGTGTATATCCAGGAATCCCTGGCCAAGGGTTACATTCGTCCCTCTTCTTCTCCGGTAGGTGCTGGCTTCTTCTTCGTGGGGAAGAAGGATGGTGGTCTTAGGCCATGCATTGACTACCGTAGCCTGAATAAGGTCACGGTAAGGAACCAGTATCCCCTTCCTTTGATTTCTGATCTCTTTAATCAGGTTCAGGGGGCCCAATGGTTTTCTAAATTGGATCTACGGGGGGCGTATAACCTTATTCGCATCAAAGAGGGGGATGAGTGGAAGACTGCGTTTAACACGCCCGAAGGCCATTTCGAATACCTCGTCATGCCCTTTGGGTTGTGTAATGCCCCTGCGGTCTTCCAGAATTTCATAAATGAGATTTTGAGAAATTACCTGGGGATTTTTCTGGTAGTGTACCTTGATGACATACTGGTGTTTTCCAAGGACTGGTCCTCCCACGTGGAGCATGTCAGGAAGGTGCTCCGGGAAAATAAACTGTTTGTCAAAACCGAAAAATGTGTGTTTGGGGTACAGGAGATTCCATTTTTGGGTCAAATCCTCACTCCTCATGAATTCCGCATGGACCCCGCCAAGGTTCAGGCTGTGGCGGAATGGGTCCAACCTGCCTCCCTGAAGGCGTTACAGTGTTTTTTGGGGTTTGCTAATTATTACAGGAGATTTATTGCTAACTTCTCGGTCATCGCTAAGCCCCTTACGGACCTCACTCGCAAAGGTGCTGATCTCCTCCACTGGCCTCCTGAGGCTGTCCAGGCTTTTGAGGTCCTTAAGAAGTGCTTTGTCTCGGCCCCGGTGCTGGTTCAGCCCAACCAAATGGAGCCATTTATCGTGGAAGTTGACGCATCTGAGGTGGGAGTGGGGGCTGTCTTGTCCCAGGGTACCAGGTCCCTCACCCATCTACTCCCCTGTCCCTACTTCTCCAGGAAGTTTTCGCCAACTGAAAGTAACTATGATATTGGCAACCGCGAACTCTTAGCCATTAAATGGGCATTTGAAGAGTGGCGCCACTTCCTGGAGGGGGCTAGGCACCAGGTAACGGTCCTTACCGACCACAAGAATCTGGTTTTCCTAGAATCTGCCCGGAGGCTAAACCCGAGACAAGCTCGATGGGCGTTATTTTTTACCAGATTCAATTTTTTGGTTACCTATAGGGCTGGGTCTAAAAATATTAAGGCTGATGCACTGTCGCGTAGCTTCATGACCAGCCCTCCTTCGGAGGAAGATCCTGCTTGTATTTTGCCTCCAGGTATAATCATTTCCTCGATCGATTCTGATTTAGTCTCTGAAATTGCTGCTGATCAAGGTGCAGCTCCCGGGAACCTTCCTGAGAACAAGCTGTTTGTTCCCCTGCAATTCCGGCTAAGGGTACTTAGGGAAAATCATGACTCCGCACTATCTGGCCATCCAGGCATCCTGGGTACCAAACACCTCATTACCAGAAATTATTGGTGGCCTGGGTTGCCTAAAGACGTTAAGGCCTACGTCGCCGCTTGTGAGGTTTGTGCTAGGTCCAAGACTCCCAGGTCCCGACCAGCGGGCTTACTGCGTTCGTTGCCCATTCCCCAGAGACCTTGGACACATATCTCCATGGATTTTATCACCGATTTGCCTCCATCCCAAGGCAAGTCGGTGGTGTGGGTGGTGGTGGACCGCTTCAGTAAGATGTGCCACTTTGTGCCCCTCAAGAAACTACCCAACGCCAAAACGTTGGCTACCTTGTTTGTCAAACACATCCTGCGTCTCCATGGGGTCCCTGTCAATATTGTTTCGGACAGAGGGGTACAATTTGTTTCATTGTTTTGGAGAGCCTTCTGTATGAAGTTGGGGATTGATCTGTCCTTCTCCTCTGCCTTCCATCCTGAAACCAATGGCCAAACGGAGAGGACTAATCAGTCTCTAGAACAATACTTAAGGTGTTTTGTCTCTGACTGTCAATTTGATTGGGTCTCTTTCATTCCCCTCGCCGAATTTTCCATTAATAACCGGGTCAGTAACTCGTCAGGGGTCTCTCCTTTTTTTTGTAATTTTGGGTTTAATCCACGGTTCTCCTCCGTTTCACCTGGTAGTTCCAACAATCCTGAGGTAGAGGTCGTTCATCGGGAACTGTGCACAGTCTGGGCCCAGGTTCAGAAAAACCTAGAGGTGTCCCAGAGCGTACAAAAAACTCAGGCTGATAAAAAACGTTCTGCTAACCCCCTGTTTATGGTCGGGGATCTGGTGTGGTTGTCGTCTAGGAACTTGCGTCTCAAGGTTCCGTCCAAGAAGTTTGCTCCCCGGTTTATTGGGCCGTATAAGGTCATTGAGGTCCTCAATCCTGTCTCCTTCCGGCTGGAGTTACCCCCGTCTTTTCGGATACACAACGTGTTTCATGCCTCCCTCCTCAAACGCTGCTCCCCGTCCTTGGCTCCCTCGAGGAGACCTCCTGTTCCCATCCTCACCCCGGAGGGGGTGGAATTCGAGGTGGCCAGGATTGTGGACAGCAAGATGGTCCAAGGCTCCCTCCAGTACCTGGTCCATTGGAGAGGATACGGGCCCGAGGAGAGGACTTGGGTACCCGCCCGGGATGTTCACGCTGGGATTTTGGTCAGGAGGTTCCACCTGCGTTTCCCCAGTAAGCCAGGTCCACTTAGAAAGGGTCCGGTGGCCCCTCATAAAAGGGGGGGTACTGTAAAGGATCTGCCAGGCACAGCGGGGTTAACTCCCAGAACTAATCAGTCAGCACCTGAGAATACATCCCTGAGACTGACTCCTGCTTCCACCATTCAGGCTGGCAGGCTTAGGAGTGGGAGAGCCTATCGTAACCTGGCCAGACTCAGCTAGCTCCCGCCCTCGGTCTATTTAAGCCTGCACTTCCTGTCCCTCGGTGCTTGTTATTGCTTTTTTTTCTTTCCTTGTGGTTCCTGGCCCAGCTACAGCTCCTGCTATTTTTGATCCTGCTCCATACCGACCCTGGCTTACCGACTACTCTTCTGCTTTTCGTTTTGTACCTCGCACACTCCTGGCTTGACTCGGCTCGTTCACCACTCTGGTTGCTCACGGTGTTGCCGTGGGCAACGGCCCCTTTTCCTTGCTTGTGTTCCTTGTATGTTTGTCGTGTTTGTCGTGCACTTACTGAGCGCAGGGACCGCCGCCCAGTTGTACCCCGTCGCCTAGGGCGGGTCGTTGCAAGTAGGCAGGGACAGAGTGGCGGGTAGATTAGGGCTCACTTGTCCGTCTCCCTACCCCCTGCCATTACAGCTATATGCTGCCAGGGAGCATCGGGCACAGGCAATGGCTGGAGCAGACCAGCAGGTCTGGAGTGAGCGACCTTGTTAGCTGCACACACTGAGCAGGAAGAAACAATGTCCATAATGTCTTTGGGCAGCGTGGGCCACCAGAAATGACGGACAATCAGGTCTCGAGTTTTGCGGGTACTAGCATGACTGACGTCACATGTGGTTAATAAAATGTAAACAAATAGTAAAATACAATGATGAATGGGGAAGCAAAAAATGATGCAAAAAACAAATAATAATGAATAATTCTTCCATAATATAAGCAAACTAAAAGTAGATGAGCACATAATGTGAAAAAGATATGTTAGTAACAGTAGATGGTAACATTGAAATGGACGGTATGAGCAGAGAGTATGTTCGTAATATGATAGTCATGAGAACTGTGTTGCTGCCAGTCAGGAAAATAATGTGTTAAGGGGGGGAGGCAGTGTGTCCATGGTTGTAAATTATGTTTCCTTACCTCAAGGGAGAGAGGAATCATGACGGCAGAAAAGTTTCCACGGGACCGCGCTGAGATGGCGTTCCCGGTGTCATGGTAAAGGCAGCTAAGCTACGGGAGCCGAGGACGTACATAAATAATCACTGAAACAGCTGGCTAGGTGAGTGGAGAAAAAAACAAGGGGAGGGGGAAACAAAGAGGGGGACGTGGTATGATTATGGTAGCTAAGATGAATGGATTTAAGAGGATATAAATGCTATAATTGTGAATACAATAGTGGATAGATACGTAGCAGGGACATGTTGAAAATAAATAAAAACATAAATAAAATATAAGCAGTGTCTATGATAACAAAAATAAACAATAAAGAGTATACAATTACATAAAATGCACAATGAAATGTAATACAATGGTAATAAACAAGGTATATAGACATGATTATAGTCGAAAAGGTGTTAGTAATAATATACCAATGTATGATATATAAAAGATAATAAACTTACAAATACATTTATAGTTCTATGAAAATATATATCAGTCGTGTGAGGTTTCAGTTATGTCGTTCAAGCCTCCAGGATGCAAACAGGACATTTTAAAAATCCAATAATTTTCACGTTGTTTTAAACGGGAAAATCTGTTGGGGAGGCCCGGGGAAATCTGTTCAATCAGTGTAATAGAGATTTTATCAAAATTACAATTGTGTGTTTGTACAAAGTGTCTAGACAAGGGGTCTAAAGCACGCGGCCCGCGGGCCACATGTGGCCCCTGGGGCTGTCATTTGCGGCACAGACACAGAGCTGCTAGTATAGGCTCTGCTCCGAGACTCTGGAATTCCCTGACATCGATGTCCACATATGAACAGCGATGTTTGGGGCTTCCCCAGAGCCGGAGTCCCATGCAGAGCGCTAGTACAGGCTCTGCTCCGGGACTCTGCGGAATTCCCTGACATCGCTGTTCATATATGGATAGTGTGTCAGGGTCTTCCCCAGAGCGGAGTCCCGGGCAGAGTGCTAGTATCGGCTCTGCTTCGGGACTCTGTCGAATTCCCTGACATCGCTGTCCATGTTTGGACACACAATGTCTGGGGCTTCCCCTGAGCCGGAGTCCCGTGCAGAGCGCTAGTATAGGCTCTGCTCCGGGACTCTGTGGAATTCCCTGACATCGCTGTCCATATTATGGACAGTGTGTCAGGGTCTTCCCCAGAGCGGAGACCCGGGCAGAGCGCTAGTATCGGCTCTGCTCCAGGACTCTGTGGAATTCCCTGACATCGGTGTCCATGTTTGGACACACGATGTCTGGGGCTTCCCCAGAGCCGGAGTCCCGGGCAGAGCGCTAGTATAGGCTCTGCTCTGGGACTCTGGGGAAGCCTCTGACCGCTGTCTATACATCGACAATGATGTCAGGGGCTTCCCCAGAACCTACTAGCGCTCTGCCCGGGACTCCAACTCTGGGGTTGCCCCTGACATCTCTGTCCATATATGGACAGTGATGTCAGGAGTAGAGCTGGAATCCCAGGCAGAGTGCTAGAAGCGGCTCTGCTCCGGGACTCCAGCTCTGGGCAAGCCCCTGACATCACTGTGGCAGTATCTGCGGAGGGCACTGTGGCAGCATCTGCGGAGGGCACTGTGGCAGCATCTGCGGAGGGCACAGCGGCAGCATCCACAGAGGGCACAGCGACAGCATCCACAGAGGGCACTGCGGCAGCATCCACCGAGGGCACTGTGGCACTATCTAAAAAGGGGCTGCCCAATCTTGACAGGTGTGTCTGCCAAACGCTGCTAACTGAGCCGCCGGACTGCATTTAGCGACACTTAAACTGGAAAACTGGATTGTTGAAATAATAATTATTATTATTATTATTATAGTAATATAGTGTTATAGTAGTTCAAATAACTAATTGATTAACAATAATTTTGTATTGTATCAAATTTGAAAGTAATGCGGTCCATCAACTTCCCATTTTTTCTATATGCGGCCCACTTACCCGGTCGAGTTTGAGACCCCTGGTCTAGACACACTATGTTTCAGAAAACCGTTATTAACATTCGAACGATGATTGTTAATCCTGCAGCGAAGTGGTTGCGTTGTCCTACCAATGTACTGTAGGTTGCAGGGGCATGTCAACAGATAAATAACATATTCACTTCCACAGTTTAGAAACAATTTGATGTTAAAAATTTCATGAGTTACTGCAGAGGAGAAAGGGGTGATTCTATGTGATATATTGGTGCAGCAAAAACATCTTGAATTGCTGCAACGAAACGAGCTAAGTATAGAGGGGAACATGCTGGGGCAGATGGGTTTTGAATCCCGTAATTTGCTCGGAGCGAGGATGTTTCTAAGGGTTTGTGATCTTCGATATGTAATTTTTGGACGGTCTGGTAATATGTCTTTTAAATACGGGTCATTTTTTAAAATATACCAGTGTTTGTTAATAATGGAATTTATACGTTTACTCCCAGTATTAAAAGTGGTAACAAAATTATGTTTGATTTTTTCCGTGTCAGTAGATCTGATGGCTGGTACTGTACAGTTATCCTGGGTTAGACTGGCAGCTTTCTGATGTGCATGTTTTATCAAAGTGATTGGAAATTTTTTTTCTTTAAAACGTTTGGTTAAAATACCACATTCTGTTTCAAAAAGTTTATCATTAGAACAATTTTTTCTGATTCTCCTGAATTGGCCAAAAGGGATGTTTCTCAACCAGGGGGTATAAGGAGCACTATTGAAATTGAGGTAGCTATTTACATCGACTGACTTAAAATGGGTTCTAGTGATGAATTGGCCATGTATATCTTTATTAATGGTGAGATCTAGGAAATCAATTGATTTGTCCGAAAAATTGTGAGTGAATTTTAATCCAAAAAGGTTACAGTTTAAGGATTCCATGAAAAGGAAGGCCTCTTTTGCATCCCTTTTCCAAATGAAAAATAGGTCATCGATGTATCGTTTGAACTATAAGATGTTATTTTTAAAAACTAGGTTACCAAAAATATGGTGCTCTTCAAAAGCACCCATGTATAGGTTAGCGAAACGTGACCCCATGGCACAACCCCTAATCTGTTTATAAAAATTATTATCGAAAGTAAAAACATTATGGTGTAGGATAAAATCAATGCAATTAGTCAAAAAGGATAATTGGTTGACAGGGAAGTTACGATTGGAATGTAAATAAAATGCAATGGTTTCTAGGACTTTGTTATGTGGAATGTTGGTGTATAAAGCGGATACATCTGCTGTGAGGAAATTGAGGCATGACACATTATGTTCAGTGTTGAATGAGCGCAGATCTCTAATTAAATGCGTTGAGTCTTTCAGGTAAGATGGTAACTGTAAGACAAGAGGTTGTAGGTGTAAATCCACAAAATGAGAGAGATTGCTTGTGAGGGACCCTATGCCCGCAATAATGGGTCATCCAGGGGGTGAGGTTACAGATTTGTGTATTTTAGGCAGATGATACATAAAGGGCATGGTTGGAAATGGGACAGTCAAACATTATTTTTTCCTTTTTGGTGATTAGGTTTTCCCTAAAGGCTAGATCAATGAGGGCTTTATATTCGACGGTGTAAGAAGGTAAAGGGTTGGTTTTTAATTTTTAATAAAAAGAAGTGTCAGCTAATAATCTAAGGGCTTCAAGAATGTAATCAGGCCTATCTTGTAGAACAATACCCCTGGTCGGAAGTCAAGTGGAAATTTACACGGATAACAATCCCCTGGCGTATCTTGGAACGGCAAAACTGGGGGCGATGGAGCAACGATGGATCGCCCGACTGGCTCGATTCAACTATACCATTCGGTACAAGCCCGGTAAGAACCATACCAACGCCGATGCACTCTCCCGACAGCGTTGTGAGACCCCGGTCGAAGAGGTGGACGAGGAGCGGGAAGAAGTAGAGATACCCCCACTACGCGTGGTTCATCCCCCAATGCAGCAGCAACGGGTAGTGACAGCGATACAAGGGATTGAGGCTCTTACTGAGATGTATGATAGGGCCGAGTGGAAGAGGCGGCAACAGCAAGACCGGGACATCCAAACAATCGACAAGTGGGTGCGTCGGCAGGGAAGACCCACGGCAGCGGAGCAGGTTGTCAGCACCAGCTAAAGCATTAGTGGGATAGTTGGAACGACTAGAACACCATGATGGAGTGTTGTATGGAAGAGTGTGGGCACCACGGGAACATCGCGACATATGGCAGTTGGTATTGCCCATAGCAGACGTGAAACCCGTGTGCAAGTGGATGCACGAGAACCGAGGCCATTTTGCGGTGGAAAAGACTGTACAGCTCATCAGGAATCACTTCTATGCTCCAAACTTGGAAAGAATAATGGAAGATGTCTACAAGGGATGCATGGAGTGTGTCGTGCACAAGGCGACAGAACAGTCGGAGAGGCCCATGACCATCGTGACGGGTGAGCCACTAGAACTGCTGACGGTAGACTCTTTAACGGTCCAAGAAGTTACCTCAGGGCACCGATATGCGCTAGTATGCTTAGACCATTTTTCAAAATTTGCCGTGGTGATTCCTACATGGGACCAGACTGAGACGACTACCGCGGCTGCATTGTGGAAGCACGTCATCCGTCCGTATGGATGCCCCAGACGCATCTTGTTGGATCAAGGACCGAATTTTGAGTCTGATCTCTTCCATGAGCTGTGTATCTTACACGGAATTCGGAAATCCATAACGACCCCATATCACCCCCAAGGGAATGGGGCTTGTGAACGATTCAATCGCACCTTACTCGGCCTATTAAAGACCATCGGGGACGAACGGCAGGAACGGTGGCCTGAATATGTGGACGACCTGGTATGGGTCTATAACAACACTGTGCATCGAGCTACCGGGTATACACCATACCAGTTGATGTTCGCCGACCAAGCCGAGTTCCTTTGGACCTTTTGTTAGAGATGCCGGAGGTGGAAGTCAATCAGTCACCGTCACAATGGGTACAGGAACATCAACGACGGTTGAGCGCCGCGAAGGGCGAAATGGAGAGAGCTCGGCCCACGGAGAGCCTGCCCCTCGTAGAAGAACGCCAGCGAGCATTTCATACAGGGGATCGGGTGCTTGTGCGGAATCGCAGGGCAGCACGTGGCCGTAAGCTGGAGCCCCGATGGGAGAGGAAACCGTATGTGGTGGTGAAACGCGTCGATCCCGGGCTTCCTGTGTATGAAGTGCGACCAGAGGGTGACCAGGGACCGAGCAGAAGACTGCATCGCAACCTGTTGCGGCCATGTACCTTTCTGACACCAGAAGCAGTCGTGTCCCCAAGGCAAGAAGAACCGCGGAGTGCTCCACCGACAAATATTGACGGAGATTGGTGGTTCGTGGTTCCATCAGATGACCCCAGTATACCCTGGGAATCACGACCGCCGGGGACGGAGAATCCAACGGAATGCGTGGAGACACCTGCAACGGAATTGAATCTTGAACTGCGTTACCCACAGAGGTGTACTCGCAACCAACAACCGGCCTATTTGAAAGACTATGAAGTTTAGTGCCGAGGACTGCACTTGATAACCAAGGGGGAAGTGTAAGGGGTGTACCTGTAAGTGTCGGTGGTACAGGGGAACCCACGCAGTGACACGGGCTGGAGTCTGGCTCGGAAGTCGGCTCCCGAGCGAAGGTGCGTCCTGGACGTCATGGCAACGGCCGCTCTGCCGACGGCCATGACACGTGCGCTTCCACAAGGAGGAGGGCGAGGTCTCAAGGCAAGACAGAAGAAGAGGAGGAGGACCGGATGTAAGAGGGGCGGAAGTGAGCGTGGTGGAGCGAAAAATCGAGAGGAATAGAGCGGAAGCGAGTGGTGAGAGAGGGAGAACTGTGAGGAGACCGGACGGCAGACGGAGAAAAAGCAGAGAGGAGCCGAGTTGTGGAGGGAGAAGAGGAGAGGCGGTAGAGGCTGCCAGAATAGCAGCAGCAGCAGAGAGGAGGGCTAGCAGTGTGGTCACAGGAGGGAATCTACAGGAGGAACGTGCCTCCCTGCGGTGGAAAGAAGCAACTGCCCGGAGCAGGAGTGGAGTGGAGCCTCAGCATCCACTACAGGTACCAGCCACCCCACATAGCCCTAACTAGGACCCTCAGACCTCCCCAGGAGATATACCAGTAGCCGCAGCACCATCTTACCCATCGAAAGGAGTATGGCCCTCGTCTATCCTGGTCACAGAGTACGTTAAGCTTAGCCGTACACCATCCTCAGTTGTAGCCTGAATTAGGCCTAGTACAGGCTCGCCGCCCCATTCTCATTGACCGCGCAAGTGTCTCTGCGTGCCCTTCAGAGGTAACCCACTGTAACCCTTGCATGGAACTGTTATTGATGAATCCCCGACTGTAACCCTTGCATGGAACTGTTATTGATGAATCCCCGACTGTAACCCTTGCATGGAACTGTTATTGATGAATCCCCACCTGTAACCCTTGCGTGGAACTGTTGTTGATGAATCTTGTTGGGACAGGAGCAGACAGAAGGAACGGCCGGGTTGACATGGACTTTGTTGGACTATTAGTTGGACCTTGTGTAAACCTTAGCGTCATCCCGCCAGTTCAGTTGCGTCCAAAGGGGTCCATCGTTCGGACCACCGACTGAGGAGAGAGAGGGTTTGTCATGAAAGGTAGCGGATAGCTCCGCCAAGGACCCGTGACGGTGCCAGTAGGTACAGTAGTTCGCTGATTCCCATGACGCGACCCGTGGGCCTGGAGTGTGGCTCTTACCCTAGGGTAGGCTGCCAGTAGCGGGTAGCTCCCGCCGTGACTGGCAGCGGCGTGTCCGCAGCCAAGCCGGCAACGTGGGGTCAGGCACAACCTCTCTCCGGGGGACTTCCAGCGGGATCGAAGTCCTCAACCTCAGGATTCCTGTCTGCTCCATAGAAGAGGATTTACTGTTACTTGCTCGCTGAAGTAAAGAAGTATAAAAGAAGAAGGTGTGTCTCTTTCATTTCGTAGCAACAGCGGTAGTTCCTCCTACAAATTGTCTGCTGCATCACGACCGCATTTTGTTCCAGCCCACGAGGGGTTAACCAGTCGACAGTATTACAGCGGGAAAACGGAGACCAGAATAACCGCCAAGTAATAGCCCGCCCACTTCCTGGTGGGAAGAGCCAGAATCTGCCTAGCAACAGTGAAACATCACTTCAACAGCGGAACCAAAATTCCTACCTCTTGTTGTGCCGGGGATGGAAAACACCAGCCGCAACTACCGGAAGTCCCTGGGCGCCGTCATCTTGAAAGTTACTCAGCCGGAGCCGCAATAGCCGCCACTGCTGAGAAAGATAAAGAATTTATTCCCACTTAGCCCTGCGAGAGTGGAAGTGTTCTACAGCCGCGGAAGTCACTGCGCCACAACGAGAGACCGCGGTGAGCAGATAAGAGAGTCAGTTTGAAAAATTCACACAGCGTTGCTAAGGGCAACGAACCACAAAAATAGCAGAAATGTCTGACGACGGAGATGACGTTTCTCCCAGCAACAGTGGATTACCCCCAGCTGCCCAGGTGATGCCAATCACAATGCCTTACTACTTTGGATCACCATGGCTCCCCCGCTACCAGGAGAAAATCATTCCCTGAAAGATTTCAGACAGAAGATGTTGTCCATGTTTCGCTTGTATCCTCTCTCCACAGAACAGAAGGTTGAGATATTAACTGGACAGTTAGAGGGCGCAGCTTTGAGAGAAGTGAAATCCTGGCCCAGAACTGAGAGAAAGACAGTTGAACAAATTCCGGACCGGCTGCGCGCCATTTTTGAAGTGAGAACTGTGGCAGAAAGCAAGATGAGGTTCTTTGGGAAAAAACAGCAGCCTGGTGAGTCATTGAGAGACTTTGCTTTATCCCTGCAGGAGGCGCTACGAGCAATTATGCAGGTAGAGCCCATGGAGGCTGCAGCTGCTGACAAGGCCTTAAGAGAGCAAGTTTGTGGAGGGAGCTGGATCTGAAGTCCTAATAAGCCAGCTCAGAATGTTTGCCTCCCAGAACACAGACGGTCCTTTCCTGGACTTTAAAGAACTAGTCATAAGGATCCTGGGGACTGAAGCTGCATCAACTCCAACTAAAGTTTGTCCCTATTCCATAGAGACACCCCATGAGCTTCCCGCTGACTACCGAGTTACATTGGGAAGCCAAGCTGCCATTGCTCCGTTAACCGCCAAGCAGGAGCCAGATTCAGTTGCTGAACTGAGAGACCAAGTTGCTGTTTTGACCAAAAGCCTCACTAAAATGTGTCATAGCTTGGAAGATCTGAAGCAGCACCAAGAGGAAAGTCACCGGTACACCAGTAACAGGTTCCGTGATAGACCTGTTAGAAGAACGTTAACTTACCAGAATCCGGGTAGGCTCCCTACTGACAAGTTTAATGCTAATGGAAGACCCATTTGCCGCAGATGCCAAAGAGCTGGCCATGTTGAGAGAGTTTGCCGTCAGTTAAACGACAAACCCCCGAGGCAATGGACCGTTCCTCGGGAGGAGGGCCACTAGGTCCATCAACTCCAGAAAGCATACCACGCTACGTTGGGCAGTGTCCAGTGATCATCATCCACATAGAGGGATTCCTGATTCCCGCCTTACTGGATACTGGCTCACAGGTCACCACGCTGCAAAGAGGGTGGTTTGAGAAACATTGGGACACTGATCAGCTGATACAACCTCCAGACCCGTGGCTGAAAGTCATAGCTGGTAATGGACAGTCAATACCACTACATGGTTACTGGGAACCTACAATCCAGGTGAGAGAGATGCAACTACCTCAGCAAGGCGTGATTGTGATGATGAATTTCCAGCAATGGTGCTGGGCATGAACATACTCCACAACTGCTATGAAGAAATGCTAGATGCCCTACATGGCGCCCTTCCTACAGCTTCTACCTCTAAGCAAGTTACGCTTCAGAACGCCATATGTCGCCTGACTGCTCAACAGAGATTCTGCAATGAAAAGGGTGAGATTTGCCGTGCTCATATTATGGACAACCAACCAGTGACTCTGCAGCCAGAGACAGAAACCATGGTGTGGTGCAGAGGTCGTTCAGGTTTACAAGGTAAAGACTATCAAGCTCTAGTGGAACCTCTTCCACTGGAAGAACACCCAACAGTACAGGCAGCTAGAAGCCTAGTGACCGTTTCCAATGGGAGGGTACCTATCCGCCTCCTGAATCTTGGCGACCAAGCTGTGGAGCTGAAGAAGCATTACCCAATTGCCAAGCTGTCACAGATCTTTGTGCAAGACATCTGGAGTCCAGAACCTGTTGTATCTCATGCTAACCAAAGTCGTGTCACGCCTGGGAAGATAACAAAACCCTGGGTGGACCGAGATCCACGTTGGCGATGCCAATACACAAGAAGAACAGATTGAAGGAGTCCTAACAGTAGCCCAAGATCACCAGAAAGCTTTCAGTAAGCATTCCATGGACTTTGGAAAAGCTACCATCATCCAGCATACCATTCCAACGGGTTCACATCCACCCATCAAGGAAAGGTACCGTCCTATTCCACCTGTTATGTACCAACAGGTGAAGAAAAAGCTTTGGGAGATGAAGGATACTGATGTGATTCAAGAACGTTACAGTCCATGGGCTGCACCCCTAGTCCTGGTGAAAAAGAAGGATGGTGATATCAGGTTCTGTGTGGACTACCGGAAACTCAATAAGACCACCCACAAGGATGCGTATCCCTTGCCACGCATTGAAGAATCCTTGACTGCCTTGGGGTCTGCTGCCTATTTTATTATATTGGCAAATACCCATGGACCCTGAAGGAAAAGAAAAGACTGCTTTCACTACTCCTATGGGATTATTTGAGTTCAATGACATGCCCTTTGGACTCTGCAATGCCTTAGGAACTTTTCAGAGACTGATGGAACGCTGCCTGGGTCATCAGAACTTTGAGACCGTCCTCCTGTACTTAGACGATATCATCATCTACTCAAAGACGTATGAAGACCATTTGCAGCATCTGGCTGAAGTATTCCAGACCCTCATAAAGTACAGCCTGAAAGTGAAACCCTCTAAGTGTCATCTCCTGAAACCAGAAGTCTGTTACTTGAGTCATGTCGTCAGTGCAGAGGGGGTGATTTCTGATCCAGAGGAAGTGGCAGCTGTGAAGAACTGGCCAACTCCTAAAACCGTCAAAGAGGTGAGAAGTTTTCTTGGGTTTGCAGGATACTACAGGCGTTTCATCCCACACTTCGCCCAGGTTGCAGAACCGCTCCAGGGATTGTTAAGAGGCCAGTCCAAAGAAGCATTGAAGAGAAGGGTCCTAATTGAGTGGTCTGAAGCCCATGAAAACGCCTTCAAGAAGCTAAAACAACTGCTGATTGAACCACCAATCTTGGGATATCAGCAACCCTTCAAATTGTACACAGATGCCAGCAACAAAGGGTTGGGAGCAGTCCTGTCGCAGGTACAAGACCAAAAGGAGACAGTCATTGCTTATGCCAGCAGAGCTCTTCGTGGAGCTGAGAGGAACGATCAGAATTATAGTTCCCTCAAGCTGGAGTTCCTAGCTCTTGTGTGGGCCGTCACCAAGAATTTTAAAGACTACCTTGCTGCGACACACTTCATTGTCTACAAAGATAATAATCCGCTAGACCACCTTGACACCGCCAGACTTGGAGCTCTTCAACAGCGATGGGCATCCAGACTGGCAAACTACCAGTTTGTAATCAAGTACCGGTCTGCTACATCCAATAAGAATGCTGACGCCCTGTCCAGATTGCCCGTTGATGATGAAATCGCCCAAAGTCAAGATGAGTGGGAAGAAGTAGAGATGCCAACTTTCTACGCCCAGTTTTCTGCACAAAATACGCTGATTGCCAGAGAAAGAAAAGATCATTCTGAGCCAGAGTTTCCAGATCCTTCTAAGGATCCAAGACAATGGGTTAAGATCCAAAGAGAAAGTTGAACTCTCTGAGAACTCCAGACTTCTCTTCTACAGCACAAGACTCCTGACCGAATACGAAGCGGTAAAGCTCATCTAGAATTGATTCGTCAATGGAAACAAAAGAATTGCCTCTTCATGTCAAGAGGGCGGGTACAGAGAAACGCTCTAGACCCTATTACAGGTGAACGTCTGCATTAAATTGTAGTACCCCGGCGAGATGCCAAAACAGTGTTGGAAGCCTATCATGATCGATCAGGACACTTTGGGGTTCAGAAAACTGAAGCTACCATCCGCAGACGATTTTACTGGACGGGTGTGAGAAGTGACATAGAGAAGTGGTGCCAGGAATGTCCTATTTGTGCCCAGAATAAAGGACAGCCTTCAGACCAGAAAGCCCCACTCCATTCTATCATCAGCCATAAACCTCTGGAGCTCATAGCCATTGACCATGTCAAGCTGGAGCCAAGTCGCTCAGGGTATGCCTATGCCATTACAATCATTGACCATTACACCAAGTTTGTTGTTGCTTTGCCTGTGAAAGACCTGACTGCCAAGACAACTGCTGCCATCGTTTGGAAGAATTTTGTGCTTCCTTATGGCTGCCCAGACAAGATTCTGACTGATCGTGGATCTGCATTTGAGTCCCAACTGTTCCACGAGATGTGTTCACTACATGGCTGCCAGAAGCTCAAAACCACCGCTTATCATCCACAAGGAAATGACCTGTGTGAGAAGATGAACCAGACGCTCATTCAGATGCTGAGAACTGTTCCATCCCAGAAAAGAGCTGATTGGCCAAGTTTACTGCCTGAACTGGTGTACCTGTACAATAACACCATCCATTATTCCACAGGGTACACACCCTACTATCTACTGTTTGGCCGACAAGGAAAGTTACCGTCAGATATGGCCTTGGATGTTGAGGTGCCAGACACCATCAATCCCCTGCCAAAGATTGAGTAGGTGAGTGACCACCAACGTCGCCTGGCTGAAGGGAACGAGTTTGTGGAAACTTAGATGGAAGATGCTTGTCAAATTCAACAGGCAGATTTTGACAAAAATTCCCGTGCAAAGCCATTCCTAATTGGAGACCGTGTATGGCTGAAAAACAACCATCGCACCAGCAAGTTAGACATCAAGTGGGAGAAAGAACCCTACACTGTAAAGTCTATCCCATATCCAGGTACTGATGTCTACAAGATTGAGCGAGAGGGTCGAGATCCTCAAGTTGTACATCGCAACAGGCTTAAACCCTACCAGAAGGAAGACAGGCATACAGAACCACAGTCGACTCAAGAACTTCCTACAGCTGGAGAAGCCCGATAGCCCACAGAGGAATCTCCTCCAACTAAAGATTCTCAGCCCTCAAAAGATGAGCCAATGTTCAGTCCTTTTGATTGGTTCCTCAAGCCATGGATCTCCGTGTTCATCCCCAGTGTTGTTCCTGCAGTGAATACCATCCCACCGCCTTCGGCAACAGAGTCCAGACCTTGTCCAGAAGAATCCATAGACCGTCAGGTTGTGACAGAAGAGCCCCTGAGAAGATCCGAGAGAGCTACCAGAGGTAAGATGCCAGCCAGGTATCAGGATTGAACTATTATGGAACTCTCGTACTGCGTTTGTTAGTCAGTGTTCATCCATTCAATTGGCTGACTAAAGCTTAAGAGAGACCAAGAACGTTTGCCTCTGCTACGTCCCAGATGGGCCTAAGCGCCCATGTTTTCAGTTTAGTGCCGGACTATGGACACTACCCAGGTACGTTGATTGATGATCTACGACCCTGTTCCCCTTCTAGAAGAGTCGTCGTCCCATTACCTACACCTTTGTGCCTTTAAAGATTTAAAGGACTTATAAATGTTTGCCGTATATTTGTACATGTCATGTTTTACAGGTCCATAGACGCCAAGGGCGGCTTTCTTCAAAAAGAGGGTATATGCAATGTCCCAGATACACTGCAGCAATGTACTGTGATTTCTGACATTGTATGGAAAAATATATGTTTAAAACTGTTCCTTTAAGGCTGGACTGAGGGGAGGAGTCAAGGCAGATCCCTTGTAGTTTTGAATGAGTTAGTTCTGAGAGAGTCAATAACGGGTGGAGTGAGGAGTAGTTCCTGTGTAGGGAGAAACCCTGCAGCTCTGAGGAGAAAATCCAGTTTAGAGATCTTGGATCAAACCTGGAGAAACACACACAACTAATCCAGTTGTGTAATTACCAAAGAGAGCGAATCCAGCTCATGAGAGAATCAAAGGAGGAAGTTCACAAGGAATCCTGCCTTGTCTCCTCACCTGCCAGTCTGCAGCAATTGCATCTGTACCCTGCCAAACCTGAAGTAAAGGACCGTAAGTTACTATTTACAAGTTATTCAACTGTCTCCCGTGTATTCAATCTGCACCCACGTTACCAACAAGGGCACCCCAAATACCATCAGACCGGGAGGCTGTACAACAGGGTGTGCCCCAGGGGGAAACTACAACTACTACCATCTACATTCACCATACAGTGTAGACCCCCTCCATTTCCCTGTAACGGCTCCGCAGGGAGTGCTTGAAGGCCCAGCCACCGTGTCCCTATACCGCGTCGCACTACCCCATCACCACCGGGCTGTTGCACCGCAATCAGGAATTTCAGGGCCCCATACAGCTAAATTGTCTGGGCCTCCCTACCGTGGCACCGCTTGTTAACGGTACTCCGTCCAGCACTGTATCATGCTACCCCTTCATTTCTACTTGCTCTCTGAGAATCGTCGACACAGATGTAGTGCAATTCAGAGTATTGCAGCCTTCTCGCATTCACTTCATTGTGAGAAGGCTGCAATACTGTGAATCGCCGCTACATCCGTGTCGACTATTCACAGTGAGCAAGTAGAAATGAAGAGGAAGCAGCGCTCGGACCGACCCATAAACTATTGGTGGCCTATCCTGAGGATAGGCCATCAATTTTTAGGGCCTGGAAAACCCCTTTAAAAGGAACCTTTTAGCACTCTCATGCTGCCCTAACAATGGACACAAGCCAGTGCTAAAGCTATGACTTCTCTAAAATGACGCAGCACTTTAGAGTAACACATAGTTTAGTTTAATCAGTGCACCTGTCACTATATCATACTGCCCGCATTTAGGGCAACATTAACAGGCCGACAGGTTCACATAAACAAAATAGAAGTTACATGATTTGTTTTGGTACAATCTTAACCCCTTCCCTCTTTAGCCACTTTTGACCTTCCTGACCGAGCCTCATTTTTCAAATCTGACATGTGTCACTTTATGTGGTAATAACTCCGGAATGCTTTCACCTATCCAAGCGATTCTGAGATTGTTTTCTCGTGACACATTGGACTTTATGTTACTGGCAAAATTTGCTCGATATGTTCAGTATTTAATTGTGAAAAACACCAAAATTTAGCGAAAAATTGCAAAAATTAGCATTTTTCTCAATTTAAATGTATCTGACAGGCAGTTATACCACCCAAAATTGTTTCTAATTAACATCACCCATATGTCTACTTTAGATTGGCATCGTTTTTTGAACATCCTTTTATTTTTCTATGACCTCACAAGGCTTAGAACTTTAGCAGCAATTTCTCACATTTTCAAGAAAATTTCAAAAGGCCATTTTTACAGGGGCCAGTTCAGTTGTGAAGTGGCTTTGAGGGCCTTATATATTAGAAACCCCCAAAAAGTCACCCCATTTTAAAAACTTCACCCCTCAAAGTATTCAAAACAGCATTTAGAAAATGTCTTAACCCTTTACACATGTCACAGGAATTAAAGCAATGTAGAGGTGAATTTTACAAATTTCATATTTTTTTGCAGAAATAAATTTTTAGTACAATTTTTTTTATAACACAGAAGGTTTTACCAGAGAAATGCAACTCAATATTTGTTGCCCAGTTTCTGCAGTTTTAGGAAATATCCCACATGTGGCCGTAGCGTGCTACTGGAATGAAGCACCGGCCTCAGAAGCAAAGGAGCACCTGGTGGATTTTGGGGCCTTATTTTTGTTAGAATAAATTTTAGGCACCATGTCAGGTTTGAAGGGCTCTTGCGGTGCTAAAACAGTCAAAATGCCCCAAAAGTGACCCCATCTGGGAAACTACACACCTCAAGGAAATTATCTAGGGGTACAGTGAGCATTTTGACCGCACAGCTTTTTTACAGAAATTATTAGAAGTAGGTCGTGAAAATTAAAATCAACATTTCTTCAAAGAAAATGTAGGTTTAGCGATTTTTTTTCTCATTTTCACAAAGACTAAAGGAGAAAAAGCACCGTAAAATTTGTAAAGCAATTTCTCCCGAGTAAAACAATACCCCACATGTGGTAATAAACGGTTGTTTGGAGACACGGCGAGGCTGAGAAGGGAAAGAGCGCTATTTGGCTTTTGGAGCTCAAGTTTAGCAGGAATGGTTTGTGGAGGCCATGTCACATTTACAAAGCCCCTGAGGGGACAAAACAGTGGAAACCCCCCACAAGTGACCCCATTTCGGAAACTACGCCCATTGAGGAAATTATCTAGGGGTATAGTGAGCGTTTTGACCCAACAGGTTTTTTGCATAAATTATTGGAAATAGGCCCTGAAAATGACAATCTAAATTTTTTCAAAGAAAATGTAGGTTTAGCTAATTTTTTCTCATTTCCACAAGGACTGAAGGAGAAAAAGCACCGTAAAATTTGTAAACCAATCTCTCCCGAGTAAAACAATGCCCCATATGTGGTAATAAACGGTTGTTTGGAGACACGGCAGGGCTGAGAAGGGAAAGAGCGCTATTTGGCTTTTGGAGCTCAAGTTTAGCAGGAATGGTTTGCGGAGGCCAGGTCACATTTACGAAGTCCCTGAGGAGACAAAACAGTGGAAACCCCCCACAAGTGACCCCATTTTGGAGACTACACCCATTGAGGAAATTATTTAGGGGTATAGTGAGCTCTTTGACCCCACAGGTTTTTTGCAGAAATTATTGGAAGTAGGCCCTGAAAATAAAAATCAACATTTTTTCAAAGAAAATGTAGGTTTAGCTTATTTTTACTCATTTCCACAAGGACTGAAGGAGAAAAAGCACCACAAAATTTGTAAAGCAATTTCTCCCGAGTAAAACAATGCCCCACATGTGGTAATAAACGGTTGTTTGGAGACACGGCTTGGCTTAGAAGGGAAAGAGCGCTATTTGGCTTTTGGAGATCACATTGAGCAGGAATGGTTTGCGGCGGCCATGTCACATTTGCAAAGCCCCTGAGGGGAAAAAACAATGAAAACGCCCAAAAAGTGACACCATTTAGGAAACTACACCTCTTGAGGAATTCATCTAGGGGTGTAGTGAGCATTTTGACTCCACAGATGTTTCATAGAATTTATTAGAATTGGGCAGTGAAAATAAAAACAATCCTTTTTCTTCAATAAGACGTAGCTTTAGCGCAAATTTTTTCATTTTCGCAACAAATAAAGGAAAAAAAGAACCCAACATTTGTAAAGCAATTTCTACCGAGTACGGCAATACCCCATATGTGGTCATAAACTGCTGTTTGGGCACACGGCAGGGCTCAGAAGGGAAGGACCGCCATTTGGAGTGCAGATGTTTCTGGATTGGTTTCTGGGCGCCTGTGGGCCCAAAACAGTGGAAACCCCCCAGAAGTGACCCCATTTTGGAAACTACACCCCTCAATGCTTTTACCTACGGGTGTAGTGAGCATGTTAACCCTGCAGGTGTTTTGTAGAAATTAGTGTGAACTCGATGTTGCAGAGTGAAAATGGGATTTTTTCCACAGATATGTGGACAATATGTGGTGCCCGGCTTGTGCCACCATAACGAGACAGCTCTCTAATTATTATGCTGGGTTTCCTGGTTTTAGAAACACCCTACATGTGGCCCTAATCTCTTGCCTGGACAGTCGACCAGGCTCAGGAGTGAAAGGGTACCATGTAAAATTGAGGCCTAATTTGGCGATTTACAAAGTATTGGTTCACAACTGCAGAGGCTCAGATGTGAAATAATAAAAATAAACCCCTGGGAAGTGACCCCACTATGGAAACTGCACCCCTCAAGGCATTTATTAAGGGGTGTAGTGAGCATTTTCACCCCACAGATCTTTTCCATAAATGAATGCGCTGTGGATGGTGCAAATTAAAAATTTATATTTTTCCCTAGATATGCCATTCAGTGGCAAATATGTCGTGCCCAGCTTATGCCACTGGAGACACACACCCCAAAAATTGCTAAAAGGGTTCTCCCGGGTATGACGGTGCCATATATGTGGAAGGAAACTGCTGTTTGGGCCCGCTGTAGGGTTCAGATGGGAGGAAATGCCATTTGGCTTTTGGAGCGTGGATTTTGCTTGGTAGTAGTTTTGTTTGGAGTCTTACTGGTGTTTCCGTTTATAATGTAGGGCATATGTAAGCCGGGCGGAGTATATCAGGGGCATAGTCAGGTGGTATAATAATGGGGTAAAAAAAAACAATAAAATAATCCATAGATGTGTGTTACGCTGTGAAGCAATCCTTTCCGCACAGGCCGGTGTCGCACTGATAAATGGCGTCCTTTATTATCCCCCTTTTGGAGCACACTCCGCGCCTTTGTAGTTTGGGGAATTTTGCTAGGAAGTGTTGTCCTGGTATAATACGGGCCCCCTCGCTTCCAGCGGATATGTTTGGGCCCTCCCTTTCCTGGTTCCCTAATTTTAGGTCCTTGATAAATCGCCTCTTCAAACAGAAGAAACGTTCCCCTCGGGCACAACTGCATATTTTTTTATTTCCTGACTTATTGGAGCCATAACTAATTTTATTTTTCATAGACGTAGCGGTATGAGGGCTGGTTTGTTGCGGGACGAGCTGTAGTTATTATTGGTACCATTTTGGGGTACATGCGACTTTTTGATCACCTTTTATCCTATTTTTTGGGATGCCAGGTAAACAAAAAAACGCAATTCTGGCACAGCTTTTTTCGTTTTTTTTTTATACAGCGTTCACAATGCGTTATAAACTACATGTTAACTTTATTCTGCAGGTCCGTACGATTCCGGCGATACCTAATTTATAGAACTTTTTCATGTTTTACAACTTTTTGCACAATAAAATTACTTTTGTAAAAAGAATGTATTTTTTCTGTCGCCAAGTTGTGAGAACCATAACTTTTTCATTTTTTTGTCGACGGAGCTGTATGAGGGCTTGTTTTTTGCGGGACGAGCTATAGTTTTTATAGGTACCATTTTTGGATATGTGCGCCTTTTTGATCACTTTTTATTCTAATATTTGTAGGGCAAAGTGACCAAAAAACAGAAACTCTGGTAACGTTTTTTACGGGTTTTTTTTACGCTGTTCACCGCGTGCAATAAATAATATAATATTTTGATACCTCCGGTCGTTACGGTCGTGGCGATACCAAATACATATGGTTTATTATTATTTTTCAATAATAAAGGACTTGATAAGAGTAAAAGGGGGATTGTGTTTTATTTGATTACTTGAAACTTTTACTGTTTTCAAACTTTTATTTTGTGCACTTTTTTTTACACTTTTTTATACTTTTTTTACACTTTTTCTCAAGTCCCACTAGGGGACTTGAAGTTCCAACGGTCAGATTTTTTTTTTTCTAATACATTGCACTACCTATGTAGTGCAATGTATTAGATCTGTCAGTCATTCACTGACAGCAAGCCGATTAGGCTTCGCCTCCCGGCGGGGCCTAAATCGGCTTCCGTAATGGCAGAGCAGGAGACCATTGTGTCTCCTGTTGCCATAACAGCAGTCGCCAGTCCCGATTGCCTGTCAGGGCTGGCGATCTGCTAGTAACCGCTACGATGCAGCAATCGCTTTTGATTGCTGCATCGAAGGGGTTAATGGCAGGGATCGGAGCTAGCTCCGGTTCCTGCCGTTACAGGTGGATGTCAGCTGTACAGTACAGCTGACCTCCACCGCTGATGACGCCGGATCAGCTCCTGACCCGGCGCCATCTTGCCGACAGCTACGGAAGCCGATCAGGCTCCGCTGCCGGGCGGATCTTGACCGGCTTCGGTGCTAGGCAGACCGGGAGGCCAGTATTAGGCCTCCGGTTGCCATTGCAGCCACCGGAACCCCGGCAATTTCATTACTGGGGTTCCGATGAGCTGCAAACACCTTAAGTGCAGCGATCGCGTTTGAGCGCTGCACTTAAGGGGTTAATGGCGGGGATCGAAGCTAATTTCGGTCCCCGCCGTTACAGCCGGATGTCAGCTGTAAGATACAGCTGAGATCCGGTGATGATGGGACCGGCTCAGCTTCTGAGCCGGTCCCAAACATTTGGCGTACATGTACGGCAAGATGCGGGAAGTCAGTACTTTCCATGACGTACATGTACGGCAAATGTCGGGAAGGGGTTAAAACCCCATCTATGATCAAAAATAGATACATAAGAGCAGAGGAGAAAAAGTTGTTAAAACAGTGGCATAACAATTGCGGTCAGAGTGGGGGTGGGTCAACCTGGAATGGGCGAGCCCCACTTAAAACCGGATCCTCGTATTTAACGAAGCATTAGGACGGTGTATGCTGTCTCTTATATAATTTCCTAATGCTACCCGGCCGGATGTGGTAGTGGGCCTTGTGTACCAGGCCATGAAGGCAAGAGGAGCGAGTAGTGGGGAGTACATTTTTTTATATTTTTATGTTGGTTCTGGGGTCCATGCTTAAGGTGGACGAGGCTATTCAAAAGTGTGGTGTGTGGCGCAGCACAATGTAGTTACACCCCTGTGTGTAAATATTATTCTAGTTCTATATGTAACCCATTTATTCATTTTACACTTACCTTTGCAGTCTTCTCTTCTCTTCAGCAGGGGGACATCAAGCTCACAAGTGCTTACCACACACTGAAGCTGAGCCGCTCCCTCTGCCCTATCCAGACACACAAGTTGGCGTTGCTGGGATTGCTCTTCATCGCTTTGGACCTTTAGCAATATTAAAATTGACTAAGTGAAAGAAAAAATAAATATATATAAACATTGTAAAGAGCTTCGTCATTCGTTCTACAGAGTTTTAAACGTTAGGGTTAACGCTTATGACGTTGAGCGTGACATCAAGATGTGCTAGATTGCAGCATGAGACTGCTGAGCAACTTAAATACACCCCAGCTAGACGCACACTGGAGCTGCTGTATGTAAGTATATCATTGTATGCTTGTAACGGTCTTTTATGTTTTACTGTCTGTGTTTTGTTTAAAGGTTTCAGTGTCTTGGCCTATGTTGGATTGTCATGGGATCGAATTTTTACCAATAAAATGGTCAAAGCGGGCTGTACGGGGCAGTTTATTTAAATAAAGTGTTTTTTATATTTTTTTCAACTGTGTAACAGCGCTAGTAATTGAGGTGTCTGACTGACATCTCTCCATTACAATCGCTAGGGCTTGGTGTCAGTCAGTGATGTGCTAGTTCCACCTTTTGCAGAAGTTACCCCAGTACCCAACGCACCAGGGGTACTTGGAAGAAGTGCGAACCATAAGGAGCGGCCCAACCAACATGACGGGCAGCCGCAGGCTGGTGTTTTTAGGATGGGAGGGGACCAATAGCCATGGACCTTCCCATCCGGATAATCAGACTGCAGCTATTGATTTTCTCCAAGTTTTATTTTATATATATATATATATATATATATATATATATATATATATATATATATATATATATATATATATATATATATATATATAAATAAATGTATTTATAGGGTAGTGTAATGCCTTTCTTAAAAAAAAAGTTACAAAAAAAAGTAAATGATTATCCAGCCAAGAAAAACCAACAACCGCAGTCTGAAATTGTCAGGAAGGGAAGGTCCAAGGTTATTGGTTCCTTCCCATCCTAAAAACACCAGCCTGTGACCATCCCAGGGGAAACACATCACATTAGATGGGCCACTCCTGATATTCCTTGGCTCTTCCCAGTACACCTGGTGCGTTGGGTACTGGGATAATAGATTGGAGGGGTTGGTGTCATAGTGGACATAGCACACCTCTGGCTGAAGCCAAGCCCTAGCAATTGTAATGGAGAGGTGTTAGTCAGACACCTCGATTACTAGTCCTGTTATACAGTGGAAAATTGTATAAAAAACACTTTATTGAAATAAACTGCCCCCCTACAGCCCGATTTGACCATTTTATTGGTAAAAATTCGATCCTACGACGATCTGACGTAGTCCAAGATACTGAAACTTGTAAAAAAAAAAAAACACAGACAATAAAATATATAAGACAAGCATACAATGATATACATACAGAAGATGATTCATGCCAACCCTGAAGCGGTCTTCCTCCGTCCTCCACTGAACGCGCTGTCAGTGAGGATGTTGCTGCAGCTGGAACCCCTGTCAAGGACCCAGCAGAAGTGTCAGAAGAGATGGACACAGCGCTGATATCATCGGTGCTTGTCCTTCTGAGAGCAGTGAAAGAGGTGGGGGCATGTCTCAGACTGGCAGGCAACGCTCTCCACATGCAAGTCTGGGAATGACGGAAACAGCAGAGTACATACTTGACCGCTGCTCCGTACAAGCTCCGCCTGCATGGGAGTGCAAGTTTTATTTTACTCAAAATGCCCAAATGTTAGGCTGGGTTGACACCTGCGTTCAGCTTTCCGTTATTCTCCTCTGTCAGAGCAGAGCAACAGAAAAATAAGAAGCCCCTGTTCCGCTGCACAACGGGACAACACCTGCCGCCAACGAAACCCATTGACTTTAATGGGTATTGTCGGATTTCCGTTGGGATGCCGGTGGTTTTAACGAAAACAATAGTGCAGCATGCTGCACTATTGTATCCGGTATTCTGTCAGATCTGCAACGGAGCCTCCAACGCAGATGTGAACAAAGCCTAACACAAAAGTTTTGTATTTTTTTAAGCTGGTTCACAAAAAAATAATAATTACAAATTCTACTGGACCAACTGCCTATTTAGAGACAGGCAGCAGCTCCAGGAGCGACATCATAAGGGTAGGAACACAGTAGGCGGATACGCTGAGTAAAACTATACAGCTTATCCGCCCCGGTAGCCGCAGGGAATTCCGCCAGCAAAACCGCACCAAATAGTGGCGCAGGTTTCGTGAGGCATGTCCACTGCGGGAATCCTGCAGGGAAAAAAAAGTTTAGACTTGCTCCGGCCGTAGTTTAGGTGACGCATCTCTCTTCTGAACGTAGCCCCGCCTCCTGGGATGACGCTGTAGACCAGGGGTCTCAAGCACACGGCCCGCGGGCCGCATGCGGCCCCTGGGGCTGTCATCTGCGGCCCTTGGGACGCAGAGCCGCTAGTATCGGCTCTGCTCCGAGACTATGGAATTCCCTGACATCGCTGTCCACATATGAACAGCGATGTCTGGGGCTTCCCCAGAGCTGGAGTCCCGAGCAGAGCGCTGGTGTCGGCTCTACTCCGGGACTCTGTGGAATTCCCTGACATCGCTGTCCACATATGAACAGCGATGTCTGGGGCTTCCCCAGAGCCGGAGTCCCGAGCAGAGCGCTGGTGTCGGCTCTACTCCGGGACTCTGTGGAATTCCCTGACATCGCTGTCCACATATGAACAGCGATGTCTGGGGCTTCCCCAGAGCCGGAGTCCCGGGCAGAGCGCTAGTACAGGCTCTGCTCCGGGACTCTGTGGAATTCCCTGACATCGCTGCCAATATATGGACAGTGTGTCAGGGTCTTGCCCAGAGCGGAGCAGAGCGCTGGTGTCGGCTCTGCTCCTGGACTCTGTGGAATTCCCTGACATCGCTGTCCACATATCAACAGCGATGTCTGGGGCTTCCCCAGAGCCGGAGTCACGAGCAGAGCACTGGTGTCGGCTCTACTCCGGGACTCTGTGGAATTCCCTGACATCGCTGTCCACATATGAACAGCGATGTCTGGGGCTTCCCCAGAGCCGGAGTCCCGGGCAGAGCGCTAGTACAGGCTCTGCTCCGGGACTCTGTGGAATTCCCTGACATCGCTGCCCATATATGGACAGTGTGTCAGGGTCTTGCCCAGAGCGGAGCAGAGCGCTGGTGTCGGCTCTGCTCCTGGACTCTGTGGAATTCCCTGACATCGCTGTCCACATATGAACAGCGATGTCTGGTGCTTCCCCAGAGTCGGAGTCCCGAGCATAGAGCTGGTGTCGGCTCTGCTCCGGGACTCTGTGGAATTCCCTGACATCGCTGCCCATACATCGACAATGATGTCATGGGCTTCCCCAGAGCAGGAGTCCCAGTGATGTCAGGAGCACAGCTGGAGTCCCAGGAAGAGCCTACTAGCGCTCTGCCTGGGACTCCAGCTCTGGGCAAGCCCCTGACATCACTGGGGCAGCCTCTACAGAGGGCACTGGGGCAGCCTCTACAGAGGGCACTGGGGCAGCCTCTACAGAGGGCACTTTGGCAGCCTCTACAGAGGGCACTGTGGCAGCCTCTACAGAGGGCACTGGGGCAGCCTCTACAGAGGGCACTTTGGCAGCCTCTACAGAGGGCACTGTGGCAGCCTCTACAGAGAGCACTGTGGCAGCCTCTACAGAGGGCACTGTGGCAGCCTCTACAGAGGGCACTGTGGCGTTATCTACAAGTGGGTGTGTGACAGTATCTGAAGAGGACACTGGCATTATCTAGGGATTTGTTGCATTATCTACAGAGGGCACTGTGGCCTTATCTACAGAGGGCACTGTGGCCTTATCTACAGAGGGCACTGTGGCCTTATCTACAGAGGGCACTGTGGCCTTATCTACAGAGGGCACTGTGGCCTTATCTACAGAGGGCACTGTGGCCTTATCTACAGAGGGCACTGTGGCCTTATCTACAGAGGGCACTGTGGCCTTATCTAGGGGTGTGTTGCATTATCCACAGAGGGCACTGCGGCAGCATCCACAGAGGGCACTGCGGCAGCATCCACAGAGGGCACTGCGGCACTATCTAAAAAGGGGCTGCCCAATCTTGACATGTGTGCTAACTGAGCCGCCGGACTGCATTTAGCGACACTTAAACTGGAAAGCTGGATTGTTGAAATAAGCACGTGGAGAAATATCTAAAATTTTAAACCTAGCGCTATTATTCTAGTAATATAGTGTTATAGTAGTTCAAATAACTAATTGATTAACAATAATTTTGTATTGTATCAAATTTGAAAGTAATGCGGCCCGTCAACTTCCCATTTTTTCTATATGCGGCCCACTTACCCGGCCGAGTTTGAGACCCCTGCTGTAGACCATGTGACCACTGCAGCAGTCACATAGGATGAAACGTCATGACAGGAGGCCGGGCTGCGCTAAGAATAGAGGATCGCGTCACCAGGACTACGGCCGGGGTAAGTCTAAACTTTTTTATAAATGTAAAATTTGTGATTTTTGTGGCAGAACCGCAGCATTTCCGCAACAGAGGAGCAGCTTTTCCGCAGTATAAATTGACATGCTGCGGCTTAAAAAAACACACTGCAGGTCAATTTGTTTTGCTGTGTGTGCATGAAATATGTTCAAATCTCATCCACTCTGCTGCGACTGTAATACGCTGCGGATTTTCCGCAATGAAATGTGTTGCATAAATTCCGCAGTCTTCACACCTAGTGTGTTCCTACCCTAACAATAAGGCCCAGTTCACAGAGTTTTTTGGCCTTGATATTGACTTGGACACTGCGTCAGAATCAGCGCCAAAAAACGTCCAAAACCGCCTTCCATTGATTTCATCTGAAATCAATGGGAGCCAGTTGCGGAAAAAATAAAAAACAGCACGTCCTTTCTTGCCGCGGTTCCGCCTCTGACCTCCCATCAAAATCAATGGGAGGCAGAAAATGCATTTTTCGCTGCGTTTTTTGTCTGCTGTCCTCAATCGCCGCGGGCAAAAAACGCACCAGAAAACGCAGCAAGATTTTTTTTCTGACTGCAAAATACTCTGTGTGAACAGGGCCATACATAAATCAGCACTTTCAGACATTTTACTCACTGTGTCAGAAGAGCTGCTGGCTCCCACTCCAGTCCTTGTTGTCAGGCAAGTCACGGCAGTTGCCGGACCCCCTTTCAATTAGGTTTGGCCGGGCCCCTTACAGCAGTACCCCTAATGCCCTGCTCATAGCGGCCCTGGCTATATGGGCGGGATAGCAGACGACACTTCAAGCACTCTTTTGCCAAATAGAGTACCCTCTGATGCCAGTGAGTCGAGCCTGTAGTGCTTGACAAAGGTTGATGCGTTTGCCCACGTAGCAGCTCTCCAGATCTGATCCAGGGGGATATGCCCGACTTCAGCCTATGAGGTAGCTGTAGAGCATGTGGAATGTGCCCTGATCTGCAGAGGAGATTGAAGGTCACTGAGATTATAGCATTTTTTCAATTGTTGATCTAATCCACCTTGCTAGGGTGACTTTACTTGCTTTTTGCCCCTTATTAGGACCGGCATGTTGAAGGAACAGATTTTCTGCTTTCCTAAAAACCTTTGTCCTATGAATATAGGTGAGAACTGCTCTTCTCACGTTCAGTGTATGCCAATTCTCCTGACCTTCACCTTGGGGATGAGGGAAAATAACTGCCAATAATATCTCTTGATTTATTTTCCTAAAGGAAGGAACTTTAGGCAAGAACCCAGGCATGGTACGCAGTAGTAGACAATCTCCCATGTCCCTCAAATATGGTTATTTGAAGGAAAGGGCCTGCAGCTCGCTTATGCACCTGGCCGACGTGATTGCCACCAGGTTGAAGGCATTGAAGGAGAGAAATCTGATGGATTGCATGGGTTCAAAAGGTGGCTTTGTTAGAGCCGACAACACCACTGAAAGGTCCCAGGAAGGAGAGGGTACCTGAGAGACTGGGCTAAGGTTTCTTAAAGCCTTGAAGAATGTCTTCACCAACTGCTGGTTGGAGAAACGGTTTTGCAATTGGGCATTAATTGCCGTGAACTGCACCTTAAGGGTATTTAGCTTCAAACCTTTATTGAAACCTTCCTGAAGAAATTGCAGGATAGTATTCAGAGAAACTATGTTTGCTGAATTTTTAGACCACCAGGAGGTAAACAGGGTCCAAACTCTGTTATATACTTTGACCGTTGAAGGTCGTCTAGCTAACATCAAGGTATTAATAACTTCTGATCAAAGCCCCATTTCTGTCAGATTCTCCCGGTCAGTCTCCAGGCCGTGAGATGTAGACTGCGAGGGTTCGGGTGATACACCCCTTTCTGGGACAGGAGGTCCGGTGACACTGGTAGTTTCAGGAACCTGCCCTTCGAGAGAGACAATGCTAGGGAGAACCAGGCCCTGCGGGGCAAAATGGCAGGATTGCAATGGCTTTTGCTTTCTCGTCCCAAATTTTTTTCAATACTCTGGGAATTAAGGGGTGGGGAGGAAAAATGTAGATCAATTTTCCTCCCCAACTGACAGACAGGCTGTCTAATGCTACTGCATGGCGGGTGTGGTACAGAGAACAGAAGCTGAGGAATTTGTTGTTCTCTACTGATGCCATCACATCCAAGTCTGGCATTCCCCATGTGGCAACTAAGCTGCTGAAAACCTGAGGGTTGAGATTCCTCTCTCCCGTATGGAGGATATAGTCGCTGAGGAAGTCTGCAGTTTGGTTCAAGGAGCCCTTGATGTGAACTGCTGAAATTCCCAACGAATGTTGCTCTGCCCAACTCATAAGTCGTTTGCATTCGGCCGACATTGAGGCACTCCTCGTTCCTCCTTGCTTGTTTATATAGAACACAGTTGCAAGTTGTCTGACTGGATCAAGATTTGGATATTTCTCAGATGGGATTGAGAGGACATTAGTGACAATCTCACTGCTCTGAGTTCCTACATTTGGAGGATAGTGACACTTCCTTCTGACTCCATCTGTTCTGAACCCATAGGTGATCTACATGGGCACCCCAGCCCCAGGAGGAGGCATTTGTTGTGAGGACTTTCTGTGGTGGGGGAACAAGAGACTTGCCGGACCGGAGAGTGTCCAGGATTAACCACCAGCTGAGGTCTTGAAGGATGAAATTGGAGACTTTGAAGAAGGCATCCAGATTTCTGACATTTTTGTCCCAGGCTCTGAGGATGTCGAGCTGCAATGATCTCATGTGGGCTTTGGCCCAGGGAACCGCATTTATGGATGAGGTCATTAGACCTAGGATTTTCATAGCTCATCAAACCGATATATTCGGATGGCAAATAAGGCGTTCTATTGAACTCCGGATTGCAGTAATCCTCTCTTGAGACAACTTGACTGCCATCAACTGGAAAATGACCATGAACCCTAAAAATTTCATATTCTGTGATGGTGAGAGCTGTGACTTTCTGAAGTTCACCAGGAACCCGTGAAAGTGAAGAAACTCCATTGTGGTTTGGAGATGTTCTTGTAGAAGGAACTCTGATGATGCTTTTATTAGCCAGTCATCCAAGTAAGGGATAACACATATCCCTTTCAGCCTCAGTGCTGCTGTTAGGACCACCTTGATTTTCGTGAACACACGGGGTGCCGACTAAATCCCGGAGGGTAGCCAGGTAAATTGGAAGTGCTGTATTCCACCCTGCGTCTGGACCGCCAATCGGAGGAACCTTTTGTGCGAGGCCAAAATAGGGACATGCAGGTATGCGTCCGTGAGGTTGATTTTTGCCCGCACGTCGTTCATTTCCAGAAGGTTCATCACTGAACGGATAGTCTCCATCTTGAAGGTTCTCCTCACCAGATATTGATTGGGGAAAGTCAGGTCTATTACCAGCCTCCAACTGGTGTCTGATTTGGGCACAGAGAACACTCTGGAGTAAACTCCTTGCCCATTTTCTGAGACTGGGACATCTTTCTGGAGAAAGACCTGCAGAAGCTGATGGACTATCGGATTGTGATGCCTGTAGAGGAAAAAGTGGTCTGGGGGGAGAGTTGTGAACTCCAAAGAGTATCCTTTCCTGATGGTTGCCATGACCCAGTCGTCGGATGAAGTCACCGACCACCGAGAGGAGAATATCTGAAGCCTTGCTCCTACTTGTAGGATTGGCTGGGCGTCATAAACTGCTTGGATTTTGAGCGGGGTTTTTGTTCCGAAAGAGGAAGGGTTTTCCCGCTTTGTCTTAAACATGTGCTGACGGTCTGGAAACCTTCTTTTAAACTTTGGGGATTTTTTTCTCTGATTCCGAAAGTAACGCGTGGTATCCTTCCATTTAGGTTCAGGAAACCTAGCCCCTTTGCCTTCCCCTAAGGAATTCAAAATATCCATTAGTTGGGGACCAGCTGAAAAGGGAGGCTACAAAAATTATTTTTGGAGAGATTATCCCCAGACCATAACTTAAGCCAATGAGCCCTTCTGGCCGCATTCAATAGGGACAAGGCCCTAGATGCACACTTAATGTTATCCAGCTGGGAGTCGCAGAGGAACTGACTTCATTATTGGGAGAGACTGGAGAATTTCTGCCCTTGGGACTCCATCCTCTAGGTCCCTTGAAAGGTGGCTTAGCCAGACCCGGAGTGCTCTAGCCACCGGTACTGAGGACAAGGAGGCTTTGCACGAGCCCACTGCTGAGGTATACACATTCTTCAGAAGGGAATCTGCTTTGCGGTCCATGGGGTCTTTCAGCAGGGCTGATTCATCGGGTGGAAAAACTTCTTTCTTTGACAATTTAACCAGTGGCAAGTCCAGTTTTGGCACATTCTCCCAATCTTTGGAGCCAGTTTTATCCAGTCTGTAGAGGTTTTTGAACCGAGAACCCAGTTCTGACTTCCTCTCAGGCTTATCCCAATCCTGTTTCATCCATTCCGTTAAGACACGATGGCTGGGAAAATTTGTCCCCTTGGTAATGGGAAAATAGAACAGTCTGTCCTTTTTAGGCTTATGCTCAACCTCTTTCCCCCGTCTCCAATGTATCCTTCACCGCTCTGAGGAGATCATGGAGCTTATCCTTACTTAGGATATAACAGTCTTCAGGGTCGTCAGAATCTGGGGAGTCAGATACCACCTCTGAATCTGAACCTCCTGCTGAGGAGGAATCCTCCTGGTATTGAGGAGGTGGAGAGGAAAAGCACCTGGCCCTTTTAGCATTGTGTGATGATTTTACATCCTCAAAAACTACAGATAACTGTTGTTTGAACCATTGCATGAATCCCCTAGAATCCTCCCTGGGAGGGGAGGTGACTGGGGTGGAGCATGAGATTCACGGATCTAGCACAGTGTCATCAGGCAGAGGCTGGAGGAATTCCCTGCAAAGCCTGAGCCTGGATTTGTGGGTCCTTTTCCTACCTTCTCTTTTGGCAGACATCTAGAGAAGAGGCAGAAAGAGACGCATGGTAGGAAAATGTGCATAGCCATCAGCATCAAGACACATCAGGACCCATCAATGTAAACAGTCTTACTAACCTTAGCAAGAAGAGAGCTGTCCAGAGGCAGAGCACGCCATGTTTGAATGAGATGCCAGCATTATGAGCCTGCTGCGTCAGTGCGTCACATCCAGGGGGCGGAGCCGACGATGACATCACTTCCGCCTCCATCCATGCCTCTGTAACGCCGAGCAGCACTTCCGGGTACCGAGAGAGCGCGGGGGGGGGGGTGGTCCGGAAATCCCCACGGACCTAGAGGAACTGGGGATGCTCCAACAGGGGGTCTTCCTCTCCTGCTACCGTTACCAGGATCAGGTAAGGTGCCCCGTCGCCGTGCACCAAGACGTTGACCGCCATCTTGGTACACCTTCGCAGCTGAGGGACAGAGGCGCGAGGTATGTATGAATAATCTTTTCCTCTGTTAGAAGGATAGGGTACTGTCTCCGTACTGACCTAAGAGAGAAAGAAAAAATACACTGGGGCACGGTTGCCGGTACATACTTATAGGGGAAGTCCTTAATTGTTTAATTGCTTAATGCTTATTGATAGTTAACCTGTCTCTGCTTGATTGTACATAGGGGACTAAAACCCATATGTGTTGTGCTGCCAAGGACGATCAGGAAACAGCTGTTCTGTATAGAGAATTCAATAGGCCGTGTGAACATGCCCTAAGTCTGCCCACTCCACCTAAGTCAGACATCTTGGTACACACAATCCAGTCAGCGCATTTATTAGGCCCAGTTTTTTTGCTGGCAGAAACTTCTACATCAAGATTCTGTCTTGAATTTGGAGGCAGATTTTGACCTGCCTGCACGCCGTTTGCCACGTTTTTTGCCCGCGGCCATTGAGAGAAAAAGAAGCGACATGCCCTATTTTCGTCCGTTTTTCGGACCGTAAACTCCCGAAAAACGACCGAAAAATCCGATGCAGAACGCCTCCAAACATCTGCCCATTGATTTCAATGGGAAAATGGCGTTCTGTTCCGAAGGAGCGTTTTTTGATGTGTTTTTTTTACGCATAAAAAAACAACCGCGAAAAAGAACAGCAGGAAACCTCTTGAGACGTTTTTGGAGCCGTTTTCCATAGACTGTAGTGAAAAAAGCTCCAAAAACAGGCGTAAAAAACGCAGCGAAAATCGCGATTTGCACAAAAAACATCTGAAAATCAGGAACTGTTTTCTCTTGAAAACGGCTCCGTATTTTGAGACGTCTTTGCCTGTGAACATACCCTGACATTTATCAGGCTGTGGAAGGGGCGGGGGAGGGAGACGGGTGCCTGTACTTAGATCAGGGATAGATGGAGGCACAAAGGATAATGATGAGTATTACTGTGTAAGGGCTTATTCAGACGAACGTGTAATACGTCCGTGCAACGCGCGTTCTTTTTACGCGCCTTGCACGGAACTATATTAGTCTATGGGGCCGTGCAGACTGTCTGTGAGTTTCATGCAGCGTGTGTCCACTGCGTAAAACTCACGACATGTCCGATATTTGTGTGTTGTTCGCGCATCACGCACCCATTGAAGTCAATGGGTGCGTGAAAATCATGCGCAGCACACGGAAGCACTTCCGTGGTACGCGCAACAGCAGTAAAAAGTATGAATGAAAACAGAAAAGCACCACGTGCTTTTCTGTTTACAAACATATAAACAGAGTGTAATAATGATGGCGGCTGCGCGAAAATCACACAGCCACGCATCATACGGGGCTGACACACGGAGCTGTTATGTACTTTTTGCGCGCACAAAACTACACGTTTTTTGCGCAAGCAAAAGGCACACGCTGGTGTAATCCGGCCTCAGACAGTGTGCAGGGAGGGAGCGTCTGCCTGTAATCTGTAATTAGAGCAGGGAAGGACCTGTGACCATAGAGGGGCGTGGCAGTATGCAAATAGCTGAGATGCTTTGGAGGATGCAACTGTCTCCTCAGATGCAGCCGGGGATCATGGGTATGGTGGGTTACAGGACAGGAAACAGCCAGTAAGGGATGTAAACAAACAGCAAGGGATGTAAACAGACAGAAAGAGCAGCCGTGACAATGGAAATCAAACAGAAACTGGTTAGAAGTTTAATAGGGGGTATTAGGGAAGGCAAATCAAGGCTGGGGGACATTTTTTATAAAAAAAAATATCCTGGACAACCCCTTTAACACGATTGCGAAGTTTTAGTCAACCAGTGGGAGGAAATAAGACATTTTGGTGCCGTCAGTATTTGCAGTAGCAACCTGGCAAGGGACCCCCTTAAGCTGATGGGTGAACGATAAGGAAATAAGTATGTCCAAGGGGAGGGTCACATGAAGGATTTAAAATATTAGGGGCTTAACCCTAGTCCAGAAAGAAACGATGACTGCACAGTCCCAAAATATATGAGGGAGGGTTCCCATCCAATTATGACATCTTCAACACTGGTCAAAAACTGCTGTATATGTATTTCTAATGTTGAGTCTCTGAAAATATAAACAGTGCACTTGGTGCCTTATCCATTGGTATTATCAGTAGTAGCGCTGCCCATTCTCTAGATATTATAATACTGTGGCAATATTTTTTGGGCACAGTATGACGATTATTATTTCAGAAATATATGAGACATTATTTTGGAAAATTATAATTTCAGCAATATTTGGCGGTTTTATTTGGGCATGGTATGATGGTAGTATGAAGGCATTATTTGAGCAGTGTAGTGTAATGACAGGATAGTGAGAGAGACAGGTGTGCCCTAATCTACCCGCCACTCAGTCCCTGCCTACTTGCACAGCCCGCCCTAGGCGACGGCGTACAACTGGGCGATGGTCCCTACGCTCAATATGTGCACGACAGACAAACAAGACAAAGGCACACAAAAGCAAAGGGAAGTGGGGCAGTTGCCCACGGCAACACTGTGAGCAACAGAGTAGTGGAAGAGCCGAGTCAAACCAGGAGTGTACGAGGTACCAAATGCAGAGCAGGAGAATTGTCAGTCAAGCCAGGGTCAATATGAAGCAGAGGTCAATGGTAACAGCAGGAACAGCAGGAAACAAAAGAATCACAGGCAAAGGACAAGCAGCAAATGAAGGTATAAGTAGACCAAGGGCGGGAGCTAGAACCGTCTGGCCAGGCTGTGATAGGTTCTCCCACTCCTCAGCCTACCAGCCTAAGTGGTAGCAGATCGAGTCACTCTATCAGACCTAGGAACAGATGCAGGCTGATTAACCACGGGTGTCGATACAGAAGCTGTGTCAGGCAAATCCTTCACATGTAGGTGGTATTATATTGACATGGTATAACAGTGTTATGTGTGCATGGTATGACAGAATTATTTGAGAAATATATGGCAGAATTTTCTGAGCATGGTATGGTTTGAGTCATAATAAAATATGAAAATCTTAACATCAAATAAAAAAAAATATTATGCCTGGTAGGCATAATGGTAGGGTCATGTGATCAATATTGCAAAGGGCCAAGACTCCTCCAGTCCGCCTTGGCTCTTGTCCCTACTCTGCACCCCCACAGGAGCACCTCTGAATTTTATGTGCAGTCCTTTGTCAAGTGTACTTTCTCCTTGTTCACACCGGGCGTATTAGCTGTGGAATTTCCGTGTGGAATTCTGTAGCATATTGCAGTAGCAGGATAGAAGATGAGCTTTTAACAAATCTCAAGCACACGGTGGGGAAGACATCTGCAGAAAAGACATGCAGAAATTGACCAGTGGTGTGGATTCTCAATCTGCAGAATTTGAATTTTACTTGCCAAAATGCTGCGGAAATTCAATCAATATTTCAATGAGTAATATCTCCCAACTTTAAAGCATCGTAATAAGGGACAACCGATGCGGTGCGTGTTTTTAACTTTTAAGCCACGCCTCTAACCCCGGCCATACACACCTGGTTTAGCCCGCACAGTATCATACTCCCACAGTGCCTCCCCACAGTATAATGCCCCCATAGAACCCCACACACAGTATAATACCCCTATAGCTGCCCCCACACAGTATAATACCCCATAGTGCCTCCCACACAGTATAATGCCAAATAGCTGCCCCCACACATTATAATGCCCCTAGCTGCTCCATACACTATAATGCCCCCATAGATGCCCCCATACAGCATAATGCACACACAGATACCCCAATACAGTATAATGCCCACACAAATTCACCCATATAGTATAATGCCCCATAGCTGCCCACACACAGAATAATGCCCACACAGATGCCCCCATACAGTATAATGCCCTCATAGCTGCCACCATACAGTATAATACCCACACAGATGCCCCCATACAGTATAATGCCCACATAAATTACCCCATACAGCATAATGCCCCCATACTGTATAATGCCCAATATAGCATAATAACCCCATAGCTGCACCATACTGTATAATGCCCCCATAGCTGCCCCATACAGTATAATGCCCCATAGCAGCCCCCATACATTATAATGCCCCCACAGCTGCCCCATACAGTAAAATGCCCGTAAAGCTGCCCCCATACAGTATAATGCCCCATAGCTGCCTCATACAGTATAATGCCCCCCATATCTGTCCCCATACAGTATAATGCTCCTTTAGCTGCCACTTATGCCAGTACCCACATATAAAATGCAATTGCCCACATATATAGCGTCCACAGTGCCCATGTAGATAGCGCCAATGTCCCCTGTAGATAGTGCCCATATAGTGCCACACCCCCCCCCCCCTTGAAAAAAGCGCCACCTCCCTGTAGATAGCACTACCCGCCCCCCCTGTAGAAAGCACCATTAGGGCTCTCTGTAAGAGCGGAATCCCCAGCCAGAGCGAGCCCATAACGTGACGTCAGGAGCTCCCTCTAGGAGCGGAATCCCGTAGGCAACGCTCTGTTCGGGAATTCCGCTCCTGGAGAAGCTACTGACGTCACTGTCCATATATGGACAGTGACGTCAAGGGCTTTCCAAATACAGGAGTTCCCGACCAGAGAGCTTGCATTGCTCTGGCCGGGGACCTCGTAGTTGAAAGCCCGACACCACTGTCCATTTATCGACATTGACGTCAAGGGCTTCCCCGGGCTCAGCGCTGAATGTAGCGCTGTGCCTGGTGAGTCCATCGACGAGAGGACAGTGAATGCTAAAGCAGGGAGATGACGGTTCCCAGCTTCAGCATTGGATTCAACTGTATCTGCGATCTGAGGACGCAGCTACAGTTGACACTGGACGTAACACCGGCTGCCCAGGACAGCGGGACTCCGCCGTGAATCCGGGATCGTTGGGAGGTATTTACTTGTGACTTGCACACAATAACAGTCACACTGAATTCTAGTTAAATAACGGTTGAGTAGCCTTAGTGTCATTTATAAATAAAGCATCAGGGATTTAAAAAAAAAAAAAAAGAAAAAAAGAAGAGTAAAACGTGTGGGGCGGTCGTGAATGACGTCACAGGATTTGTCACCGGATGCCGGAAGCAGGAGCGGAAACTAAGCGGCTGAGGAGGAGGAGGGGAAGGGAAAAACATAACAAAACGAGCCGCGTATTAGGAGTCGGTACCGTACCAGGGGATAAATTGAGGCTGAGTTTCTCCGCCGAACCCGGCAGCCTCCTCTTCCCCCAGACGGGGGAGGATGGAGAAGGACAAAGCTCGGTAACGGCACTGGAAGTAATTGGAGCGAAAAGCCCGAAGGTATGCTTCACTTTAGTAAACGGGTGGGGTGAGCGACTAGAATCTGTGTCGGGGGTTTATGTGTCACACAGAGGAAACGAGGTGAGGTGCCATCTCTGCTAGAAATGCCAGGAGACTGCTGGTGGTAATGTGACAGGCGGTGCACCTGCTGCCCCATTTGCTTATGACTTGTTGTAATGACAGCCGCTGTCTGCAGGTGACAGTAACTACAGTACTCAGCGTGTTGTGAGTGGAGCCCCCTCTTCTTCAAGGCATGGTCCAGGAGGCAACCTGTGGCTCCTCAAGTACGGGTGTCCTCCGTCATCTCCTGTCACTGGTCATTCATCAGGGATGAGGCGTTACATTCTGAAGCCCGTCTCCATGCATGAAACTAGTGTATACAAGAAGTGGAGCAGTTGCCTATAGCAGCCAATCAGATAATTTATTTCACTTTCCAAGCTGCCTTGGATAAGAGTTGTAATCTGATTGGTTGCTATGAGCAACTCCACATGTCTGTACTGGTATTTTATGAATGAGGGGCAATGTATGTGGCTAAATGGCTACTCCGAGAAATTGGTTAGAGACCTGGTTGGTTGCATGTTTTGAGAAATGGGGGCACAGACACCAAAAGTGCCTCAAGTCATACAAGTGGTGGTGTTGATACCGGTACCCCTCTGCGCCATGATCTGTTGTCTCCTTAGGTTCTGTTGGCATCGTGGTTTTGTTCAAGTGTACCACATAGACGCTCCACCACCAAGTAGGCAGCTGTATGCCACTTATACGCGTGTTTCTTCGTGGGCTTACTACTTTTTATTTTTAATACTGAGAAGCTCAGTCAACTACACGTTTTAATACAGCAGAAAAAAAGCTCTCCGAACTGACGTAGAAAGGAATGATACATGTGGCGTATGCGCCAAACTTAATTACAAAATGCGACCAGAACTTGGCTTTACTTTTTAAGATACTTTGCAGAGAAGAAAAAATGTAAAGGATCTGTTTTCTAGCAGATTCTAGGGCAACAACTCAAGTTTACAGCTGATCACCGAGTTATTAGTACCGCTGCTGACCGGAAATGTTCTACTTTTTTGTTGTTGTACTCTATAATGTTCTATCCTATTTCTAAAGTGTCGGCAGAAGGGAATGTGGCTTTGTCGTTGCATGCAACAAGAAAATACAGCTACTTTTCCACTAGGAAAGTGGTGTCGAGCTACAACCGGTAAGGCTGGATTCACACTGTTTGCCCTCTGTTTAGCTTGTACGTCCAGAACGCTCCCGACATACACGCTACGCGCAGTGTCGGATTAAGTAGACCATAGGCCCTGGGCTGTTACCCATAGTTGGGCCCCCCCTTCTCCACCGCCGCCCTGTAACTATTGTTAACACTTCCTTTTTGTCCAGACATTAACAAATGGGTGTTACTACTCCCCTTGTCAAAAGGCTGTGTCCCGACATACTGACAGTCTCCAACCATCGCTGACAGTATCGCACCGTGTAGGGACACATTCTCCTGACAAGGGGAATAGTAACACTTATTTGTATATCAGTCCTGGACTGCACAAACACTCTGTGAAATACAAGGATTTCCTATAATAAACATGTCATTAGAGATGACAGATTGTCTGTCTATAAATCTAGTGACTCACAGGTGACGACGTAGTTTTTTTCCTCTTCTCCATCGAGTCCAGACTTCATGACAACTTTTCCCGGCCATGACCCATTTCTGCAGAATTTGCCACTCAGATGTCTTTGGCTCCTCACTTTTCCAACATTTCCACACCTATAAACAAAGATAATATTATCATGGTGCCACACACTGTGCCCCTAAATATAATAGCACCAAACACTGCGCCCCTGAATAAAATAGTACAAACACTGTGCCCCTAAATATTATAGCACCATAGACTGCACCCCGAATATAATTGTGTCAAACACTGTAGATAGCACCACACACAGCCCCCTGTAAATAGCGCTACACAGTCCTCCCCCTCTGTAAATAGCGTCACATAGCCCTCCCCCTCTTGTATATAGTGCTACACAGCAATCCCCCTTAGATAGTGATACACAGCGCTCCCTTCTATATAGTGCTATACAACAATTCCCCCCTTGTATATTGTGCTACACAGCATCTCCCCCCTTGGACCTGCAGCTCTTGTAATTGCTCAGTATAATGTCCCCCGTAGCTGCCCCCACAGTATATTTCCACCCATAGCTGCCCCCACAGTATATTTCCACCCATAGCTGCCCCCACAATATATTTCCACCCATAGCTGCCCCCACAGTATATTTCCACCCATAGCTGCCCCCACAGTATAATGCCCTTCATAGCTGCCCCCACAGTATAATGCCCTTCATAGCTGCCTTTACACAGTATAATGCCCTTCATAGCTGCCTTTACACAGTATAATGCCTCCATAGCTGCTACACAGTATAATGCCCCATAGCTGCGACACCGTGTAATGCCCCATAGCTGCGACACCGTGTAATGCCCCATAGCTGCGACACCGTGTAATGCCCCATAGCTGCGACACCGTGTAATGCCCCATAGCTGCGACACCGTGTAATGCCCCATAGCTGCGACACCGTGTAATGCCCCATAGCTGCGACACCGTGTAATGCCCCATAGCTGCGACACCGTGTAATGCCCCATAGCTGCGACACCGTGTAATGCCCCATAGCTGCGACACCGTGTAATGCCCCATAGCTGCGACACCGTGTAATGCCCCATAGCTGCGACACCGTGTAATGCCCCATAGCTGCGACACCGTGTAATGCCCCATAGCTGCGACACCGTGTAATGCCCCATAGCTGCGAGCGACACCGTGTAATGCCCCATAGCTGCGAGCGACACCGTGTAATGCCCCATAGCTGCGAGCGACACCGTGTAATGCCCCATAGCTGCGAGCGACACCGTGTAATGCCCCATAGCTGCGAGCGACACCGTGTAATGCCCCATAGCTGCGAGCGACACCGTGTAATGCCCCATAGCTGCGAGCGACACCGTGTAATGCCCCATAGCTGCGAGCGACACCGTGTAATGCCCCATAGCTGCGAGCGACACCGTGTAATGCCCCATAGCTGCGAGCGACACCGTGTAATGCCCCATAGCTGCGAGCGACACCGTGTAATGCCCCATAGCTGCGAGCGACACCGTGTAATGCCCCATAGCTGCGAGCGACACCGTGTAATGCCCCATAGCTGCGAGCGACACCGTGTAATGCCCCATAGCTGCGAGCGACACCGTGTAATGCCCCATAGCTGCGAGCGACACCGTGTAAACATAATTACTTACCTATCCCGGTTCCCACGACGGTGGGGGATGCTTCTCCTCCTCTGCACTGTGCTGTGAGTGACTCCGTGCAGACAGGCGCGATGACGTCACTACATCGCGCATGCCTGCACCGAGCCGCTCACAGCAGAGTGAATGCTGGAGCGAGGCTACAGCATTCAACCCAACTGAATCTGAATCCTGCGGACGCAGATTCAGTTGGCCGCGCGGTAGCACTGCATAGTTTTTTAAGATTGTATGTGGCATCCGTCACCCATTGGCTACAATGGCTTCTGCCTAATGGATGTGGTATGAGTTGCAGAAACCACGTAGCTTGCTGTGGTAGCGGTTTTCATACCTCCTATTCGATTCTATGGGAGTTCCGGAAACCATGCAGCAAAATGTGCTCGGCTGTTTCCGGAAAACCCTGCCACCTTGTCAGACAGTGGGCAGAGACCAGCCGCAACGGCTGAAGGTAGGACGGTGTCAGAGTGCCCTGTTCTAGATTTGAATTTTCGTGGTATTATATATCCCCCACCTGGATAGAGAGAAATTAGTTCTCCGTAGTATTAGAATAAAGAAAGAGTAGATCCGGAGTAATAAAATATAACTTTTACTAAATTGCTTAAAATATACGTATCCGACATATATCAAAAATATGAGGATCCGATCTGCCAATACTGCATACAAATTCTCATTTATTTTCAATAATTTATATTGATATCAGAAGTTCTGATGACAGCAATTGATCAGTCCGCCTTTATAAGGTTTCCTAATTTTGATGTTATGGTAGCTATTTTCAGGGTATTATTTCCAATTTGGCTCTTATTCCTTGGATCACATTTATAGATAATATAACAGAAATGGGGCAATTGCCCTCCTACCCCGTGTTTTTCGGTCAGTAGTCCTCTACGTAGATGGGTCCAAAGGAAATGGTGTATCCTCTCCTGAGGAGTAGATAATGATAAAAGTTCTCCCAACGCGTTTCTCGCTGACCAAGCAATTCCTCAGGGGAGATAGGTCAAGAAAGCAGCAGCGTCCAGATTCAGAGTTTGCTGCTTTAAATATGGTTGTCAACTCGTGTGACGAAGAGTGTGCATTGATTAGAGCATGTTAGATCAAGAAGGCAGCTGCGTCCAGATTCAGAGTCTGCTGCTCAAAGTATAGCTGTCAACTCGTATGAGGAAGAATGCTCAACAATTGGAGCAAGTTTGCAGTGGTAAAAGGTATCTCATACTTAGAACATCATTGCAATGGCAAGGAGTCAAACCTTCCTGGTAGGAGGTAAAGGAAGAACGCCTGTTCCTGGTGTGTACCGTCACTATACTGAGGGATTCCCTGCTTTTTATGTCCGATTACTCCCCGAATGCCCACCCTACCTACCATGCCCCCCTGTGACGTATCGAGGGGGCGTGTGTCTAAAGTGACATGTTGATCCTCCCCACGAGCCCGCTGAGCATAAACCTAGTTCATGCAACAGCTGAGCAAGCGGTCGCGCCGAGGACCAACACCACAGACCACCCAGAGCGATCTCCCTACGATCTCAGTCCTGGAGATGTTGAAACATCTCCAAACTGCGGTCTAGTTCTGCCCGGAGATGTGTAGTGAGGGGTACTGATGGGCCCGCCCCTAGTTGTGACGTGACAGCCAATCATTGGCTGTGACGTGACCTCAGTCTACCTCTCGTACATCAGGTCCGCACCGCCCATACAGGTGCTGCGGGTCTGTATTAGAGAGGATACATGGAGTAAGTCCGTGTGTGTGAGAACAGGGAGTATGGCAGATGAATGAATGGCAGAGGGGTGGGAAAAGGGGAATATCAGAACGGGACAAATGTTGTTGTGTGCATGGTACAGAGGTACCGATAGAGCTGGCCTACATCGGTCCTCAGAGTAACCCAGGAACACAAAAGTGTCTCTGAAAATAATCGGAAAAGCTTGTTTAGTTTAGGGAAATCCGTTTACAACTAGTCATGTGACTATAAAGATTAGGATATTTAAATGACAAATAAAGGTTAGTTATTGAAGCTAATTTAGAGGCTAAAAAAGGGGCTGAATAGGCTAAAGAACAATGTTGATTCATGAATTCTACCTACTATGGTTCATAAAATGAAAAAATATTTTATACTTAAAGGCTAAGCGTGGGATGGGTTCAAATGAAACATCCAAAGTCAAGTTGTTCATTTAAACCGTTTGGTGCCATAGAGCCGAATTTAAAGATCCACTTGGATTCTCTTTGTAATAGACTTCTATGTCGCCACCTCTTATGGATGGTCGCAGTTGTTCGATTACTGTAAATTTCCGGCAATCAGAATCTCCTTTATGTTTCAGGTGGACATGACGGGAAACTGGCTTGTCTCTTTTATGACGCACATCACCTATGTGTAATAAAATTCTCTTTTTAAATTCCCTAGTTGTTTTCCTGATATAATCTAAAGGGCATGGGCAGGTGATTTTACAATTCAAAAAACTTTTTATAGGGTAGTGAATTCCTGTGTGTGCACTGTGAAACATTTTTGTAGTTTGTACATGCTTTACAGTGTCCGCATCTGAAGCATCTGTTAATTTTGCGATTTAACCAGCATCCTCCTTTTTTTTTGTAGTTTCTAGATGGCTATGCATTAATTGATCCCCAATACTCCTACCTTTTCGATATGTAACTTGTGCCCTCGGTGTCACTGTCCCTCTGAGAGATCCGTATCCATCTGAAGAATTTTCCAGTGCTTATCTAGTATGTTTCTGATCGTGTGGTTTCCATGTCATATGTTCCTATTAATCGTATAGGTTGTTGCATGGTTTCTCTCTTTTTGGGAATGAGTAGTTCCTCTCTTCTTAGGGAATGTGCATGTCTATATGATTCTTTCAAAATTCTGGACGGATAGCCCCTCTCAACAAATCTAGCCTTGAGGTCCCTGGCTTTCACCTCAGTCATGTGGATCAGAGCAGTTCCTTCTGAGGCGAAGGTATTGACTCTTAGGTATACCTTTTTTGAGTGGGAGAGGATGATAACTCTCCCACCTCAGAAGGCTGTTGGTGGCTGTGGGTTTCCTGTAGATTGAAGTTTTTATTTTACCGTCACTTTCTATAGTTATAAGCACATCCAAGAAAGGAAGAGAATTTAAGTGAGATTCAGAAGTGAATTTCATTCCGATGTGATTTTGGTTTATGGACTGAACGAATTCCCTGAACTTGTCAAGGGGTCCGGTCCACAAAACGAAAATATCGTCTATATAACGCGCCCACATTGAAACTGGTAGATTTTGTAAACAACGTTCATTGGTGAACACAATGCTTTCTTCCCACCAGCCCAGTAACAAATTGGCATATGGAGGAGCACATGAATTGCCCGTGGCAGTGCCCCTGAGCTGGTGGTACATGCGTCCGTTGAACAGGAAATAATTTTTGGTTAAGACGAACTCCAACAGTTTGCTTCGTAGTAACGATTGTTCGACCCCATACATTACCAATCCTAGCTCCGTGTATAAGGAGCAAACGAGCGCCGATCGACGAGCTGTCTTGCCAATCGGCTCTCGTTTTCACAGCCCAAATCGGGCCATTTAAACGGACCCTAATTCTTCTGAGACCCTTCCCCAACAACACCAAGGGGGACAGCGAAGCCTAAAAAAACAAACGATAACTGTATTTTTGTGTGCTAGAAACACCGCAAATTACTTTAAACAGCTATAAACCGCATTTGTGGACTCCCTCAGTATGAAAATGCATCATCGATAACCCCTTTAATCTTTTTCCTGTTGACGTGAGAGGGCCATTTTCTTTTCTCCCTGTTGTAGGTATCACGCTTTTTCCTGTGAGAGGAAGCAGCGGGTGCTGAGGATATGCCGTTCATAGTTAGAGCTCACACTGCAGTATTGTCTTTCAAGATGTTTCACGTTTCTATCACAAAGGGAAATGAGCTCCCTTCCTCCTGTCTGTAACGTTCCAAGCACTTTATCAGTTTTCCAACTTTACCTGCAGTGCGTTGGTGTTTTAGTTGCTAAACCATTTTTTCCCTTTTATGGTATGTTCACACGGCAGCCTCCGATACGCCTGAAATTATGGAGCTGTTTTCAGGATAAAACAGCTCCGGAATTTCAGACGTAATGGCATGTGCAGGCGTTTTTCGCTGCGGCCATTATGGACGTAATTGGAGCGGTTTTTCCATGGAGTCAATGGAAAACGGCACCAATTACGTCTCAAGAAGTGACAGGCACTTCTTTGACACGTGCGTCTTTTTTTGCGCGCCGTCTTTTGACAGCGGCGCGTAAAAAAAATTACCGTCGGCACAGAACATTGTAAAACCCATTCAAATGAATGGGCAGATGTTTGCCGACGCTTTGGAGACATATTTTCGGACGTAATTCGAGGCTAAAATGCCCGGATTACGTCCGTAAATGGGGTGTGTGAACCCAGCCTAAGAATGTACTTTTTTTTTTTTCCTGACAGAAATGACCATTTGCTCACTTCAGTTGTAGACCTTTAGCTTTTGCAATATTTTGTTACCTATATATTTTCTGTTTATGGTAGTGGATACACTTTGATATGATTTTGTAAGCTTGTGTTTTTCATTGTGATGTGGAGTCAGGGGCTGACTAGTCACATTCGGTTCCTATATTGTATTTAAAAATGAATAGCTGAAGTTGAAACTGTAGTAATGAAGCCTCACGTGGCCATGAATATCCGGCAAACCCCTTTTAATACATGTTTCTAAAAAAAAAACCTGTCAAAAAAAGCTTTGTCTTCTCACGCACATCTGCTCCTTCACTCACAACACACACCAGTCTATAAGTCACTGTTGTTTATATATTACTTAGCATCTTGTAAGAGCAGTGTTGTCATAGGGTATGGTTTTCAGTGTAGCATGGCATGTTATTGAGTCAATGATCCCAAATGATCGTGTGCCTGAATCTTTTTCAGCTTATGTGGTTTAGGATAACAAACTTGGTTTGCTCAATATCTTAATTCACATATGCGATATGGTAACAGATTAAACAAAAAAATAATCATGGAAAAGTTGTCAATATACTGGTAAAAATGTTCTTTCATCCCTTAATGATCGGGCCTGAAAAGGTCTAAATGACCAGCTACATTTTTCAGTTTTTACCTCTGCATATCAGCAGCTATAACTTTTTTTTTTTTTTTTTTTTTTTTTTTCATCGAAGAGGCCTTGTTTTATGCGGGAGAAATTGTAATATTTATTTTCATAGTTTGGAGGTAGAAAAATATATATATTTTTACGGCGTGAATATAAGAAAAAGCGATTTTCGGCATAGTTTCTTTTATCCCATGTGTAGGTTTTTTGTTTTTAGTGTAGGGGCAATAAAATATATTTTATGCAAAATAATGACTTTTTTTTTAAAATATATATATATATATATATATATATATATATTTTTTTTTTTTTTCTAATCCCATTAAGGGATAACTTTATTCATAACTTTATTTTTTACTTCTAATGTATTAGCAAACTCCGGTATGCTAATACATTACACTGTGTCACTATGACACAGGCTGCAGTTAGAGCAACACATAATGTGCCCGAACAGCGGGCTTACTGAACAGACAGCCCTGGGGTCCTTTGTAGGTCCCCAGGGCTGACTGCAGAGGGATTCCTCGGTGTTTGATCACGTCACCGGGTTTCCGATGATGAGATCAAAGCGGGGAGTTCCCTTTGATCTTGCCGTGGTCACGGACCACAGCAATCAAAGGGTTAAACAGCTGGGGTCTGAATGTTTTCCAACCCCAGCTGTATTCAGCAGGCTTCTCTAAGATCAGGGGCTGTAAGTTACAGCTCCTGCTTAGAAGATGAGCGCTCACCGGCCTCTTCTGCAGCGACGCCCAAAGACGTCGCTGTAGACTAAGCACCTGCATTGCCTGCCGTCAAGACAGTGGGTGGTCGTTAAGGTGTTAAATGCACTACATCTAATAAGGTTTATATAACCAACAGTAGTAATTCTAGCAAGTAACTATGCTGTGTCTGGTAATAGTGGCTTTCTCATAAAGTCCTGGTACTTTTCAGTCTCCCTTTCCCCTCAAAACAGGAAAATAGGGCCACAGGTCAAAATAAGAATAATATAAATACATAAACCTATACATTTTAGTGAATGTATCAACAGAAAATGGCATATTTTATTTAATCTATTTTTCTTGAAATCATTTATTGCACACTTTTATTTAAAAAAAATAATTTATTTGGTCTGGTGGGTGGGTGTTTGTTTTGTAATTTTTTTCTTATGTAACAATCCACAAAATGTGGCCACTAGAGCAGTCACAAAAAGCTGATATTTCCTGTTCTCTGCAGCTCGCTTGTCATCTTTGATTAGAGGGTGATTTGATGACTGCATTACTTTACTACTGGAAGCCTAGATAAGCTAGGATAGCAATATTAGAACACAGATAAGGCTTTGTATGCATCTCCCCTGGTCTCTGCGGGAGGGGCTGTAGACCATCACTTCCCTCAGATTGTAAAAATCTGTGATTTCTCTGCCAATTGGCTCCCATTCATTTCAGCTGCCATAAAGCGCACACGCCCTGCTGAACGGACTACACAGGAAGTACAAGAAGGAAGTGTGTGTCTCTAATATGCCCCCCCCCCCCCCCCCCGGGAATGTTTTACAAATAAAAAATAGCTACAAACACATTGTTTATCATCTCTATATTGACATCTGCTTCGGCTCAGTCAGTTCACACTTGCATTGTATAATCTGTTATTCTGATCTAAAAGCTGATCAGAGTAAGGGTATGTTCACACGGCTTACCTACGGGCGTAAATCGGGCGTTTTACGCCTCGATTTACGTCCAAAAATGCGGCTCGATAGCGTTGGCAAACATCTGCCCATTCATTTCAATGGGTCTTATGATGTTCTGTTCACACGGTCATTTTTTTTACTTCCCGCTGTCAAAAGGCGGGGCGTAAAAAAGACGCCCGCGTCACAAAAGTGCCTGTCACTGCTTCAGACGTATATGGAGCCGTTTTCCATGGACTCCATGGAAAACCAGCTCCGTTTAACGTCCGTAATGGACGCAGCAAAAAGCGCCTCAACATGCCATTACGGCTGAAATTACGGTGCTGTTTTTTTCCTGAAAACAGCCCCGTAATTTCAGCCGTTACGGACGCTGCTGTGTGGACATACCCTTAGGCTCTATTCACATCTGCGTTTGGGTCCCATTTTGACTTTCCGTCAGAACGGGAACCTGAACGGACACAAACCGTCTGTCCAGCGGTAGTCACTGTCTAGGGTGCTGAAAGAGTTAAGTGCTGGATAGAGAGAAGGGGCTGCACTGATCGGCAGTAACTCTTTCAGCACCCTGGACAGTGACTACCGCTGGACAGTGAGTACCATGCGCGGTGCTCTAAAGTTTCAACAAAAACCCCTACTCAAAAAAAAAAAAGTTCAGACTTACCCAGAACTCCCTGCTTCTTCCTCCAGCCTGGCCTCCTGGGATGACGTTTCATCCCATGTGACCGCTGCAGCCAATCACAGGCTGCAGCGGTCACATGGACTGCTGCGTTATCCAGGGAGGTCGAAAGAGGGACGCGTCACCAAGACAACGGCTGGGCTTTGTATGAACTGCTTTTTCTTTCGCTGCGGATGCTATGCCCAAAGGGGCTGACGATTAGTGCAGTGCAATATCTCTTTTGTACCTCTGTTCGGCCGTTGCTAGTCAACGGCTCCATCACGCACGGACGGCACACGGATGCCTTCCGTGTGCCTTCAGTTTTTTTTGATGGACCCATTGACTTGTATGGGCCCCACGGTCACGAAATCTCAGATCAAAGTAGGACATGCTCTACTTTTGTCGGAACGGAGCAACGGGACCGTCAAAAAAAACTGAAGTGTGCATGGGCCCATTGAAATGAATGGGTCAGGGTGCTAGCCGTCAAAAAAACAGCTAGCACCCGGAAGGGAAAAACGGAAGTGGGCATGGGGCATTATTGTGGAATTACATCTGATTAAGTGAAGGAAAGCTCTGCAACTTGTTTTCTTCAATTCAAGTTCTTTCAGGCCATGCCAGCAGCATAAAAGGGAAACCTATTTGATCAGTTGAAAGCATTCATGATATTGCTGAAGTAAAATGAAACCGCTTACCAGGGAACGGAGTATGATCTTGGCAAACAGGATATTCTCGTTTACAGGAATTTTATTTCCGCTCTCGTTTAGTGATTCCTCTCGAAACCTGAAAGTTCATGTGTGATAGCAGATAAAGGGGTTTTCCTCAATAACCACATTTTCACCTATGCACAGAATAGGTATTAAATGATAGATCGCTAGAATGGGGGTTCTCAGTTACGTTCTGCCGTTGATTGACAGTGTTCACACTATGTACAGGAATAAGGAGAGAGTCTGTAACTCATGAAAATGCCGGACCCCAGGTTAACCGCGTGCACATCGCACTGCAGCTAATAAAATGTGATTTTTAGCCAAACGATGACCTATTCATACATAGAAGACACACTGTACAAAGCAGCGTGCCTGTCACTACTGCATGCTTCTGAGAGGGCATCATGAGGGAGCTGATGGTTTCCCTAAGGCCCTATTCACACACCGTTTTCTGCAGGCGGAAACATCTACTTGCACGCTGTTTGGAGCATTTTTTTCCCTGCATTTTTCGGCCGCGGGCAAAAAAAACGCTGCAAAAACCGCTATCTCTGCCTCCCTCTGTCAATGATCCGAGACAGAAACGCCCGAAGATGGGGCATGTTACTGCTTTCTCCCGTGAGCGTTTTTTACCGCTCGCACCGAAAAAACGCCTCCAACTCCCATTGAAATCAATGGGAGTCGATTCCAGAGCTTTTTGCGCGGTTTCCGACGCAGTTTTCACGTCAAAAACAGCACCAAAGTTCTCTGTGTGAACATACCCTTGGACTTTTTTTCTCTTTCTCAACTGGCATGCAACTTGTCCAGCCCTTATGATCTATTGTTTAATGCAAACTGACAGATTTATTTATTTAATTTTTTTGTGATGTGAATTTTACTTAATAGGAGTATATAATAATGCTATATTTGTTTTTCTTTTCAGGCTCCATATGAAGGATATATGTTGTACTGATTTTTTCCTCGTAGAGAGATAAACAGTCTAGCTTGGCAGTCATGCCACCAAGACCTTCCTCTGGGGAACTATGGGGGATCCACTTAATGCCCCCCAGGATACTGGTGGATTGTTTGTTACCAAACGGAATGATGGTGACTTTAGAATGCCTTCGTGAGGCTACTCTTGTGAACATTAAGCATGAGTTATTTAAAGAGGCCCGGAAGTACCCTCTTCACCACTTACTCCAAGATGAGTCCTCATACATATTTGTTAGTGTTACGCAAGAGGCGGAAAGAGAAGAATTCTTCGATGAGACCCGTCGACTGTGTGACCTTAGACTGTTCCAACCTTTTCTCAAAGTAATTGAGCCTGTAGGCAACCGGGAAGAGAAAATCCTGAATCGAGAAATCGGTGAGCTCCGTATAATATTTTTGCACAACCGCAATGATACAGAAAGTAATGCGGATATTTATGCACTTAACGGATTTATTTGTGCATGGAGAAGCTTATTAAAGGCCAGATCCCACTGAATGTTAAGGGCACGGTCCAACGAAGAGCGGTCGAGTCCTCGCTTGTGACTTAATGGCCGCACAATTTTGCTGGTTATTTTTGGCAAAATCATGCAGACATTGGCCACCGCAAGTGAGCGTTGACGCGGACGCCGCTACATGGCACCATACCTTCAAAAGTTCTGGTGTAGTTGTCGAATACACACAAGGCCGTTTTGAAACCTATTGGCCCCTGCAATACATGATACACTGTAGTGTATGAGATTTTATGAAATCCCATTCGCCTAGTGCTGTCATTGTGCAGTTTTAAGGAATGCGGTTTTAAAACGCTCTAGGCTTCAGCAGGAGTCCCACCCAAATGCAGAGAAATGTCGTCGTGGCACTAAATATTCCCTGGAAAATTTATTTGAAAAGATTTCTCTAAAAATTGTGACCACTGTTTTTTTTTTTTGTTTTTTTTTAGTTTGTTTTTTTTAAATTGTATTTATTTTTCCTTTTATTCCTCTCCCTTTTTTTTTTATTTTTGATTCATCCAGTGGACCAGTTGGAGGATATTTTGTATAAATTAAAATTGCCCCCAATTCTACATACCATATTTTACAAAGTGTGTGTGTACACAGCCCAGTAATAGGAAGCGTTATCCTAGATCCCTGTCCTATCTAGTGCAATTTCACATCTTTATGAAACTTATTGAACAAGCTGTTGTAAGTTCTGTTCACATTATTTCAGGGAACTAGTCCAGCAGTATTGGTGCAACTTCCTGTTTTTCTAATATTTTGCATCCTACAGCTCAATCCAAACCACTGTGGGAAGCGGAGTCGTGGCAGATGCATTTAGTCTATATAAACAAACATTCATTTATTGACTGAGCAGAGAGGGAGGAAATTGTATGGGAGTCCTGGTATTTTCTTATTCTAGGATTTATCAAATAAATGTATTGTAGTTAATTATTATGTCTATTCATCTGATCTTGTATAAATGCGTATCCAAGAAAATGAAAAATGTCCAGACCATGGGTTATGTGGTGTTGAATGTTTTATTGAATTGGGAAAAATACCAGTAAATCGACATCAAAATAAAATTCTACTGCTGATCCCAACGGTAGATCTGACTTTCACTGAATAATTGTAGAAATGCTAACCTGCAATCCTTTCACTGTTTGCCAAAATGTTAACAATGCCTTTACAATTTTATGAACTTCCTTTTCTGATTATATAACAAACCTGCATTAACCAGTATTATTCCCATTCTTCAAAGAAAATAAATTCAAGTCCAACTTTTAAGGAGACTAGGTCGTATAATTGGTTAACTGACCTGAATAGCCGGTCTCCCAGATTCCAGCGCCGCGTTTTTTTTTCCCCCATAACATTTCTGTACCAACCCTCCCACCCCACCCATTCCAGAGAGATGGCCCACTGTTGTGTTGACGCCCTATGTGCTAATTTTGATGTAGTTAGCCAATGGGGTGGAGCTAGCTTTCCTGACTCTGATGCTGACCAATCAGAACAAGGCAGCCAACGGAATTTTGAGGCAGATTTTCTGCCTGCAAAAAACTCAGTGTGAACCCAGCCTTAGATGTCAATATCAAGCAGGCCGAGAAATCTGAGCATCATGCAATAGTCAGTAGTCAGAATAGAGGTACCTGTGGTAGTTACAGCCGTGCCCCCCCCCCCCCTCTAGTAGTACAAATTGGGTCCCTCACTCTCCCACTCTTCTTTCCTAGTTGTTAGAGCAGCCCTCCCTTTCCCCAGTAGTCTCGGTATTCTCCTAGGCACACAAACCTGTACAGACGTACATCACTAGTGGCCCTGCACACGCACCCAATGTTCTCCGCAGCCCTGCTTCCACTAACAAATTCACAGCAGGCAGTAACCGCAACTCCCCTGCTCCTAGTAGTCGCAGCAGGACTAAGCCCACCCCACCCTCTTCCAGCGGGGCCACTCTCCATTTACTCACCTCCTATGGTGCTCCCTCTGCTGGCAGGAAGCTGTCTGTTACAGTATGTTAGTCTGAAACAGACTGATGCAGAAGGAGCACACAGTGCTGTCGTTATAGGACAGCCGCTGTGTGCATTCCCTGCCTGTCAGTGAACGCATACCGCTCCATGCATTCAGCACCAGGTGAAACCTCCAGGCTTCTCGGGCTACATGCTACATTTGGTGCAGAAGATCCACATCAAAACCGCAGGTAAAACCCGCACCTAATAGTGGTGTTTTTTAACGTGGTGTTAGGCGCTGTTTTTACATTTTGATGCGGAAATGGGTGTGGATTTTGTTGCATTATTTTTATTAACTTGTCAGGTACAGCTCGCAGGCGGAAATGTAAGATAAATTGACATGCTACAGATTTAAAAATACACACCGCAGGTCATTTTACGTGCGGAGAAATTCTGCGACGTGTAGATAAGATTTCTTGAAATCTCCTTTACTTTTCTGGTACTATTCGGATTTGCCGCAGGTAATTACGCACAGCAAATCTGCACGTAATATGTATTGTGTGCGTTTGGCCTCAAAGCATGAAGGGCAGGGAGCCTTTCTCTATATAGAATTATCTGAGTTTTTTTTTTTTTTTTTATAAAAGAGCCATTGTTTTGAAGCGTTTTATGTACAAGCTGATTTAAATGGGTTAACTGGTTGTTGTGTTTTTTGTTTTTGTTTTTTTTTATAACACGTTTTCCCTGATTTTTAAAAGGTTTTGCAATAGGAATGCCTGTTTGTGAGTTTGACATGGTAAAGGATCCAGAAGTTCAAGATTTCAGGAAGAATATTCTCAATGTTTGTAAAGATGCAGTTGAACTTCGTGATGCAAATGGCCCTATCAGTAGAGCACTTTATGTTTACCCGCCCAATGTAGAATCCTCCTCAGAGCTTCCGAAACACATAGAAAGCAAACTAGACAAAGGTAAGTGACTCATTGTGCAGCCATGTAATGTGTCAGTATTCTGTCACTGCAGACATTATATTGGAGGTCTTAAAGGGAGTCTGTCGCTATAAATTGGCCTATCAAAGCAGCAGCATAGTAATATAGTGTAGCCTCACCTGAATATAATGCGGTTTTGATTTTTCAGATGAGTGGCTCCGTTGTAGTATAATAACTTTTATTCTTCATATGCAAATTAGCTTTTTGGAGCATCGAGGGCGTCACCAATTTTCCAAACTGCTCTACCTTCTATCCCCAGTCCATCTGTCCCTCCCTCCCTCCCTTCCTTTGACAGGGCCAGGCCGTTTAGAAGACGTGATCACGTCCGGCCACGTTTTCCTTTGAGTGCGTCTCGACGCATGCGCAGTATACTACCTGGGTGTAGTGTGACGTAACCAGTACATGCGCAGTAGAGCGTGACTCCACTGCCTTACTGTGCATACGCCAATTCAGAAGCAGAGGCGCAGGCGGTCTAAAAAAAATATGGGGCCAGGCGTGATTACGTCTTCGACACCACCTGGCCCTGTCAATGACCGAAGGAAGGGAGGGACGGATTGGTGATAGAAGGTAGAGCAGTTTGGAGCAACGGTGATGCCCTCATTGCTCCAAAATGCTCATTTGCATATGAGGAATAAAAATATTCTCTCTGCAATGGAGCCACTCAGCAGAAAAATGAAAACTGCATTATATTCAGGTGAGGCTACACCATTTCAGTGCTGCTGCTTTGATAGGCCAATTTCTGGTGACAGACTCCCTTTAATTCAAATTAAATTGCGTGTTTTTGATAAAGGCTATCTACCTGACGTTACAAAACTAGTTCTCAAGAAGTTTCCATTTAATCATTTTTTGAGATCACCTTAATCTTTTGTTTCTTACAATGTCTAGAGTTCTTTTTTTAAAGTGTAGCTAAACGTTTCACAAACTTCTGACATGTCATAATGACATGTCAGAAGTTCTGATTGGTGGGGGTCCGAGCACTGAGACCCCCACCAATCGCTAGAACAAAGCAACTGAAGCACTCGTGTGAGCACTCAGCCGCTTCGTTCCGGTTTGGATTTTTCCGGAAATCAATAGAAAGTCTACGAGCCCGTACTCCGATACATCGGATTTCCGGAAAAAGCCGGAGTACGAGTGCTTCAGCTGCTTCGTTTTAGCGATTGGTGGGGGTCTCAGTGCTCGGACCCCCCACCAATCAAAACTTCTGACATGTCTCTATGACATGTCAAAAGTTTGTTAAACGTTTAGCTACACTCTAAATCTTTCTATAAATAAGAACATGGTTAAATAAAATAAAGGTAACCTAATCAGTCTAGGTACCAAAACGCAACTTACTAGAGATGTAGCAGTGACTTCAACTACTTGAGCACATAGGGAATGCTTCAGTTCATTCAAATACATTGTAAATTGTGATATAAATCTATATTGACCTGCTAACGTCAGATTTGCGGTGTGCAATACCCCTCATCAAACCAAAATACCCTTTCTTGCTTGTCATTGGGGGACGCCTTGGGTATATACGGCTGCCACTAAGCACAAAAGTTCTAGTTTTTCCTACCATGCTATACCCCTGATGCAGGGACAGATCTAAACCAGTTTTAGCTTGGAAACTTTTACATTTTCATAAGGATTTTGCTTTTTATTTTTTCTTCCTTGGACACTGGGTTCACCGTTGTCTCACTGTCATCCTCCGGTGAGCAGGGCGAACAATGTTGAATACACTGAGTCCACAGCTCAATGAAGAAAAGTGGGACAAAAGCATCAGAGGCCCACTAGCACCCATGAGCCTGGGAGTCACCCAAGTTCTAGCCTGCTCTCCACCAGTCTTCCCCCCCCCCCCTCCCACTCACCAGAAAGAGGTCTACTGAAGGGCCACGTCTAAACTCTCCCACAGCCTCCTATTGGCCAGTCTCTGGTCCTTCCCTCCAGGGATTCTCATTCCTGGGTGCTCTGTCGGATGCTCCTGACTTTCAACGGTGCATGTTTAACACACTATCCAGGTAGGCCTAGCTCTTGCTGGCTTTCTCCTCTTGGTGTAGCTCCCTGACGTGCCCTGAGCCAATCTGTACTCTTGCACTATTGAATTGCACAACATCCTCATCCTGGAAATACCACTGGACCTGAAAATCCTATTTCCAATGATGTGAGGAGAGAGGCCTCCATTACGCTTCTCCTTATCCAAGGTGGTGTCCTTCCTTCAAGGAGGTCTAAACTTTGTCTAGCCCTGAGTTCTCTTAAGAAATAGGTCTTTGCCCTTTCTCCGTTTCCATCACCCACTGTCCTCCAGGTCCGATATCTGTGCCGTTTTTTGGTTTTGTTTTTTTTTGCAGGGTTTAGCTTGTGCGATTCTGACATCCTACACCTCCGTGGGACTTCAACCTAGTCCTTGATTCTCTACAGCCCCCCTCTTCAAATCTCTGAGGGAGATCTCACTCTGCCTGCTAACTTAAAAGGTAGCCTTCCTTGTGCCGATAACATCCATTCGGATTATCTCTGAACTGGCAGCCCTGTCATGCTGCTCACCTTTCTTGATCATCCACCAGGACAAGGTGGTACTTAGCCAGGTTCCCTCTTTTCTGCCCTTGGTTCTGGATAAGAATATTTATTGCCTTGCCCTCTTTCTGCCTGTCTCTCTCTCTCATACTAGGGAATGTACCCTTCATACCCATTATGTTGTTCAGGCTTTGCGTATCTGCCTATGTCTCACCTTCTCGTTCTGCCATTTGGACTCCCTTTTTATCGTTCCTGCTGGTCCACGGAAGGGAATGCCGCCCTCCAAAGCTACCACCGTTTGATAGATTCAGTTGACCGTTGCTGAGGTGTACCGTGTCATGGCACGTTCTACCAGAGCAGTGGATGCATTCTGGACTGTGCGTAATTGGGCTTCCGGGTTCCAGGTGTGCATTTGGTCTTCCCTTCACAATTTCACCGAGTTCTACAGGGTTGCACACACTTGCATCCTCGGATGCTTTTCTTGGTTGCAGGGTGTTGCAGCGCATAGTGGATTAGGCAGACTCAGTCTCTCTTTCTGTTGTAGTTCCCTCCTCTTGGTACTGCTTTGGAGTACTCCGCACAAACTACTTTTCTCGTCAAGTTCGTTGGGGAACACCACTCCCACCCAAATGTTTTTCTGTTCAGGTCTTGTGTATCCTGGTCACGTTTGATGGATCGTCTGTCTTTTGGACTCTCACTTGAGGTTTTTTTTTCCTCTAGACTGTTAGGGTATGTTCACTCGCTTAACAAAAAACGGCTGAAAATACAGAGCTGGTTTCACTGTTTTCAAGGGAAAACAGCCTCTGATTTTCAGCCGTTTTTTTAAAGAGGCTCTGTCACCAGATTTTGCAACCCCTATCTGCTATTGCAGCAGATCGGCGCTGCAATGTAGATTACAGTAACGTTTTTATTTTTAAAAAACGAGCATTTTTGGCCAAGTTATGACCATTTTTGTAGTTATGCAAATGAGGCTTGCAAAAGTCCAAGTGGGTGTGTTTAAAAGTAAAAGTCCAAGTGGGCGTGTATTATGTGCGTACATCGGGGCGTTTTTAATACTTTCACTAGCTGGGCGCTCTGAAGAGGAGTAACATCCTCTTCTCTTCAGAACGCCCAGCTTCTGACAGTGCAGATCTGTGACGTCACTCACAGGTCCTGCATCGTGACGGCCACATCGGCACCAGAGGCTACAGTTGATTCTGCAGCAGCATCAGCGTTTGCAGGTAAGTCGATCTTAGTCGATCTTACCTGCAAACGCTGATGCTGCTGCAGAATGTGGCCGTCACGATGCAGGACCTGTGAGTGACGTCACAGATCTGCACTGTCAGAAGCTGGGCGTTCTGAAGAGAAGAGGATGTTACTCCTCTTCAGAGCGCCCAGCTAGTGAAAGTATTAAAAACGCCCCGATGTACGCACATAATACACGCCCACTTGGACTTTTACTTTTAAACACACCCACTTGGACTTTTGCAAGCCTCATTTGCATAACTACAAAAATGGTCATAACTTGGCCAAAAATGCTCGTTTTTTAAAAATAAAAACGTTACTGTAATCTACATTGCAGCGCCGATCTGCTGCAATAGCAGATAGGGGTTGCAAAATCTGGTGACAGAGCCTCTTTAAGCAACTAGCATTTTTTACGGCAGTTTTTGAATCTGTTTTTCTATTGAGTCAATGAAAAACTGCTCCAAAAACGGCTCAAGAAGTGACATGCACTTTTTATGGGGCATCTTTTTACGCGCCGTTATTTGATTATTCAGTCACGGCTCCCAATACTCCCAACATTAAATCGCAGTGGATTTAAATAGCTTTGTAATACATGTATCAAAAGTAAAAGACTAAAACTAGCGCTACATGGCGACTTTGGTCCTGCGACGGAGGAGTTGTTATACAGTTTGTACAACTTCTGATTTAAGAGTTGACGAAGTCTTGTGACAGTCACATCTTATTCATTTCAATAGGAGACATGTGCGACTTGTCGGTCATGTGACTTTCCAAAAGTTTTTACCATTGAAAACATTTTGGGGATAAAAAAAAGATTGCATGTGCACTTCCAAACCGTGACCAGAATTTGTCTAGTCCTCACAGAATGTAAAACTGAAGAAGAAACAAATCTCTACAAAGTGATTGATTTACTTTCATTATGAAAAGTTAGAAATATTAGGTTATTACTTTGGTTATGCTTTTAGTTTGGGAATAGGCCAGCAGGGTGACGTATGTTGCCAGCAGATTTACAATTAGTAGAATACACTTAAATATTCACAGTTACAAAGTTTGTCTGTAATTAAAAACTGCTCTCTATAGACTGCTTTATTTCTACAGGGCAAATAATTGTGGTTATTTGGGTCATTGTATCCCCGAACAATGAAAAGCAGAAGTACTCTCTAAAGATCAACCACGATTGCGTACCAGAACATGTAATAGCAGAAGCAATTAGGAAAAAGACACGGAGTATGCTACTGTCCTCTGAACAGCTCAAGCTTTGTGTTCTGGAGTACCAGGGGAAGTATATATTAAAAGTTTGCGGATGTGATGAATACTTGCTGGAAAAGTATCCACTGAGTCAGTATAAGGTGAGAAGCCATCTCATTTGATTCTGGTGTCCATCAAAGCTTATTTTTAGCTTGTTCACACATTACAGCTGATTTATTTGGGATAGGTATTACATACTCTTGCATACCATTAAGCACTTTATAACAAGTTGGGATTATTCTGAACAGTTACTAAAGTCCCAGCTTAATCCCGGCCAGAGAATTGTCCCTTTTTTTTTTTTTTTTTTTTTTTTACCCCTTTTTAATACTGAAAAAATTAGCAGCATCATAAGAAGTTTTGTTACAATTATGGTCCGTCATTTATACGTATAAAAGTGTTTCGTTCAATGTTTACTATATTTCAGTATATAAGAAGCTGCATTATGCTTGGCCGAATGCCCAGTTTAATGTTGATGGCCAAGGACAGCCTATACAACCAGATCCCAGTTGACACCTTTACTATGCCCTCCTATTCAAGAAGGATTTCAACGGCAACACCGTACATGAATGGAGAAGCTTCTGCGAAATCTCTATGGGCCATCAACAGTACTCTTAGAATAAAAATTCTCTGTGCAACATATGTCAATGTAAACATTCGAGATATCGATAAGGTACGTTTTATTTATGTATGGTTTTTTTTTATTCCTTATTAAACAATTTTGTAAACCTCATTTGCTTTTGCTTTTAGATCTATGTTCGAACTGGTATTTATCATGGAGTTGAACCATTGTGTGACAATGTCAATACTCAGCGTGTCCCCTGTTCAAATCCAAGGTGATTTGTTTTATCAATCTTTTGGTCAACATTCGATTTGTAAATATCTACATATACACTTTTATTTGTAATTGTGAGTTATCATGTTAAAAAAAATCTGGGTGCACAGTTCATGGCTTTCAGAAATGATGATATTTTGAACTGCACTTGAAAAGAACAAAACTTGTTAATTTTTTATGAGATACTATAAAAGAAAAACGTGAAAACTGCACTTAGAATTTTGTTTAGTTCGTTTCAAGTCAAGTCAAGGTGACATGATTTTTTTAAAAATTTTTTTATTTTTTTTAAGATTTATATATTTTTTTATCGTTTTGATATCCTAAACCCTTCGATTATCACATATATAGCAGTACATGCATATAAAATATGACAAATGGAGACTTGAGGATTAGCATGACCATGTGTACCCTTCTTGAATAGTAAGTCTGCGTCCATACTGCGATGGTTCACACACACGTATATTTTACGTAGATTACATTTTATAAGCAATGCTTTCCTAGTTATCTCCTTTTTTAAATTGCTTTCAATTAGCAAATATGTATTCTCTTACCAGGTGGAATGAATGGCTTTTGTACGATATGTTCATCCCAGATTTACCCAGGGCCGCTCGCCTTTGTCTTTCCATCTGCTCGGTGAAAGGCAGAAAAGGAGCTAAAGAAGTAAGCCCTACAGTATTTTATCAGTTTTCCCATGTGTTTCTTGTAAAAATATTTCAGGTGTGGGTGGAGTTTGCAATGACTTCTCACCTCCCAAATGTCCACTTACATGTTGTCCCTTGCTGCTCAATATAGATTGGTGAAGTGACAGCGATGGGGAGGACTGTCCTCTGCCGGTCTCTAAAAAGGGACAGGTTTTGCAGGTCCAGCAACATGTAAAGAACTCTCCAGGACCCCTTTTGTCTAGCCATGGTTGAGTCCTGTGAGCCAATGTTAATATAGCAAATAGACCAATAATTTAAGCAAGTTCTCTCTTGTTGCTAAAACGGTTTAATTTTCTGTATATGACATTTGGTCTTTTAATGCATATATTTTGTCGTCTTGCAGGAACACTGCCCATTGGCATGGGGCAATATTAACTTGTTTGATTATACAGATACATTAGTCTCTGGGAAAATGGCATTGAACTTGTGGCCTGTACCTCATGGATTAGAAGATTTGCTCAATCCTATTGGTGTCACAGGGTCCAACCCAAACAAGGTACTGAACCATTCACCACATTTTGAGCCATTCAGTGGGATACATTGCGATTTGTGCTAGATCTTATTTTAGATTTAAACGAAATAGAAAGAAGAGGCAGCACTCCAAAGTTCGTATCAAAAATGGACATTATTTTAGATTTAGATATCCGATGCCTACAAATATGCTGATTTTGAGATTTTGCAGGGTGCCTGCTTTGCCCAAAGACCTAAATGAGCATCATATGGATGGCCGATTCACCTGAATGGTGTATTTTTGTAGACACGGTTTTTCTTTGCTAATCTTCGTTCCATATAACTGTGGTGTAAACTATGCCTGATACACAAATATCGGTATGATAACCATTGGGATATGTGTACATGTAGGAAAGGTTTTCTGCCATCGTTTGTGTGCATTGCAAATGGAGGAAATCCGTAAAACTTACCCAACAAAGTGTTGATGTCTGAAAACAGTTATTGGTTTGTGTACATTGTATTAAGGCTCTTTTGTTGTTGGGCTCGCTTTTTTTTTTTTTTCTTTCAGGAAACTCCCTGCCTTGAGCTTGAACTTGACTGTTTCAGTAGCCCAGTGAAGTTCGCAGATATGACGACAATAGAAGATCATGCAAACAAAGTCCTAGAGCGAGAGATGGGCTACAATTACAGCCATTCCGGACTGGTAAATCAATAATGTTAATACTGAATCTTATCCGTGGCAGATTTTCTATTGTAGCCTGTAATATATATATATATATATATATATATATATATGTATGTATGTATAATTTAATTTGCTAAAGAGCGATGCATTCCATATTAGATTTTTCTTTTTCATCGCTGTTGTGTATTTTCTTCCAGCATGTACAAAATACTGTTTTTTTTTTTTATTTTCCATTTTTAATATTGCCATTGTGCCATGTGTATTCAATTCTCCATAGTAGAGGCACTGTCTTTTAGGTGTTCTTACAGTGTACAGCATTTAGGTAATTGTGTATTGAGAATAAGTTAAAATGGTATGGGGCGAGAATAAAAACATCCGTCTTATTTATGTACTATGGTAATGTTCTTTTTCAGACTAGCAGAATAGCCAGAGATAATGAAGTCCGAGAAAGTGATAAAGAACAGCTCAAAGCCATTTCCACACGGGACCCTCTATCTGAAATCACTGAGCAAGAAAAAGAATTCCTTTGGAGCCACAGGTGTCTTTCATTCTTCTATGTTTTATGGCTTTGCATCGAAATGTAGCAGTTTAACGATTTTGCGTTTTTTTGTCTTTTTTTTTTTTTTTTTTTTTGTACAAAGGATTAAGCTTTGATTCAAAATTGCACTAAGGTGCCAATGAGAATTAAATGCTTTTGTGGTGTTTTTGTTTTTTTACAATGTGCCAGGTGTCTTCTTTTAAAAAAATTTGAGTTTAAACTTTTTTATTTTTTATTCATGATTTATTTGTATGTCAAATAATCCCAGCAGCGAAAGGGTTAATTCTCCTCATACTATCAATTCTAAGAATATTAATGATTTCTAGGGCCTTAGAAAGTAAAAGGCTGCATGCTTTTGTACGTATCTAAGAACTCTGTATTGTATCCGTTCATTAATGCGCAGAAATCCGCGGGTGAATTGCGGCCCCATTCATGTCAATGGGCCCATGCATATGACCGTGGTTTCAACGGTCCGTGCATTGTCCAGGAGCCTGGCCCGCAAAAAGAACGGACATGTCTCATTACGGCCGCATCTTGCGGTCCAGGCTCGTTGAAATTAATGCACACTACAATGTGCACGGCCCCGTGAGTTCCGTCCGAGCCGCAAGTCACCGCCCGTGCACATCGCTACGGTCGCGTGCATAAGGCCTAAGAGGTAAAGAAGATAAATTACAAGAATACTGGATTTCACTTCAACTAATGTAGGCTTAACCGTCAGCAAAAGGTGAAAATGTTTCTTATATTTGTTCTAGTGATTCCCATTCTATTTTTGCAGGCATTATTGCCGAAATACTCCAGAAATCCTTCCAAAACTGCTCCTAGCTGTGAAATGGAATTGCAGAGATGATGTTTCACAGGTAAAATACACTACTGATATTGATTTGTACCAGATCACTCGCCACATTTCATATAGAGACTAATTTAAAAATATCAGTTTGCTGTCTTTGAAACATAACGGTGTAGCAAAGAACTTGTGTCTTCTTGCTTTTGCTATACTTCTGTGTTTACATGTAGTTCTAAGAAATGGCCCGTGTAATGTTTGTTTTTGGTTTTTTTTTATGTATGATTTTTTTATTTTTTTAGAAATAGATTATTCTGTGATTTTATTACACACAAAATTTGCGTTTCAGAACATTCTAATCGCTATCCGTATACTTATGGCCAAATCCTCATAATCAATGTTCACATCCAAACTGACTTTGAATGGTAGCAGCTGTGTATATGTGTGCACATTGGTGTAAATGGTGATTTGGATTTACATTGTCCGTGTGACATGGCTGAATAAGGCCAAAGCACAGACAGAAAGTATCATCAGGCTCCAACCCATTTCAAGCACTGATAACGCTGAGAAAAAAAAAAAGTTCTGAACGGTTGTCACATTTCATATATAGTAAAATGCCTTTTTATAAATTACTTCCGGTAGTTTAAAAGTTGTCTTTCGTAGTAGGCTTGGTAAGTGAAATGTGAATTGGATTCGTGCATAGAAATAAATTTGGTCGACATGAAGGAATCGGGTCTAGCCGTAACCATCATACTTAAAGGGAAAAGACCGAGCAGAAAATGTCAGAATGTTTTGTCAGGTGTGCAATAACTGAAATCTCTAAATCCAGCAAAAGGGATTTCACGGCTCTATATATAACGCAGTGCATTTGTTCGGAAAAGTGTTGTTTATCCAAGCTCACATACTCTGATATTCTCACATCTCTCTAAAATATCAAAAGCTTACATTTGGATGGATTTCTTCTTTAAATCCCTTAGGCCTAATTCACACTGAGTTTTTTAGGCGCTGTTTTTGATGTGGAAACAGTGTCAAAAACGTCCAAAATCGCATCACATAGATTTTACGAGTGGAAAAGAGCGTCATTCTTTCCCTTGCATATCAGTCCTTGACCTCCCACTGACATCAATGGGAGCCAGAGAAAGCAGTTTTTGCTGTGTTTTCTGCCCGCAGCACTCCATGGCCTCGGCCGAAAAACGCGTCAGAGTGCAGGCAATTCAAACCCTGCCGCAGATTTTTCTGCCTGCAAAAAAACTCTGTGACCATGGCCTTACTGAAAGAGTGGTTAAACTAGGATCTCATTTGTGCCTGAATCTTCTTGTTTTTTTTTGTTTTTTTTTGTAATTGACTTGGTGGTTTCCCTGCTTGTTCAGCCTTTTTATGGCAAAACACCAGAAGCTGTGTGCTATAAATCTTCCCTGCAGCATTTTCATACCCATATACCTTCTATTCAGTGCTGTATTAGTTGACTGATAATAAATCCTACAATTCCTGCTGTTAACAATATACAGATGTACTGTCTGCTTAAAGACTGGCCTCCAATCCGACCTGAGCAAGCAATGGAACTGCTGGATTTTAATTACCCGGACCGGATTGTACGGTCATTTGCAGTTACGTGCCTTGAGAAGTATTTGACCGATGACAAGCTGTCACAGTATCTAATCCAGCTAGTACAGGTAATTTTCTTTTGAATAAGTCTTACTACTGTGCTAGAAGCAGATTTAGATCTGAACAATTTTTCATGCAAATGTTCATAGGTTAACTTGACCTTAACATATATACGCATACATAATGACCAATAACCTCCGTCAACGTCATTGCTTTATATTTGCTTTTATATTCTTGTTTGTCTTGTGCAGGTTCTAAAGTACGAACAGTACCTGGACAATTTACTAGTTCGATTTCTGCTGAAGAAGGCCTTAACCAATCAGAGAATTGGACACTTCTTTTTCTGGCATTTGAAGTAGGTGTACAACTATAAATGTGTGCATTTTACTCCATGCTATGTGCACTATACTTGTGTGTTTATTAGTGGCGTAATGCAGTTATTCACAATGATTTTCAAGTTACAGTAAAGAATATGTCCGCTCATTACTGAGCATAAACATAGTGACTTGACTGAGGTAGCACAGTACTAACAGATTATCCTATAAACTCTCAACTTTGTAACTTTCATGTATTCGGTGCTACGGTAGATTTAAACTTTACGTCCCCAAAAGGCACTTGTTAGACAAGTGCACTGTTAAAACATGGTTATATCAGTGAGGGTGCATAGTGATCTTCTTAGATCAGCTGCCGGAGCTCCCATCATGCTATGCCAGAGATTCCCCTGGAGGCAGTGGTGTACAGTACTGTGAATGTTGGGAGCACCTGCTCATTTAACTCTCTAAGTGCACCTGTCCTGAGACAGTCTAGGCTCATAAGGCTACATTCACACGAAAAATTTCCTTTTTTTTAATTTTTTTTAATGGCCCGTGAAAAAATAGAACCTGTTCTATTTTTTGCCATTTTCACAGTCCGAGGGCCCCCATATAATTCAATGGATCAGTTTATAATGGCCATTTTCCAGGAATCCATCCTTGTGACGGCCGTTTAAAAACTGATCATGGCCCGCTCAAGAAGACTTCCTAGGCACAGCACTTCTTTAAGCGCTGAGCCTGGGGATGCCCTTGATGTCACTGTCCATGTTTGGACAGTAGTTTCAGGGCTTTCAACTATGGAGTCCCCGGCCAGAGCATCGCAAGCTCTCTGGCCAAGGACTCCTGTCTTGGGAAAACCCTTGACATCACTATCCATATAGTGGCTCCACCAGAGTAGTATCCCCGGCCAGAGCGTTGCCGACGCTCTAGCCAAGGATTCCGGCATATCAAAGCCCTTCACATCACTCTCCATACGTGGATAGTGATGTCAGGGGCTCCTTCATGAACAGAATCCCCGACCAGAGAGTCGGCAACGCCCTGGCTGGGGATTTAACTCCTGGAGGGAGCCCTAAAGGTTCCCTCTGCAGGATGGGGTGTGTGTGACGCGATCTACATGTGGGGGTGTGTGGTATTGGTGTAAGGGACGTGTGGCACTATATGGGCGCTCATCCAAAAGATAAGGAATGTTCTCACCCATGCAACATTTCAGCTCAACCGAGCCTTTCTCAAGAACGCTTGAGAAAGGCTCTGTTGTGTTGAAACGTTGCATGGGTGAATAAAAGTTCCTTATCTTTTGGATGTGCTGCCTGTCTCTCTTGTGATACTAGTCGAGAACTATAGAATTCAGTCCTGTTGGGCTTGCACTCCTATTTTATTGGAATTCCAGTTCTGTTATCCCTCAACCCTTTCAGGACCAGACTGATTATAGTTTTTGTGTTTTCCTCCCTGCCTTCAAAAAGTCATGACTTTTTTTTATTTTTTTATTTTTAAATTTTTTCATTGACCGTTATATGAGGACTTAATTTTTACGGGACAAGTTGTACTTTCTGATGGTACTATTTAATATTCGATACCATTCCCAGATATTAACTGACGGGCTGGTTCCCGTTCGTTACTTCCTCTATATTATACTATAATTGAAATTGGAAGTATTAATTATAAAACTTAGCTTTTATTAAGCTTGAATAAAATATGGAACATCACATGTTCTGTAGTGAAAAGATTACTGACATACAAACATATGAATATCGAAGATTCAGCGGTATGTATCACTAGGCTTTGTGGACAGCATTCCCGTCTAGCATGCTTAGTCTTGTAGTACTACTGTGCACTATATCTGTCCTATCTATTATCAGGTCTGCATTCAGATCTGATAGACTATCTCAAAGACGGATACCCTAATCTGCCTATATAAAATTCTGAGTGCAGTGAGCAACTCCACCTCCTGCGCGTTTCATCCTATTCTGGGTTTGTCAGGGAGACGTCAGGAGTATATGTGATCTGACTCCTTGGTGTTTGGCAGTGGCTGCGAGTGCTTCATTTCCGCATCTTTTTGTATATCAGTAAGACACTCCCCTTCCGGAGGTTCGGCCGTCCGATGGCCAATCACTGACCGGTTTACTTAATTCCTCACCCTTCTTCATGATTCCCAGCCTCTCATTGGACCGATTTTATATTTCCGTCATCGTGGGATGTTGAGGCGTCATCCCTATTGGTCTAAAGCTCTGACACTCACTATGCCGATTCTGAGTATTCGTTCCCATGTAGTGTATGGTCACCTTAAGTTGAATCATCAAATCTGAGACAGATATCTAGGAACTATAATAATATCTCAAAAGTCCATGTGTATTATCACCTCAGTGGAGCAAATATATTTGACAACTTATGATTTTTATTAGCAGCATTAATGATGATGTCTGGCTGCCATCTTGGCTCAATACTTTCTGGTGAAGATTAGAATCGTTTCAAGAAGACTGATTGTAGATGAAAATATATCGTCCTATAGATTCTCTTCAAATAGACATTGGTCATAAGTATATAGTAAATCTAGAATGCTTGTCTAGACAATACAACTCTAAGAAAATATATGATCTTGGTCACAGCCCTACGTGTGTTATCTCCTCAATGGAACAGTTATAATAGACACCTAAAGAGTTTTGGATTGTAGCATTAACCCTTTCAAGACAGAGCTCATTTTGACCTTCATGACCAGCCCCATTTTCTCAAATCTGACATGTGTCAATTTATGTGTTAATAACTCTGGAATGCTTTTGCCTATCCAAGCGATTCTGAGATTGTTTTCTCGTGACATATTGTACTTTGTGTTAGTGGAAAAATTTGGTCAATAAATGCATTGCTTATTTGTGAAAAACACCAAAATTTAGAGAAAATTTGCAAAAATTATGATTTTTCTCATTTTAAATGTATCTGCTTGTAAAACAGATAGTAATACCACACAAAATAGTTACTATTTTATATATTCCATATGTCTACTTTATATTTGCATAGTTTTTTGAACTTTATTTTATTTTTCTAGGACGTTACAACGTTTAGAAATTTAGCAGCAATTTCTCACATATTTTCAAGAAAATTTCAAAAGGCTATTTTTACAGGGACCAGTTCAGTTCTGAAGTGGCTTTGAGGGCCTTATGTACTAGATAGACCCCATAAATCACCCCATATTAAAAACTGCACCCCTCAAAGTATTAAAAATAGCATTCAGAAAGTTTCTTTACCCATTATGCGCTTCACAGGAATTAAAGCAAAATAGAGGTGAAATTTACAAATTTTTTTTTTTTGCTGAAATTCATTTGTAATAAAAAAAATTCTGTAACACAGAAGGTTTTACCCAAGAAATGCAACTCAATATTTATTGCCCAGATTCTGCAGTTTTTAGAAATATCCCACACGTGGCTCTAGTGTGATGATGGACTGAAACACAGGCCTCAGAAGCAAAGGAGCACTTAGTGGATTTTGGGGCCTCCTTTTTTTAGAATATATTTTAGGCACCATGTCAGGTTTGAAGAGGTCTTGTGGTACCAAAACAGTGGAAATCCCCCAAAAGTGAGACGGTTTTGGAAACTACACACCTCAAGGAATTTATCTAGGGGTATAGTTAGCATCTTGACCCCACAGGTCTTCTGCTATATTTATTGGAGTTTGTCTGTGAAAGTGAAAATCTACCTTTTTTCTGAAAAAATATTTAAAAAAAAAAAATCTTTGCAAGGAATAAAGATTAAAAAGCACCCCAGAACTTGTAAAGCTACTTCTCCCGATTACGCCAATACCCCATATGTGGTACTAAACTGCTGTTTGGACCCACGGCAGAGCTCAGAAGGGAAGGAGCGCCATTTGGATTTTGAAGCGCAGATTTTGCTGGATTGGTTTTCAGTGCCATGTCGCGTTTGCAACGCCCTGGAGTAAGCAAAACAGTGGAATCCCCCCAAAACAGACCCCGTTTTGAAGACTACACCCCTCAAGGAATTGTTCTAGGGGTATAGTTAGCATTTTGACCCCACAGTTTTTTTGCTGAATTTAGTGGAATTAGGCCGTGAAAATGAAAATCTACTTTTTTCTGAAAAAAAATAGAGATGTTTAATTTTTACAATGAATAAAGGAGAAAAATTACCCCAAAATTTGTAAAGCAATTTGTCCTGATTACAGCAATACGCCATATGTGGTAATAAACGGCTGTTTGGACCCACGGCAGGACTCAGGAGGGAAGGAACAATATTTGGCTTTTGGAGCTCAAATTTAGCTGGACTGGTTTTCGGGTGTCATGTCGCATATGCAAAGCCCCTGAGGTACCAAAACAGTGGAAACCTCCCAAAAGTCCCTTTAGGGGACTGGAACGAGCGATCATTAGGTCGCTGGTACAATACACTGCAGTACTAATGTATTGCAGTATAATATCATTTTACAGGCTCCTGTAACAGCGCGATCGCTGTTCCTGTCCGTTAGTCCCGGGTGTCAGCTGTAATACACAGCTGACAGCTGCAGAATATGGAGCGTGCACAGCGCATGAGCCCGCTCCATATATAACCCCTCGCACCACGACATTCTATTAAGTCGTGGTGCGCCAAGGCGTTAATGCGCAGCGGATGGTGCAAATTTGAAAATTAAAATTTTCCACTGATATGCCATTTTAATGCACAATATATTGTGCCCAGTTTGTGCCACTGAAGACAAATACCTCATACAATGTTGAGCGGGTTCTCCCGTATATAAAATGTCATATATGTGGACGTAAGCTGGTGTTCGGGCACTCTGTGGGGCTCAGAAGCAAGGGAACGCCATTTGGCTTTTGGAGCGCAGATTTTGCTTGGTAACTGTTCTGTTTGGGGTTTTGCTGATATTTCAGTTTATGATGTGGGGGCATATGTAATCTGTGCGGAGTACATCAGGGCATAATAAGAGAGTATAATAATGGGGTACATAAATAATAATTCGCAGATATGTGGCCGGTGTCACACTGATAAATGGCGCCTGATCCTATCCGCTTTTGGAACACTCTGCACATTTTGCATCGCCATAATCTGAGAGCCAGAACTTTTTTATTTTTTCTCCAACGGAGCCGTGTGAGGGCTTATTTGTTGCGGGACAATCTGTACTTTTCATTAGTATCATTTTAGGGTACATGTGATTTTTTTTTTTTTTTTTATTAGATTTTTTTGGAAGCAAAGTGACAAAGAAACATAAATTCTGACAATGTTTTTTGTATTTATTTATTTTTTTTACAGTATTCACCGTGCGGTATAATTGACATTTTACTTTATTCTGCGGGTCGGTATGATTACGGCGATACCATATGTATATAGGTTTTTTATCTTTTGTGGCATTTGCGCAATAAAATCACTTTGATAAAAAAAAATATTTTCTGTCACCATATTCTGAGAGCCATAATTTTATATTTTTCCGTCAAAAAAGCGGTGTAAGGGCTTTTTGATCACTTTTTATTCTATATTTTGGGAGGGTTGATGACCAAAAAAAAGTGATTCTGACATTGTTTTTTAATTATTTTTTTTGCGGTGTTCACCGTGCGGGAAAAATAATATTATAGTTTTATAGTTTGGGTCGTTACGAACGCGGTGATACCAAATATGTGTACTTTTTTTAACATTTTCATTTTTTTCCTATAATAAAAGACTTATTATAGGAAAAAAAGCATTCTTTTTTTTGTAACTTTTATAACTTGTTTTTACACTTTTATGAAACATTTTTATGACTTTATTTTTTACTATTTACTTGTTTTACTTGAAGACTGGCAGCACTGATCACTGCTATAATACATTACACTACCTAGGTAGTGTAACGTATTATAAACTGTCAGTGTGACGCTGAGAGTCACACTGACAGGAAGCTTATGAGGACCGGCCTCCAGCTGGTTCTCATAGGCTGCTGTGCATGGCAGACCCGGGGGCCGTTATATGGCCCCCGGTTCTGCCTTATAACCGACTGCAGCACCAGCAATCGGTCCCCGGGAAAGTTTGTTGTAGCAACAAACTTTCCAGTTTGTTATAGCAACAAACTTTCCAGTTCGTTGCTACAACAAACTTTCCCTGCGATCACATGACCGGGACCTGAACTAATCAGGTCCCGATCATATCTCCGGGAACAGAGGTAGGTGATAACAGCGCGATCCGGGTGTCAGCGCTACTCTGAGACACCCGGATCGCGCTTTTAACACCCACCGTGAATTCACGTCGGCACTGCACAGAGCCCAGCAAATGCCGACGTGAATATACAGTGGGCGGTCGGGAAGCGGTTAATGGGGGTATCTAGCGGAATACATTCTGATATAGATTAGATAGGATGAAATCAAGAAGCCTTATTATAGACGAGGATATAATGTCACCCTATAGAAATATTGATCATAGGGATACAGAAGATGTGAGAGACTTGTCATGACACAACAGCTCTAGAAGAATAGATTCTATTCGTCACACCCCATAAGATCTTCTCTAGGTAGTTTTTCATCTTAATACGTATACTTTTACATTACCATTGAGTGGCTCTACAGGAAACATGCAAAGTTTACATTATCATTGATACCCTCTGGGGTGATTTCATTTTATATATCCATCTTAACTGAGTTTGGAGCAGTAGTTTTATCCCATTTTCCCCCTCTTGGGCTGGGCTCAACTTGCTGAATCCCCTAGAATTTAATGGACTTTGGGTCACCCATGTATCTGCCATACATGTCGTGATGTTGTGGTATCCCTTCTGTTGAGGATGTCACTATAGTGGTCTCTAATACGTCTTCTAAACTCTTTTGGTTTTACCTATATAGTCCTTGGGGCATGTGCATTTTGTCAAGTATATCCCCCCCCTGGACTTACAGCTGATAAAGTGTTTATTGAGGTATTCTCTACCTGTCCTCGACCTAGTAAACGTGTTCCACAATAGACTCACATGCAAGGCAGTTCCCACATCTATAGGTCCCCAGATGTTTCCTATTTAGCCAGCATGTTTCAAGAGGTTCATCAACAAAATGGACCAGTTTATCCTTCAGACTTTTATTGCGTCTGAATGTTATCTGTGGTCTCTCACTAAGACTAAGTTTGAGATCCTCAAACTCCGATTCACTTCAGAATGTGATAGTGATACCCTGGTATTTCTGGATGTAAAAATCTCTAGAGGAGTTGGTGGTAGGATACTGATGGATGTATTTAGGAAGCCTACTGCAAACAGAATGTGCAACACAGCAGAGATCCAGTGGCTATGGCGACCGCTCTGCTTCTTTTGAGTGGGCGCCATTTTTAAAAACCCTTTCCCGACTCAAATACGAGAAAAGGGTTAAATGTTACCATAGCGGCTCTAGCTACAGGGGACACTGGCGATATCTGCATTGGCACTATGGCACATTTTGTATGGCACGATCTACAGCGTGCACTGTGGAACTATCTACATGGGCACTGGGGTTTTCAGGAGGTTTGGTTTACTGGTCATAAAAAACTGATGACTAACGGTCAGACTTGAAATTGATGATTTGAAGACCGACTGATGCAAGACGGCCAATGAAAAACTGACCGTTAATCAGCTTTTAATGGCCATTTTGTTTTTCACTGTTGTGTGAATGTAGCCTAAGTGATAAGGCCTCGTTCTGCATCGGTCTTTGTTGTTCCGCTCCATCAGAGGAGCAGAACAACAAAAATACCGGAAGCGCTGGTTCCCTTGTGCAACGGACACCATTGGCGCCCTACGGAACCCATGGACTTTCCTGAGTTCCGTCGGGTTTCCGTCAGAGTGGTTTTACAGGAAACAGTAGCACAGCATGCTGCGCTATTGTTTCAGGAATTTGGGGCCATATCTGGAACGAAGCCTCCAACGTAGGTGTGTACCGGGCCTAAGATCACTAATACACTGGATGTTTGTATGTAAACAAGCACTCAAACTGTATGAATGTGGGGCTTCTATTCTTCCCTTATATCCAGTAATGATACCTGTTAAACTTGTGTTAGGTCAGAAATGCACAGCAAAACAGTCAGTCAGAGGTTTGGCCTGCTGCTGGAATCCTACTGCAGAGCCTGTGGGATGTACCTCAAGCATCTAAGTCGACAGGTGGAGGCGATGGAAAAACTCATTAACCTCACTGACATCCTGAAGCAGGAGAAGAAAGATGAGCCTCACAAAGTAAGTACAGCAGTCAAGTTACTTAGGACATGTTAGATGTTTCTAGAAAATGCTGCACTTTCACTTAAGGGGGTTTTCTGGTTATAACAAATGATCACCTATCCACTGGATACATAACTGTTAGACCGTGGTGGGGCCCCCACCTATGTAACCGTTATGACCTATCCTCCAGTAGATAGCTAATTATTTGTTATAACCAGAATACACCCTTTAAAGTTGTATTTCAGTAACATAAATGTACTTTAGGATAATTGCTTGTCACCCTACAGAAGTTTCTAATGTACTGTAATAAACGAAAATGCCTAGTTTCAAATGTTAGTCACTCTTCGTATTGCGTTGTTTTTGTTGTAGAAGACTTTTTGTTGCCAATGCATGCTCATTTCTTTTGCCAATAGGGTATGTTCACACGTTGGGTAAACAATGCAGGTTTTCCGCAATTAAATCATTGCGGAGAATCCACAGCATATTAAAGCAGCAGCAGAGCAAATCTCATCCACACGCCAAATAAAAAATCAGCCAAAAAAAAGACGTTCATAAATTGACCTACAGTTCGTTTATTTTAAAATCCGCAGCATGTGAATTTATGCTTTGGAAAGTCTGCTTTTCTGTTGCGGGTTTTCCCTATTCAAGGGCAGAAAAGTCGCAAAAATCACAACTTGGGGGGGATTTTTTGCGGGTTTTTAAAATGAATAAATATCTTCTACTTCCCACCAGGGCATTGTCACAGCAACGGCTTGCGTGCTGGGATGACGTTTCAGCCTAATTCAGTTGACCATTGGGTTCAATTTCACTAGCCGTACCCAGGCATGATCACTGCCAGAGCTGCTGAATCTGAGCATCACTAGAACCTGTCTGACCATGTGAATCCGGTTAGGGCCTGTTCATATCAGCGTTTGCTTTCCGTTCATCTCTTCCGTCAGAGGAACAGATGAACGTGAAGACAAACAAAGTATTGTTTCCGTTTGCAATACCATTTCAATGGTATTTTTTTTTTTTTTAGTTAATTTTATTTGCCTCAGCTCGGTTGTTGTTTTTTTTTCGCGGAAACAATAGCGTAGCGTGCTGCACTATTGTTTCTGTGAAAAAAAAAACAACCTAGCAGAACGGAGACAAACAAACCCAAAAAATCCCATTGAAATCCATGTTACTGCAAAAGGAAACCATACTTTTCGTTTTGTCTTTCCGTTCATCTTTTTCTCTGAAGACACAGATGAACGGGAAGGAACATGCCCTTAGGTCTCAGAAAGCAGAACATGATGCCATGTCCTAAAGAGATTCCATACAGATGCCAAACAAAGTGATTGAAATCAACCAGTCTGGGAAGGGTTTCAAAGCCAGAGACACCAGAGAACCACAGTGAGAGCCATTATCCACAAATGGAGAAAACTTGCAACAGTGATGAACCTTTGCCGAAATGGGAAGGGCGTCACAGATTGACAAAGTTCAATCCCTGCTGACCGTATCAGACTATGTAGTGACACGGGAATGGTAACTCCCAGTTGTCAATTTTATTCATGCATTTTTAGCAAGAATAACAGGGGAATGGCGCTATGCGGAGTTGTAAGTTAAGGTGCTCCAGTATTCTTAGGTCATGGGGTTTACACGTATTTACTAAAACAGACCCCCGCTATATCTACAAAATCTGTTGTTCTAGTGCAGTGGTTATATAATTGTACTAAATACATTGCATTGCACGATATATTAATAGACATTTGTTGTAGGTGCAAATGAAGTTTCTTGTTGAGCAAATGAAGAGGCCAGATTTTATGGATGCGTTACAAGGCTTTACCTCACCTCTCAATCCTGCACATCAGCTGGGGAATCTCCGGTATTTGCATGTGTCCTTCTCCTTTCCCGCTTTCTTTCCTCCTTGTCTGATCATAGCTTACGTGCAGTTATGTTTTCTAAATCATTCTTTTGTTATTCAGGCTTGAAGAATGCAGAATAATGTCCTCTGCAAAAAGGCCTCTTTGGCTAAACTGGGAGAACCCTGATATTATGTCTGAAATGCTCTTTCTGAATAATGAGATAATCTTTAAAAACGGAGATGGTACGTTAAACTGGCGATGCCTATAATGTTTCATGTATGAAGAGCTTACCGTAGCATGAGTAGTGCACAGAAATGGTCCGATTTTAGATGTATAAGTAAGGCCCCATGCACACGACCCTAGTGTTCGTTCGTAATTACGGATCAAATTGCGGATCCATTCATTTCTATAGGCTACGGATACCTTTCTGTATACTTACCAATGTGTGTCCGGGCCATAGAAATGATCAGTAAAATATAGAACACGTCCTATTCTTGTCCACAATTGCGGCACGGACTCGCCAATAGAAGTCTATGGGCGCTTCCGCAATTGCGGACCGCTGCGGATGTGCATCTGTATTTCTGGATTCTTATTTCTGGACCGTAAAAATCATTACGGTTGTGTGCATGATTCCTATTTGGTATACTATTGAGCAAAATATGAAAACAAGTGGTAAGATATACTAGGTGTAATAAAGTTGAATAAAATCTAAAGACTGTCACTCGCAGTGTTTGTTAAAACTTTAGTGACCAGCCTATTTTGGGCCTTAAAGAGGCTCTGTCACCAGATTATCAAATCCCTATCTCCTATTGAATGTGCAATGTAGATAACAGCAAAGTTGTTTGTTTTTTCACTAAAGACTCACAGTGTGACGTCACCCACAGGTCCTTCAACCTTGTCGTCGGAAGAGAGAAGACACCACCGCTCCAGGCGTCCAAAAGGTTAATATGCTCGTCTCTAGGGAGTTTACTATGCTTACCTGAACATGGTGATGCTGCTGCAAATTCAACTGTACGCCTGGAACTGTGGTGTCTTCTCTCTTCTGACGCCAAGGTTGAAGGACCTGTGGGTGACGTCACGCTGTGTCTGCAGTGAAAGAAGCTGGCTGGGAATGATTACGTCTCCCACAGGTCCTTCAACCTTGGCGTCGGAAGAGAGAAGACACCGCAGCTCCAGGCGTACAGTTGAATTTGCAGCAGCATCACCATGTGCAGGTAAACATAGTAAACTCCCTAGAGACGAGCATATTAACCTTTGGACGCCTGGAGCTGTGGTGTCTTCTCTCTTCCGACGACAAGGTGGAAGGACCTGTGGGTGACGTCACGCTGTGTGGCTTTAGTGAAAGAAGCTGGGTGGGAATGATGAGAAGGGTATGATGCTGATTCGTCAGCGTCATACACTAATATTCACAACGCCCAGTTGGTAATACGAGAAAACACGCCCAGTTGTCCATTGAAAAGCTCATTTGCATAAGTATAAAATTGCTCATAACTTGGGCAAAAATAATAGTTAAAAAAAAAACAAACTTTGCTGTTATCTACATTGCAGCGCCCATCACATTCAATAGGAGATAGGGATTTGATAATCTGGTCACAGAGCCTCTTTAAAGTGTAACTAAAGTTTTTGACAAACTTCTGAAATGTCATAGTGACATGTCAGAAGTTTTGATTGGTGGGGTCTGAGCACTAAGACCCCCACCAATCACTCAAACGAAGCCGCAGAAGCGCTCAAGTAAGTGCACAGCCGCTCCATTTCTGTTCAGCTTTTTCCGGATAGCCGATGTATCGGAGTACTGGCTCAGACTTTCCATTGAGCTCGTACTCAGATACATTGATTTCCGGAAAAAGCCGCACAGACACGAAGCGGCTCGTCACTCACACAAACGCTTCTGCCTCTTCATTTGAGCGATTGGGAGTCTCAGTGCTCGCACCCCCACCAATCAAAACTTCTGACATGTTACTATGACATGCCAGAAGCTCGTCAAACGTTTAGTTACCCTTTAATGACTAAGCGTTTTTCTTTTTCCGCTTTTAGATTGTTCATTTCATTAGCGCTAACTTATTAGTTTTCCATAGACAGTGATGGAAGGGCTTGTTTTATGCGGGACAAGTTGTATTTTTATATGCCACCATTTTGAGGTACTTATCATTAACCTTTTTTCTTAACAACTTTTTTATTCTGTGGGTTTTTACGATTACGATGATGCCAAATTTATATATATATTTTTTTTTTGTTTCACTATTTTTTGGCAATGAACACTTTTTTTATTTGTGTTTTTGTGTTGTCTTATCTAAGAGCCATAACTCTGACGGCTTATTTTTTGGTGGACTGACTTATAGTTTTTAATGCCACCATTTTGAGGTTCTTATCATTGGGGTACATACAACTTTTTGATCGCTTTTTACTGCATTTTTTGAGAGTCCGGGTGAACATAATACAGCAATTCTGGCATTTTTTTTCTTTATCTTTTACAGCGCTCACTGTAGGTTAAATAACATAAAGCTTTTATAGGTCAGGTCATTACCGTATGCTGCCGCACTACGTAATTGTACGCAGCGTAGCCGTCGTGGAAACGGCAGGAAGTTCCGCCCAAAACACCCCACCAAATTGTGGTGCAGTTTATCGGACGCAATAACCGCTGCGGAAATACTGCAGGGAAAAAAATGTTTATACTTCGAACCCAGGCGTTGTCATAGCGATGCCCCCCTCTGCTCTGAGTACAGCCTGACCTCCTGTAGTCCATGTGACCGCTGCAGCCTATTATTGGCTGCAGTAGTCACATGGGCTGAAACGTTATCCCAGGAGGCCGGCTGCTATCACAACAGAGGATCGCATCTGTATGACAATGGGGTAAGTATATGATTTATTTATTTTTGCAGCGAAATTGCAGCATTTCTCCTGCAAAAGTCGCAATACTTAGCTATTAGTTGCGGGTTTTACCTCCCCATTAAATTCAATCAGTTTTCTCCATTTGATTTTTATTCTGCTGTGTGTGGATGAGATTTGTTCAAATCTCATCCACACCTCTGCTACTGTACTACTCTATGGATTTTCCGCAATGAAATCTGCCGCGTAGTACAGTAGCAGAGGTGTGGATGAGCGATTTTAACAAATCTTAACCACACACGGCAGAATAAAAATCAAATCGAGAAACCGTTTACTAATAGCTATGTATTGCGACTTCTGCTCGAGAAACGCTGCAATTTCGCTGCAAAAATAGCAAATGAGAAAAAAATATATATACGCTGTGGCGCTCGGCTGCCATGGAAACCATAGTTTGTTGCTTTGATAAAGATATCTTTTCTATGCATGCACAAAGCTGACAAACAATTATACTATTCATTCATGTGATGAAAAAAATGTAACTGTGGCCCTTTAAGTGGTCCATATTGTCATATTTGTCTACCAATTGTTGCTCAACTTCTCTAACACTACTGAGTGTTCCATTGTTTTAACCCTAGACTTGCGTCAAGATATGCTAACGCTCCAGATTTTAAGGATTATGGAAAATATTTGGCAAAATCAGGGACTTGATTTGCGGTGAGTGAAGTGTCAAAAAAAAAAATATTAAAATGGGATATTCAATTGAAAATGTTAATATTGATAGAATATGCCATCACCGTCTGTTGGGGGTCAGATTGCTGGGACCCACACACTCCTTAGAACATAGGGGATGTGACCACTATAGCTTCTCTACATAGCACTGTTCCTAACCAGGCATTGTGATGAGAACTGCCATTCTTTAGATACCAAGTTGAAATTGGCGCTGTGCTAGGAATCAGTGAAGTTTATTTAGTTTTTGGAAAAATCCATTTAAAGGGCATATAAGGCATGAAAATCCTGGTAGATTACCTTTAAAAATACAATACCCTTGGACACAACAAATGGCCCCCGATCCTACTGGAGGAAAGTTTGTTTCCCATGAGGTATATAAATGACCCAACTGAGCCCTCTCGGCACAATCTGGTAATTTCTCTCCCTTAGGCCTTATTCAGACGAACGGGAAATACGTCTGTGCAACGTGCGTGATTTTCACCCGCGTCGCACGGACCTATATTAGTCTATGGGGCCGTGCAGACATGTGCGGGATTTTTACTCATCGTGAGTCCGCTGAAAAAAAGTCACGACATGTCCGTTCTTTGGCCGTTTTTCGCGCATCACGCACCCATTAAAGTCAATGGGTGCGTGAAAACCACGCATGCTGCACTGAAGCACTTCCGAGCGAACTGCGTGATTCGCGCAACTGCTGTGAAAAGGATGAATGAAAACAGAAAAGCACCACGTGCTTTTCTGTTTACAAACATCCAAATGGAGTGTCATAATGATGGCGGCTGCGCGAAAAGCACGCAGCCGCGCATCATATGCTACTGTCACACGGAGCTGTTAAGTGTCTTTTGCGCAGGCAAAACGCCGTGTTTTTTGCCTGCGCAAAAACTGCACGCTCGTGTGAATCCAGCCTTAAGGTGACCTTTCACTTTCTGCTTCAGAGCTGGTAGAACCCATGAGGGGGAAGCTGTTAAGTCGCAGCATGTGTACACTGAAGATCTCTCGTCCTTTCTGGCCTTCATGCTGAATGTTATTTTAGCAGCAATATAAGTTGATTTTCCTGTGTATAAGTATTTTTATTCACATCTGGAGCAGAACAACGAGAATGATGGCCGCGACGGATCCGTTGCACGACGGACACAAACGGTGCTCGACAGACCCATTTGATTATAATTTTACCTGCATGCTGCACTCTTTTGTCTAGCATTTTTGACCGGATCTCCGACGGAGGTTCTTATTGGAGCTTTCAACGCAGATGATGTAAACACAGCCTTTTCTCGTTAATATCATTAGAGGACGCACCATGAGTATACAAAAATGTGGTTGTCACCGCATCGGCTTGGTGGTTATATAAGGTGTGCAATAGTCTGTCTGAACACACATCACTCATTGTGGCCATGGGTAAATGCGATTTATCAGAGTTGCAAAAAGGGATCATTATTGGCGTTCAGGCCAAGGCTGGCAGTGTTTCTCAAACAGCACAGTTTGTGAGCTGTTCGCGTGCTGCTGTGTTGAAAGTGTATCATGAGTGGACAAATGGCACCATTGGGAATAACCGATGTGGAAACTGCGGAGCACCACGTGCCATTGATGAGCGAGGTAAACGTCCGCTACGAAGGTGCACGAGGACCGAACGACACGCTACAGTGGAGCATCTCACCGTGAAAATCAACCAGGGGGCTACCATTCGTGTGTGTGTAAAACCGTTCAGTGAACCCGACTGCGTATGGGGCTCCAAAGCAGACGCATGGTCACTGCACCCATGCTAACAAAGGTGCATGGGCAAAAAAGGCTTAAATTTGCACGGCAGTATCTGAATTGGACCACCGATGATTGGCAAAGGCTTGCCTTCTCCGATGAGTGACGTTTTTTGCTTCATCGAACGGATGGACGCTGGCGTGTCAGGCGAGAAACATCAGAGAACAAACACCCTCCAATCATTGCTGGAAGAACACAAGCCGGTGGCAGCAGCGTTATGGTCTGGGGAGATTTTTCACGGCATTCTCTGGGCATACTCATCCATGTGGAAGGCACTCTGAACCAATTTGCACATGAATCCATTTTTGCAGATCACGTCCAACCATATATGCTGTTTCTCTTCCCTGGGGTAGATGGAATCTTCCAGCAAGACAATGCAATGTGTCACACAGCTGTAAATATCCGACAGTGGTTGGAAGAGCATGACCAAGACTTCCAAGTACTTCCCTGGCTCCCTAATTCACCAGACTTGAACCCAATTGAGCATCTGTGGGACCACCTCGATAGTCTTGTTCGGTCTATGGATCCTGCCCCACGCTCCATCTAGCAGATGTGGGATGCACTGCAGTCCGCATGGCTCCAGATTCCTGAGACAATCTACCAGCACCTTATTGAGACACTCCCAGCCCGTCGCGCTGCTGTCCGTACTGGACTCACTGGTTACTCTGGATATTAGCTGGTGGTCATAATCATGTGACTCGACTGTATATCAGCAATGACTCTCATGAAAACCAGGTAAAGTGTCTAGATTACAAAACGAATCCAATCAGAACCAAAAGTTGTACCACACATATGTAAATAAGTTCAATTACCTGTAGCCGGCATGATGGATGCTGGAAAACTCACTAGAGGATACACCTCAACACGTGTTTTGCATCCTTCGTCAGGATGTGATTAGTGATAGTGTTTACAAGGTTTAAATAGTTCTACTCTATGGCGGTGTACAATGGCACATAGCGCATCAAGAGGCTGGTTCACATACCCTATCCGTGTCATACACGTTAAACGCAAGTGAGAGCAGATGCCCATACCTGAATTTCTGCTGACCACTTCCGGAGTGATGCAGAACCCGTCCCAGCATGCGCAATCAACCACCAATATAAACTCTGAGGATTCTGTACATAAGTAGTAACCATGTCTACATTCATACACGTTTTATATAACTAAATAAAAGGTGTCTTCCAACAACAGTCTACAATAAATATAAATACAAGGATGAGAGAGAGAGGATATAAATCTCTATCTACATATCATAATAAATTATGCCAGGTCTATAAAATAGTATATATAAATTTACAAAATATATAATGAAAAGGGATCGGAGACCACACTAAGAACACCACCCGTGCCCAACACAAGTGGTGCACATACCATGTGCAGACCCCATCAAAAAATTAAAATTAAAAGCTGGATGATCGCTTCTAAGGGACAACTAGGGCAGGATAGGCAGGTGTCATTCTTAGATGTCCACCTTTCAAGCCCAGACCTGCTTGGTAATAGCCAATGAAGAGTTTGTTCTCCCTACTTTTTGCACCTCCCCATCTAATCTGACGGAGCAGGTTTTGCGTTGTCTTCATTTGGTAACCGCAGTCCGAGTCTATCTTGCTGCGATAGTCGTTTCAGTGCTCCGATTCTCTTGTTTCTGAAGGGCCACGCAAAGGTTTGGCAGCAACTAGGGCCACCATTGTGTGTCTTCCTACATAGTCTAGTGTTATCTCTAACTTTTGTCAAAGTGTTTGATCGTCAAGTTTTATGATCATCCAGACCAGCTAGTCTGTTTGTTTATATCTGCATAGCTTTTCACCTCATGTGTCTAGTTGATTTGATTAATAGCTGAACGAGCTTAATTAGGCCTAGATCTGAGCATCTACTCCCCTATAAATTTAGATGTAGCATATGGGGAAGGCACTCGTGCAGGGGGGCACGAAGGCAGAAGTCATCTCTGTTTAAGTGTCATATTGTCAGTGTCCTGGCAGTTATACATGGCAATTGGAAAGTGACAGGTAAGCTGCAAAACCAAACAAACTAGCACACATTCTACTTATTAGATTCAACATTCTATCTGTTTACAAACAAACATGTTCGCTACCGCGCTCATCATTATAGCTGCTCTTGGATTACAATCCTATCGCCTAATCAGGCCTTGGCAAAAAACAGTCCACATCAGTCCCTCTCCTTGCCTCGCCCATGTACAGCTCCCATGCACTATTCACTTTCCTCAGTCAACTTAACCCATCTCATCCCACTGCCCAACATAAAAATCACTCTCCTAAATCACAGAACCATCTGCTGTCTCTCTCCATTCTCCTGCTACTAGCTGCAGGGGACATCTCTCCCAACCCTGGTCCTCCCTTTTCTTCTGCCAAGCTCAACCACTTACCTGCCACACATAGAAACCTTGCAAATCTTCTTACCATTCCTTGTACGTCTTCCCCTGTCTCTTTTAACTGTGCTCTCTGGAATTCTCGGTCCGTGTGCAACAAACTCACCTTTATTCATGACTTATTCTTTCTAACTCTCTTGACCTTCTGGCTCTTACAGAAACATGGCTACATCTGTCTGACACTGCTTCCCCTGCTGCTCTATCTTATGGTGGTCTCCAGTTCTCTCATGCCCCCAGACCTGAGAACAGGCAGGGTGGAGGAGTAGGTATACTTCTTTCCCCACACTGCACTTTTCAGATCCCCCTCACTCACATTTCCCGCTTTTGAAGTCCACACCCTCAGACTCTTTCACCTTTTTTCCCTCCGAGTGTTGTCTACGCCCCCCGGGCTCACCCCGCCAATTCCTGGATCATTTTGCTGCCTGGCTTCCACAATTTCTATCCTCTGAAACACCCACTCTCATCATGGGTGACTTCAACATCCCCATTGATAACCCAATCTCCTCATCTGCCTCCCAGTTTCTATCTTTAAAGAGGCTCTGTCTCCAGATTATAAGTGCCCAATCTCCTACATAGTCTGATCGGCGCTGTAATGTAGATAACAGCAGTGGTTTTTATTTTGAAAAACGATAATTTTTTAGCAAGTTATGAGCAATTTTAGATTTATGCTAATTAGTTTCTTAAAGACCAACTGGGTGTGTTTTTTACTTTTGACCAAGTGGGTGTTGTAAAGAAGTGTATGAGGCTGACCAATCAGTGACCAATCCGCCTCATACACTTCTCATTGTTCCAGCCCAGCATGATCCACGGCACAGTGTGATTGTGCAGTGAAAGAAGCTGGACTGGAACAATGAGAAGTGTATGACACTGATTGGTCACTGATTGGTCAGCCTCATACACTTCTTTACAACACCCACTTGGTCAAAAGTAAAAACACGCCCAGTTGGTCTTTAAGAAACTAATTCGCATAAATCTCTAATTGCTCATAACTTGCTAAAAAATGATCGTTTTTCAAAATAAAAACCACTGTTGTTATCTACATTACAGCGCCGATCAGATTATGTAGGAGATAGGGCACTTATAATCTGGTGACAGAGCCTCTTTAACCTCGTCCCTAGGTCTGTCACAACTTACTAACTCTCCTACACATGAAGACGGGCATTCACTTGACGTGGTCTTCTTCCGTCTCTGCTCAGTTTCTGACTTTATTAACTCTCCTCGCCCGCTCTCTGATCACAACTTTCTCTCCTTTACTATCAAGTATTCTCTGCCTTCTCAGGTCGTGCCTACTTATCAGACCTATATAAATCTACATGCCATTAACACTCAGACAGTCTACAGCCCTCATTGTCCCCTATCTCTTCCCTCTCCTGTCCCAATCTGGCTGCCAAACTTTCTCAATAACACTCAAGAATGCATTGGATGAAGCAGCCCCCCCCCCCCCCACACTCCGAACCACTCGACAAAGACAACCCTGGCACACGCCTCAATCCCGCTTTCTTCAGCGGTGCTTGAGATGTGCCGAACGACTGTGGAGAAAATCGCATTTGGATGCAGATTTCCTCCATTACAAATTTCTGCTGAGAACTTACAACTCTGCCCTTCACCGAGCCAAACAAGTCTATTTCACTTCTCTCATCTCCACACTATCTAATAATCCAAAACGCCTCTTTGATACTTTTCACTCCCTCCTTAGTCCTAAAGTGCAGACGCCAATCACAGATCTCAGTTCTGAAGACCTGGCCACTTATTTTAAAGTTAAAATTGACAACATCCGCCATGATATCTCCCAGTCCCCTAGTAACATCGATCCCCTTCCCTCCCGCACTCCCTCTTCTTCATTTTCAGCATTTGACCCAATAACAGAAGAAGTCTCTAGGCTCCTCTTCTTCTCGTCCTACTATCTGTCCTAGTGATCCTATCCCCTCCTCCAGTCCCTCTCCCCAGCTGTCACTAGTCACCTGACTAAAATATCTAGCCTCTCTTTCCTCTGGTATCTTTACCTCCTCTTTTAAACATGCCATTATAAACCCATTACTGAAAAAACCAACTCTTGACCCATCCAGCGCTGCTCACTACCGACCAGCCTCTAATCTGCCCTTCATCTCCAAACTCCTGGAACGCTTGGTCTACTCTCGCATTATCCGTTCTCTCTGCTAACTCCATTCTAGACCCCTTACAATCTGGTTTCCGCACTCTACACTCCACAGAAACTGCCCTTACTAAAGTCTCAAATGATCTCTTGGCGTCTAAATCGGTCGGTAAATACTCTCTCCTGATTCTTATGGATATCTCTGCAGCCTTTGACACTGTAGACCACAAACTCCTACTTAACATGCTCCACTCTATTGGCCTCAAGGAGGTGGCTCTCTTGGTTTTCCTTCTATCTTTGACCGCTCGTTCAGTTTGTCATTTGCTGGTTCCACTTCTTATCCTCTTCCCCTTGCTATCGGGGGTTCCTCAGGTTTCAGTCCTAGGTCCGCTCCGTGCCTGGGTGATTCTCCCCCTTCCCTCCGACAAAGAGTCACAGGACACTAATCTGAGCTGCTAATTAGCATCAGATATGACTAGGACTGCTCCGTCCCCTGCAAGCACCCTGCTGTCCCGTCTTATCTTCCCTGCACTTGCCAGGGAAAGTGAAAAGAAAAACTGATTCCTTTCTTCTGGAGTGTGCAGAGATATTTACATCCCTATATATAATGTGTTCTGTTGTGTATACCTCGGTGCACACTGACAGTATTGTAATTATGACTTCAGAGTTCACTGCCCATGAAAGATACAGACAAATCGTAAAATAGTGCCTGTTAAAGAGGTTTCCTATCTTAGACAATTGATATGCTGTAAAAGTCTGATAGATGCGGGTCCCACCTCCGGGACCCGCACCTATCTATGGAACGGAGCCCCCTACACCCCATTCTAGCTTACTCGACTCCACTGCCTCCCGGCCACATCCTGGTTAGGTGGTCGGGAGTTACAGAAACAGCTGAGTGCTCGCTGAGCTACGCGGTTTCGGTAACTCCCATAGAAGTGAATGGGAGTTAATGAAACAACGTGTCATGGCAATCTACGCTATTTCCAGAGCTCGCTGTGCTACGCTGTTTCTGTAACTCCCATTCACTTCTATGGGAGTTACGGAAGCAGCGTAGCTCAGTGAGCTCGGCTGTTTCCGTAACTCCCGACCACCTAACCAGGATGTGGCCAGGAGAGCCGTGTAAGCTAGAAAGTGGTTTAGGGGGCATCGTTCTAGAGATAGGTGCAGGACCCAGAGGTGGATATGCCATAATTGTCCAAGATGAGAAAACCCCCTTTAAGCTGGTATTGAAGTACAAACTGTGTTTGCTGTGCTGGCCTACAAGGATTGCCTGCCAACCAACTGAAAACAGACAACGAACTGGAGGGAGAAAGCCATAAAAAGGGTCGCTACGTTATTTAAAAAACAAAACGAAGAAAAACAAACCTGCAAATACTTTATATTTAGATATATATGCAATATAGATACTGCCAATAAAGACCTGTCACGATAAAAGGCGGGCGGCAGCGGACCTCTGTCTGTCTCAGCAGGGGTTGTATTACTTTGGGGAGCAAAGAGGGGATTATTACTTTGGGGCACAAAAATGAATATTTTAAGGGTAAGTTCACACGTAGCGTAGATACTGTAGATTTTCCATAACTGATTTTTTATTTTTTGGTGAAAAATCTGCATGTTAATACAGTAGCAGCAAAAGTGTATGAGATTTAATCACATCTCATCCACACGCTGCATAAATGACGAGCAGGAAATTCTGCTCAGAAATTGACCTGTGGCAGACATTCCGGCAAAAAAACTTCACCACAATTTGGTGCAGTTTTCCGTCCGAAATTCCCTGTGCCGCAGCGTATCCGCCCTGTGTGAACATAGCCTAACTCTGTAGAAGCGCTGCGGGTAGCAACAGAATAGGACGTGTGTGCGCAAAAACTAGTCATGACTGGAACTTGGAAGAAGTTGAGAAGAGAAGGGAAAGAGAAGACGTCACATGTAAGTTATTGGATGTAACTGTACTATGCTCACTATTCACTGTGTAGAACTGGTATTTGACACTTATTGGGGGCTGCATTATTTAGAGGTATGGGGGGGGGGCGGTACAAAGTATATGTCTTTGCGTTTGTGCCCATGATCTTTTCTGACCGTTGCAATGCCTCTGGCTGCTAAAGCTGCATCAACGGGTCACTTAAGAAACCCAGCGATGCAGCTTTAAATTATGAGTGGGCCACAGACATCGGCCATGAAGTGAAGTTGCGGGGAAGGGGATTCCCAAGCTGAACTTTTGCACCAGGGCCCTTGAGCCTTTAGCTACTCCCCTGGCAGTGATATACTAGTTGAGTCCATGCAATGATTAGCTGCAGAGTTATAAAACCATCCTGACTTTCACGGTCTATACTATCTGTGAGTACTGTGTGCAGTGAGTCCAGTGTATTTCTGAGATGCTTCTACTCGCTGCCTCCCGTGTAAAAACTGACAGAGAAATCTATCACTAGCAGGAGAGAGGCTGGGCTGCCTCACATAGGATACACAGAGACTGCAGTTCGGGGACTATCACTGATCTATCACTTGCTGCACTTCGGATGCAGAGGAAGTGCAGTGTGATAAGACTGCCACATTTTCCTCTGCAAGGCCAGAAGCTTCATGGGAAATGTAGTCTGCATTAGGGGAACAATATCCGAGCTGAACAAGGAACCAAGTTGTAATTTGAGAAGTTTGAGGGAAAAAAGTTTTTTCCCTGGTGCTGCTAACTGGTAAAAACCCTTCTTGAGTAATGAGGATTTAAAACAAGCAAATGTAATATCAGATATTGTTTACGCGTTTTCAAGGCTGGACCGGCCTGTTCATCAGGTAGAATACAAATGCTATACATCCCCCTTGCAAAGGTGAAATAGCCAAGACAAAGTGGTAAAAAAAATGTGTGAAAAAGTGCCAAGTCAATCCTCATGTACACAAATGTATTTTTGTCCTCCCGTAAATACAGGTCCTTGGTCACACGTATTTGACCCGTATTGCACCCGTATTTATGGGCACGTTTTCACTGCAAAATTGCACTGCAGTAATCGGCAGCCCTTCTCTCTATCAGTGCAGGATGGAGAGAAGGGGCAGCCCTTTCCGCAGAAAAAGTAAAAAATTCATACTTACCCGGCCGTTGTCTTGGTGACGCGTCCCTCTCGACATCCAGTCTGACCTCCCTGGATGACGCGGCAGTCCATGTGACCGCTGCAGCCTGTGATTGGCTGCAGCGGTCACATGGGCTGAAACGTCATCCCGGGAGGCCGGACTGGAGGAAGAAGCAGGGAGTTCTGGGTAAGTATGAACTTCTATTTTTTTTTATTTTTTTTACAGGTTGATCTATATTGTGATCGGTAGTCACTGTTCAGGGTGCTAAAAGAGTTAATGCCGATCGATTAACTCTTTCAGCACCCTGGACAGTGACTATCCCCTGACGTCGCCTAGCAACGCTCCCGTAATTACGGGTGCACACACACACGTAGTCATTTGTATTTACAGGAGCCCCATAAACTTCTATGGGTCTGCCCGTGCCGTTATTACGGCCTGAAATAGGACATGTTCTATATTTTTTTAACGGCACGGGCACCTTCCCGTAAGCATACGGGAAGGTACCGTGGCCAATAGAACTCTATGGGCCCGTAATTACGGGCGTTTTTACGTTCATATGCATGGGGCCTCACATGGATGAGTCATGCAGACGTGTTTGGATGAGACATGGAGGAGTCATGCAGAGGTGTTTGGATGAGACATGGAGGAGTCATGCAGAGGTGTTTGGATGAGACATGGAGGAGTCATGTAGAGGTGTTTGGATGAGACATGGAGGAGTCATGTAGAGGTGTTTGGATGAGACATGGAGGAGTCATGTAGAGGTGTTTGGATGAGACATGGAGGAGCCATGTAGAGGTGTTTGGATGAGACATGGAGGAGCCATGTAGAGGTGTTTGGATGAGACATGGAGGAGTCATGTAGAGGTGTTTGGATGAGACATGGAGGAGACATGCAGAAGTGTTTGGATGAGACATGCAAATGTCTTTGACAGGTTAAAGGTTACTTGGTTTGAAAAGGTCATTGAGGTGATAACACACTGTCAAAGTAAAAATAAGGCTAAAAAGACTGCAGTATAGATAAGAAAGATAGGGGACACACCTATTTCACCGCTCACAGTGGCATGTACGTGTTAATACAATTATAAAATTATTATATAGGCAGAGTTGATAACTGGCGTATTGTAGCATATATATATATTTTAAATCAAACCGGTGTATAAAATGAAGAAACTGGCCTGCTGCAGTCTGCATGATCGCGCCACTGGAAATGGTAGTGGTCTGTAGCCCGGGAGTTGGAGGCTATGGTGGAGTTATGGAGGGTTAGTGAGTGCTCTATAAAGACAGCTACTATATGAAATGTAGTCCCATTTTGTAACTAAGGTAACCTGACGCTTGTTGGGACTGTGGAAGCTCAGTGCAGTCGATAGGGAAAAACGAAGAGACGGAGCGAAGGTAAGTTTATGTGGTGCTGATTGCTATTCATTCTGGGTGGGTAGCCGTTCTGTTGGGGAATTCAATGATAAACCTTAGATTGGTAAGTAAGTGCACCTATTGGGGTCACGGGGTCCAGATCAAAATGGGAACTATTGTATGTGCTGGATATATATCAACGTGAGGTAGACATAAGAAAGGAGGGTAAGGGACCCGTTCATAGGGAAACTGCTGGATACGCTAGATGATCGTTTCAGTCAATTTGTTTAAACCATGGGGCACCAAGGTATCTAATTTGTAGATCCAATAGACCTCTTTTGCACAAAGAGTTGAACCCATTGGGAAGGTGTGCATCTATTTGGTCAATTGGGGTTATTTTAAAACACCCAAAATCCAGTTTATGCTTAAATGTGCAATGTTTTGAGACACTGCATGAGGAATTTTTTGTTAGTTAGGCCCTGTTCACACGGAGTTTTTTGCAGGAGGAAAATTCCTCCTGTAAAAACTGACCCTGGAGGTTTTCATGTTTGACGTGGTTTTTGAGGCGGTTTTCCAGGCGGTTTTTCAGGCTGTTTTTGCCGAGGTTTTCACACGCATGAGGCTGGGTTCACACAACCATGTTAGGTCCATAATGTACGGAACGTATTTCGGCCGGAAGACCCGGACCGAAGACAGTGCAGGGAGCCGGGCTCCTAGCATCATAGTGATGTACGACGCTAGGAGTCCCTGCCTCGCTGCAGGACAACTGTCCCGTACTGTAATCATGATTACAGTACGGGACAGTAGTTCCACGCAGAGGCAGGGACTCATAGCGTCGTACATCACTATGATGCTAGGAGCCCGGCTCCCTGCACTGTCTTCGGTCCGGGTCTTCCGGCTGAAATACGTTCCGTACATTACGGACGTAACATGGTCGTGTGAACCCAGCCTGACATCCTTCTGTCAACGGATCTGTCACCATTGAAATGAATGGTGATGCAAACGGAACTTACTTCACACTTGCCTTTCCGTTGAGGGGTTCCCCTGACTGAAAGCACCGACGGAACCCCTCAGCAGAAACCACGCTGATGTGAACAGGCCCACATTAAAAAAAACATTGTTTTCTGTTTGCATCATCATTGACTTCAATGCTGATGGATCCGTTGCTAATGGGATTCCCTACACTGCGGTATTGGTTCAGTCGAAACGACAGAACCCTTTGCACAACGGGGACAAACAGAAACCATTAGCAACGGATCTGTCACCACTTCACACTTGCCTTTCCGTTGAGGGGTTCCCCTGACTGAAAGCACCGACGGAACCCCTCAGCGGAAACCACGCTGATGTGAACAGGCCCACATTAAAAAAAAAAAAAAAGTATACTTACTTCTTGAATCAATTTCCCAACATCAATGTCCATTCGGTGGTACACCTCTGCTGTCGTCATTTCTGTTCCTGAAATGTTAAAAAAAAATAAAAAAGAGATGACATACATGAACAACTGCATAACAAAATAAAAAAATTAAAAATAAAATAATTGAAAAAAAAAATTAAAAAAAAAATTGAAAAAAAAAAATGCACAGCTCCATACATGTATAGCATGTATGGAACATAGGAGCAATTGCACTTACTTGTATTCGATTTGGATGCAGGACTTCGGTTTTCTGTATCCCTGAGTTCTGTCCACGATGTTTTTCAGGCTCCACGAGCAGACAGGAAATGACAGCCCCTTGCTGGGCTGGACTAGCAGCAGGAGACGACTCCTGCAAGAAACTCCTCCAAAACACTCGGCAATATACTCGTCAGAAAACACCTCACTAGTTCGAGGTGTTTTTTGACGTGTCCCCATTGCTTTCAATGCGGTTTTGGACGCGGAAACCGCATCAAGAAGGGTCATGTCCCTTCTTTTTGCCGCGAGGCGTTTTTTTTACTCGCGGTAAAAAAACGCCTCTGTCTCCCATTGAAATCAATGGGAGTCATTTTGGGTCGTTTTTGGCGCGTTTTCCGACGCGTTTTCCGCGTCAAAAAACGTGTCAAAAAACTCCGTGTGAACAGGCCCTTAGACCTAAGTTTATTAAGTCTACAGTGAAGAGGTTGAATAATTCTCCCCACATATTAAGCTCCGCAGACACAATCTTTTAGATTATGAACTGTGATTGACAATTTGAGATTTTCTCTTTATGTTAAATGTATTCCAATTGTGATTTGAACAAAAGGTGGTGGTATTGTGGGTGATAGTGTGACAGCATAGGCACCTTGGTGTGCCACATTTAAAACTCCCCACTTTGAACTTAATTTGGGGCTGAAAGTAAGGAAGTTTTGTCCCAATTTGTAGAAAATGTACCCTACCTGGGTCCTAAAATATTTTTTATAGTGGGATCTCTCCTAAATGTCAGGAGGGGTTTCGGGGGGAGAACAGTTAGTGTATAAATGATTAAACATTGTTCTAATTTTTTTAATTTTTTCACGAGTCAGGAAATATTATAAATTAGATTCTAATTTATAACATTTCCCAGTGCTGGTCACTAGATGGAGCAATTCCCAAAATTTGCTTTATGCTGCAAAATTTGAGAAAACACACTCGCTCTAGTGAGCTCACAGAATCCCCCCTCCCTTATCCTGGCTAGTGCCAGGAGAAAGGAGGGGATTGAACGGTCAAACCTCCTACACTGTGTGTCGCCATTTTTTGAGCTAACACACAGTGTAGTAGGGTTACATACAGTAGTAATCACACACTAAAACCCGTACATACACATAAATAACTTACCTGCCGCCGCCGCTCCTTCCGGTCCGTCTGCTCCCTCCGCTCCAAGTGCTTGCATTAGAACACAAGTCCGGAAGCCGCGACCGGAAGTAGTAATCTTACTGTCCGGCCGCAGCTTCCGGTCCACAAGAAAATGGCGCCGGACGTCGCTCGGCCGAAGACCTTCCATTTGGACTGTGTGGGAGCGGCGCATGCGCCGTTCCCACACAGCCGGCGTACAGCATAGTGAATGGAACGGGTCTGGTTCGCATTCTCTATGGGGCTGTATTCCATGTCTGTATGTCTCGTTAATCGACACATCCAGAGATGAAAAATATAAAATGGCAGCCCCCATAGACGAGAAAAAGTGCAAAAATAAAAAAAAGTAAAACACAAACACACAAATAAAACGTTTTTTAATAAAACACTAAAAGCAAATTGATATAAAAAAAAAATAATAATTCGCAACACCCTTCCTTTAACCCCTTAAGGACCCAGCCACTTTTGGACCTTATGACACAGCCTCATTTTTTAAATCTAACGTGTCACTTTATGTGGTAATAACTCCAGAATTCTTTTACCTATCCGAGCGATTCTGAGATTGTTTTCTCGTGACATATTGTACTTTGTTAGTGAAAAAATTTGGTCGATAAATTAAATATTTATTTGTGAAAAACACCAAAATTTTGAGAAAATTTGCAAAAATTAGCATTTTTCTAAATTCAAATGTATCTGCTTGTAAGATGCACAAAATAGTCACTAGTTAACATTTCCCATATGTCTACTTTATGTTTGCATCATTTTTTGAACATCCATTTATTTTTCTAGGACGTTACAAGGCTTATAAGTTTAGCAGCAATTTCTCATATTTTCAAGAAAATTTCAAAAGGCTATTTTGTCAAGGACCAGTTCAGTTCTGAAGTAGCTTTGAGGGCCTTGTATATTAGGAACCCCCACAAATCACCCCATTTTAAAAACTGCTCCCCTTAAAGTATTCAAAACAGCATTTAAAACGTTTCTTAACCCTTTATGCGTGTCACAGGAATTAAAGCAAAGTGTAAGGGAAATTTGCAAATTTCATTATTTTTTTCAGAAATTCCATTTTAATCCATTTTTCCTGTAATACTGAAGGTTTTTACAAGACAAACACAACTGAATATTTATTGCCCTGATCCTGAAGTTTTTAGAAATATCCCACATGTGGCCGTAGTGTGCTACGCGCCTGAAACAAAAGCCCCAGAAGCAAAGGAGCACCTAGCGGATTTTTCGGCCTTCCTTTTCTTAAATTATATTTCAGGCACCATGTCAGGTTAGAAGAGATCTTGTGGTGCAAAAACAAAGGAAACCCCCCAAAAGTGACCCCATTTGGGAAACTACACTTCTCCAGAGTACGGAAATACCCCATATGTGGTAATAAACCACTGAATGAATACACATCAGGGCTCAGAAGGGAAGGCACACCATTTAATTTTTGGAGTACAGATTTTCCTGGATTAATTTCTCTGCACCATGTCTCATTTGTAAAGCTCCTAAGGTACCAGAACAGTGGAAACCCCCCCAAAAGTGACTCCATTTGGGAAACTACACCTCTAGAGGAATTCAACTAGGGGTGTACTGAGCATTTTGACCCCAGAGGTGTTTCATAGATTTCATTAGAATTGTGCAGTAAAAATTTAAAATTAATTTTTTTTTCTAATAAGACGTAGCATTAGTTCAAAATTATTCATTTTCTCAACAAATAAAGGAGAAAAAGCACTGTAACATTTGTAAAGCATTCTCTCCAGAGTAGGGAAATACCCCATATGTGGTAATAAACCACTGTATGAATAAACATCAGGGCTCAGAAGGGAAGGAGCGCCATTTGGCGAGCAGATTTTGCTGGATTGGTTTTTCTGCACCATGTCGCTTTTGCAAATCCCTTGGGAACCAGTACAGTGGAAACTACCCAAAAGTGACTCCATTTGGCAAACTACACCCATTGAGGAAATCATCTAGGGGGGTAGTGAGCATTTTGACCCCACAGGTGTCTCATAGATTTTATTACAAATGGGCAGTGAAAATGAAAAATTACATTAGTTTCCAATAACACGTAGCATTAGTTCAAAATTTTTCATTTTCTCAACAAATAAAAGAGAAAAAGCACCACAACATTTGTAAAGCAACTTCTTCAGAGTAGGGAAATACGCCACACTCAGTCATAAACTGCTATTTGGACACACAGCAAGGCTCTAAAGGGAAGGAGCGCCATTTAGTATTTGGAGTGGAGATTTTACAAGATTCGTTTTTTGACACCATGTTGCATTGCATTGAGCTATAGTACCAGTACAGTGGTACCTCCCGAAAAATTACCCCATTTTGGAAACACGATCCCTCAAAGAATTTATCTAGGGGTGTAGTAAGCATTTTGACCGCACAAGTGTTTTGCAAAAATGAGTAAACAATAGATGTTGCAGATTGAAAATTGCTGTTTTCCACAGATATGCCATTTCAGTGCCCAATATGTTGTGCCCAGCTTTTACCACCGTGGTCATAAGTTGCCGTTTGGGCACACTGCCAGGCTCAGTTGGAACACCATTTGGCTTTTGAAGCGCAGATTTTGCTTGGTGTTTTACTGGTATTTCAGCTTATAATGTGGGGGCATATGTGAGCTGGGCGGAGTACATCAGGGTATATGTAAGCTGTGCGCAGTACATCAGGGTATATATAAGCTGGGCGGAGTACATCAGGGTATATGTAAAGTGGGCGGAGTACATCAGGGTATATGTAAACTTGGCGGAGTACATCAGGGTATATGTAAACTTGGCGGAGTACATCAGGGTATATGTAAACTGGGCGGAGTACATCAGGGTATATGTAAGCTGGGCGGAGTACATCAGGGTATATGTAAGCTGGGCGGAGTACATCAGGGTATATGTAAGCTGTGCGGAGTACATCAGGGTATATGTAAGATGTGCGGAGTACATCAGGGTATATGTAAGCTGTGCGGAGTACATCAGGGTATATGTAAGATGTGCGGGTACATCAGGGTATATGTAATATGTCCATGTACCTCAGGCTATATGTAAGCTGGGCGGAGTTCATCAGGTCATAATAGGATGATGTAATGGGGTGAATGAATAATCCATGGATTGGTGTGGTATGCTTTGAACCAATCCTTTACGCACAGGCCGGGTTTTTGGGGTATTATACAAAATATCTGCGCTCCAGTATTGCCTAATCTTTGACTTCTTCACTAGCCCTATAAGCCGCACAAGGCCCTAAAGTTTCCTCATCTCTGCTGCGTCTACAGGGTCTACCTGTGGGGTCCAGCAAATGATGATGTGGGGTATTTGGTGAAATTCTACTGGACCTAAAAAAGGAGTCTGGGCCGTCATTTAGCATCATTGCGTTTCGAGAGTCATAACGTGTTATTTTTCCGTTGACGGAGCTGTGTGAGGGCGCCTTTTTTTGTGGAACGAGCTGTCATTTTTATTGGTTCCATTTTGGGGTACATGCAATATTTTTATTTTTTTTTTATCACTATTTATTCAATTTTTTGGGAGATGAGGAAACCAAAAAATAGCCATTCTAGCACGTTTCTTTTTTGTTTGTTTTTTTACAGTGTTCACCGTGCAGTATAAACCACATGTTAACTTTATTGTGCGGGTCGATACGAGTACAGCGACACCAAATTTATATCGTTTTTTTATGTTTCACTACGTTCCCACAATAAAAATACTCTTTTTTTTTTTTATAGATCAGGCCGTTCCGAACGCGGCGCTATTATGTATAGTTTTTTTTTCATGTTTTCATTTTTTTTCTAATAATAAAGGAGTTGATCAGGGAAACAGGGCAAGTGTTGTTTTTATTATTTATTTATTTATTTTTCTTTCACATTTTTTTTTTTTTACTTTTTCTTTTACACTGACCTGGGGACATGAAGATCTGGTCTTCTGATCCCCGGTACAATACACTGCACTACTTATGTAGTGCAGTGGATCGTAACTGTCATTCTTCATTTGACAGTTAGCGTATTAGGTCCTGCCTCGGGCAGGACCTAATAGGCTACTGTACCTGGGCAACCAGGAAGCCTAGTAACGGCTTCCTGGTTGCCATAGCAACAATTGCCACCCGCGATCTATCACGGGGGGGCCCGGGGGTTACAGAGGGAGCTCCCTCCCTCTGTAAACAACTTCAATGCGGCGGACGTCATTGACTGCCGCATTGAAGGGGTTAAATGGCTGCGATCGGCGGTAACAGCCATTGCAGCGGCATGTCAGCTGTGTATAACAGCTGACAGTCGCTGAAGATAAAGCGCGCACAGTTCCTGTGCTCGCTTTATCTGCCGGGCGTAACTGTACGTCCGAGTGCGGGAAATCACTTGCTATTTAGACGTACGGTTACGCCCGTGTGCGGCAAGGGGTTAAGAAAGGGGTCGTGCTGTAGGATGTGCCAATGTCTGGCCAGGCTGTCCTTTGATTTTTTTTTTGTGAGCTATATTATATATGTGGTGATAAAATTAAAATCAAAATTGAGCTCTGGTTTAAGAGCTGGGTTCTTCCTTGTATTATGTGGATTTTGAAATGTGTTTTTTAATTTTCTGGTTTAAGTATGAGGCATTCTTTTTGTGTTAATTTGCTCGTTCTTTTGTAGGCTTGGGCTAGTACATAATTGGGATATCCCTTCTCTCTGAAACGTTTGTACAACACCCGACTCTGTTTTTGGAAGTTGCTGTCTAGTGTGCAATTCTTCCGTTTCCTTTTATTATGGCAAAAAGGGGATATTGCTTATCCACTTGGAGCAGTGACCGCTAGTATAGTTGAGGTAGCTATTAGTATCTAAGGTTTGGAAATGTGTACGGGTGGTGATTTTTTTCCACTGTTATTGAGATTGATAAATCCAGGTAATCGATAGTGTCCTGTTTGATAGTGTAAGTAAAATTAATCCCCCAATTGTTGATATTAACGGAGTGACAGAAATGGCTAGCACTTTCGTGGTCCCCATCCCAGGTCAAAAATCGTCAATATATCTGCGATATAGACGGATATAGGGCAAAAACAAGGGGTTTTTCCATATGTGTATTCCTCGAAAGCCCCCATGAAGATGTTAGCGTAACTGGGGGCTACTGTTGTACCTATAGCAGTCCCCCTGATTTGATGGTTGGTAGATTGGTTGAATGAGAATATATTGTTTTTGAACTCAAGCCCTTGGCAAATGAAATTAACCTGAGCTGGCATTAAAGTGGGGTCTTTATTGAGTATGCTTCTAACACTTTTCAATCCTATAGTGTGCTAGATGTTGGAATAAAGTGCACTAACATCTAGAGTGATGAGGAGCAGGGGTTTTCTCCATATGATTAGAGTTGAGGTCGTTTGAGTTGGATGGAGTCTTTTAGAAAACTGGGCAGATTTAGAACATATTTTTGTAGTCCCAGATCTAAATAGTGTGATAGATGGCAAGTGGGGGACTGAATCCAAGAGATGATTGGTCTCCCCTGAGGGTTAATTAAACCTTTGTGTATTTTTTGGAAGCTGGTAGAAAAATGGCATATTGATATTTTTAGGTAAAAGATAATTCCTTTAGTTTTTATTGAGGATGGATGAATGATGGGCGGCATTGATATCACGAAGTTGATTAGTTATTTCTATGAGAGGGTTGGTTTTCAGTAGGGTGTAATAGCTAAGATCTGATAGTATTCGTGTGGCTTCTTGTTTATGGTCAATGATCTTTTGGATCACTATTCCGCCTCCTTTGTGCGCTAAGCGGATGACCATTTTACCTGTTTTGTTTGTGATTCTTTGTGTGTGTGTGTGTTTGTGATTCTTTGTGTGTGTGTGTGCGCCCCCCGTCCCCGTGTCCTTATTCGGGATTTTATGTCTCCAGATATTCAAGGTCTCTGTAGACTAGGTGTGGAAGGTGTTGATGAAGTTACCTTGATTTTCTACAGGGTAAAATTTAGATTGCAGTTTCAGCTCAGTGTGTAGGTAGGGGTCGGTATGTTCAATGGAGCTGGTGTCACATACAGCTGGTGCGGTTTTTCTTGCCCCCAGCTGGAAATGGTGTTTGAGAGTCCGTTTTCTCGTGAAACGGTGAAGATCTAGAAATCGGTCAAGGCCCATTGCTGGTGCTGCTGGGCAACAGGAGTCCTTTTTTTAAGAAACAATGTTTCTGATGGTGTTAATGTGTAATTGGAGAGATTAAAGATGGAAGTATCACTTTCTGAGGGCTGGTGTATTCTTTTTTTTTTTTTTTTTTTTTTTTTTTTTCCCCCCCCAGGTTCCTCTGAGTAATTTTTTCTTATTTAGTTTATGGGGTGAAAGTAGTTGATGATAGTAAAAGGAGGGGGGTCCCGCATAAACTGGACTTTGGGTGTTTTAAAATAACCCCAATTGACCAAATAGATGCACACCTTCCCAATGGGTTCAACTCTTTGTGCAAAAGAGGTCTATTGGATCTACAAATTAGATACCTTGGTGCCCCATGGTTTAAACAAATTGACTGACACGATCATCTAGCATATCCAGCAGTTTCCCTATGAACGGGTCCCTTACCCTCCTTTCTTATGTCTACCTCACGTTGATATATATCCAGCACATACAATAGTTCCCATTTTGATCTGGACCCCGTGACCCCAATAGGTGCACTTACTTACCAATCTAAGGTTTATCATGGAATTCCCCAACAGAACGGCTACCCACCCAGAATGAATAGCAATCAGCACCACATAAACTTACCTTCGCTCCGTCTCTTCGTTTTTCCCTATCGACTGCACTGAGCTTCCACAGTCCCAACAAGCGTCAGGTTACCTTAGTTACAAAATGGGACTACATTTCATATAGTAGCTGTCTTTATAGAGCACTCACTAACCCTCCATAACTCCACCATAGCCTCCAACTCCCGGGCTACAGACCACTACCATTTCCAGTGGCGCGATCATGCAGACTGCAGCAGGCCAGTTTCTTCATTTTCTACACCGGTTTGATTTAAAAAATATATATATATGCTACAATACGCCAGTTATCAACTCTGCCTATATAATAATTTTATAATTGTATTAACACGTACATGCCACTGTGAGCGGTGAAATAGGTGTGTCCCCTATCTTTCTAATCTATACTGCAGTCTTTTTAGGTTTGTTTTTACTTTGACAGTGTGTTATCACCTCAATGACCTTTTTAAACCAAGTAACCTTTAACCTGTCAAAGACATTTGCATGTCTCATTCATGACTCATCCAAACACCTCTGCATGACTCATCCATGTATCATCCAAACACCTCTACGTGACTCCTCCATGTCTCATCCAAACACCTCTACATGACTCCTCCATGTCTCATCCAAACACCTCTACATGACTCCTCCATGTCTCATCCAAACACCTCTACGTGACTCCTCCATGTCTCATCCAAACACCTCTACGTGACTCCTCCATGTCTCATCCAAACACCTCTACGTGACTCCTCCATGTCTCATCCAAACACCTCTACGTGACTCCTCCATGTCTCATCCAAACACCTCTACGTGACTCCTCCATGTCTCATCCAAACACCTCTACGTGACTCCTCCATGTCTCATCCAAACACCTCTACGTGACTCCTCCATGTCTCATCCAAACACCTCTACGTGACTCCTCCATGTCTCATCCAAACACCTCTACGTGACTCCTCCATGTCTCATCCAAACACCTCTACGTGACTCCTCCATGTCTCATCCAAACACCTCTACGTGACTCCTCCATGTCTCATCCAAACACCTCTACGTGACTCCTCCATGTCTCATCCAAACACCTCTACGTGACTCCTCCATGTCTCATCCAAACACCTCTACGTGACTCCTCCATGTCTCATCCAAACACCTCTACGTGACTCCTCCATGTCTCATCCAAACACCTCTACGTGACTCCTCCATGTCTCATCCAAACACCTCTACGTGACTCCTCCATGTCTCATCCAAACACCTCTACGTGACTCCTCCATGTCTCATCCAAACACCTCTACGTGACTCCTCCATGTCTCATCCAAACACCTCTACGTGACTCCTCCATGACTCCTCCATGTCTCATCCAAACACCTCTACGTGACTCCTCCATGACTCCTCCATGTCTCATCCAAACACCTCTACGTGACTCATCCATGACTCATCCATGTCTCATCCAAACACCTCTACGTGACTCATCCATGACTCATCCATGTCTCATCCAAACACCTCTACGTGACTCATCCATGTGACATCCAAACACCTCTACATGACTCATCCATGTGACTTGGCACTTTTTCACACGTGTTTTTTTACCACTTTGTCTTGGCTATATATTTCACTTTTGCAAGGGGAATGTATAGCATTTGTATTTTACCTGATGAACAGGCCGGTCCGGCCTTGAAACGTGTAGTAATTAAAACAATATCTGATATTACATTTGCTTGTTTTAAAGAGGCTCTGTCACCAGATTATAAGTGCCCTATCTCCTACATAATCTGATCGGCGCTGTAAGGTAGGTCACAGCAGTGGTTTTTATTTTGAAAAACGATCATTTTTCGATCAACAGACAGTGATTGTGCAGTGAAAGAAGCTGGGCTGGAACAATGAGAAGTGTATGGCGCTGATTGGTCAGCGTCATACACTCCTCTGGATAACTCCCAGTTGGTAAAAAGTAAAAACACGCCCAGTCATTAAAAAAACGAATTCGCATGAATCGAAAATTGCTCATAACTTGCTAAAAAATTATCATTTTTCAAAATAAAAGTCACTTATCTACATTACCGCGCCAATCCGATTATGTAGGAGATAGGACACTTCTAATCTGATGACAAGAGCCTCTTTATATCCTCATTACTCAAGAAGGTTTTTAGCAGTTAGCAGAGCCAGGGAAAATCCGTTTTTCCTCAAACTTCTCAAATTACTATTTACCACTGCACCCTTTGGATCCGGATCGGAACCCAGGCTGCAGCAATATTTTAAAACACACATTCAAGGATGTGGTGCTCCTAGCATAACCAGCCAGGTCAGCAGAACTGATTACCTATCTGTGGCTTTTTTACTATATCATTTGATGCACTATGTGGACTTTGTTGTTTTTTTCTCCTACTGTCAAGGAACGAAGTTGGCAGACAAACTGTAAATGGCACATTAACTAAAACCAGCTTACACAAGCATGCACGCCTTTACATTATTCTTCAATAATAGCCTGTGCTGCACTATATAGGCAAAACAAATTGCTGGAGTTCTTGTTTAAGTAGTTTTGGCTCCCGGCTAGACATTCCAATCGGGCAAAAAGTTTTTCTAAGTGGTCTGATTTGTCACTTATTAGGATTCATTGGTGAATTTAATTCACTAGAATTTATGATTTTCTCTTCTTTTTTTTTTTTTTTCCCCCCTCATTTGTTTTTATGGACCAGCAAGTCATTAACTCGACAAAATAGTGAAATGGGCCGACTGACTCACTTACTCAACCCTACTACTGGGCAGATCTGAGCACAAAGCTTTGTTTTACTATTCAAACACTGTACGCACCCTCACAACTTGTGGGTGACGCCGTGTCCTAACCTAAGTGTTCACACATGGATACATGATGCAGTTCCAGGTCATTGAATATAATATAATATTTCCTTTCAGGATGCTACCGTATGGGTGTCTCTCTATTGGAGACTGCGTAGGACTTATTGAAGTGGTCAGATGTTCTCATACTATTATGCAAATTCAATGTAAAGGAGGATTAAAAGGTGCTCTGCAATTCAACAGTCATACATTACATCAATGGCTCAGGGATAAAAACAAAGGAGAAACGTGAGTTGCAATCTTGCTTTCCAACTTCTTGGTGTCGAGTTTCAAATGTATAACTGGTAAAGCTTTGTGTGTTTTTCTTGTATCTTATAAACATGTGTTTAATGTGACTTTGAAGGTGGGTTTCGGGCTGCTTTAAAGGTCAACTGTGACCAAGTTAATTAAAGGGGTATTCTCAGATCGCTGGAAGCCCCTGCACTAGGTCTGCCACCGATCGTGAGAACGGGGGTCCTGAACCCCTGTTCCTCACTGCTCAATCGCAGTGGGGAGGACATTGAATGGAGCGGCGGTCAAGAATGTGTGCTGCCGCTAGATTTAAAGTCTGTGGTAATGATGGAAATAGAGTACAGCGCTCAGCTGTTTCTGATATTCTCAGACATTGAATAATGACAGGTGCATATTCGACCGTTGCTTTATTTATTCTCCTCGCTTTGGGGATGTGCAATGAGGAGGATCTGGGGGTTCAGGACCACCGTTCTGGCGATCGGTTGGGCCCCCAGCGATCATAGACTGATCACCTAGGTGATAATTTTTTATTCTGGGCAATCTCTAAATGCATTCTATTGTATTTATAAAGGGAATGTACAGTGCATTTGTAAATTTTCTAAATTTTATGTTGAGGCCTTGAGCTAAAATAAAACAAAATTCATGTTTTCCCCCATCGTTCTGCACTCAATACCCCATAGTGACAAAGTGAAAACAGAATTTTAGACATTTCTGCAAACTTATTAAATAAAAACCTCAGTATTCAGACCCTTTTGCTACAAGACTTGAAATTTAGCTCTGGGGGGCCTCCCGTTTCTCTAGATCATCTTTGAAATGTTTCTACACATTGATTGGAGTCCATCTTTGTAAAATAATTTGATTGGACATGGTTTGGAATGACACCCCTGTCTATATAAGGTCTCACAGCTGACAAAGCATATCAGAGGAAAGAACTGCCTGTAGAGCTCAGAGACAGGATTGCCTGGAGGCACAGATCTGGAGAAGGGTATAAAAATATATCTGCACTGAAAGTTCCCAAGAGCACAGTGGCTTCCATAATTCTTAAATGGAAGAAGTTTGGAACAAGCAGGACTCTTCCTAGAGCTGGCCGCCCCCACCACACTAATTGGGGGAGAAGGGCCATGGAAAATGAGCTCGCCAAGTACCCAATGGTCACTCTGGTTGAGCTCCAAAGATCCTCTTTGCAGATCGGAGAAACTTCCAGAAGGTCAACAATTATTGCAGCACTCCACCAATGTGGGCTTTATGGCAGAGTTGCCAGAAAGAAGCCTCTCCTGAGTAAAAGACACATGAAAGCCTGCCTGGAGTTTACAAAAAAGCACCTAAACAACTCTCCGACTGTAAGGAACAAGATTCTGTGGTCTGATGAAACCAAGATTGTACTAATTGGCCTCAATTCTAAGCGTCATGTCTGGAGGAAACCAGGCACTTATCACCTGCCTAATAGCATCCCTACAGTGAAGCATGGTGGTGGCAGCATCATGCTGTGAGGGTGTTTTTCAGCGGCTGGGAAAGGAAGACCGGTCATGGTTGAGGGAAAGGTGAATGGAGCAAAGTACAGAGATATTGTTAATGAAAACCTGATCCAGAGTAGTCTGGACCTCAGACTGGGCCGAAGGTTCACCTTCCAACAAGACAATGACCCTAAGCACACAGCCAAGACCACACTGGAGTGACTTAGGGACAACTCTGTGTATGTCCTTGAGTGGTCCAGCCAGAGCCCTGACTTGAACCCAATCGAACATCTCTGGAGAGACCTGAAAATGACTGTCCAACGACATTGCTCATCCAACCTGATCGAGTTTGAGAGGATCGGCAAAGATTGGCAAAAAGTCTCATATTCAGGTGGGAAAAACTTGTGGAATCACACCCAGAAGACTGGAGGCTGTTATCGCTGCCGAAGGTGCTTCAACTGAGTGCTGAGTAAGGGGTTTGAATAATTATGACAATGCAATATTTTAGTTTTTCCTTTTCAATAAATTAGCAAAGATTACTAACATTCTAACTTCACTTAGTCATTATGGGGTATTAAAGAGGCTCTGTCACCACATCATAAGTGGCCTATCTTGTACCTGTGATCGACGCTGTAATGTAGATTACAGCAGTTTTTTTATTTAGAAAAAGGATCATTTTTGACGGAGTTATGACCTATATTCGCTTTATGCTAATTTGTTAATGAACAACTGGGTGTCTTTTACTTTTTGATCAAGTGGGCGTTGTGGAGAGAAGTGTATGACGCTGACCAATCAGCATCATACACTTCTCCCCATTCATTTACACAGCACATAGCTATATAGCTATGTGCAGCCACATAAACACACTATAACCTTACTGCAGTGTCATGACAATGAATATACATTACCTCCAGCCAGGACGTGATGTGTTTTCAGAATCCTGACACTTCGCTAACACAATCCCGACACTACAGCACAGCAAGCGTAATCTCGCGAGATTACGCTGTAAACTGTCATTTCAAACGAGATTACGCTTGCTGTGCTGTAGTGTCGGGATTGTGTTAGCGAATTGCCAGAATTCTGAATAAACATCACGTCCTTTAAGTGCAGAATGATGGGGGAAAAACACGATTTTTTTTATTTTATTTCAGCACAAGGCCTCCACATAACAAAATGTGAAAAAAGTGAAAGGGTCTGAAGACTTTCCGAATGCGTTGTATCATGTATTATATTTTAGTTTCATTAATTCGATGCAAGTCTGTAGAGAAATGTTTTTTTGTTTTGATTTTTGAAATTCTAAAACTTTCCAGAGGGCGGCTATACTGTAGATACATATTTCCTTCCTATATTGTCTGTATAGACTGCAATGCAGTGAATGGTAGCCATTTGACAGAAATGTCATAACTACATTCTCAAGGAAGAAATGGTGTGAAGCCCTTTTCCCCCAGAGACTGACAATGGAGATGCATACCAAGCCTTATCTGTTTTTATAATGTTGCCATCCTTATCTAGAACTCCAGCAGCACAATAAAAGTACAGTTACATTCTACTTAGGTGCCGTTCGCATATGCACAGCAGTTTACCTCCGGCGTGTTGAAGAACAGCCAGAGGCAAACTGATGCTAGAACGGATCCCATAGCATTCTATGGGATCTATTCTGGCACAAGGGACATCCGTTGTGGTGGCGGATCTCCCTGGGAGCCGGATCCAAAAACTTTACCTGCAGTGTTTTTGGTTCCAGCTCCCAGGGAGGTCCGGCGCCGTATCCTATCTATTTTAATGGTATGAGGAACTCTGCAAACCACACAAGGTTCAGACACCCATGTCATCACACATCAACATGAAAATAGACCCATCAATATATGCACAGGGATGGCAGCAAACAAAGTACAGTGTGTACAGAGCTAGAAAGAGAACAGGAAGTCACCATAAATAAAAAGTACGGTCCCTGAACCTATACCAACCCAGGTGTAGTAAGAATAACCCAAAAGTAAACTCCACGCCAGGAGCCCCGACGCGCGTTTCGCGGTAGCTTTTCCAAGGGGTACTGACAGGAAGAGTAGTTGATGATATACATATACTGAAAAAATGGGAGGGGTCCCTTTAAAGTAACCAATTACGGTAAGGTATTGAAAGTACCTCATTATAAGCAGCCAAGGCTGAGCCTGGTGTAAAGTATAAACAGCTGAGCTAATATATATGTAAATACCTGACTGTTGGGCAGTGAGTCACAAACACCGCCAGCTTTCACATACACGCACCACACGGACGCCACTGCGCGTGCGCATCAGTGCAGAAGCGCCGGGAAAAGAATGTTAGGTCGCACTATTGTGAGATGACATACTGCGATGGCCATTTTGAATATGGGCAAAAACGATGTTATAGACCTTTCTACCATAAATAGCGTTTTGACATGTCATGTTCAAGTGGCCATTTTGGATGTGGGCAAAAAGCGATCACACAAGCCCATATACTGCAGATGCCATTTAGAGAGTGAACAGAACTGAGCTGGTATATCAATCAGTCACTAAATATAGACCCAGATGTATATAAACAATTATACCATAAATGCTGTTACACACATAAACATGTCATAGAATGGATATTAATTGACATTATAACATAAGAGAAATGTATACATACATAAATAAAAAAAATATATATTAGAACAATTTAAAGAAAAAGGGGGATTTCTTCATAATATAGAAAACCAAAATGTGGTAAGTGCAAGGAGAGTGAACACACGTGCTCAGTGATGTGATAAGAGGAAGAAAGAAAAAAATATAAGATAAAATAAAGTGACACACACGTGATGAGATGCACCAAAAGAACAATTAATTTTATTATGTTGACAACAATAAGACATACAACAATACAACATATTAATACGATATAATATAGTAGAATATAATATAGTGATACCATAAAAAATGAAAGTGTAAAAATATGAGTGATGTACATTAAATAAGCTTAAAGTGACAAAAATGTGAATATTGTACAAATATATAATGAAATGTATACGTACCATAATGTGTGTCAATAAATTGTCGCAATAAATACATAATTTGATAAAATTGATAAGGATATGTATATATGTATAAATATATGTGCAAATGTGCATTATCACAGACAAATTGAAAAGATATATGGAATCCTACACTAAAGAAATACCTTAATGTGTATAACACACATAATAGGTATTTATCATGTGTGTGAACACACAAACATGTATACCCCTTGAAAAAGCTAAAACAACTATGGACAAATCCAGCATAATTATAGCAAAACGGTATAAATAAGTCAGAAGAACCAGAAATATTGATTATCAAAACACATGGAGTGTGACGCTTGAAATTCAAATCCACCCATATATTTTAAGGCCAATATAAACAGGACCCCTATAAGAAGATAAAAAGACACAATTATATCAATACAAGCCATCAACTACAAAAATGGAATTTATAACAACAAGTACACAATAATATAAACCAGAGGATTATTTCAATGTAATCAACAAAAACCTCGGTAAACCAAACCCGTCAAATATAATAAATGTATACAAAGTTAAAAACTAATGATGCCATAAGACCCAGAAAAGTTTATAGGAAGGAGGCAAAGGACATTTTTTCATTGAGACCCAGAGGTGAGCTAGTCTTAAGTTTTGTGATCCATTTGCACTCAATGCGTTCTAATTTGCGGAAAGTATCACCTCCACGTGATCCGATAATGATCTTATCGATGCCCAGCACCCTCAAGTCCTGCCATCTATTATTATGGAAATCCCGGAAATGTCTCGGAATGGATTTCAGTTTCTCAATTTCCTCCCAGTTATTGCTCTCAATTCTTCCAGCTTTTTTAATGTCCCTCACATGTTCCTGAATTCTTATTTTCAATTCTCTTGTGGTCATGCCCACATACGACAGACCACATGGACATGTGGCCATGTAAACAACACCAGTGGTACTACAATTTATGAAGTGTACGATTTTATAAAATTTTTTGTTTTCGGAGTCTGCAAAAGTGTCCGTCTTGACCATCAAGTTGCAGATGGAACAATGACCACAAGAGAATGATCCCCAAGCTGGTCCTTTGGAACCAAATAAATAAGTCCTAGGACTAGGGGCACTGTAATGGCTCCGGACTAAATGATCTCCTAAAGTTTTACATTTTTTAGCTGTAAGTTGAGGCTTCAAGGATAAATGTTTCTTTAGATCAGGATCCGTGAGCAAAATGGGCCAAAAACGCCCATTGGGAATTGTATGGAGTGATCAATCGTACTACACTATCCTCCTTCTTGCGTTTATGCTGAATGAGTAAGTTGTTTCGATTGGTCTGGCAGGCCCTTTGATAACCCATATCGATATCGTTTTTACGGTAACCACGTTGTGAAAACAGAGTCCTCAAACACTGCGATTCGCTTTCAAAATTAGAGTCTGAGTCACATACGCGTCTTGCCCGCAAAAATTGGCCTGTAGGAATTGCGTGTATTACATGTGAGGGATGGAAGGATGACGCATGTAGAAGAGAATTTACGGAAGTTGCTTTCCGAAAAATGGTGGTGCTAAGCTTACCTGTATCAAGCACTGTCATCTTGATGTCCAAGAACTCCATGGTAGTTTGACTAATTATGCTCGTTAGTTTGATATTCTGTGTGTTGTTATTAAGGATGGATATGAAAAGGTCCAATTCTGTTTGTGTGCCCTGCCAGATAAAAAGGATGTCATCGATGAATCGCATCCAGCCAACAACACATCCAGATACCATATCCATGGCCTCTCGTACAATTTCTTGTTCCCAGAAGCCTAAGAATAGATTAGCATAAGACTGTGCACACGTGGCACCCATTGCTGTCCCACGGAGTTGCAAATAGTGTTTGTCTCTGAACACAAAGTAATTGTGCTCAAGGACAAAACGCATCAAAATGACAAGAAATTGAACCAGTTCATGATCAAGGGCACAAGAGCCTAGAAAGTATTGAATAGCACGTAACCCCAGTTCATGATTGATGCAGGTGTATAGGGATTCCACATCGCAGGATACCAAATACATATCCTGCTCAATGGTCACTCCATCAAGACGCTTCAAAACGTCCGTAGAATCTTTGACATATGATTGGAGATTCTCAACGCAAGGGCGGAGATAGTAATCCAAGAAACGGCAAATGGACTCACATAGACTCCCACATCCAGACACGATTGGCCGGCCAGGTGGTTTCTTATGATCTTTATGTACCTTTGGTAGAAGGTATAGTGTGGGGGTGATGGGAAATTTCACAATGAGCCCATCCATGATTTTTTTAGTAATGATGTTGTTGTCATAGGCTTCCGCCAATATGACATCAAGCTGGCCCTTAAAGATATTGGTGGGGTTGTGGGCATGACCACAAGAGAATTGAAAATAAGAATTCAGGAACATGTGAGGGACATTAAAAAAGCTGGAAGAATTGAGAGCAATAACTGGGAGGAAATTGAGAAACTGAAATCCATTCCGAGACATTTCCGGGATTTCCATAATAATAGATGGCAGGACTTGAGGGTGCTGGGCATCGATGAGATCATTATCGGATCACGTGGAGGTGATACTTTCCGCAAATTAGAACGCATTGAGTGCAAATGGATCACAAAACTTAAGACTAGCTCACCTCTGGGTCTCAATGAAAAAATGTCCTTTGCCTCCTTCCTATAAACTTTTCTGGGTCTTATGGCATCATTAGTTTTTAACTTTGTATACATTTATTATATTTGACGGGTTTGGTTTACCGAAGTTTTTGTTGATTACATTGAAATAATCCTCTGGTTTATATTATTGTGTACTTGTTGTTATAAATTCCATTTTTGTAGTTGATGGCTTGTATTGATATAATTGTGTCTTTTTATCTTCTTATAGGGGTCCTGTTTATATTGGCCTTAAAATATATGGGTGGATTTGAATTTCAAGCGTCACACTCCATGTGTTTTGATAATCAATATTTCTGGTTCTTCTGACTTATTTATACCGTTTTGCTATAATTATGCTGGATTTGCCCATAGTTGTTTTAGCTTTTTCAAGGGGTATACATGTTTTGTGTGTTCACACACATGATAAATACCTATTGTGTGTTATACACATTAAGGTATTTCTTTAGTGTAGGATTCCATATATCTTTTCAATTTGTCTGTGATAATGCACATTTGCACATATATTTATACATATATACATATCCTTATCAATTTTATCAAATTATGTATTTATTGCGACAATTTATTGACACACATTATGGTACGTATACATTTCATTATATATTTGTACAATATTCACATTTTTGTCACTTTAAGCTTATTTAATGTACATCACTCATATATTTTTACACTTTCATTTTTTTATGGTATCACTATATTATATTATACTATATTATATCGTATTAATATTTGTTGTATTGTATGTCTTATTGTTGTCAACATAATAAAATTAATTGTTCTTTTGGTGCATCTCATCACGTGTGTGTGTCACTTTATTTTATCTTATATTTTTTTCTTTCTTCCTCTTATCACATCACTGAGCACGTGTGTTCACTCTCCTTGCACTTACCACATTTTGGTTTTCTATATTATGAAGAAATCCCCCTTTTTCTTTAAATTGTTCTAATATATATTTTTTTTATTTATGTATGTATACATTTCTCTTATGTTATAATGTCAATTAATATCCATTCTATGACATGTTTATGTGTGTAACAGCATTTATGGTATAATTGTTTATATACATCTGGGTCTATATTTAGTGACTGATTGATATACCAGCTCAGTTCTGTTCACTCTCTAAATGGCATCTGCAGTATATGGGCTTGTGTGATCGCTTTTTGCCCACATCCAAAATGGCCACTTGAACATGACATGTCAAAACGCTATTTATGGTAGAAAGGTCTATAACATAGTTTTTGCCCATATTCAAAATGGCCATCGCAGTATGTCATCTCACAATAGTGCGACCTAACATTCTTTTCCCGGCGCTTCTGCACTGATGCGCACGCGCAGTGGCGTCCGTGTGGTGCGTGTATGTGAAAGCTGGCGGTGTTTGTGACTCACTGCCCAACAGTCAGGTATTTACATATATATTAGCTCAGCTGTTTATACTTTACACCAGGCTCAGCCTTGGCTGCTTATAATGAGGTACTTTCAATACCTTACCGTAATTGGTTACTTTAAAGGGACCCCTCCCATTTTTTCAGTATATGTATATCATCAACTACTCTTCCTGTCAGTACCCCTTGGAAAAGCTACCGCGAAACGCGCGTCGGGGCTCCTGGCGTGGAGTTTACTTTTGGGTTATTCTTACTACACCTGGGTTGGTATAGGTTCAGGGACCGTACTTTTTATTTATGGTGACTTCCTGTTCTCTTTCTAGCTCTGTACACACTGTACTTTGTTTGCTGCCATCCCTGTGCATATATTGATGGGTCTATTTTCATGTTGATGTGTGATGACATGGGTGTCTGAACCTTGTGTGGTTTGCAGAGTTCCTCATACTATATGCACACAGCTTGTTTGACCTAATGACCCGCATTGCTGCTATATATACAGCACTTTTGTGTACATAATATTTTTTGGAATAGCCCTTTTGTTCTCTATGCCAGTGTATTTTAAATTGTCTGTTGTATTTTAGGTCCTGATGGCCAACATGTTTTTATGATTTAATGTAATAAAGGATTTATATATTTTTGCAGATAAAATTTTTGTATTTGGTGTTATTCTTCCCTCAGTGGAGGTGTGATATGTCCTCACATTCAGCTATAGGTATTTAATGTCTATTTTTTCTTTTTGATATGTGCGGACGTTTATTATAACGTGCATCGTTTGGCTTGTCTCAGTATAGGTACTTAACATTTGAACTTAATACTGAAGCAGGGGAACGATCAGGTCTCTGCTTCAGCATGAGTTCAGAGCAGAGGGAGCTCCTCCGCTCGCCGAGAATACCCTGGTCACAGTGCTGTGCTCAGGGAAGCCCTTGACAGGCTAGAGGAAGCCCTGAATGTATGGTCAGTGGCTACTGACTGAGCGGAATCCCCGTTGCCGATAAACTGGCCGTAATCCCCGGCCAGAGTCTGCAACAGGGATTCCGCTCAAGGAGTAGCTACTGATGTCACTGTCCATACATGGACAGTGGAGTCAGGGGGTCCTCCGTGAGGGAATCCCCGGCCACAGCGTCGGCAATGCTCTGGCTGGGTATTCCTCTGCTTCAGTGGGGGTAGCTTCAGTGGTATCTACAGGGGAAGGGGGGTAACACTACCTACAGGGGGCTCTGTGTGCCGCCATTTACGGGGGGCTCTGTGTGCCGCCATTTACGGGGGGCTCTGTGTGCCGCCATTTACGGGGGGCTCTGTGTGCCGCCATTTACGGGGGGCTCTGTGTGCCGCCATTTACGGGGGGCTCTGTGTGCCGCCATTTACGGGGGGCTCTGTGTGCCGCCATTTACGGGGGGCTCTGTGTGCCGCCATTTACGGGGGGCTCTGTGTGCCGCCATTTACGGGGGGCTCTGTGTGCCGCCATTTACGGGGGGCTCTGTGTGCCGCCATTTACGGGGGGCTCTGTGTGGCGCCATTTACGGGGGGCTCTGTGTGGCGCCATTTACGGGGGGCTCTGTGTGGCGCCATTTACGGGGGGCTCTGTGTGGCGCCATTTACGGGGGGCTCTGTGTGGCGCCATTTACGGGGGGCTCTGTGGGGCGCCATTTACGGGGGGCTCTGTGGGGCGCCATTTACGGGGGGCTCTGTGTGGCGCCATTTACGGGGGGCTCTGTGTGGCGCCATTTACGGGGGGCTCTGTGTGGCGCCATTTACGGGGGGCTCTGTGTGGCGCCATTTACGGGGGGCTCTGTGTGGCGCCATTTACGGGGGGCTCTGTGTGGCGCCATTTACGGGGGGCTCTGTGTGGCGCCATTTACGGGGGGCTCTGTGTGGCGCCATTTACGGGGGGCTCTGTGTGGCGCCATTTACGGGGGGCTCTGTGTGGCGCCATTTACGGGGGGCTCTGTGTGGCGCCATTTACGGGGGGCTCTGTGTGGCGCCATTTACGGGGGGCTCTGTGTGGCGCCATTTACGGGGGGCTCTGTGTGGCGCCATTTACGGGGGGCTCTGTGTGGCGCCATTTACGGGGGGCTCTGTGTGGCGCCATTTACGGGGGGCTCTGTGTGGCGCCATCTACCGGGGGGCGCTCTACACGGGGTACTGCGGCATTCTCTTTAGGGGACACTCTGTGTGGCGCCATCTACCGGGGGGCGCTCTACACGGGGTACTGCGGCATTCTCTTTAGGGGACACTGCGTGGAGCGATCTACAGCGGGGCTGCGTGACATCTACAGGGGGTACTGTGGCAATTATCTATAGAGGCCGCTGCAGTATTATTTACAGGGGGTGTCACTATATAGAGAGGGGACTGCTGCTTTATCTACAGAGGGCATTGTTTCATTATCTACACATGAAATTCTTCTTTTTTCTTCTTTTTTTTTTTTTTTTTTTTTAAATGTAAAAACTGAAAACACCGGAACGGATGCAAAACGGCCGTCAAAAACTGACCTAGATGGCTATTTTTAACAGCCGACACCCGAATCCTGTTGTGGGAATCCCTGCATGGTGTGGGGTGGGTAGGAGATTCAGGGTGGTATTGGGTAGCTGTAAAGGCACCAAAAACCATCTACTCCCTGAAGTTTTGGCTAGTGTTTGGCGTCTTCAGGCCCATGGCTGCTTCGAAGATCTGATCTGAGGTCAGTGGACAGCAGCTTCCTTCTGAGCGCTCTCTTGGCGCCGGCCTTGGCGCTGCGCTGAATATGTCACACGTGAAATTACAATGTGTGTATCAGACTTCAGTGTAGCGCCAAGGCCGGGAGAGCCCTGACATGGAACGGAAAAAGTATCTAATCTATCATCTATCCAATCTATCACAAACTATCCACCACTCTTTGGGCCGGTTCACATCAGCGTTCGCTTTCCGTTCAGGGGTTCCGTCGGAGGTTTCCGTCGTGGAACCCCTCAACGGAAAGTCAAACGGAAACCATAGCTTCCGTTTGCATCACCATTGGTATCAATGGTGACGGAGACATTGGTAATGGTCTCCGTTTGTCACCGTTCCGGCAGGTTTATGTTTTTTCACCGGAATCAATACCACAGTTGACTGCGCTATTGATTGTCACAAAAACGCAAACCTGCCGGAATGGTGACAAATGGAAGCCATTAGCAATGTTTCCGTCACCGTTGATATCAATGGTGATGCAAACGGAAGCTAAGGTTTCCGTTTGACTTTCCGTTGAGGGTTTCACCCGACGGAAATCCCAGACGGGACGCCTGAATGGAAAGCCAACGCCAATATGAACCGGCCCTTATAAAATTGGCACATTTTCAGACCCTAGACTACCTTTTTGGTGGACCGTTGTGGTAAAAACTGATGTTAAAAATGGATGGTAAAAATGGACAATTAACGACTACTGATGACGACTGATGGTTTTGTAGTAAAAATCGTGAAAAAGCCTGATGGCAACCGATACATTTTTGCATCAGTTGTAATCACTTGAGAGACAAAAAAACTGATGCTGATACAACTGACCTATGCGAACGCATGTTTAAGAGGATCTGTCACTAGTTTAGAAATGCCCAATCTCCTAGCTAATCTAATAGTCACTGTCACACAAATAATACTAGTGAAAATTGTGTCTCAAAACGTTTATTTTAAGTTATGAGCTTTTTTCTAAATATGCAAATGAGCCTATACTTAACAAATGGGTGTCAATACCAGTGATTCTCCTGAGGTGGGGCTACGTCACTGCCTGTGACGCTGTCCTATCCGCATGAAGCTGCTTCACACAGTGTGGAGACTGAGGCTGGAGGGAAGGGGGATCACTTCAAACAGCCATATCTCGGGCTGTGGACCACCTAGAGCAGCACTACGGGTGGCATATGAAAGATAAGATTCTAATATTTTATGACACCAGATTTGCAGCGAAACAACTGGAGATATCACCAGTTGAAAACAGTCAGGTATGGAAGCAGTATATTATATGATCACACAGTGTTGCTGGGCAGGAGAGGGGGAGCAGCTGTGTGATCATTGAACAGCGTCATACAGAAAACATTACACTGCCCAGAGTGAAAAGAAAGAGTCACCTCCTATTTGGCTATTATAGCCAAATTAGCATATTTCGAAAAATGCTCATAACTTTGCAAATAAAAGTTTTTGAAAACAAATCACACTGTAGTTATCAGCAGCAAAGCGCCTATTAGATTAGGAGATAGGGAATTAATAAACTAGTGACCGATCCTCTTTAAGGGCCTTTTTACACAAAGCAAATATCGGGCAAACAAGCGTTGAAAAAGACTACCGGGGCCTAGCAAGCCCAGTGGCCATGGCAAATAGAACGCTACTCTAGATATTCACATATGCATTGGAAGTCCGTGTTGTGGCAGTGTGGTACCTCCTTGACGTGCTGTATTCTTCCAAAGAACCAATGGTTCTGTGGAGAATATTTGTGTAATATTACTTTGGACTATAATATAACACTATTCATGGAAAAAAAAAAAACCTGCGTGCTTCTTTGTAACGTATATGGCTATAGTCACCTTATTTAGGATTCGTGTTATATGGATTTTGAATACGGCCATGTTTGAGGCCTTATACTTTAATATATACTTTGACATGCCAAGGTATAAGGCCTCGTACACATGGCACATACTTTGGCACGCAAAGTCGTAGCCCCTTCAAGATTTATCTGTATTAAGAGTAATAAGCGTCACATAGTGGTTAGCAATGGGAATAATCGTAAGCTTTTAATTTCCATAACTTTTTTTTCTTCTTTATTAGGTATGATGCTGCCATTGACTTATTCACGCGATCATGTGCTGGTTACTGCGTTGCCACTTTCATTCTTGGGATAGGCGATCGTCACAACAGTAACATTATGGTGAAAGACAATGGGCAAGTACGTTGAAAGCAAAAGTTAGTTCACTTTTTTCACAGTTTATCACCCCTAGACCTCTTTATTTTCTAATTCACCACTTTGAAAAAATACAGTTGGTGGTTCTATTTTCATATCAGTCTTGTTAGGGCATGTTCACATCAGCGTTGGCTTTCCGTTTCGGGCTGCCATCGGAGGTTACCGTTGGTTGAACCCCGCAACGGAAAGTCAAACTGAAACCACAGCTTCCGTTTCCATCACCATTGATTGCGGGGTTCACCCGACGGAAACCTTAGACGGAACCCCGGAACAGACAGCCAACGCTGATGTGAACAGGCCCTTAGAGCCTGTTCACGTCCACGTCTGGTTACGTTTTGGGGTTTCCTTTCATCTATTCCGGCAGAAAAGACGTGAAAAAAACGGAAACTTTACGGAACAGAAACCAACTGAAACATTACCATTGAAATCAATGGTAATGCAAACAGAAGCTATAGTCTCCGTTCGGCTTACCGTTCATCTGTTCCTCTGATGGAATAGATGAACGGAAACTGACGCTGATGTGAACAGGCCCTTAGTCAATTTTTACAGAATTGGGTTAATAAAAAGAAAAGATAATTTGGTTCTTGTTTTTGTACTAGCATTTCCCTGTGTTAACACTTGCTCTTTTGTCAGCTGTTTCATATAGATTTTGGGCACTTTCTGGATCACAAGAAGAAAAAGTTTGGTTACAAGCGAGAGCGTGTTCCATTTGTCTTAACGCAAGACTTTTTAATTGTCATCAGTAAGGGAATTCAAGAGTGCACAAAGACCAGGGACTTTGAAAGGTAAGATATGAAGAAAACCTTTTTAAAGGAGAAACTTTAATTCCACAGTTTTATTTTTAAAACAACAGTTTAACTTCATTAACCCCTTAACGACGAGCGACGGATATATCCCTCACAAGCAGGTGTTTGTTCCTCCATAGCGACGGATATATCAGTCGCTCTGATCGCTTGGGCACTGCCGGTGTACCCACGCGATCAGGAGCACGGCTGTTATACACAGCCTGGCTACTGCCAGAATCGAAGTGTGATCAGATTGCGGCAGTTTAACCTATTAGATGCAGCGGTCAATAGCGACAGCGGCGTCTAATGTGTTTGACAGAGGGAGGGAGGGAGCTCTGTCACCACATCAGCGCCCCCGCAGATTGTGGGGCGGCGTTGGGTTTCCATGGCAGTCGGGGGCCTAACGAAGGCCCCCAGGTGTGCCTTCCGCAACTGCCTATTAGGCCATGCCAGAGGCAGGGCCTAATAGATTGCCTGTCAGTTGTACACTGATAGGCAATAATGCTTTGGTATAGGAAGTATACCAAAACATTATATAAGCGATGAGCAGATCGCATGGTGAAGTCCCCTAGTGGACCAAAAAAAAAAACCAGTAAAACCGTAAATTGCAGTAAAAATAAAATCCTCAGTGGCTACATCGACGGAAAAATAAAAAAGTAACGGCTCTTGAAATGCGGAGATGCAAAAACAAGTAATTTTTATTTTTAAAAAAAAAAGTTTTTTATTTTGCAAACATAGGAAAAAATAAAACCTTTTACATATTTTGTATCCCTGTAATCGTGCCGACCCACAGACTAAAGGTAACATGTTATTTATGCCGCAAAGTGAACAGCGTAAATTTATAATGTGCAAAACCATGCTGGAATAGCTGTTTAACTTTTATTAACTTTATTTTAGGAAAGAATTGAAAATAATCTATATATTATATGCACCCAAAAATGGTGCAATTAAAAAAATGCAAGTCGTCCCGCAAAAAATAAGCCCTTATACGGCTATGTCGACGAAGCAAAAAAAAAAAAAGTTACAACTCTTAGAATGCGTCTTAAAAATCACCTTTTGTCGTTAACGTGCAAAAGGGCCTGGTCATTAAGGGGTTAAAAGGTGGGGTGGTTGTGATCGGGGGACAGGGGTCCACCACTCACCAGCTTAGATGCCGCAGTCGCTATTGACTGCGGCATCTAAGTGGTAAAACATCTGAAGTTCTCTCCAATCACACAGCAGGGAGCTTTAATATACAGCTGTTAAGAGTAACTTTCTTTACTAATAGACGTTGTCGAGGATCAGGGATTTCACCAGCTGGGAGATAAGTGATATACACACATCTTATTACACAGCCGACCCCCGCTGCGTATGGTGTGGGCTCCATTTCGACTTCCGCCATATATATGGCGGATATCTGGAAGGAGTTAATTATTCTGGGTTTACGAGACTTGAATGTTCGCTTTGCCTGGTTCAGTAATGCACTGCTATACTTCTGTATTGTAGTGTATTATTGCCTAACAGTGCTTTATTCACAAGCACACTAATAGGCAAATATACATGGCCGACACGGTGACTTTTGTTAGGCTGCCGGCTGCCATGATATACAATCGGCACCCCGCGTGCGTGTCAGAGCGGTGCCAATGGGTTGACAGAGGGAGCCCCCTCCCTCTGTCTAGCTGATTAGATGTTTCATACTCGTTTGACCATGGTATTTAAGGGGTTAAACAGTCACATTCAGACTTGGCTAACAGCCACCAGTGCCGCAAAACTAAAGGGGTCAAAAGGCCACATAAAAGGGAAATCCTATTTTGAACTTGCGGGCTGGCAGTAAGAAGCTCTGGTCCTTATGACAGCGCGTTCTGTACTGAACTCTTAGTGGATTTAAAGGTTTTTATATACTGAGTTTCACATGGGCCGATCGGGGGAACGCTCGTTTGACGGCTGGTCGTATCTTTTATTTGGCAGTAAAAAGCATAGTTGCTGGCAACGTGTAAACCGGTGATGTGCTGCTGAAAATCAGGCAATTTTTAAGGAGACAAACTATATTATTCGTCCCCATACAGTACAATGATTGCGCCATGTTAATGAAGCTGAGTGGCGATTGACTTGCTATATTGTAAATTGGTGCTTGTTTACCGGCAGAAATCTGCTGGAGTAAAAGGACCTCTATAGTTTAACACTCTCTATATAAATTTGTCTCTAAACTTTGCATATACTCTAGTTTACGTATCTTAAGATTGACGTACTATAAGTATCTTGTAAACTACATTTGCATCCAGAGTTGCGTTCTAAATTGTAGTAGTTTCTTGTTCGTTTAGGAACTTGCATCTCACTGCAGTCCATCTTTAGAGAGCCTTGTAACTAAAATACAGAAGTTGGGTCAGGAGATGTACTTGACTTGAGCTCTTTACTTTGTATACAAGAAAATCACTTTGTATGAAGGCGCTATTTAAAAATCTGTCACCAGAATCGGCCCCTGTACTATAGATTATTCAGCGCTTTTAATAGCGGGCGCAGTTTTCTCAGCATATGCCATTAAAGCTTACGTGTCCCGATTTAGGATCCCAATTGGTTAAAGGGGATACACAGGATAGGGGATACATGTGTGATCGCTGGGGGACCAAAAGTTCCCCGAAGTACTCCATGAGAATGGAGCGCTTGTGCACATGTCTGACCAGCGCTCCATTCATTTCTATGGACCTGCCGGAGACAGCGGTCCCAGATGTCCCATAGAAATTAATGGACCTCTGATCAGGCATGCGCACAAGCGCTCCATTTTGATGGAGCACTTCGGGGGACTTTCGGTTCCCCGTTCTCCTTATCGCTGGGGGTCCCATCGGTCGGACCCTCGGTGATCGCACACATATCCCCTGTCCTGTGGATAGGGGATACATGTGTTCTGTGGGACATCCCCTTTAATGGGTATTTCTGTAGGTAGCTCACAAGTTGCATTGTCCCTCCTCTGTCACGGTTTGCTTGCCCCTTTTAAGCCATGTATTGTTTATCTAAATGTTCTTTTACATTATGAGTAGAAGTTGCACATGAAGTGGGACAAATGATGACATGATGGTGAAGCTATGGATGATGCACTTCATCAAATATTTGTCTTTTCCTCCTAGATTTCAAGAGATGTGTTACAAAGCTTATTTGGCCATTCGTCAGCATGCCAATCTATTCATCAATCTCTTTTCGATGATGCTTGGCTCTGGTATGCCTGAACTGCAATCTTTTGATGACATTGCTTACATTAGAAAGACACTGGCACTGGACAAAACTGAACAGGAAGCTTTGGAGTATTTCATGAAACAGATGAATGACGCTCATCATGGCGGCTGGACAACAAAAGTGGACTGGATCTTCCACACAATAAAACAGCGGGCTTTGAACTGAGCAGAAAGCTGGAAGCAATCTGTGGTCTTGCCATCCACTTTGTGGGTTCCGCACTGCACTGTTAATCTGGACAAGCTGCGAAGATCAGCTGCATGGGAATTGCACAAGTCACAAAGAGCATTCATATCACAACCGGTGTTACCAGAATGCACCAGAACCATTAACACTAACAGGGTCTACAACACTAAAGGAAAACATTTCAAGAGCTACAGTCTGGATTTCATATATTATGCCTTAAGGTCAAACAGGAGGCTAACCCACTTAGCTTGCGTTTTAGCACCCAATGTATATGGTCATGGTCTGTTTGATACAAATAGAAGTTTGGCATAGAGAATATTTTTGTGATTCCCATGTGTGTTTTGGAATGCTGATTTCTCTACCTTGGTGCAGTAATAACTAGGATATTGAAGGGCACAACCCTTCTCAAATGCCTCACAGTATTGTTTAACTGCAATGCAGCTTTAGACGCGCTTGACAAGTGTCTATTTTTTGTTTTCTTGAAAATGTAATACCATGTAAGTCTTGTGAAAAGGATAATGGTCTTGTTTTGTCTTTCTCCAATATTTTTGTTTTTATAAGCCTATGTTTTATACTTTGCAAAAGTTGCACCGTTAAGAACACACCTTTCCTGATGTGTCGGAGATGCACACTGTAATTGTGTGACGTCGGTATGCTCTCTAATACACTTTATTGTGAAACTACTTAGAGATATATTGTGTGTGCGTGTACATATATGTATGTGTGGGTATATATGCAGTATATATTTATACCGATCAGCCATAATATTGATACTACCTACTTAATAATGTGTAGATCTCCATCAAGCTGCCAAAACAGCTCTGACCCGTCGAGGAATAGACTCCTCTGAAGGTGTCCTGTGGGATCTGGCACCATGACCTTAGCAGCAGATCCTTTCTTGGTCTGCAACAATATTTAGGTAGGTGTTACGTGTCAAAGTAACATCCACGTGAATGCCAGGACCAAAGGTTTCCCAGCAGAACAGTGCCCAGAGCTTCACATTGCCTCTGCCCGGCTTGCCTTCTTATAGTGCATCCTGGTGCCATCTCTTCCCCAGGTAAGCGACATGCACGCACCCGGACAGCCACGTGTTGTAAAAGAAATTGTGATTAATCAGACCAGGCCACCTTCCATTGCTCCCATGGTCTAGTTCTGACTCTCACGTGCTCATTGTAGGCGCTTTCGGTGATGGACAGGGGTCAACATGGGCACTCTGACCAGTCTGTGGCTGTGCAGCCCCAAATGCAGCATGCTGCGAATCGCTGTTTGTACAGACACCTTTCAATCATAGCTAGCCTTAACTTTTTCATCAATTTGTTCTGCAGAAGCTCCTTTGTGGGATCGGACCAGACGGGCTAGCCTTCACTCCCCTTGCGCATCAATGGGGCTTGAGCGCCCATGACCCTATCGCTGGTTGTCCTTTGGACCACTGCATACTGGAGAAGACCTGCCATTTTGGAGATGCACTAACCCAGTCATCTAGCCATCACAATTTGGCCCTTGACGGATTGTTTGCTTGCTGCCTAATACATCCCACCTGTTGATAGGTGCACGGTTATCAATGTTATTCATTTCGCCTGTTGGTGGTTTTAGTCTGGGTTTTCACGCTGCAGTTTTGGTGCTTTTTTTCATACATTTTTTTGGTGATTGTGCAAAAAGCGAGACGTTTGGCCGCGATTTTGTGGCAATTGCGGGGGAAAAAAATGTTCCACAACCACAGTGTGAAAACCTAGTCTTAAGGTTATGGCTGAACGATATATAAGAATTTTTTTTTTCCCTCTACATACTACAAAATCCAGACCAGAAGGATATTGCATTGTTTTAAGTTAACTGCTTATTGCACTGAAGAATGTCGCTCTTATTTTTATTTTTATATAGGCTATACTAAGAATTTTTATTTTAACCTCACCTGTAAACTCCATTTTAGTTTTTGTTTCAGAAGTTTTTTTATGTAAAATATGTATCCATTTTAAAGTATATTGATGTTTTTATAAAGGTTATGCAGTTATTTTAATTTTTTATTGTCCTGTCTTCTGATGCCTGCAAGTTTGTGTGCGTGTGTATCTGGATCTACTGTTTTTTTTGTTTTTTTTTTTTTGCTCAACAGATAGATACATACATTATCCATTAGGATGTAAGTAAATACATTTACAGATGGCTTTTTATATAGTATATAAAACTCCACTACATTTTTAATAAGGGCTTAGTCCGAACCACTTGTCGGTATATCCCTTTTTTAAGCCTTATCCAGCATGCGTAACTTTGAATGATTTCTCTGGAGTTGTACGATGACCACTGGCAAGTACTTGAAGGTATTACAGCAGTAGAACTTGTGAACATTCAAATGATTGAGTTAAAAACACGGAGGTCAATAAACAACTTTACAAGGTTTCAAAAGTTTATATGATGACATCATTCCCTTTTTTTTTTCCATTAAGTAATATGCAGTTGTTACTCAAATCAATAAAACATTTTGGTATTTTGAAGTATGACACTAAGCAGTAAGCTAGAAAACCTTTCTTAACAATACGTTTTTCCCCTACGTTTTGAGTGTACGTCTGGAAAGCTCCTGATGTACATGCTAAACCTCTACCTAGGGCTCCATTAGCCCGACGGAGGCCAAAAGAGAGTATATTGGCCTTGGTCACACTGGTATATTCTAGACTATAATGGTATCTGTTTAACAAGTACGTCTAAACTCTCATGATCCTAGTTCATGGTATATCCTTTTTATTAGATACCATTAGTCTATGGTGACGGATGCCACTGTTAGAGCAGTGAAAATAAAAAGGCCCAAATGTCAAATAATCACATTTCTGATAGTGAAAGTGAAACATTTAAAGGCAAGTTAAAGTGTATGTTCACAAATGCCAGAAGTCTAGCAAGCAAAATGGGGGAGCTGGAGGCCTTAATACTGGAAGAAGATATAGATATAGTTGGTGTTGCTGAAACATGGCTGGACTCTTCACATGACTGGGCTGTAAATCTACAGGGTTTTACACTGTTTCGGAAAGACAGGGCAAATAGGAAAGGTGGTGGTGTATGTCTGTATGTGAGAAGCGATATGAAGGTGAGTGTAAATGAGACATTAGAGGGTGAAGACTGAGGAGGTTGAAACCTTGTGGGTGGAATTACAAAGGGAAGTAAACACTGAAAAAAATTACTTTTGGTGTAATCTATAGACCCCCCAATATAACTGAAGAGATAGAAGGTCAAATATATAAACAAATGGAGCGGGCTGCACAGGCGGGTACTGTTGTGATAATGGGAGATTTTAATTATCGGGATATTAATTGGTGTCATGGTTCGGCTTCAACTGCAAAGGGGAGACATTTCCTCAACCTGTTGCAGGAAAATTTTATGTGCCAGTTTGTGGAAGACCCGACTAGAGGTGAAGCTCTGTTGGATCTGGTCATTTCTAATAATGCAGAGCTTGTTGGGAATGTCAATGTTCGTGAAAACCTTGGTAACAGTGATCATAATATAGTTATATTTTACCTATACTGTAAAAAACAAACGCAGGCTGGGAGGGCAAAAACATTTAATTTTAAGAAAGCCAATTTCCCCAGGATGAGGGCGGCAATTCAGGATATAGACTGGGAAGAACTAATGTAAAATAATGGGACAAATGATAAATGGGAGATTTTCAAATCTACTTTGAGTTATTATAGTGCAAAATGTATTCCTACAGGTAACAAGTATAAACGACTAAAATTAAACCCCACATGGCTTACACCTTCTGTGAAAGGGGCAATACATGACAAAAAAAGGGCATTTAAAAAATACAAATCTGAGGGTACATCTGCAGCCTTTGTAAAATATAAAGAGCTTAATAAAATCTGTAAAAATGTAATAAAATCAGCAAAAATACAAAATGAAAGGCAGGTGGCCAAGGATAGTAAAACAAATCCTAAAAAATTCTTCAAGCATATAAATGCAAAAAAGCCCAGGTCTGAACATGTAGCACCCTTAGATAGTGGTAATGGGGAGTTGGTCACAGGGGATCAAGAGAAGGCAGAGTTACTAAATGGGTTCTTCCGCTCTGTATATACAACAGAAGAAGGAGCAGCTGATGTAGCCGCTGCCGGTGCTGTTAATATATCAGTTGATATACTGAATTGGATGAATGTAGATATGGTCCAAGCTAAATTAAATAAAATAAATGCACACAAGGCCCCGGGACCAGATGGGTTACACCCTAGAGTTCTTAAAGAGCTTAGTTCAGTTATTTCTGTCCCCCTCTTCATAATATTTAGAGAGTCTCTCATGAGTGGTATAGTGCCAAGGGACTGGCGCAGGGCAAATGTGGTGCCTATTTTCAAAAAGGGCTCTAGGTCTTCGCCGGGTAATTATAGACCAGTAAGCTTAACATCAATTGTGGGGAAAATGTTTGAGGGGCTATTGAGGGACTATATACAGAATTATGTGACAATAAATAGTATTATAAGTGACAGCCAGCATGGTTTTACAAAGGACAGAAGCTGTCAAACCAACCTGATTTGTTTTTATGAAGAGGTAAGCAGAAGCCTAGACAGAGGGGCCGCTGTGGATATAGTGTTTTTGGACTTTGCAAAGGCATTTGACACTGTCCCTCATAGACATCTAATGGGTAAATTAAGGACTATAGGTTTAGAAAGTATAGTTTGTAATTGGATTGAGAATTGGCTCAAGGACCGTATCCAGAGAGTTGTGGTCAATGATTCCTACTCTGAATGGTCCCCGGTTATAAGTGGTGTACCCCAGGGTTCAGTGCTGGGACCACTATTATTCAACTTATTTATTAATAATCTAGAGGATGGGATTAATAGCACTATTTCTATTTTTGCAGATGACACCAAGCTATGCAATGTAGTTCAGACTATGGAAGATGTTTGTGAATTGCAGGCAGATTTAAACAAACTAAGTGTTTGGGCGTCCACTTGGCAAATGAAGTTTAATGTAGATAAATGTAAAGTTATGCATCTGGGTACGAAAAACCTGCAAGCATCATATGTCCTAGGGGGAGCTACACTGGGGGAGTCAATTGTTGAGAAGGATCTGGGTGTACTTGTAAATCATAAACTAAATTTCAGCATGCAGTGTCAATCAGCTGCTTCAAAGGCCAGCAAAATATTGTCGTGTATAAAAAGAGGCATGGACTCGTGGGACAGGGATGTAATATTACCACTTTACAAAGCATTAGTGAGGCCTCATCTAGAATATGAAACCTATAGAGAAAAGAGGTCAAGTACACACAAGATATTGCAATAGAAAAGATTCTTTATTAACAAATTCAAGAAACAGGACAATTTAAAAAATGAGTCATACAATGTAAGTTGGCGTCAGCCCATGTTGTGTATAAATATATATTGATGGTAACACAATGTCACAAATGAGTAACAAGACCCGGGATCAGTACTGTTGTATATCAAAAAGTCTTTAAATGCATATGGCTATATGTAACATATCATGAATAGGTGGTGCAGGTAGTGCAGATCCTCAGGTTGAAACCACTATTTGCCTGTTATATAGAGGTTATAAATATATGTGGCCAATACACATGGATGAAATCATTCATATATAAGGTATACAGTTTACAAATGTTGAAGAATGTAAGTCATGAGTGTGATTGGCAGCACTAAAGCAAATATAGGTGAGAGTCGAAGACCTGAGTCATAATACCAGCAGATAGCCAGATGCATAGGAAGAAAGTAGTGTTACGTACCCGGATTCATATAGCCAACATGGGGGAGACGCCAGTCCCGACGCGCGTTTCGGCTGATGCCTTCGTCCGGGGATGGCGTCTTCCCGGCGGGACCCTCCCTTAAATGTGGGCATAATTAGACTGTAATTGGTGGCAGTGGGTAAAGTCGGAGGTACTCGGCGACAGGCCGGGGGTAGCAAGATGGCTACTCCCCACTTCCGGTACCGAGTCATCCAGGCGGAAGTGTGCGGACGCTGTCTGACAGCGCCGCCCACGTCCAACCAGGATCAGAGACTCGGCCGAGAGTGAGTGAGCCACTCCCCCACCCCCCACCAGCGCACACCTCCTCCCAGATAGTACTCAGAGCGGAGATGCAAATTTGGAGACACTGATGACATTGGCGGTGAAGATATGTAAGTACATTGGGGAAACTTAAAAATGATAAAACATTATTTGTAGGGGATTCAACTGCGATCTATGTGCAGGTAGATTGGCAAGAAACAAAAAGAGGAAGAAACAAAACAAAAAAGAGGAAAAAGGAAACGAACAATAAAGGAAAATTATAAGAAAAAGAAGAAAACCACTTACACCGTTATTAATTCATTGTTCCACTTTATTTATTCATATATTCTTTGTACATAGGTACAATACACTGTACACTGGTTGTATATATATTTATATAACACTTTTTTATTCCACACAACTTTCACATATTTATTTATTAATTTATTCACTTCTCTTCGGTCCTCTTCCTTTATTTAATTATTTACATTTCGTATCATCCTTATTTATTATGGACCGTCTTTCATGTCACATCACATATACTTGTGTTTTCTTCTTTTTCTTTTAATTTTCCTTTATTGTTCGTTTCCTTTTCTTTTGCTTTTTCCTCTTTTTTGTTTTGTTTCTTCCTCTTTTTGTTTCTTGCCAATCTACCTGCACATAGATCGCAGTTGAATCCCCTACAAATAATGTTTTATCATTTTTAAGTTTCCCCAATGTACTTACATATCTTCACCGCCAATGTCATCAGTGTCTCCAAATTTGCATCTCCGCTCTGAGTACTATCTGGGAGGAGGAGGTGTGCGCTGGCGGGGGGTGGGGGAGTGGCTCACTCACTCTCGGCCGAGTCTCTGATCCTGGTTGGACGTGGGCGGCGCTGTCAGACAGCGTCCGCGCACTTCCGCCTGGATGACTCGGTACCGGAAGTGGGGAGTAGCCATCTTGCTACCCCCGGCCTGTCGCCGAGTACCTCCGACTTTACCCACTGCCACCAATTACAGTCTAATTATGCCCACATTTAAGGGAGGGTCCCGCCGGGAAGACGCCATCCCCGGACGAAGGCATCAGCCGAAACGCGCGTCGGGACTGGCGTCTCCCCCATGTTGGCTATATGAATCCGGGTACGTAACACTACTTTCTTCCTATGCATCTGGCTATCTGCTGGTATTATGACTCAGGTCTTCGACTCTCACCTATATTTGCTTTAGTGCTGCCAATCACACTCATGACTTACATTCTTCAACATTTGTAAACTGTATACCTTATATATGAATGATTTCATCCATGTGTATTGGCCACATATATTTATAACCTCTATATAACAGGCAAATAGTGGTTTCAACCTGAGGATCTGCACTACCTGCACCACCTATTCATGATATGTTACATATAGCCATATGCATTTAAAGACTTTTTGATATACAACAGTACTGATCCCGGGTCTTGTTACTCATTTGTGACATTGTGTTACCATCAATATATATTTATACACAACATGGGCTGACGCCAACTTACATTGTATGACTCATTTTTTAAATTGTCCTGTTTCTTGAATTTGTTAATAAAGAATCTTTTCTATTGCAATATCTTGTGTGTACTTGACCTCTTTTCTCTATAGGTTTCGTAGTAATGCTATGGTCAGAGTACCAGGTCATATTGGGTTATATGTGTGTTCTCCTCAGTCTATATATATATATAACTATATGTGTCACCTTGACCTTTCTAGACATATAAAGATATATATATATATATCATAAAAAAATTTTTGGAGTTCACACAATTCCTGCTTGTGTACATATTGGTTGTCTACATTAATTCTCTCTGTGTTCCACACAGAATCAGGTACCGTGGGTCCCATGGACTACAAAGCCAGAGATGGCGCCTTGCGATCCTTGATGGATCAAGTTTTTAAGGATGAGTCTACAGTGTCTGGTTTTAGTGGTTCAGAGAATGTGAGCGAACTTCAGCATAAATACAAAAATTTACTCCATCGACGAATGAAAGTCTGGTGGAACAAAGTATTTTTAGAAAATTACATTCAGAGATGTCTTATTCCTAGAGGTCTTAGGATCCAAATTTTCCCCTTATTTCCAATCAGTGATGAAAATTTCATCACTGGATGGGAAGCTGTCTGCAATAATAGTTCAAAAAGGTTTATGGAATTGTTGGTGGGACTCAATCAAGACACACTCGTCTTGTTGGACACAGAAATTGAAGAGGTTCAATCTCAGTTGATTGCACTTCTATCTGTAGAGAATATGTCTAGATTTAAATTGGGCCTTGAAGCTCAATTTTCTGAGTGGGAGAAAGAGATACAAGCCACAAAATCTAAAAAGTTCACTAGAGATGTTGGAGATTTCCAACAAAATCGGGTCTATAGATGGAGGAGGAATAGAATAGGTGGACGGAGTCGCACACCCTCCATTTCTTCTATATCCTCCCTTAGTGAAACAGAAAATGCATTCTCTCGCTATAACCAACCATCTGGCTCACGTCCTAAAAGAAAACTCACGCAGAGACAAATGGCAAACAAGAAAAGACCAGATATGCAGGATCCGACCCATCGCCTAAAGGTGATTAATCTATCTACGCATATTTTTTCAGATACAGACAGAGGAGTCATTACTAAGGGTCTTACGTTCTCACCTTGTAATCGCTTTGATGCTTTCTCTGCAGTAAAAGATCTCAATATGTTTGGTCGATCACTTATACACAAAAAATGGTTCCACAAATCCAATCATGCGGACCTTTTTCCAACTGCAGAAGAGCAACAAGCATTAGGGATTTTAGAGGACTTACTGGAAGAACAGGACACTACTATACCAGGTAAAATCCCAGTGTGTGTCCGTATGAAATCCAAGAAATTTCCCCCACTTAGTTTGTGCCCAGCTGTGGACTCTTTTGTGAAGGCGGTCACACTAGAGTTTCAAAATATTCCTGCTAATATCAGACATGACAATCTAACTACAGCACAGCGGGAAAGTTTAAATAACTTGCAAAAATTGAAGGATGTAGTGTTTAATTCTGCCGACAAAGGCGGGAATGTGGTGGTATGGCCTTGCCATATGTACGAGGCTGAGGCCTATAAACGATTACGAGATAGACAATGCTACAAAAAACTCACATTTAATCCCTCATCCTCTTTTAGATCTAAACTACAGCAGATACTATCAAAAGCTTTACAAGAAGATGTTATCAACAAGGACTTACTAACCGCACTTACAACGACTGAACCCATTGTCCCTACACTGTATTTGCTCCCTAAAGTGCATAAGAACGACACAATACCACCCGGAAGACCAATAATCTCAGGTAGGGGCAGTATCACAGACAAGTGCTGTAGATATATTGATCATCATTTGAAGGATTTGGTTATCAACCTCCCTTCATATATTCGTGACTCTGCGGATCTCCTCCAAAAAGTCAGTGGCATCAGCATTGATGACGATATGCTACTAGTTACGATTGATGTTGAATCTCTGTATACTAGTATCAGACATGCTGATGGCATCAGGGCCACTAAATTATTTTTGTCCACGACCAATCTAGAAAAACCTATGTGTGATTTTCTTGTTGAGTTACTTGAATACACATTGACGCATAACTTTTTTACCTTCAATGGTAATTTTTACTTACAGCTCCAGGGAACGGCGATGGGGGCATCCTGCGCGCCCTCATACGCCAATTTGTTCCTTGGACTGTGGGAAAGGGACCTTTTTACAGATGGCCAGGATGATTCAATGGACTGGGTCCTGTTTTGGGCACGGTTCATTGATGACATCCTGGTCATCTGGAAGGGCACCCTATCTGAATTGGATAAATTCATGTTGGATCTTAACAACAATCAGATCAATCTCAAATTTACATATAAATCAAACAGCCAGTGCATTGATTTCTTGGATATTAAACTAACCAAGGACTCGGATGGATTTCTGCAGAGTGACGTATTTCGAAAAGAGACCTCTGTTAATTCTTTACTGCACTTCTCATCCTCTCATCCACCACAGACCCTACAGGCAATCCCTATTGGGCAATTTTTGAGGATAAGGAGGATATGTTCCTCTGATATCATATTCGAGGAACAAGCTAAGGACCTAAAAAACCGCTTCGTTGAACGAGGCTACAGCATGCGGTGCATTAAGAAAGCATATCATAGAGCCAAACATGCTAACAGAGATGATCTTCTGTTCACCAAAAGGAAAAAAGATACACAGACCAAGGTGAGGTTTATAACCAACTTTCACTCTAGATGGCCACAAATGAAGGAAATTGTTAAAAGGTTCTGGCCAATCTTGCTCACGGACCCAATTCTTACTAATTATGTGACTAGGTATCCCAGTATAACAGCAAGACGTGGGAAAAATTTAAAAGATCACCTTGTGAGGAGTCACTATGATCCAGGTATGAGAAAATATCCTTTTGGGACAAAGGGAGCCAAATGGGGATGTTCCCCTTGTGGGCATTGTGTGGCATGTCCTAACGTAGAGAGTATAACAACTTTCCCTAATGTTACAGGCACGAAAACATATACCATTACACATGCAATAACTTGTACTACGAAAGCTGTAGTATATTACGCAACGTGCCCATGCCCTAAAGTATATGTCGGCCTTACCTCAAGGGAACTAAAAGTGCGGGTGAGAGAGCACATGTCTGACATCAGAAGAGCAGCAAGTGAGGAAGTCGTGGAAACATTAAAACCTATACCGCGCCATTTTAAAACATACCATTCCTGTGATCCAACAAAGCTAAAGGTGAGAGGCATTGATCACATTGTTGCAAGCATGAGAGGGGGGAATATCAAACAAAAATTGGCACAATGCGAAGCACGCTGGATTTGGACCCTTGGGTCAATGCAGCCTCTAGGTCTTAATGAATCCCTTAGTTTCGCTCCATTCCTCTGAACCACTGACTCTCTGCGGGTCTAGTTTTTAATTACGTTTTTATCATATTATCTATATAGCTTCGTTTAGTTGCTATTTTTATATACATGTATAGTCATTACTTTGTTAACTACCCTCCTTTGGGATTTTTCTCATGTTTTGAAGGCATTTAGAAATACAGTTATCTGTCGGAGACGTATACATTGGGGACACTGGAGGTCATGGATTCTTGGAGATGGAGCTATCAATACATACGTGCCTGACTAACTCCATGTTATTTATGGGTGGGGTGATTTATTGTATATGTACAACGGGGGTAAAAAAACCTGTTTAAATTGGTTTCTAGTGGCACCATATTGCTGTATATACGTTTATATATATGTTTGTGTAAAATTGATTTCATATATTGTAGTGTATTGTATGTATGCATGTATTGTTTTTATTGGTATGTGTGTGCAGGTATTATTATGGATACTATTCCGCACTGGTCTGTTTTTATATTTCATGCACAAAGATTTTAATATATGGATGCATGGATTTTTTCTGCACTGATATTTGTCAATTAATATATATATATATATTTTTTTGTATTTTCTGTATATATTTTTATATATTCCTCGTGCATGTATATATTTATTATTATTTAGTGATATACCTGTATCTGCGGACATTTCCCTACCTATTTATACGTACATACAGTATCTTTTTCATGATATCTAATATATATATATTTTTGTACCTTGGTTGTATGTTTTGTGTGTGTATGTGTATATATATATTTATATCTGCATTTATTTATTTATGATGTTTATATACATAAGTATTGGTGAACATGCACTTGCATTTATACAAAATCTGTGTTCACATTATATTATTATTTTATTTATTTATTAATATAACTATATAATATGTTGTGTATGTATATTTTCGCATATACACACCTGTAACACTTCTTCATATTTCCAAGATTTGTTCACATATTATTTAACATGTCCTTTATATTTTCACTATTAAATTCATTTATTCACCACTTACACCGTTATTAATTCATTGTTCCACTTTATTTATTCATATATTCTTTGTACATAGGTACAATACACTGTACACTGGTTGTATATATATTTATATAACACTTTTTTATTATTCCACACAACTTTCACATCTTTATTTATTTATTAATTTATTCACTTCTCTTCGGTCCTCTTCCTTTATTTAATTATTTACATTTCGTATCATCCTTATTTATTATGGACCGTCTTTCATGTCACATCACATATACTTGTGTTTTCTTCTTTTTCTTTTAATTTTCCTTTATTGTTCGTTTCCTTTTCTTTTGCTTTTTCCTCTTTTTTGTTTTGTTTCTTCCTCTTTTTGTTTCTTGCCAATCTACCTGCACATAGATCGCAGTTGAATCCCCTACAAATAATGTTTTATCATTTTTAAGTTTCCCCAATGTACTTACATATCTTCACCGCCAATGTCATCAGTGTCTCCAAATTTGCATCTCCGCTCTGAGTACTATCTGGGAGGAGGAGGTGTGCGCTGGCGGGGGGTGGGGGAGTGGCTCACTCACTCTCGGCCGAGTCTCTGATCCTGGTTGGACGTGGGCGGCGCTGTCAGACAGCGTCCGCGCACTTCCGCCTGGATGACTCGGTACCGGAAGTGGGGAGTAGCCATCTTGCTACCCCCGGCCTGTCGCCGAGTACCTCCGACTTTACCCACTGCCACCAATTACAGTCTAATTATGCCCACATTTAAGGGAGGGTCCCGCCGGGAAGACGCCATCCCCGGACGAAGGCATCAGCCGAAACGCGCGTCGGGACTGGCGTCTCCCCCATGTTGGCTATATGAATCCGGGTACGTAACACTACTTTCTTCCTATGCATCTGGCTATCTGCTGGTATTATGACTCAGGTCTTCGACTCTCACCTATATTTGCTTTAGTGCTGCCAATCACACTCATGACTTACATTCTTCAACATTTGTAAACTGTATACCTTATATATGAATGATTTCATCCATGTGTATTGGCCACATATATTTATAACCTCTATATAACAGGCAAATAGTGGTTTCAACCTGAGGATCTGCACTACCTGCACCACCTATTCATGATATGTTACATATAGCCATATGCATTTAAAGACTTTTTGATATACAACAGTACTGATCCCGGGTCTTGTTACTCATTTGTGACATTGTGTTACCATCAATATATATTTATACACAACATGGGCTGACGCCAACTTACATTGTATGACTCATTTTTTAAATTGTCCTGTTTCTTGAATTTGTTAATAAAGAATCTTTTCTATTGCAATATCTTGTGTGTACTTGACCTCTTTTCTCTATAGGTTTCGTAGTAATGCTATGGTCAGAGTACCAGGTCATATTGGGTTATATGTGTGTTCTCCTCAGTCTATAGATATAACTATATGTGTCACCTTGACCTTTATAGACATATAAAGATATATATATCATAAAAAAAATTTTGGAGTTCACACGATTCCTGCTTGTGTACATATTGGTTGTTCTCATCTAGAATATGCAGTTCAGTTCTGGGCTCTAGTTCATAGAAAGGATGCCCTGGAGTTGGAAAAAATACAAAAGAAGAGCAACGAAGCTAATAAGGGGCATGGAGAATCTAAGTTATGAGGAAAGATTAAAAGAACTAAACCTATTTAGCCTTGAGAAAAGACGACTAAGGGGGGACATGATTAACATATATGAATGGCGCATACAAAAAATATGGTGAAATCCTGTTCCATGTAAAACCCCCTCAAAAAACAAGGGGGCACTCCCTCCGTCTGGAGAAAAAAAGGTTCAACCTGCAGAGGCGACAAGGCTTCTTTACTGTGAGAACTGTGAATCTATGGAATAGCCTACCGCAGGAGCTGGTCGCAGCAGGGACAGTAGATGGCTTTAAAAAAGGCTTAGATAATTTCCTAGAACAAAAAAATATTAACTGCTATGTGTAGAAATTTTTTACTTCCCCTTTCCCATCCCTTGGTTGAACTTGATGGACATGTGTCTTTTTTCAACCGTACAAACTATGTAACTATGTAACTGTCACAGCCTATATTTAACGTATACATCGGGAGCTTTTCCCGGCGTATATGTCAAACATAGGCAAAGATGATATTGCGCCCATTGAATAGCCCCCTCCATAACTCCCAATTGTGATGTGAATGGGCACTTAGTCTACATGTTGGGATTATAATCGCATAGACAAAAACGCATCTGAAAACCACGTGTTTTTACTGCGATTTGGTGTGTGTTTTGATGGAGCTGCAATATGTACGTAACACAACCACATCAAAAAACGCACCAAAACAGGCATGCGGTTTTTGGAAGCTGTTCCAGCGGCACCTTAAGGGGGGGTTATGGCACCCCAACAGGCCATAAGTGTGTACTTTTTAACATGCAACACATGTACAAAAGTGATGACAAAACCAAAGAATTAATTCTGCAATCCGCAGGTTAAAGCAGCAGAGACACTATTCTCTAAAGGAAAGATGTTGGATTCATAGACTAAATGTTGTTGTTCTGGTTGTCGACGGCAATAATATTTTTTGGTAAGAGTTTTTTTTTTTTTTTAAAGTCTGCTTATTTATGTTGTGTGAGTGATAACACCGTGGTCTCCAATTCACAAAATACTGATAAATGGAAGACTCTTCTAGCATTCACCAAGTCATGTCTGTTTAAAAGATGAATATGCATGGACTGATGTTATTCAAATTTGGCGATCTACAAAACCAGTCCTCAATTGAAATAAACATTAGAACATTGCTGCCATAATGAGCGTGATGCCGTGTAGGTGTTTTTGGCATAGAAAATCTAACATTTATATTTGTCTCTATTTATTATGGGTATAATGGAAATTTTAAGCTTGTAAGCAGCGCAGAGAGGAAGCTACAGATAACTCTTCAATTCTGTAATAAAACAACTTTCAAGTGCTCAGAAGATTTTGGGAAATCTTTTGGCAGCGGTTGCGTTGTATCGTTGGTCTTTAAAACTGTTCAGTGCAGCTGAAATGTAGGTCAAAATGAATGTGGATAAAGATTATGATGTTAGTCTGTCTTGGCACACAGATAAGACATCCCGCACATGGGCTGCCGCTCACAATGCTGCTCTCGTAGATTTGCTTTAGTTACTGCCGGACAGGCCACTTTCACACCGTGCAGATTTAGTCAGTATTTTGCATCTGTATTTTAAATCCAAAACCTGTAAAGAATCAAAAAGAAGTATAAATGTGTCTATTATACTTTTTCTGTTTAGGATCCACTCCCGGTTTGGCTTACAGATGCAAAATACTGACCAAATCTGCTACTCTATTGAACTTCTTGGCTGTCTGACTGCCACGTCAAGTGGTTGCGAACTGGTCACTAGAAAAGAATGGGTTAACTTTGCAGATCATATGGGCACAAGTCTATTGGCCCTGCCAAAGTGCTAAACTAGGGGGGGGGGGTCCACTCCCCAACTACTTTCAATCAGGTCTGTTTCTGTTTAGGGCTGCAAGAAGTCATGTGATCATCTCAGCACTGAGGCTGTGCGCGGAGAATGGCTTTGTATGGCCAGTTACGCTTTCTGACCCATTAAGGCCAGGGCTACATGGACTCTCTTGTAATGCTAGTGATTGATTTTAACTAGTTGAGGTCTGTAAGATTGTATACAGCCCTATGTATTCCTTTGGACTAAAGCTATAGTTAAAATCAAGCCGTAGTGCCACAAATGTCTCGGTGCAGCCCTGGCCTAAAGAGGCTGTTTGAAATGAAGAGGGTGCAACCATATCTGCTAGTTAGACCACTTTCACATTGGCATATTTTGCATTTGTTTTTGTAAGGCAAAACTAGGAGTGTCCAAAACATTAACCCCTTCAAGACACAGCTTGTTTTGGCCTTCAGGACGCCGTTGAGTTTAAAAAAAAAATTTTTTGTAATTTTTTTTTCAAATCTGACGTTACTTTATGTGGTAATAACTTAGGAATGCTTCTACCTATCCAAGCGATTCTGAAATTTTCTCGTGACACATTGGACTTTGTTAGTGAAAAAGTTTGATTTAATTCACTATTTATTTGTGAAAAATACCAACATTTAGAGAAAACTAGCATTTCTCAATTTAAATGTTTATGCTTGTAAGATTGATAGTAATACCACACAAAATAGTTACTAGTTAACATTTTCCATATGTCTACTTTATGTTTGCATCGTTTTTTGAATGTCCTTTTTCTAGGACGTTATAAGGCTTAGAACTTTATCAGCAATTTCTCACATGTTCAAAAGGCTATTTTATTCAGGGACCAGTTCAGTTCTGAAGTGGCTTGGAGGACCTTATATATTAGTAAGTCCCCATAAATCACCCCTTTTTAAAAAAAAATGCACTCCTCAAAAAATTCAAAACCGCATTCAGATAGTTTCTTAACCCCTTAGGCGCTTTATGGGAATAAAAGGAATGTATAGTTGAAGATTACACATTTAATTATTTTTATTTTATTTTGTACCACAATGTTTTACCCGAGAAATGCAACTCGATATTTATTGCCCAGATTCTGCAGTTTTTAGAAATATTCCACATGTGGCCCTAGTTTGCTAATGGACTGAAACACCGGCCTCCGAAGCGAAGGAGCACCAAAGAGGATTTTGGGGTCTTCTTTTTTTTTTTTTTTTTTTTTAGAATATATTTTAGGCACCATGTCAGGTTTGAAGAAGTCTTGTGGTGTCAAAACAATGGAAACCCCCTAAAAGTGACCCCATTTTAGAAACTACACCCTTCAAGGAATTTATCTAGGGGTATAGCTCACATTTTGACCACATAGGTTTTTTTGTTAAATTTATTGGAATTAGTCTAAAATATTTACATTTTTACAAGGAATAAAGGAGAAAATTCACCCAACATTTGTAAAGCAATTTCTCCCAATTACGGCAATACCCCATATGTGGTAATAAACTTCTGTTTGGACCCACAGCGGGGCTTAGAGGGAAGGACGCTATTTGGCTTTTGGAGCTCAAATTTAGCTGGAATGGTTTTCGGGTGTCATGTCGCATTTGCAAAGCCACTGAGGAACCAGAACCGTAGAAACACCCCAAAAGTGACCCCATTTGGGAAACTACAATCCTTAAGAAATCTATCTAGGGGTATAGTGAGCAGGTCTTTTGCAGAATTTATTAGAATTGGGCCGTGAAAATGAATATCAACATTTTTTCCACTAAAATGTTGCATTTTTTTTCATTTTCACAAGTGATAAAGGAGAAAAAGCCGCCCAACGTTTGTAAAGCAATTTCTCCAGAGTACGGTATTACCCTGGAATTGGTCATAAATGGTTTTCATTAGAAATTAACCCTTTCAGGACTGATCCGTTTTTTTTTTTGGCTTTTTTTTAGTTTTGTTTTTCCTTCCACTGTTCCAAGTGCCATAACTTTATTTTTTTTACTGTCAGAGTGGTGTGTGGGCTTATTTTTTGCAGTAGGAGATGTAGTTTCTACTGACACCATTTAAAGTCCCATATAATGTACTGGGAAACTGAAAAAACTAAATGGAAAAAACTGCGATTCCTCCATTGCTTTTTTGGGTTTCGTTTTTACGGCTCTCACCGTGCAGCAAGAACACCAACTGAACTTTTATTCTGCAGCTCAATACGATTTAAGGTGCGGCTAAGTTTATATAATTTTTTTTATATATATATATATATATATATATATATATATATATATATTACTACTTTTTTTTTTTACAAAGAAAAAACTATTTTGTTAAGTGGCCAGAAAACAGCGATTTTGTCGTTTTAAATTCTTTATTTTTTATGGCATTCACTTTTTTTTTTTTTTTTTACTTTTTTTTTTATTTTTACAATTTTATAAAACACTTTTTTTATTAAGTTTTTTGTTTTTTACAATTCAGTTTTTTTTTTATCCCACTAGGGGACAAAGGCCTGAGCACTGATTGCTGCTATAATTCATTACACAACCTACGTAGTGTAATGTATTATAACTGTCAGTGTGACGTGACAGTCAGGCTGGGTTCACACGACCTTTTTTCAGGCGTAAACGAGGCGTATTATGCCTCGTTTTACGCCTGAAAATAGGGCTACAATACGTCGGCAAACAGGGCACTTCTTTGCAACGTAATTTGAGCTGTTCTTCATTGAACTCAATGAAGAGCAGCTCAAGATATACGAGCGTCACAGACGCCTCGTATATTACGAGGAGGTGCATTTACGGCTGAAACAACGCAGCTGTTTTCTTCTGAAAACAGGCTGTCATTTCAGCCGTAAATGACAGCTAGCGTGTGAACATACCCTCAGTCTGACAGGAAGACTTCCTTATATGGCAGACCCGCAGGCCATTGTTTTGCCTCCGGTTGCCAGGATAACTTTCGGTAGCCCCAGCGATCACATTGTGGGGGTTGCCGATGTGCGGTCTGGGACAGCTGACCTCCCGGTTCCCAGACACTGTCCGTGAAGACAGTGTGCAACCGCGCAGTAACTACGGCCTGGTGCGGGAAGTAATTCCTCACCAGGACATACAGTTGCATCACAACGCGGGAGCAGGTTAAAGAGGTGTAAATCTTTAATTATACTTTTTCTGTATATTGCACTCCTGGTTTTGGCTTACAAATACTGATGGAACATACTGACTAAAATACATGTGAAAGTGGCCTTATTGGAGCTCTAAAAAATATCCTAAATTAGCTTGGTAAACGGACCACCTCCCTTTAACCCCTTAACGTGTTATCGTGTACATGTACTACTATTTTTTTCTGTACACTAATAAAAGTCTACAATGAAACATTCAGATCCTGGAAGACTACAACACCCTATAGTTAAGTCGCTGGGGTCTTGGCGTTGCAGCCTTAAAGAGGCTCTGTCACCAGATTTTGCAACCCCTATCTGCTATTGCAGCAGATAGGCGCTGCAATGTAGATTACAGTAACGTTTTTATTTTTAAAAAACGAGCATTTTTGGCCAAGTTATGACCATTTTCGTATTTATGCAAATGAGGCTTGCAAAAGTACAACTGGGCGTGTTGAAAAGTAAAAGTACAACTGGGCGTGTATTATGTGCGTACATCGGGGCGTGTTTACTACTTTTACTAGCTGGGCGTTGTGTATAGAAGTGTCATCCATTTCTCTTCACAACGCCCAGCTTCTGGCAGTGCAGCACTGTGACGTCACTCACAGGTCCTGCATCGTGTCGGCACCAGAGGCTACAGATGATTCTGCAGCAGCATCGGCGTTTGCAGGTAAGTCGATGTAGCTACTTACCTGCAAATGCTGATGCTGCTGCAGAATCAAGTGTAGCCTCTGGTGCCAACACGATGCAGGACCTGTGAGTGACGTCACAGTGCTGCACTGCCAGAAGCTGGGCGTTGTGAAGAGAAGTGGATGACACTTCTATACACAACGCCCAGCTAGTAATAGTAGTAAACACGCCCCGATGTACGCACATAATACACGCCCAGTTGTACTTTTACTTTTCAACACGCCCAGTTGTACTTTTGCAAGCCTCATTTGCATAAATACGAAAATGGTCATAACTTGGCCAAAAATGCTCGTTTTTTAAAAATAAAAACGTTACTGTAATCTACATTGCAGCGCCGATCTGCTGCAATAGCAGATAGGGGCTGCAAAATCTGGTGACAGAGCCTCTTTAATATAGGCTCTAAAATTGGGCCGCATGAAACCAGCCTCTGGAGCTTGTTATTCGTGACCTCTCTGAAAAGTATAATGCCAAGGAACGATTTATGTTTTTTTTTTTGTTTTTTTTTATAAGGTACTGTAAGTGAAACTTGTAAGATTCATGTTTACAGTAAGTGTCATTACTCCTGTTCTACTCTGTCCAAAATTAGCTGGTTTCTGTGTTATGGCTAAACATTTCACTTTTGTGAACCATTTCCCTTGGAGAGCGGTTCACATGTACACTTCTTTAACCCCTTCCCGTAGTAAACCACTTTCAGATTTTTATTTTCGCTTTTTTCCTCCCCACTTTCCAAAAGCCATAACGTTTTTATTTTTTGTCGATATAGACCTATGAGGGCTTGATTTTTGCGGGACGAGTTGTAGTTTTTCGTAGGACCATTTATTGTGCCATATAATGTACTGGGAAACGGGCAAAAAGATTATTTGTGGGGTAGAAAATGGAAAAAACAGCGATTCTTTCATTGTTTTTTGCGCTTCGTTTTTATGGAATTCACTGTGCCATTAAAACATGTTAACTTTTTATACTGCTGTTCAATATGATTACGCCGATACCAAATATATATTGTTTTTCTATATTTTACTACTTTTACAAGTAAAAAACGAAGTGTAAAAACGTAAATTTATTTTGTGTCGCCAAATTCTGAGAGCCATAAGTTTTTTTGTTTTTTTTTTTCCGTCGATTAAGTGGTATGAGGGCTTATTTTTTGTGGGATGAACTGTAGTTTTTAATAATACCATTTTGGGGTTCATGCGACGTTTTGATCACTTTTTATTCCATTTTTTGTTGGAGATTAGGTGACCAAAAAATAGCAATTCTGGCGCTTCACAAACTGCTCCGTTTTCAGTTGGTTATAAATGGTTGTGAAATGTTTCAAATGTATCTTCGTTTACTGACTTCACGTATAACGGTTTGCCTACTGTATAACCACAGTAAAAGCTCAGGCCCCTTTACACGTAACTTTTATTGTTATGGCTCTGCGTAGCGTTCGTCGCATACACTGGGGAAATCACCCAGTTTATGCACCACACATAAAGACTGATTGCCACTGTACAGATGTAGCCGTCTTTATCTTGGCTTTTAACACATTAAATAAACAGTGGCTAGATCCCTTATCTTGACTTTTTCAATGACTTTTCAATGGCTTTTGTTGTGTAATATCACCCTGCACCAAGTGATCAGAGTCCAGATAGAGATGGCTACGTCCGTATACCATATAGCGGCATCCGTTGACCATAGGATCCCACTCAAAACAAATACCTTGCTGTACTTGCTTTTTGGAATGCCTCTGTAATGAAAAGCGTAGTCAATTCCTTATAGTACAGTTGAAAAAATTGTGTATATAGGTGCAAAACCCCTGAATATATATATATATATATATATATATATATATATATATATATATATATAAACAGAAGGGCACATTATTGACATACATCAAGTAAATGGGGCCCTACGGATACATTTGGCTTAGGTGCCAGGAACTTGTGCAGTCTGAACGTCGCCTGAAATAATAATTCTATGATATCACACACAAGTCTATTAATTTACTACTGCAACATGCAAAGGAAATTGTCCACAGTATGTACAGTAGTAGTAAAGGTACATACAAATTTCTTATGTTCATAACAAGTCTTCAAATGCCAATTTGTAGTATAATGTAAGTGGGCTTTTAAATACTCGTTTGTTAAAGGATTTTTTTCACCTATCCACACAATAGGTGATAAATGTTTGATTGCTGAGGACCCCACCAATCACTAGTACAGAGGTTCCGATTACCCCATTTCTCCTACCTCACGCAAGAACAGTGTGGAGGAGCTTGTATCGAGCAGCAGTCGAGCAAACACGCTGCTGCTCCATGCAAACTCTATAGGGGGTATTCGAACAACTGAGAGCTACTATTGTTCATTAATAGTAATGTTATTATCCCCCCCCCCCCCACTTCCCAATAAAGATTGATTAATATGAGAAGAAAAGTAGACAAACGACTGACCAAAAAGGAACTATCATTTTAATGAACATTATTTTGGTTACTTTGACACAGCAGAACTTTGCTACCAGAATCAACCACTCTGTTAAATCATACTTTCACCCAATCTTAAAAATTTTTTTTACGGTTGACTAAAGCAAACTTAATATCTCATTGTACCTGTCCACCCTGCAGCAGTCATGTTTACAGGTGGCATCCAGGAAGCAGAGATCTGAGCTACTGTATGTAAGAACCCCCTGCCTTTAATGATTGGTTTAGCTGTCCATGTGCCTGTTAAAGAGGACCTGTCATGTCCTAAAAAGTCTTTAACTTCTGCCATATCTGCATTCCGCCCTTCCCCCAATTTCAGTACCGTTTATTGCTTGTTGGTAGCTGCCTCCGGACCCCGCAATAAGCCTCCCTTCCCCCTGCATTCAGCTCGTTCATGATGACAGCTGATATACTATCTTATGAATAAATTGGCAACCGGGTGGTCTCCACCGCCCTGTGTCAATAGGGCATACACCTTTAGCCGCTCTGTCAGAATCAAGAAATTCAGGTATGGCAGCCATTTAAGATTTGTGGCAACATGACAGGTCCTCTTTAAACAGGTAATAAAGTTGTAGTAACCACTGTCTCTGAGTAACAAAGTAATGGATGAAAAAAAATAGGTTGAAATTTTATTGGTGACTACGATCAAGATGCTCTGTCACCAGATTAGAAGTGCTCTATCTCCTACATATTCTCATCGGCGCTGTAATGTAGATAACGGTGGTTTTTAATTTGAAAAACAATCATTTTTGAGCAAGTTATGAGCAATTTTAGATTTATGCTAATTTGTTTCTTAAGGCCCAACTGGGCGTTTTTAACATTTGACCAAGTGGGTGTTGTAAAGAGAAGTGTATGTCGCCCACATTCACTTTACTGAAGTTGCTTTAGAGTGAATAGACATCCCCTCCAGCCAGGACACAATGTCTATTCACACTCCCAACACGTCGGCAAAGTTTTTGTGGGACTTACTCACACAGCACAGCGTGATCTCGCGAGATCACACTGTGCTGTGATTAAGTCCCACACAAGCTTTACCGAAGTGTCGGGAGTGTGAGTAGACATCCCTTCCTGGTTGGAGGTGATGTCTATTCACTCTGAAGACACTTCGGTAAAGTTGATGCGGGTGTATGTGACGACACAGCGTGATCTCGCGAGATCACGCTGTGCTGTGTAGAAATGGACATGAATGGAGAGAAGTGTATGACGCGGATTGGTCAGCATCATACACTTCTCTTTACAACGCCTACTTGGTCAAAAGTTAAAAAACGCCCAGTTGTCCATAAAGAAATGAATTCGCATAAATCTAAAATTGTTCATAGCTTTTTAAAAAATGTGCCGATCAGATTATGTAGGAGATAGGGCATTTATAATCTGGTGACAGAGCCTCTTTAAGGAGCTCTTCGGTGTGGAGGCTGCATAAAGAGCCCACATATCTTCTTGGATCTGAGGGCGAATTGGAGATAACCACTGAATCCAATTTTATTTCCTTGCAGTGTACAGTGATTTGCTTACCACCTATTTTTTTATTACTCGATTACTTTTTCTTGTTTATACCCTGTAACTACAGATGGAAGGTTACTGATATTGTATAACCAAACACATTTGGGATATGCAAGTTTTTCTAATCAAAGTTTCAAGAGTAATACATCTTATATATATTTTCGAAAGTTTGTTTGAAGCCCGATTTTTCATTGGTTTAAAATCAGGGAATAGCCATTTTTGATTGGACACGCGTTCCCCAGGTAACGGATTGCACTGACAGGCTCTGCCCCCTATTGATGACGTGGCAGCCCATAATTGGCTGCAACGTACATCATTCCTCGCTGAATTGCTTAACACCGCAGCACTGCGATGTTGGCCACATCGGGTTTTACACAGAGGCATGACAGTTGTCCTGTCTCGTATAATTGAGGGACTAAAATGCATGGAGAAGCAATGAGCGATTGAGGGACTAAAATGCATGGAGAAGCAATGAGTGATGGAGGGACTAATGGTAAAGATGAGGAGCGAGGAAAAATGATGCCAAATGGGCATGAATCAGAAGTCGCCACACCTCATCCACCACTTCGTAGTTTAGTCTAGGAGCACTGGCTTAAGACTTTTATTTCCTAAAGGGAATACATTTTTTTTTGATCATGTGATCATCGTGTTAAGGATATTTAATGGTGCTTCCAATAACATTGGGTCCGGTGTCACCAGTATTCCACCCGTACTTACGGACCCGTTTTCTCTGCACTAATCAGCAGCCCTTTCTCTCTATCAGTGCTAGAAAAAGAGAAGGGGCAGCCCTTTTGGGCAGAGTTTCCGCAGCGATTGAAAGTAAAAGTACGTACCTTGTCTTGGTGACGCATCCTTCTTGACATCCAGTCCAACCTCCCTGGATGACACGCCAGTCCATGTACCACTGCAGCCTGTGATTGGCTGCAGCGGTCACATGGGATGAAACGTCATCCCGGGAGGCCGGACTGGAGGAAGAAGCAGGTAAGTTAACTTTTAATACACTATAATTATTATGTGGGTCGTGCTCCCATATAATGGGAAAAGCAAAAACAGGACATGTCCTATCTTTTGCGGAGCTTTTCTACGGCACGGACACCTTCCTGTAAAATTACAGGAAGGTGTCCATGGGCAATAGAAGTGAATGGGTCCGTAATTACGGACGAATTCTACGGTCGTTTGTATGGGGCCTTACAACACATAATTGGGTATTTAAATAGTGAGCTTTTACTCTATACCGTAAGTCAACCTCCCGAGCAACGCTGGGTATAAAAGCTAGTAGCTTATAATTTGCACAACGTAGGGTGTTTTCCGGGTTAGAATTAGTTCTAAAATCCTGGTATGTTTGCGAGAATTCGTTATTTAAGGGCCTGAAGTGAAGCATATGGTAATGGCACTGAATATCTGAATTGTACTGTATTTTGTTTTTTATATTATATAAAAGTTTCTATAACTGGTCAAATAGATCTATTTATGTATTTGCTGCAATACAAATAACGTGGTAATGGTTATTTCATGAGTGTGTTAATAATCACTTCAGAAGGATTAGGAGGGTTTTTTCATTTATGTTTTTCCTTTCTCTTTACAAAAAAAAGTGGATTTTGAAATGAAATGGTCCTCTGCTTTGCTGCTTAAATTGTAGCATTATTAGGTACAGTATATCTACACATTTAGGGCAACTGCATTAATCCTGTAGGTACCGTTACATTTTTGGCACTTGTGGTACAATGTTTTATACAGTATATGATGCCACACGCAGTATTTGGTCATGTATTTTTTATATGCCACAATGTCTCAATTTGTTCCAGTTGTTGGATGTTTTACATTGAGTTAGGCCCAGGAGACACCAGTTACTATATACCATTTGAAATGGCCATATGTGGTTTGAGTGCATGCTACTTTAGAGCGTTGGCTTCTAATTACGGTTATTTTAGTATAAACGATGACTATCTTTTATAGTTTCTTTTTAATGAATAATAACTTAATGTTTGCAATAATGGTTCAAAATAGTCTACGAAGGCATATACAAGTTACTCTCTAAGTTTGAGGACCAGTGAGGTTTACATGGTGACGCCCCATGCACATGACCGCAAAAATTGTCCGTAATTGCGGACCGTAATAAGGTCCGCAATTACGGACCCATTCAGTTCTATTGACCGTGGACACTTTTCCGTATTGCTACGGATGGGTGTCCGTGTCTTAGAAATGTTCTGAAAATTATGGAACATGTCCGTTCTTTTGCATTTTACGGGCCGTGCTCCCATAATTTGTATGGGATCACGGCCCGAAAATCCAGATGGCCGGCCGTGCCCGCAATCTCGGGCCATGATTACGGGCACGACCGTGTGCCTGGGGCCTTATTTCAATCTCGGACATTTATAGCATATCTACAGGATATTCCATAAATGTCTGGTAAATGCAAGTCCCAGCTCTAAAACCCACACATTTGTACAGAACTTTGGTCCCCCGACCCCACATCCAGGCGAATAACAACAGAACCAATTAGGAGAGAGTTGCACACACGCACATCCACCGCTCTTTTCACGAGGCGATACAAGGGTTGTAGACATAGGCATGGGTCCCAGAGCTGATTAAACAGAGGACAATTTTTTAATTTTTTTGTTTACCATCATAGTCTCTAAAGGGATGTGCTCCCCATATGGTTTATCAGGTGGTGACCTTATACTAGGCCATAACCTAGTAAATATTTAATCACACAACTGTGTTAATAGGTGTTGTTACATTGATCCATATTTGAGGTCTGCTAATGCTACGTTTACCTCCTGGTGATTTTTATATAGCAGCTGTTAACGATTCTTTCTAGAACAAATTATTTGGACACTTTCATGCATAGCGAATCTGTGCTGAAAATCTGCAGTAAAAGTATTGTGAGGTGCCAGTGAATGGGGTTTTACCATTTTAAAAATTCAGCACCGGTTTGAAGGCATGCTGCAGAAACTAAAATCCACAGCATGAACCATCAGTTGCAGATTCCACAGGAAAATGTATTGAAACCGATAAAATGAGCAAATCTGACCGCCGTAACAAGACAGAAAAATGTCTAATTATAAGTAAATAAAACGTAATAACCTAATTACCAAACTTTGACTTCTGTTTTTGTTTTTTTACATCTTTATTCCATTTTACTTTCAAAGTTCATTATATCAAACAATTTACATTAAAATATATATATATATTCATATTCTTTTATCCCTATTAAATAAGATAAAGGGTGAGGAGATATTAAAAAAAATTATTTTAGTTCCAACTATTATGTACAATGTAGTCTTTAATCAATTCTAATTATAGATTTCCCACCATATTCCTTCATATGCCACGAGTCTATTTACTAGATTTTCTGTTCCTTAAATATGGTTTATTAATAGAAAACCAAGTTCTAAGTAGTAACAGCCTCGCAAGAAATATTACCTTCATAACAGAGTATTTCATTCCCATCGGACAAATGAGAGGTCATCCAAAATGCCACCTAAAATCCCAAAGGGCAAACAAATCTCAAAGTGGTTCTCAATCGAACTGTACACTTTCCTCCAAAAAGTCTGGATTTTTGGGCACTTCCACACAAGATGAATAAAATCTGCAGATAATTGTCTACACTGTAAGCAATTGGAATGATCCCTTACTCCAATTTTCTGCAGAAACATTGGAGAGTAATATATTCAATGTATAATAATAAATCAAGGGGGCTTTTTTCTAAATAATTTCCCAATCCACCCCTGTGCTTATCCAACCTAATTCTACTATTACATTTTAATTCCACTTGTAACTTTAATAATCTGTGCATATATCACAGTCTTTTTTTTTTCTAAGACCTGAATATACTGAAAAATAAGATTGTGAAACTATTCAATTATGTTTTGTATCCTCCATCTTCATAAATATTACAGATTATGCTATACAAACCTATGATTTTCTTCAATATTCTACCAACTTTTAATTGAATCAAATGACATGAGTTTCCCATCTTTAAAAATACTTGTAAAAAAAAAAAAAAAAAAAGGAAGCACTGGCACCTGCACTCCTCTAAGGTAATATCATCAGGGTAATATGGAGCTTAAACTATAAATCAGAAGTTTGCAAGTTATTTTGCGCACCTTTTTGTGTTGTGCTTGTTCATCGGCACAACTCAATTTTAGGCCTTGTTGGGTCTCGGACTCCCGTTAGTTCACAGCATGCAGACCCATGGAGTTGAAACCGAGTTCCAACTTCACAATTTCCTGTTGTCCAAAACAACATGGTTATGTTTAACACAGTAGCACCAACGAAGTAGTCTTTTTCAGAGGTGAATCCAATGTAATCCGCAATAAACAAGACCTCCAAATTAAAATTAGTTTTTATTATATGCCTGACAAAGACCTTAGTGCAAGGTCGAAATGTGTTGCAGCTTCAGATTTATCTCCAGAGAAGTCATGTTTATTGGGGATTAGATTGGATTCTAATAGAGTAGCGCCAACGAAGGAGTCCTTACCATATTTTCAAAGATGGTTACGTTCAATAAACTAGAGTGACCCTTACTTTCTTAACCCAAAAGGGATAATCATAAATTTTCACAAATTCCTTAATTTTCCTATAAAGGCGTAATCCATAAGGATCCATTGATATCCAATAGTCGTTTTTTTTTTTTTCAGTAAATTCCAGATTTTTTGTTTAAAAGCCCACATCTAGGCCAATGTTTGGATTTTCCTAAAAAAAAAAAGTTGCCCTTATTTGAATAGGCTAAAATTATCCTTGTGGTACCCCTCATTAATTTTTACAATACATTTCAATAAAGAGGATTACTTCTATCCCACCAGGATCTGCAGATGTGCAGCCAAAAAAATACTTCCTAAAATTTAGCAGAGGGAGCCCTCTCTTGCCTTGAAGTATACATAATGTCTTTTTGTTTTTATTCCTGTTTTGACCCATATTAACCCCTTAATGACCAGCCTATTTTAAACCTTAATGACCAAGGTATTTTTTACATTTTTCCATCGTCGCATTCCCAGAGCTATAACTTTTTTATTTTTGCGTCGACATAGCTGTATAAAGTCTTTTTTTTTTCGCGGGACAAGTTGTATTTTTTAATAGCACCATTTTGAGGTACATATTTATTGATCAACTTTTATTTACTTTTTTTTGGGGGTAATAGAAAAAACCCCGAAATTTTGCCACTCTTTTTTGCCTCCTAAATCTATGCCATTTACCGTGTGGTATAAATAACACAATAACTTTATTCAGCGGGTTGTTACGATTGCAACGATACCAAATTTGTATAGTTTTTGTAGGTTTTACTACTTTTACACAGTAAAACACATTTTATTCAAAATTATTTGTTTTTGTCTCCATATTTGAAGAGCCATAACTTTTTTTTTTTATTGTTCCGCCGATGCAGCTGTATGAGGGTTTTTTTTTTTTTTTGCGGGACGACTTGTAGTTTTTATTGGTACCATTTTGGAGTAGATTCGACTTTTTGATCACTTTTTATCACATATTTTGTAAGTCAGGATTCACAGAAAACAGCAATTTTTCCATTGTTTTTTTTTTTTTTTTTTTTTACGGTGTTCACCGTGTTGGTTAAATAATGTAATAGCTTTATAGTCGGGGTCGTTACGGACGCGGCGATACCAAATATGTGTAACTTTTTTTTACTTTACTTTGGTTTTTTAATAGTAAAGCAGTTTGTAAGGGGAAAAAGGGTTTTTTTTCCCTTTTTTTTTTTTTACTTTTTTTTATTAACTTTTATTAAACTTTTTTTTTACTTTTTTACTAGTCCCACTAGGGGACTTTAATATGCGATTCTCTGATCGATTTTTTAATATACTGCAATACTTTTGTATTGCAGTGTATTACTGCCTGTCCGTTTAAAACGGACACGCATCTACTAGGACATGCCTCCGGCATGACCTAGCAGGCATTCGCTACAGGCAGACCTGGGGGCCTTTATTAGTCACAGATCTTATCGCCGGGTGTCAGTGGGATGAGAGGGATCTCCCTCCCTCTCTCCAAAACCACTCAGATGCGGTGCTCGCTATTGAGTGCCACATCTGAGGGGTTAAACGGGTGAGATCGATACTGATATCGATCTCACACGTTCGAGCAGGGATGACCCCAGCCCCCAGCTACCTCTGGTATCTGAGAGCAGGGAGATTTAAAGGCTCCCTGCTCTGTTTATTTATTCTGATGCAGCGCCGTGAAAAGGCTTATGCATCAGAATAAAGCCCATTAGTGGCCGTTGTGAAAAGGCGTATTGGCGGTCACTAACGGGTTAAACCTTTCCCGCCGCAGCCATTTTTCGTATTTTCACTTTTGGGTTTTTTCCCGCCCACATTCCAAAAGCCATAATTTTTTTTTATTTTTCCATCAATACGAGGACTAGTTGTACATTTTCACGGCACCATTTATTGTACCATATAATCTAGTGGGAAACTGGGGAAAAAAATATTTGTGGGGTGGAATAGCAAAAAAGTGATTCCTCAAACTTTTGGGGGGTTATGTTTTCACCGCGTTCACCATGTCTTAAAAATGGCATGTTAACTTTATTCTGCAGGTCAATACGATTACAACAATACCAAATTTATGTATTGCTTTTTGTTTTGTTTTACTACTTGTACAAGAAAAACTGTTAAAAATAAAATTTGCGTTTTGTCGCCATATTCTGAGAGCCTTTTTTTTATTTTTCCGTCGATTGAGCGGTACGAGGGCTTTATAATTTTTGCTTGGTAAACTATAGTTTCTATTGGTAACATTTTTTGGAGTGACGAAAAAAACAACGATTCTAGTGGTTTTCATGTTTTACAGCGTTCACTGTGCAGTCTAAATAATATATTATTCCGACTTTTACGGACGTGTCGATACTAGTAATGTTTGTTTTGTTTTTTTTTTTTGTTTTTTTACATTGTGCTTATGTGAACAGGTTTTTTTGTTTTTTACTTGTCCCCCTAGGGGATTTGAACCAGCAATCGTTGGATCACTTGCATGATATACTGCAAAACTAATGTATTACATAATATATTGCAGTATATCTTGATGCTGACACTCTTCTATAAAGCCCTGCCTTTATAGGAGTACAAAGATGGCAGACCTGGGGGCCCCCAGGCTGCCATGCCAACCAATGGTACACCACGATCGCGTCACAGGAGGGCTATTGCAAAGTTACAGGGGACCGCCCCCCTGTTTCTAGTCATTTAAATGCAGCTGTTGCTATTGACCACGGCGTTTAATGGGTCAAACGAGCGGTATCCTAATTGTTACACTGAAGTGTCAGCCGACATGCTCGTTGAATGGTGCGGGCTTAGCCCGTGAACCTCCTCCATACTCCCCCACCCGACGTCTGCCGTGTATATATGTATGTGTATATGTATATATAATGTGTGTGGATGCTGGGAAGGAATTAATTTATTTAGTATTACTTAATTTTTTTGAAGCAATGTATTTAAGATAATTTAAGGGAACACTTAAAGAGGCTCTGTCACCAGATTTTGCAACCCCTATCTGCTATTGCAGCAGATAGGCGCTGCAATGTAGATTACAGTAACGTTTTTATTTTTAAAAAACGAGCATTTTTGGCCAAGTTATGACCATTTTTGTATTTATGCAAATGAGGCTTGCAAAAGTCCAACTGGGCGTGTTTACAGTAAAAGTCCAACTGGGCGTGTATTATGTGCGTACATCGGGGCGTTTTTACTTCTTTTACTAGCTGGGCGTTAGGAATGGGAGTGTATGATGCTGACGAATCAGCATCATCCACTTCTGTTCGTTAACACCCAGCTTCTGGCAGTGCAGACACACAGCGTGTTCTCGAGAGATCACGCTGTGACGTCACTCACTTCCTGCCCCAGGTCCTGCATCGTGTCGGCCACATCGGCACCAGAGGCTACATTTGATTCTGCAGCAGCATCAGCGTTTGCAGGTAAGTAGCTACATCGACTTACCTGCAAACGCCGATGCTGCTGCAGAATCAACTGTAGCCTCTGGTGCCGATGTGTCCTCGCTCGTCTGACACGATGCAGGACCTGTGAGTGACGACACAGCGTGATCTCTGGAGAACACGGCTGTGTCTGCACTGCCAGAAGCTGGGCGTTCTGAAGAGAAGTGGATGATACTTCTCGTCAGAACGCCCAGCTAGTAAAAGTAGTAAACACGCCCCGATGTACGCACATAATACACGCCCAGTTGGACTTTTACTTTAAACACGCCCGGTTGGACTTTAGCAAGCCTCATTTGCATAAATACAAAAATGGTCATAACTTGGCCAAAAATGCTCGTTTTTTAAAAATAGCAGATAGGGGTTGCAAAATCCCCCAGCCAATTAAATTTCAGGGATATCAATCTCTCCGGTAAGGAAGTATACCTGATTGTGAATTAATTTAACCTGCTTCAGTACAAATTAAAATGACAACAAGTGCACTGGAGAGGCTTTAGCAAGACCACCCTTAGGGCAAAGCCACACGTGGCGGAATTGCTCTTGAATTCCGCTGCGGACACTCCGCAGCGTTAATCCGCAGCGGAGACGTTTCTCCATTGACTTCCACTTCTATTTAGTAGGGTTCGTTTAGAGGATGCAGAAAATTCCGCTGCGGAGCATAGGCTGCGGTGCGGAATTTGGTGTCCGCAGCATGCAATGGCTGTTGCGGAGTTGTGGCGGACTGGTTGCGGACTCATGGCGGAATTTCTCCATTGACTTCAATGGAGATTCTAAATTCCGCAATGAAGTCCGCAGCTGTCATGCACATGTTATGTGTGCTGCGGATGCGTCTTGCTTTTTTGACATGACATTACTTCATTCTGGCTGGACCTATGTATTTCTAGGTCTACAGCCAGACTGAGGAAGTCAATGGGGCTCCCGTAATTACGGGAGCGTTGCTAGGAGACGTCAGTAAATAGTCACTGTCCAGGGTGCTGAAAGAGTTAAGCGATCGGCAGTAACTGTTTCTGCACCCTGGACAGTGACTACCGATCCCAATATACAGCAACCTGTAAAAAAAATAGAAGTTCATACTTACCGAGAACTCCCTGCTTCTGTCTCCAGTCCGGCTTCCCAGGATGACGTTTCAGTCTAAGTGACGGCTGCAGCCAATCACAGGCTGCAGCGGTCACATGGACTGCCGCGTCATCCAGGGAGGTCGGGCTGGATGCCGAAAGAGGGACGCGTCACCAAGACAACGGCCGGTAAGTATGAAATTTGTTTACTTTCACTAGGGAAAGTGCTGGCCCTTCTCTCTATCCTGCACTGATAGAGAGAAGGGAAGCACTTTTACCGCAGTCTGCAGCAGCTAGTCCGCATCAATTTACTGCACATTTTGGGCAGATCCGCCGCAGAATCTGCAACGCAGATTCTGTGCGTCATTGATGCGGACAGTTGCGGAGGAAATCCGCCACGTGTGGGCATGCCCTTAAGGGTATGTTCACACACAAACTCAAAAACTTCTGAAAATACGGAGCTGTTTTCAAGGGAAAACAGCTCCTGATTTTCAGAAGTTTTTTAAGCCACTCGCGATGTTCGCTGCATTTTTGTAGTTTTTGTCAATAGTCCATGAAAAACTGCTCCAAAAACGTCCCAAGAAGTGTCCTACACTTCTTTTTCGCGGGCGTTTTTTTTCTCGGTCGCTTTTTAAAAAAACGGGCCATCGAAATAGAAGGCCATTTTTCCCATTGAAATCAATGGGTAGATGTTTGGAGGCGTTCTGCTTCCGATTTTTTGGGGGCGTTTACGGACCTATGTTAGTCAATGGGGCCGTTCAGACAGTCCGTGATTTTCACGCAGCGTATGTCCGCTGCGTAAAACTCACGACATGTCCTATACTTGGCCGTTTTTCGCGCATCACGCACCCATTGAAGTCAGTGGGTGCGTGAAAATCGCGCACGGCACATGGAAGCACTTCCGTGTGTCGCGCGTGATTCACGCAACAGTAGATAAAGAAAGGAAGGAAAAAATAAAAGCACTTCCGTCATTTCTTTTTCTAAACAGCAAAACCGCGTGTCATAAGAATGGCATATGCGTGAAAATCAGGCAGCCAGGCACCATTCACTGATGAAACACGGAACTGCAACGCGTGCAAAACGCCTCATGTGTCCCGAGTTTGTAGATAGTTCATGGATGACTAATGCATTGATGCCGTTGACTGGTCCTCCCCATCCCCAGACTTGAATCCAATTGAGAACCTCCAGGGCATTATGAATCATTGCATCGGACGTCGCCAAATAGCGCTACAGACTGTTCAGGAGACTTGAACTAGGTCTGGGAGGAAATCCCCCCCCCCCACCGAACACCATCCGCCTCACATCAGGAGTGCACCAGCATGTGAGTCACATTATGAGTTGGGCTATGTTCACACGGCAAACTAAAAACATGTGTAAAATACGGAGGTGTTTTCAAGGGAAAACAGCCTTTGATTTTCAGACGTTTTTGTGCATCAAGCTTTTTTATGGTCGTTTTTGGAGCTGTTTTTCTATTGAACAATGAAAAACGGTCCAAAAACGGCTCAAGAAGTGACATGCACTTCTTTTTTTACGGGGCGTTTTTTTACGCAATGTATTTACAAACTGCCACATAAAAAAAACGTCCCGTGGGAATGAAATGCAGTTTTTCCCATTGAAGTCAATAGGCAGATGTTTAGATGCGTTCAGCCTTCTTATTTTTAGCAGTTTTTCGGGGGGGGGGGGGGGGGGGTTACGGCCCGAAAAACGTCTGAAAAAAAGGCCCTGTGAACATACTAAAAAAAAGATCGCATATAGTGAGACTTGATCTTTCTTACCATTAATTCCGCATGCCCCATGAAGAATGTATCTGTTGATGAGTGACTTACTCACATGTTGCATATTTGCCTTCGAATTTCCACAGTGTATTATATGCTGCAGTAAATTTCTACAGTGTAAACATAGTAAATATTTACAACTCAAGAAATTGTTGTGGAATATTTTTCCCTTTGGACATTGTAATTTTACTACATATATTTAATTTTGACTTATATATGGACACTTGCATTTTGGTGGAAACCCTCTTTAGCCCCTTAAAAGTGCAGATAATTTTTATACTTTAATTTTGCCATAACTTTTAAGTGTTTCCGTCGACAAAGGCGTATAAGGGCTTGTTTTTTGCGAGACGAGTTGTAGTTTTTAATGGCACCATTTAATGTACCAAATAATATATTGGGAGACAAAATCTTCCTGGGGTTAAATGGGGAAAAAAACGATCCCACCATGGAGTTTCGTTTTTATGGCTTTTACAAAACAGTAAAAAGGACATATTTACTTTATTCTGTGTGTGAGTACGATTATGGTGATACCAAATTTATATATATATATTTTTTTTTCGTTCTCACACTTTTACAAATAAAAACAAGTGTTGCCATATTCTGAAAGGCCATAACTTCTTATTTCTTTTTTTGTCGATTTGAGCAGTGTGAGTGTTTGTTTTTTGTGGTGTGAGTTGTAATTTCTATTCATACCATTTTGGCATACATGTGACCTTTTTTTTTTTTATCCCTTTTTACTCTATTTTTTGAGGGGGCTATGGTGACCAATTAAATAATTCCAACTAAATAAAATTGCCTGCTGAATAGTTGGCTGCTACAACAGTGCCTACAAATGTGCCAGTTAGGGCAGTGCAGCCAGTCTGCAACCTCTTAAAGAGGTATTCCAATCATTAATATTATGGGATATGTCATAAATTGTTAAGGTTAGACTGCTGAGACCATAATGATCATGAAAACACGGGTCCCATGTACACATGAGAGTGGCGAGCAGAGGGAGAGAAGCGCACAGGCACTTTCTATTATAGTCTTTGGGAGATGTGGAATATGAAACAGCTGAGTAATTGCGCTCGGATCTGTACAATAGGACACAATCCCCCCATTGTCATGATTGGGGGGCTCCCATTGGTTTGATTCCCACCAATCCAATAATGCATATCCTTTAATGGTCGGAATTCGAGTCAGTAAATCAAAGATGTCTTACATTCCAGGACAGCGCCAGGAATCCAGGACTGTCTCACAGAAACCTGGCCACTTGTTTTGCATAGGTTGAAAAGTCTGCATTAAAGAAACCCCTGAGCTCCATTATGTTCCCAAGCATTACCTGACTATGAAAAACCAATTACTGAGTCAAGGAGTACATGTTAGGGACTATTACTTACAAACGAGATGAAAAATGATCCCTTACTTCCTGCTGCCCATCAGTCGCCACAGTGGATGCGTCGGTGGGCTTGTGTTGCAGTTTGTACTTTAAGAAATAGATCAGAATGGATCCCAAAGAAATTAGAAGTATTCAGTGGAGCACAAGACAAGTTTAAGTGAAGATTTTTTTTTCCCACAAGGCCATTTTCACACGATATTTTGGTTGTTGTTTTGCATCTGTATTTGTAAGCCAAATCCAGGAGTGGGTCCAAACACGGAGGAGGTGAACAGCCTTTCATTTCACAACTGGTTTTGGCTTATGATTTATGATGCTAAATACTGACCTAAATACTGCCCTGTAAAAGAGGCCTAAGTGTGTGGATCCTCTGTGCAGTATGGATTTTTCATGCTGTGTGTTTCCCTGCAATTATTTGACATTTCCGTTTTCACTGAGAAGCTGTTGGCCTCTTTATTCTTAACCCCTTCCCTCTTTGGCCGCTTTTGACCTTCCTGACAGAGCCTCATTTTTCAAATCTGACATGTTTCACTTTATGTGGTAATAACTCCGGAATGCTTTTACCTATTGTCGAAGAAACCCCTTCCAGGTAGCACCTTTTGGGATGGGTGCTCTAATGGGCTCCCTCTGCTTTGTCAGGTGGTATTCAAATATGGTAATTGAAGTATCAGTAGTGCACCGGGAGATCAATAAAGACAATAGCAATCTGTCGTCTCAATCAATATTCTCATTTATTATCAAGATACATAGGTTAATATACCCTCAGGGCGTACCCTCTAACCAGGGTGTTACCTCTCATGGAACAACCAATCATAACATTTTACACGTAGACTGAAAATACGTCATAGGGTACCTTCCCACTGAGGTCACGTGATCTTTCTAACACCTGCAAATCCTGGCCTACAAACAATAGAAATGTAGGAGGTTTTCATAAGTGTATGTGATGATTTCATATATGTGTGTGAAATACTGAGATAAAGAATTAATTGGAAATATAATGATTATTTCAGGTCTAGGCGTTCTGCCAGACTCCTATCTACCAGTATTGAAGGCCACGAAGAAGAACACAAAGTAATAACTTATTCCCTTGTGATTCAAGCAGTAACAGAAAGAGATCATTACAAAATGGAGAATACATATCTTCATAATCCGGCATCCTGCTTGATAATTCATAGTGTAGTTTAATACAGAGAACATAAGCAATTTGACCATCCATCACAAACCCCCCTTTTTCTCATATTAAAATACAGAGATTAAAAATTATCTGATTATAAACCTCAAACAAAATAGTGAATAGGGCCACTACTAATAATATAATGCGATCACCGAGTTCAGGTTTGGGTATAGGGTCCCGTCAGTGCGTTGACAAGTCCCGTAGTTGCTCGTCTGCACGGCTGCTTGGATTTGTTGGACTCTACCTTTGTCAATATCTATATGGTGATAACAATAACAGCATGCCCTGTATAAAAGTCCTAACATGTATATAAGATATAAATGGCAAAGCTTTAATAAATGAACACACACTTAGTGTTACATGGTGGGGTGTTCACCCATTCACCAGGTTCTGGCCTTGTGCATAAAATCCCTGTGACATAGGGTATTGTTGATTAAAAGGTTTCGGCTTATGATAGACAATTTTCTTAGCCTTCTTACATAGCATAGGTATTAGACATGCTACTAATTTAACAAAAACGTATATAATCAATATTATGAGTAATATATGTAAAGCGCCTTGCATGAGTCCTGCAGCCCATCCTCCAATGCCTCTGAACCATGAGGCCGGGTTCAGCCATGACAACCAGTCTGGCCAATCTAGGTTCCAATCTTCTTCAGAATTGGCTTTCCTAAATTCCTCCTTTAATTGCTTTGCTTGTTCAATATCATGTTTAATCTGTACTGTCCCTTGGGGATCTATATAATGACAGCATGCAGGACCCACTATCTGGCACATACCCCCTTGACTTGCAGTTAAGTAATCTAGTACAAGTGTATGTTGGTTAGTAACAGTAATAAGCTGTCGGGTAAGTACTGAAGAAACATTTAAAGCATCAAATATTAATTTGGTAATATTGTCAAACAACTCTGCTAGTTTTTCTATGTTATGTGCATTTCTAATTGGTCCTCCAAAGATGGATAGAGCATATCCTAACTTGGTGTGCCAAGGTAAGTGTACCAATGGGTGGGCTTTTTGCTTTCCCTCCCTTTTGTACAGCATATGTTTTGGTACTTTATCATAAGGAAGTGCATCCTTGTCCCATGTCCAGGTAGCAGACTGTAACCTAGCTAGGGTACAGGTACCTGTGGTAGTCTGCGGGATCCATTTAGATGCATTATGTCCGCACACTATATATATATATCATGGGGGAGGTCAAACCATTGCATACTTCCTAGGGTTAACATGTGAGCAAAATGAACTAAGGGAAAAGACTGCTGTAATACACACCAAGGACAATTTGTTCCCAAAGACCCATGGTATACTCCTGTGCATCCACAATACATAGTTTCATTCCCTTGTAAGTTTGTTTCTTCCATATACCCTGGATAACGTTTACAATCAGTCTTACTTCCTGAAGGGAAGAAATGGCCGTATTCCCAACTACCATTATGTATGTACCGTTCTACCAGACTTGGTCTAAATACATCTGAGGTCTGTTGGGTTTTATTGAAGCTTATCTTTATGCCTTTTATGGGGATCTCACCTAGTGTCAGTGTTTTAGTGACATTTTTAGGGACCCATTTTCCATTTTCCTTTTGTGTGAGAATCAGTGCCTTACCAGGTATCAGGGTTAGATTTACCTGCCACCAGGGATCCTCCATCCATCCTGCTATGGGTAAGGGCACACTGGTATTAGACCATGTATACCTTTTTGTGTTATCCTTTACCTTTGAGGGATCCCAACATGTAGTGTTAAGAAGTTCTTTCTCACTAAGGGGCACAGCCATGTATGGCATGGATTTTGAACTTATAGGACTGTGTGTGCATATCCAACAATCAGATAAGTTTGTTAATGCTGTTTTAATTTGATGATGTTTTATGAATTTATTGTCCACTTCCTCCTTGAGAACTTGAGTCATCGTCCCCACGAGGGGCAACATCAACACCAACCCTGCCAAGGGCAACATCATCGATCGAGGCGACGTCATCTGGGCTGATAACCTTTTTGCAATGGCTTGCATGTATCCAATTGGCTCGTCCTTGGAGCTTCACTGATGTGGCGGTGACCAGCTGTACTTCTACTGGTTGGCTGTACCTTGGTTCCAGACTGCTCCTGTTGTGTATCTTTGTTACCACCCAGTCTCCAGGTTGTAGTGAGTGGGTACCTGAAAGAAAGTTTGGATCTGGAATAGAAGAAAGGATTAGTTTATGTGTCCTCTCCAGTTGCTTGTGTAGGGCAGCCAAGTACGTGGTCATATTGTCATAATGCTTTTGTAACTGCTGAGGAAAATACAGTCCTGTCTTTGGCATATTTCCAAACAATATTTCATAGGGAGAAAGTTTATCCTTCCCTCTTGGTGTGGTTCTTACAGAGTATAAAGCCAGGGGTAGACATTGTGTCCACGGTAAAGAAGTTTCATTCATGGCCTTCTGGATTTTTAATTTCAAAGTTCCATTTAGTCTTTCTACCTTACCACTGCTTTGTGGGTGATAGGGAGTGTGAAATGCTTGTTCTATCCCAAGGCTTTTTAATATGTTCCTCAATAGTTCTTGGGTAAAGTGAGTACCTCTGTCACTTTCAATTGTCTCTGGTACTCCATAGCGGCACACGTCCTCAGCTATCAATTTCTTTGCTGTGGTATCTGCATTTGCTTTAGCCACTGGAAAAGCTTCTGGCCATCCTGAAAATAAATCAGTGCAAACAAGTACATATTGGTACATTCCCACCTTAGGTAGTTGTATGTAGTCCACCTGTAATCGCTGAAAGGGGTAGTAGGACTTAGGAGTGTGTTTAGCTGGTGTTTTGGTGGTTTTACCAGGGTTGTGTTGTGCACATGTCATGCAGCCCTCTGTATATTTGGCTGCTGCATTTTGAAAACCAGGAGCATGCCATGTCTGTAACACTAGCTGGCTCATAGCTCCCTTTGAACAGTGTGTTTTCCCATGGGCTAGGGCACACATCATTGGATACAGTGCTCTTGGTAGGCAAACCTTAGAATTAAGATGCCTCAACTGTCCTAGACCTATTGCTGCACCTCTCTCCTCCCATTCTGCTTGCTCTTGAGGGGGTGCTTGGTCCTGGAAAGCACGCAACAGGGTCTCTGTGATGGGTTGTAAAACAGGCTTCACAATCATCAGAGGGAGAGCAGCAGCGTCCTTTGCCGCTGCATCCGCAGCCTCATTCCCTTTTGATAGGAGATCACTGTTATTAGTGTGTGCCTGTACTTTGACTATAGCTGCTTGGTCTGGCATGTGCAGTGATTCTAAAAGTTCTTCTACTGCTTTTGCATTCTTTATAGGTTTACCTGCCGAGGTCAAGAACCCTCTGGCTCTCCATATTGTCCCAAAGTCATGTGCAACTCCAAAGGCATATCTGGAGTCAGTGTATATGTTGACACGCTGTCCCTTACCCAATTTACACGCCTCAGCGAGTGCTTTTAGTTCTGCCTCCTGAGCTGAGCTGCTGGAGGGTAGGGACTGTTGTATGACGGCCTTACCATTGTGGACCACTGCATACCAGGTGAGGAAATGTCCTTTGTCTTCGCTCCAATATCGAGATCCATCTACAAAATACTCAGCATAAGGGTTAATCAGAGCAACATCAAATATACTGTTTATGCCGTTTGATTCCATATCCACTAGGCTTTGACAGTCATGTTCATGTTCAAAATTAAATAGTTCATCATCAGTGGATAGTTGAAAAATAAGGGGGTGTCCATGTCCCTGTCCCCCCACTCCTCCCTCCTTTTGTTCAGAATCTAGGGGCAGGAGTGTAGCTGGATTCAGAACAACACAACGTTTGATAGTCACATTAGGGGACAGAAGAGTAAGTTCAATTTTAGTAAGTCTTGCAACTGATAAGTGTTTTGTCTTGACTGTGTTCATCATTTCCTGCACTGCGTGTGGGACTTGCACAATAATGTCATGTTGAAGTACAATGTCTGTTGCTTTATCAACTAAAGCTGCTGCTGCTGAGACAGCGCGTATGCATGTCGGGGATCCTAGTACAATGGGATCCAGAGCAAGGGAGTAATAGGCAAGTGGTCGCATCTTGCCTCCATGATCTTGGGCTAATACTCCAGAGGCATGGCCTGCCTGTTCATGGCAGAACAGAGTAAATGGCTTATTGTAGTCAGGAAGTCCCAGTGCTGGCCTTGTAGTCAGTGACAGCTTCAGGGAGTGAAAATTGTCAATTGCCTCAGGTGACAGTACAAATGGGTCAGAGGTGAGACAGTCATATAATGGTTGCATCATAGCAGAGGCATCCCTGATCCAGGCTCTGCAGTACCCTATTAAACCCAAGAAAGTCCTCAATTGTTTAGGGTTTCTAGGGACTGGGTGTTTCTGTATGATTTCCAGCCTGTCAGGGGTTAAGTGTTTCATACCTTGGGAAATACAGTGACCAAGGAAAACAACTGTTTTGGCACATAATTGCAGCTTGTGCTTGCTCGCTTTACAGCCAACTTCTTCTAGGAACATTAATAGTGATTTAGAATCTGTTTCACTGTTCTCCAGACTCTCACTACAAAGTAACAAATCATCTACATATTGTAGTAGAACTGAGGACTGATTGGGGGGCTGCCAGGTGTCCAGAATATCTTTCATGGTACGTGAGAAGATATCAGGGGAGTTTGCGGCACCCTGTGGCAGCACTACCCAAGCATACTGTCAGGGGCCCCCCAGGCTATTGCCTGGGGGACACATGGTCGCACGGCCCCCCATAAATTGTTAATAAAATATGTTTTTTTGCTTGGTATGTTTTTCTCTCCCCCTTTCCCTCTTTTCTCCATTTGTTATTTTATATTAGAATGGTACTTACCATCGTGGTGTCCCCCGGGTAAGCTGTGCTGGTGGCACGAGCTGGTTTCCAGATGTTTCTGTCTCTGGGCAGTTTGGAGTTGGTCCCAGCTGATTGGACCTAGGTCAGCTGTGCAATTGCATGAGCAGGTTCTGGCAGATTCTATCTCCAGGCAGTTTTGTGGAAGGCCAGCTGATTGGTCATTGATAAAATCCTAAAGGCGGGAAAATTGGACATAAAAGGAGCAGTTCATCGTGGTCAAGCAGCCAGTTTTTGAAGATTGGACCGTCGCCCACCCTCCCGCCCTATTGTTCTTAAATTCCTTCACGTCACGTTGTTTGTTAGAGGGGTTTGTCACCCAGCTAATGCTGGGCGGACTTGGTTTTTATTGGTCAAAATATTTATATTTTATTATTTATTCGATTATTTATGGTTATTCTCTTCGAATTATTTTATCTTAGGTTACCCTTAATAAACACCGTGGCCATTTTTATCCAAAGAAACTGTTGTCATGTTTTATTTCATTTTGATTGAGTATTGTGGGGTTTGTGCTACCATGTCTTCCCCTATGTGTAAATGCAAAATACTGCTGGCACTCTTTATCCAGCGGGATGGAGAAGAAAGCATTGGCTAAGTCTATAACGGTGAAATAGACTGCAGTGCCGGGGACCTGGTTGAGCAGGGTATGTGGGTTAGGCACTTGTGGTGTATTAATTATTGTCACAGAATTCACAGCCCGTAGGTCATGTACCATCCGGTACTGTACAGGTTGACCGGGCAGTGTCTTTTTCTTTACTGGGTAAAGAGGAGTGTTGAAAGGCGAGATTATGGGCACTATAAGATTGTTTTCCAGTAAGGAATTAATATCCTTTTCTATAGCAGCGTCTTGCTGTGGACTCAGAGGATATTGCTTTATACATACAGGACGGTTCTGCATGTCTGGTTTTAAATTTACTTGTACAGGCGGCACATTTAAAACTCCTACATCCATCTTATCTTGCGCCCATAGTTTTTCTGGGATGTCTGCCAACCAAAGGGGAGGGGTACTTGGGGCTTTTTCAGTGTCCGGCATACTTGCCATACTAAGGAGTTTGCATAGCAGGGACTCTGGAATGGCAGAGGTTAATGTAGGTGTGCCAGAAGAAAAGTCCAATGCTGCTCCCAGGGCACTGAGTACATCTGTCCCCAATAAATTGTAGGGAGTGTGTGGTGACACTAACACACGGGAGACAATTGATTGTGTGTCATGTATATTCAGTCGCATTGGTTTTGTTAACTGTAACTGAAATGATGTTCCCTCCACCCCTTCACAATCTATATAGTCTGGTGATAACAACTCTGCCGGTACATATTTGGTTTGTAATACAGTTCTGGCTGCCCCTGTGTCTACTAGAAAAGAGGTATTTTCCCCTGTGGGTAAAGTAACAGGCACCATCAATGATGGACCTGTCGGGGGGAGCACTGGGCAGAGGGAGACATCAGGGTTGCCAGTTTCCTATGCAGCAATCAAAGAATTGGGAGGCTCAACTGGACGGGAGGGACATCGGGCTGAATAATGACCCTTCTTATCACAATTCCAGCATGTAATCTGGCTAAGATCCCTTCTCTGGGTTCTCAAAGTGTCTTTTTGTTCCCTGCCACTTCCTCTATAGCTCCCCTTTTGTTGCATCGGGGCGAGACGGGTTCTTTTAGGAGCTAAATCTAACTCTGCACCTTTTGCAATGCTTACTAAATCATTAAACTGGCATGTACGCCAGTCGGGGCGGGATCTTTTAACAGCTTCTTGTACTGCCGGCTTAAGACCGGACATAAAAGTTATTTTTAGTAGGCGCAAGTCTTTTGCATCACCTTCTTCATACCCGTGATCTAACCACTGCTGCTGTAAAGTTGTGGCATAATCAGGGACTGACTGTTTAACATCTTGGGAAAATGACATAAAACTATCAGTTCGATCCTGTTGAGTAGCATCTACCCAGGGCTGCATAGCGTTCAGGTATTCTAGTCCTGATTGCTCATTGGTTTTATTTGCTGGTACGGGATTTGTAATAGCAGCTTGAATTTGATTTTTGAGCACTTCCCCTCCCTTTGTTTCTACCAGGCTCTCCATATCTGACCATGTAGCACGGTAAGCTAGATGTACTGCTCGCAGCTTTCTATGGAAAGCGCTGGGTGTTTTCCGTGGGTCTGGGAGTGTGCCACATACAGCTAGTAAATCAGCCGGGCTCCAGGGGCGATACACAGTGGCTTCATGTGACTGGATTTCCCCTACTGCCCCAGGTACTGGTTGCCCGTCTACATCTACTGGTTTTGGTCCCCTGTGTGTATGGATACTTGATACTAACGGAAACAATCTAGTGGGGCGCTGCGTACCACAACTGACACAATATCCTGCAGTGAGGGGGTTCTGCTGCCCACAGTGTGGACATGTCCAGCAGCTGCCTTTCTTGCTATTTTCAGGATAAGGAGATGGCGCAGTTGCTGCTGTGGGGCTGTTTGGCAGTTGTAAAGGGGTTAACACATTAGTGAGGAGCTTTTCACTTAAAGGGTCATATAAATCATACATTATTCCATGATTTGCTTCCATACTCTTATGTTCTGTGTTACTCACTCTCTGTGCTACCTCATACCACATTTGGGCTTTTTCCACCATGTTATTGTCTTTCAACCATCCAACACAATTTGTCATAAATCTTTTCCAATCACATTCTGCTAATGTTCCATAGGACCCAACTCCCATCATTTTAAACATTCTTTTACAATCCTTCACAGCCTCAGATCCTTTTGCTCTTTCTACTATTTTGATGGCAGAGACCCACGTCTCAGGGCTGTCCCGCATTTTTGTCTTACTATTTTCTGACCCCATGGTCAGAGGGCGTAGGGTAGTCTCCGGAAAACTCCCCAGCTCCAAACAGACAGGCCTTAGTCTGTTGACAGATATCTCAGACAATCTATCTTACAGTTTCAGAAAGACTATCAATATCAAAAGTCGTTCCTTCAGACTATTCTAGCAGTGGGATCCTCTGATCCCTCACTGTTTTGAACATCAAGAACAGACAAAATGCTGCCAATCCACAAATTGCAAGAGCAAATCCTTCAACACAATCTACATTCATGAACTTCCATTGATTCAAGCAGGAGTTGGTCACATTCATTTCAAACTTCTACAAACCCTTCGTCTCTTTCACTTATGCAGAACACTTGATCAGGGGACTGTAGAGTGCGTACACTCCTACCGGGGGGAAGTGGCTTCACCTACTCACCTTCCCCATTAATGGCCATACCTTTTCCCAAACCCCCTGTCCCTCTAATAAGACTCAGACACTTGGGTTGGATAAATTTGGCCACAGCAGCCATTTTATTTACAAACAAACATCAAGAACAACAATTTACAAATAATAATAACAATGGAAGGGGAGTCCTTGGAGCTACAAAAGTCTGTCACGAAACAGCCCACCTGCATAGTATTTTACTCCCAGCCGTCACCCTACTGGCTCAGGGGCACCGTTATACCTGCAGTTGGCTGACCTCAACCGCAACCACTCCCCGGGACACCACCCAGCGGGAGCCCAAATTGACCACTCCCCGGGACACCACCCAGCGGGAGCCCTAATTGACCACTCCTCGGGACACCACCCAGCAGGAGCCCAAATTGAGCAGACTACCAACCATAATAAATTGGGGAGGGACCATACCCCCTATGAATCCCCCCCCCACAGTAATTTACCACCAACTCCAAGGACCCCCAATCCGCCATACAACTGCTGCGACATTGCAAAACTGTTCCACAGCATCCTCTGGTACCTGCGGAAAAACAAAAACAACGAGCAACAAAGCGAAATACCAAAATAGTCACACAGATGAACACATCATTTTGGGAGGGAGGGTGGGACAAGCTTCCCTGTGCTGTTACTAAAGATGGCGACGCCTTTCCCTCTCCTACCCTTAAGTAAACTGACCTCGCCCCCCTCACATCCGCCCCCTCCTAACCACACCCCTAACTCCTTAACTCCTTCCCTTCCTAACATCCCTGATCATGGTGGCCTCCCCCTATGGCATTCTGCCGGGTCCAGCCTGTACTTGATCAGGGGACTGTAGAGTGCGTACACTCCTACCGGGGGGAAGTGGCTTCACCTACTCACCTTCCCCATTAATGGCCATACCTTTTCCCAAACCCCCTGTCCCTCTAATAAGACTCAGACACTTGGGTTGGATAAATTTGGCCACAGCAGCCATTTTATTTACAAACAAACATCAAGAACAACAATTTACAAATAATAATAACAATGGAAGGGGAGTCCTTGGAGCTACAAAAGTCTGTCACGAAACAGCCCACCTGCATAGTATTTTACTCCCAGCCGTCACCCTACTGGCTCAGGGGCACCGTTATACCTGCAGTTGGCTGACCTCAACCGCAACCACTCCCCGGGACACCACCCAGCGGGAGCCCAAATTGACCACTCCCCGGGACACCACCCAGCGGGAGCCCTAATTGACCACTCCTCGGGACACCACCCAGCAGGAGCCCAAATTGAGCAGACTACCAACCATAATAAATTGGGGAGGGACCATACCCCCTATGAATCCCCCCCCCCACAGTAATTTACCACCAACTCCAAGGACCCCCAATCCGCCACACGAACATACTTAGACACCTTTAAGTATGCGAGCCCCCACCCAACGAGAGGGCCCTTTCGATACCTTCCTGCAGGCGCAGAGTCCACAGGTCGATCCCCACGGCCGTCAGGTGCACACCATCACCTAGCCAATAATTACCCTGGCCATCCTCGAAGTCATAATGACGCACGAAGACCCCCCCATTTCTCACCACGAAACCCGAAACTGCCCGATTAACCTTAACCCTGGCTTTATTCAACCGCTGCACCGATCTAGCATGCCGCCAAACCTTCCGCGGGACAATCTCTGACCACACCACCTTAATAGCCGGGAAAACGGACCATAACCTGAGTAGATCGTATTTTATATCCCTGATCAATTCCCGAAAAGGACGACTACCCAAATCGTTACCCCCGACATGTAACACCAAGACATCCGGGGCCCTGTCCATCAGCGCAAACCGATGCACGTCCGGCAACACCCGACTCCACAGCATCCCCCTACTCCCCAGCCACCGCACGACTACATCCTCCCGCCGAAAACCCAACTGCCGCCCGTCTGGACGAACATCCGCCCGCTCCGCCCCCCAATGAACGTAGGAATGCCCGACGATCCACACCAATCGGCCCGCGGGTCCTGAAAAATAAAACCACTGATTAACAAAACGAGTAAGGATGCAAGCGAAACATGGAGGAGGAGAGAAAAACGATGAGGGGAGCCGGAGGGAGTGTAGAGAAGGAGGGATTACGACTGGACTATCATATAAACTGAGGGCGCACATACAGCTGGAAGCGGCGGGAATCCCATCGACCTATCTGCTTTACCACTTCCTCACCCAACCCCCATGCCACCGCCTCCGTCGCTGCCCCAATCCGAAAAGAATGGGGGGAAAACAACGCCTCCTCCAGTCCCAACTTCCGCAGACACCTACGAAAAACCCACGTAAACTGATACCGGGACATAAAGGACCCATCCTCATGACACAACAACTGTCCCCTACGCACCGTTGAGACCTCTCTGAACCCCGCAAAGCAGGCGACCGGGCACATCCTGACCCCCTTGGCCACCCCCAACACCACTCTCTTACCCCGACCCCCTTGATCCGTCTTAGACCGCCGGATCCAGAATTCCACACTCCGATCCGTTACCAACACATCTTCCATTCTCAACCCCCCAGGTCTCCTTGTGCTGGGAGCCACCAGCTCCCCGACCCTCAGGGCCCCAAAAAATGCCCACGAGAATGCCAACCTATACAGGGTCACCTCGTAGCTGGAAAAACAAATGTCACACAACACCCCCCACAACTGTTCCAACAACATAAACGACACAGGGCGCCGCCGATCCGGCAACATCCTCCCTCTCCTGTACCCCCTCAGGGCCTGGCCAACCAAAAAACTTTTTGTAACATCCGTGTACCCCCGGACCTTAAAACCAAAAGCCAGGGCTGCCACAAAACGATTCACCTTGGACACTGACCAGCCCGCGATAGAGACTTGCCCCAGAAAAACTAACAACGCCACCACCCGATCCTCATCCGTCACTACACCCTCCAGAACTGCCAACCAACTCTCCCACTCCCGCCACGCCGAATCATAAGCAGCCCAAGTACCCTGCGCAAGCGAAGCCTGAATCAAACCTCCTGCGGCTCGTAACCCAGCCCCCACAACCATTCCGGGCAAGCGATCCCGTCCTCCTCCGCGTCCGGAGCCACCATCCTGAACCGCTCCCACTGCAAGCGAGAAAGAGAATCTGCGATGTCATTTTTGATCCCTGGCACATGAACCGCCACAACCCAAGCGTTCAAAGACAAGCAACGTAAAACAAGGTGCCTCAAAAGCCGGACGACCGGGGGGGATGACGCTGACACGTTGTTAATGGCCCCCACTACGCCCAAGTTGTCACAATGGAACCGTACCTTGCTGTCCCGAAACCTCTCACTCCAAATTTCCACCGCCACTACTATGGGAAACAGCTCTAGGAATGCCAGGTTCTTCCCCAAACCCAACTCCGCCCATTCCTCAGGCCACCGCGCCGCGCACCACTGACCCTTGCAGTAAGCCCCAAATCCCACGCCCCCCGCAGCATCTGTAAACAGCTCCCAATCCACGCTGTCAACCACCGGGGCCATGATCAAGGACCTCCCATTATAACGATGCAAAAACTCAAACCAAACTGCCAAATCTGCCCTCAGCGTCTGTGTCAGACGAATGAAATGATGAGGGGCTGTCACCCCAGCCGTCGCTCCCGACAGCCGCCTGCTGAAAATCCGGCCCATGGGCATAATCCTGCAAGCAAAGTTAAGCTTACCCAATAATGACTGTAAAGCACGTAACGTGATCTTACGCAAATGTCTAGCCCGGTCCACCTCCGCCCGTAACGCTACCAATTTATCTTCCGGGAGCCGACACTCCATCCTCAAAGAATCAATGGTGATTCCTAAAAAGACCAGACAGGAGCTAGGTCCCTCCGTTTTGTCCTGGGCCAAAGGCACACCGAACCTCTTTGCCACCCACTCTATCGTGTTCAACAACGTAGCACAAACCGAAGACCCGCCTGGACCAACACACAGGAAATCATCCAAGTAATGTATGACCGATGAGACCCCCGCAACCTCACAAACCACCCACTCCAGGAAAGAACTAAAAGCTTCAAAATAGGCACAGGAAATAGAACACCCCATAGGGAGGCAGCGATCCACAAAATAAGCCCCGTCCCAATAACATCCTAACAGCCGTATGCTGTCAGGATGCACAGGGAGGAGGCGAAAGGCCGACTCAATATCCGTTTTTGCCATTAATGCACCCACACCATAGCGGCGCACCCACGCAACTGCCGCATCAAACGACGTGTAAGCCACCGAGCAAAGTTCCGGAGAAATCCCATCATTAACCGATCGCCCCCTCGGGTAAGATAAATGATGTATGAGCCTAAACTTATTCGGCTCCTTCTTAGGCACCACCCCCAGTGGTGACACCACCAGCTCTGGTAAAGGGCAACTCTCAAACGGACCTGCCATGCGCCCCAACTCCACCTCCTTCCGCAACTTATCCCCTACTACCCCTGGATACTGCAACGCTGAACGCAAACTACGCAAGGTAAACGGCACCTTGTGAGCAGGGGCAGGGATCCGGAAACCAACCCGAAAACCATCCAACAACAAACTTGCCCTGGACCTATCAGGGTACCTATTTAGAAAGGGCTCCATGTCTTCCCACCTCACCGGTGTCCGGCCCTTGACTAGCGCCCCCGGCCCCTCGTCCTTTTCCCTTCCGAAAACATTTAACCGCTCCGTGAGAGATCCCCCCACAGGAGGAGCAGCTATGTTTGAACTTACAACCCGATCCGAACTTACACTGGCCCTCATTAAACTGCCAGCAGAACCCGGATTTTCCTCCTGCCCCCCCTGCTCCCCCCCCCGGAGGCAATGAGGGGCCGGCCACCCCGGCCCCACCCCCTTGAAAGGACTGGCCAAAACGCACTGGAGCCATGACCCGCAACCATAACCCTATGTCTTTGTTATCCCACCTAATGTCAGGTCTCACTGCCTTCCGCTGCCGGAACTGCTCATCATAGCGCAGCCACGTCTGCCCGCCGTAAACTCGATGAGCCTCTCCGATAGCATCCATATAACAGAAGAGGCCCGAACAATGTTCCGGCGTCTTCTGTCCAATGACGCTTGCCAAAATAGCAAAAGCCTGCAACCAATTAACAAAAGTTTGGGGAATCAATCGATACCGACGTTTTTCCTCCTTCTCCTTCTTGCTTTCCAACCACTTCCCTTTATCTAAATTGAACTTCTCCAACGGCAACAATGAAAAAATTTCCACATATTCATCCCTCCATATCTTTTCCCTTACTTCCGGTTTCAGATGCGCCCCCAATGGGCCCTCAAAACAAACATAGACCTCGCCCTTCGCCTTATCGTCCAACCGCACCTCATCCACTGCCACATCTATTTCTGTCTGCACCGACACTGCCACGCCCGATTCCCTAGACACTACCCCAGCTCCCCATAGCGTGCTATCCACCACTGCAGGCCCCGACGGCCCCACCCAAGCTGCAACCGGGGATGGAGAACCTATCGCCCCCCCTCCGCATCGCGCCAAAAGGTCACGCACACAACACAACAATTCCTGAATCTCACCCCCACCACCCGTACTTCCTGTAATCCCCCCGCTACACCCCGGCAATCCCGTAGGCAAAAGTGAACCCCCACCCCCTACCCCTGGGGACCGAAATACAGCAGGCAATGAAAAAGTAGGAGACAGCGACTCACCGGGCTGCGCAGGTGCTGTGTCCCCACCAGCCGGGGCGAAGGATCCATCCAGACGTCCCTCTTGGTCACCGAACTCACGGTCGTCCACTTCATCCTGCCCAGACGGGCCAGGACAAGCGCCGCATGCATGACATCCCCGACCTTCTGATGGAGCGCTCCGTAACTGCGCCGATGAACTGGGCCTCTCCGCCCGTCTGTTGGGGGGCTCGACCACCCTGCGGCCCGCAGGTAGCCGCCCTCCTGCCCGCCGTGTCACCACCGACCGTGGCACACGCCTGGAATTGGTTGCATCATCCTGGGTACAGGTGGGCCGCCCGACTGGAGCATCGCCAGCACGGCCCACCGCAAGTCCTGGGTCCCGTCGTCTGGAGGCAGAGGGAGGTCCCGGATGCATGGGCGCCTGCCCTACCACCTCCGCTGAGCCAGGCCGGCTTCCAGGATTCCTCTCAGACCAGGCCGTCCTGCTCACGGCAGCCGAGCGAGGGGCCCGGCCTGGAGGGTCCCTCGTGGGGCTCCTTACCCTGCGCCTGGCTCGTGGCATCACTTCCGGGCTCAACCTCTCCGGAGGCCTCGTGCGACGTGACCGCCGCCGGGGAGGAGAGGACGGCACCGCCTGCGCCCCAGATCCAAACACGGCCGCGTCCTCCGTACTCGCCCCTGAACCAGGGGGCTCCCCATCTTCCTCTCCTCGTCCGCTCACCGCCGAGCTCGGAGCCCCAGGCAGCGGGCCGGAAAGCCCCAGCCCCTCCGCTAGCCAGGCCATGCCTCGTTCTGCTACTGCTGCCCGGAGCTGGGTAAGTAGTGCATCCATTGTCAAATCCTGGACAAGCTTCCCTGTGCTGCTACAAGCTTCCCTGTGCTGTTACTAAAGATGGCGACGCCTTTCCCTCTCCTACCCTTAAGTAAACTGACCTCGCCCCCCTCACATCCGCCCCCTCCTAACCACACCCCTAACTCCTTAACTCCTTCCCTTCCTAACATCCCTGATCATGGTGGCCTCCCCCTATGGCATTCTGCCGGGTCCAGCCTGTACTTTCAGTTCATACAGCCTGTGATGTAGCATATATCCCAAACTCTTTCCTCTAGCACGTTGTAATAGTTTCACATACAAATTATATTTGGTAACATATATATATTATACTCCCCGCTCAGCCGTTCACTCTGTGGGTTGTAGTTTAGGGGCCTGTTATGTATGTTGGTGATTTCTTTAGGGGCTCTGGGTCTGAGCCAATACCAATGTTCTTCACTGTAATTACTACTACGACACAGGTGGCACCTGGGGTAAGTGTCAGGGTCATTCAATGAATACAGGATGTTATATTACAACGGTATTCAATCCAGCGGTCTGATGTTATACTACTACAGACTTAATTACTTGGATGTTATTTTACATCAAAGTGTATATGCCGGATTATCATGTGCTAGAAATCAGTCTGTACTGATTCCCACCTTATGCCAGTCTGGCAATGCATACAACTGGTTTATGGACCCTTACACACAATATCACTGTTTGGCAGTGAATTTAGGAAAATATAAATGATTTTCTAATACAGTATTCAAAGTTTTTCCCTATTGTACTGGGTAATGGTATTGAGTGCAAATTCAATATAGACACAATTGCTCCTCCTTGCACTGAGTGTATATCGTCTTCTATGAAGTGGATATTTCTTCTGGGCTGGGAGCCATACAGTTTCAACAATTTGATATGTATGTCTTCTCACAGATGTATTCAACATCACACTGCACACACATTCATCACACTACCATCCTGACAAAGGACCTGATTATTACGGGACCCCTTTGTAGAGACTTACATATACAAAGTACGTTTCCAGGGACTTAACAGAGTGGCTGAAACAAATGGTGTAACATAAAGTCTGTTACTTACCGATCGGTTTTGGTTTCAGTGACTCCCCAGGTCCTTCCAGATTAGTGGACTTTGCACAAAATTCTCATTAGGAGGTCCCGGGCTGTTCGGCACCATAACTGTCGAAGAAACCCCTTCCAGGTAGCACCTTTTGGGATGGGTGCTCTAATGGGCTCCCTCTGCTTTGTCAGGTTGTATTCAAATATGGTAATTGAAGTATCAGCAGTGCACCGGGAGATCAATAAAGACAATAGCAATCTGTCGTCTCAATCAATATTCTCATTTATTATCAAGATACATAGGTTAATATACCCTCAGGGCGTACCCTCTAACCAGGGTGTTACCTCTCATGGAACAACCAATCATAACATTTTACACGTAGACTGAAAATACGTCATAGGGTACCTTCCCACTGAGGTCACGTGATCTTTCTAACACCTGCAAATCCTGGCCTACAAACAATAGAAATGTAGGAGGTTTTCATAAGTGTATGTTATGATTTCATATATGTGTGTGAAATACTGAGATAAAGAATTAATTGGAAATATAATGATTATTTCAGGTCTAGGCGTTCTGCCAGACTCCTATCTACCAGTATTGAAGGCCACGAAGAAGAACACAAAGTAATAACTTATTCCCTTGTGATTCAAGCAGTAACAGAAAGAGATCATTACAAAATGGAGAATACATATCTTCATAATCCGGCATCCTGCTTGATAATTCATAGTGTAGTTTAATACAGAGAACATAAGCAATTTGACCATCCATCACACTATCCAAGTGATTCTGAGATTGTTTTCTCGTGACACATTGGACTTTATGTTACTGGCAAAATTTGCCCGATACATTCAGTATTTAATTGTGAAAAACACCAAAATTTAGCGAAAAATTGCAAAAATTTGCATTTTTCTCAATTTTAATGTATCTGCTTGTAAGACAGGCAGTTATAACACACAAAAATCTAACTAACATCCCCCATATGTCTACTTTAGATTGGCATCGTTTTTTGAACATCATTTTATTTTTCTAGGACGTTACAAGGCTTAGAACTTTAGCAGCAATTTCTCACATTTTCAAGAAAATTTCAAAATGCTATTTTTACAGGGGCCAGTTCAGTTGTGAAGTGGCTTTGAGGTCCTTAGATATTAGAAACCCCCAATAAGTCACCCCATTTTAAAAACTGCGCCCCTCAAAGTATTCAAAACAGCATTTAGAAAGTTTCTTAACCCTTTAGACATTGCGCAGGAATTAAGGCAAAGTAGAGGTGAAATTTACAAAGTTCATTATTTTTTTCCAGAAATTCATTTTGAATCCATTTTTTTTTGTACCACAGAATGTTTTACCCAAGAAATGCAACTCAATATTTATTGCCCAGGTTCTGCAGTTTTAGGAAATATCCCACATGTGGCTCTAGTGTGCTACTGGACTGAAGCACAGGCCACAGAAGCAAAGGAGCACCTGGTGGATTTTGGGTCTCCTTTTTATTAGATTATATTTTAGGCACCATGTCAGTTTTGAACAGGTCTTGTGGAACTAAAACAGTGGAAACCCCCCAAAAGTGACCCCATTTGGGAAACTACACCCCTCGAGGAATTTATCTAGGGGTGTAGCAAGCATTTTGACCGGCCAGTTTTTTTGCAAAAATTTTTGGAACTAGGCCATGAAAATGAAAATCTACATTTTTTCAAATAAAATGTAGGTTTAGCTAATTTTTTTTCATTTCCAAAAGAACTAAAGTAGAAAAAGCACCACAACATTTGTAGAGCAATTTCTCCCGAGTAAAACAATACCCCACATGTGGTAATAAACGGTTATTTGGACACACAGCAGGGCTTAGAATGGAAAGAGCGTCATTTGGCTCTTGGAGCTCAAATTTAGCAGGAATGGTTTGCGGAGGCCATGTCGCATTTGCAAAGCCCCCTAGGGGACAAAACAGTGGAAACCCCCAACAAGTGACCCCATTTTGGAAACTATACCCCTCGAGGAATTTATCTAGGGGTGTAGCAAGCATTTTGACCGGCCAGTTTTTTTTGCAAAAATTTTTGGAACTAGGCCATGAAAATGAAAATCTAAATTTTTTCAAATAAAATGTAGGTTTAGCTAATTTTTTTTCATTTCCACAAGAACTAAAGGTAGAAAAAGCACCATAAAATTTGTAAAGAAATTTCTCCCGAGTAAAACAAAACCCCAAATGTGGTAATAAACGGTTGTTTGGACACACGGCAGGGCTTAGAAGGGAAAGAGCGCCATTTGGCTCTTGGAGTTCAAATTTAGCAGGAATGGTTTGCGGAGGCCATGTCACATTTGCAAAGCCCCCCAGGGGACAAAACAGTGGAAACCCCCAACAAGTGACCCCATTTTGGAAACTATACCCCTTGAGGAAATTATCTAGGGGTATAGTGAGCATTTTGACCCCACAGGTTTTTTGCAGAAATTTTTGGAAGTAGGCTGTGAAAATTAAAATCTACATTTTTTCAAATAAAATGTAGGTTTAGCTAATTTTTTTTCATTTCCACAAGGACTAAAGGAGAAAAAGCACCATAAAATTTGTAAAGAAATTTCTCCCGAGTAAAACAATACCCCACATGTAGTAATAAATGGCTGTTTGGAGACACGGCGAGGCTGAGAAGGGAAAGAGCGCCATTTGGCTTTTGGAACTCAAATTTAGCAGGAATGGTTTGCGGAGGCCATGTCGCATTTGCAAAGCTCCTGAGGGGACAAAACAGTGGAAACCCCCAACAAGTGACCCCATTTTGGAAACTACACCCCATGAGGAAATTATCTAGGAGTACAGTGAGCAGTTTGACCCCACAGGTGTTTTACAGAACTTATTGGAAGTAGGCCGTAAAAATGAAAATCTACATTTTTTCAAATAAAATGTAGGTTTAGGTATTTTTTTTTCATTTCCACAAGGACTGAAGGAGAAAAAGCACCATAAAATTAGTAAAGCAACTTCTCCCGAGTAAAACAATACCCCACATGTGGTCATAAAGGCTGTTTGGACACACGGTAGGGCTCAGAATGGAACTAGCACCATTTGGATTTTGGATAGTGTCTGGGCGCCATGTCACATTTGCTGAGCCCCTGTAGTACTAGTACAGTGGAAACACTCCAAAATTGACTCCATTTGGGAAACTGCACCCCTTGAGGAATCATCTAGGGGTATAGTGAAAATTTTGATCCCAAAGGTTTTTTGCTGAATTAATTAGAATTAAGCTATGAAAATGAAAAATATTTTTTTTTTCCAACAAGATGTCGTTTTAGATCAACATTTTTCATTTTTACAAGGAATAGAGAAGAAAAAGCACCCCAACATTTGTAAAGAAATTTCTCCCGAGTACGGTAACACCCCATATGTGGTTATAATCAGCTGTTTACGTATATGGGAGCATTCAGAAGAAAAGGAGCGGTATTTATCTTTTGGAGCGTAGATATTTCTGGAATGGTTTGCGGACGCCATGTTGCATTTGCAAAACCCCTCATGTACCAAACAAAAGTGACCCCGTTTTAGAAACTACACCCCTAAAGGCATTTATCAAGGGGTGTAGTGAGAATTTAGACATCACACGTGTTTTTCAGAAATGAATACGCAGTGGATGGTGCAAAGTGAAAATTGCAATTTTTCCACTGATCTGCCCATTCACCGCACAAGATGTTGTGCCCCTAGAGAATTTTACCCCATAAATTGTTAAGCGGGTTCTCCCGGGTATGGTAATGCCTTACTTGTGGCCATAAATTGCTGTTTGGGCACGCTGTAGGGCTAAGAAGGAATAGACCGCCATTTTGAGCATGGATTTTGCTTGGTAGTTTTGTTTGAGTTTTGCTGGTATTTCCGTTTATAATGTGGTGGCATATGTAATCTGTGCGGAGTACATCAGGGTATATGTAAGCTGTGCAGAGTACAACAGGGCATAATAAGAGGGTATAATAATGGGGTAAATAATACAATTATCCATAGATGTGTGGTATAATGTGAAGCGATCCATTATGCGCAGGCCGGTGTCACACTGATAAACGGTTTTCTTTCTTATCCCCTTTTGTAACGTTCTGCACCTTTTGGGGACATTTTCTCCTTCGTAGTTTGTGAAATATTGCTGGGAAAGTTTTGCGCTGGTATAATACGGGCGCCCTCACTTCCAGCGGATGTGCTATGTCCCTTCCCTTTTCTAGTTCCTAAATACTAGGGCCCTGAAACTGAAGGAATGTTCCCCTCCGGCCTGCGCATTGAGATGTTTTTTCATCACCGCATTACTAGTGCCGTAACTTTTTTATTTTTCAGTTGATTGAGCGGTGTGCGGGCTTGTTTTTTGCGAGATGGGCTGTAGATTTTATTGGTACCATTTTAGAACACACTTTTTGATCACTTTTTATTTCATTTTTTGGTAAAGGAAATTACCAAAAACAAGCAATTCTGGAATCGTTTTTTATTGTTTTTTTTATCGGCATCCACAGTGCGCCCTAAATTACATGTTAGCTTTATTCTGCGGGTCGCAACGATTACGGCGATACTAAATTTATATAGTTTTTTTTATGTATTGCGGCTTTTGCACAATAAAATCACTTTTTTTATAAAATCATTTGTTTTCTGTGTCGCCATATTCTAAAACCCATAACTTTTTTATTTTTGCGTGCACAAAGCGGTGTCAGGGATTATTTTTTGCGGGACGGATTGCCATTTTTATTAGTACTATTTTGGAGTAAATGTGACTTTTTGATCACTTTTTATAGCATTTTTTGGAAGGAGATGTGACCTAAAAACAAAGATTCTGGCGTTGTTTTTCATGTTTTTTTTTTACGGCGTTCACCGTGCGGGATAAATTACATAAAAGTTTTGTAGTTTGGGTCGTTACGGACGCGGCGATACCAATTATGTATAGTTTTTTTTAATTTTTACGGTTTTTCCCATAATAAAAGGCTTACTATGGGAAAAAAGTCAGTTTAGCTTTATTTTTATTTGAAATGTGTGTGTTTTTATTGTTTTACCACATTTTTATTAACTTTTTTTTACTTTTCTGACTTGTCCCACTAGGGGACTTGAGGGCCTGATGCCCCGATTGCTACTCTAATACACTGCACTACATACGAAGTGCAGTGTATTAGCGCTGTCAGTTATTCACTGACAGCAAGCCTATGAGGACACGCCGCAGGCGGGTCTTCATCGGCTCCCGTACAAGGCAGACTCGGACGCCATTTTCTGGCGTCCGATTGCCACAGCAACCCAGCGATTGCATCACTGGGTTGCCGGTAGGGTGAAAACCTATCAGATGCTGCGCTCTATTGAGCGCAGCATCTGAGGGGTTAATCTGCCGGATCGGAGAGTAGCTCCGGTCCTGGCAGTTACAGGAGGGTGCCAGCTGTATAATACAGCTGTCACCCCGCGGTGATGGTGCCGGCTCTGCTTCTGAGCCCGCACAATCACTGTGCCGTACATGTATGGCGCTTTGCGGGAAGCACCTCCCGACAGCGCCGTACATGTACGGCGCATGTCGGGAAGGGGTTAATAGTCGTCTAGTAAAGACATTTGCTTGTGTCTACTGAGGCTAAAAGATACACTATATGGACAAAATTATTGGGACGCCTCTTAAACATTGAATTTAGATATTTCATTCAGTCTCATTGCCACAGGTGTATAAAATCAAACATGAAGCCATGCCGTCGCCTTTACAAACATTTGTAATAGAATGGGTGGTTCTAAAGAGATCACGGAATTCGAGCGTGTTATTGTAATAAAATGTCACCTTTGCATTAAGTCAATTTGTAAAATTTCTTCCCCTCTAGATATTCCACGATCAACTGTGGGTGGTATTACAGCAAAGTGGAAGCATTTAGGAACCACAGCGACTCAGCCATGAAGTGACAGATACTATGCTGACACAATAACTGCAGAGTTTCAAGCCTCCTCTGGCATTACCATTATCACAAAAAGTGCGCGCTGGGAACTTCATGGCATCGGTGTCCAGGGCTGTGCAGCTGCATTGCCAAGCGTCGGATGGAGTGGTGTAAAGCACGCCGCCACTGGACTCTGGAGCAGTGGAAACGTGTTCTGTGGTGTGACGAATCACACTTTTCTATCTGGCAGTCTGATGGACGAGTCTGGGTTTGGTGAATGCCATGAGAACGTTACCTGCCTGACTGTATTGTGCCAACTGTAAAGTTTGGTGGAGGAGGGATAATGCTATGGGGTTGTTTTCCGGTATTGGTCTAGGCCCCTTAGTTCCACTGAAGGGAAATCTTAATGCTCCAGCATACCAAGACATTTTGGACAATTGTATACTTCCAACTTTATGGGAATAGTTTGGGGAAGGCCCTTTTCTATTCCAGAATGACTGTGCCCCAGTGCACAAAGCAAGGTCCACAGGCATGGTTGGGTGAGTATGGTGTGGAAGAATTTGACTTGGCTGCACAGATCCCTGCCCTCAACCCCATCGAACACCTTTGGGATGTACTAGAACGGAGTTTGCGATCCAGGCCCTCTCATCTAACATTAGTGTCTGACGTCACAAATGCAATTCTGGGTGAATGGACAGAAATTCCCACAGACACTCTCCAAAATCTTGTAGGAAGCCTTCCCAGAACAGTGGAAGCTGTTGTAGATGCAAAGTGGGACCAACTCCATATTAATGCCTATGGGTTTAGAATAGGATGTCATACAGGTGTAGGTGTAACGTGTAGGTGTCCCAATACTTTTGTCCATATAGTGTATGTCTACCTCAGGTTACATATCACAGGATACCTGAAGTTTTAAGGCTTTTTACAAAAAATGTTAGAGAATTGCCCGGCTATTATTTTTTACAGTGGGGCTGATTTACTACTGTGTCTGCGTCTAGAGTATGTAAAAAAAAATGTCCGTATGTTTGGAGCGTTTAATTTTAGACTAGTTTAAATACAGATGTTTACACCTCACTAGATACTTTTAAAAATATCTTAAAAAGGGGCATGGTTTAAAATGCGCCAAGGCGCACTGAACGAAAACTGCCAATGAAGAGTTGGTATAAGAAAGGGAAAAGTGTCTTCAAGATGCGCCAAATTAATCATACAAGCGTGCGCTACTGTTATAAATTTGGTGCAGGAAGAAAAGACAGGACCAAAATCCAGCGCTGGGTGTGCGTTAAAAAGGAACTCCTGTTCCAATTTTATTGGTATAACAACGTGTCAGAAACGCGTAGGCACATTTGAACAGGGCTTACTGCTATCCTTCACCCAACATTCATTCCTGTACTCTGCCACAGAACTACTCTATATAGTTCTATTATTTTTACCTTTGTTATACCAATAAAATTGGAACAGGAGTTCCTTTTTAACGCACACCCAGCGCTGGATTTTGGTCCTGTCTTTTCTTGCTGTTGTTTACCGCTGGCCGCGCGGGAATCCGGGCGTTGTCTGTACTTAGACAGAACTAAACGGTGAGCTGGAGGTGGTCTACCTCCCCCTCTTCCCCATTCATAAATTTTGTGTATAAATTTGGTGCATCTTTATGGTTTAAGTTTACGCTGTATAAATCTTAGCTTAGAAATGGTATATTCACATGTAGTTGAGGTGTGGTTAAAAACCACATCTGAAATATCACATGCAATTGTACAGTAATTAAGTACGTTTTTCGATGCGGTTGTGGTTAAAAATGCAGCCACATTGAAAAACGTACCAACTTACAAATAAAAAAATGCAGTTTTTCAGATGCATTTTTTTAAATGTAATTTTTAACTGCACCTCAACTGCAACATGTGAATATACCCTAAGGCAGGGGTCTCAAGCACACGGCCAAGTGTTGCGACATTTGCGGTGTAATCGTAGCGATTATGCCGCAAAAATCGCAGCTCCAGAAAAGAAAAAAAACAAAACATAATTACCCAGAATGCCCTCCTTCTTCCTACAATCCAGCCCCCTGGGATGACGTTTCTTCCCATGTGACTTCTGTAGCCAATCACAGGCTGCAGCGTCACATGGCCTGCAACATCCTCGTAGGAGGACGGATTATGCGTAGAGAAGACGGAGGGGGTAAGTATGAGCTCTTTCTTCCGCAGCAGAAATTTAGTTTGAAAAACCGCATCACAACGTGTTGTGATTTTTTTGGACGGAATGCCGGCTCCAGGTCGGACACGCTGCACAGTTTTTACGCAGTGTATCCGACCCGTGGGAACGTGGCCTAATGTGGCCTTACACGTGAGATTTATCTAATGTGGTCATATATAATATGGTCCGCTCTAGGCATGCTCTGTAACCTGTGCAGGAGTCACTGTGCAGAACTCAGGGAGGAGTTGAGCCCTGACCATCAATTATTGTCAGTAGCTTGTGATCCTGTTTTACCTCCAGCGTTATAATAAAGGTGTTACCTTACATTGTAATCCTGCCTGTGATGATAATGAAATGACTGCAATATTTCGAGAACTGTTTTTTAAGGGTGCAGCCACACATGGAGCGTTGCTTCTAGGGGTAAAAAGCTCCGTAAAAGCAGCACCCGATGTGGCGAAACACGGAGCATTGTGTGCCACTGTACAGACTTCATCCACGTGAATGAGGTCTAAAACTATATTCACACGTACCAGTAGTGTGCTGCACAGTCAAAAAAAGACTTACCGAGGTTATGTTTATGCAGTTTTTGTCCGCTCAGTTTTTTTTACCAAAATTGATCCTACCTGTAAGGGTATGTTAAGATGGCGGAGTACTCACGCTGATTCCAACACGTTTTCCACGTTGGAATCTGCGTGACTTCTGCTAGTAAAAAGCCTCCCATAGTTTTTAATAGGAAACTGCCCCATTGTTCGACCTATTACTTCTTGATGCGTGTTCTGTGGCGTATTCCGACCCACAAACTTCATCATGTAGCCACTTCAAATGGGGCTAATGTTCGTGTAGAAATGCGTCAGTTCTTATTGCAAAACCACGGTGGAAATCTGAGGGTCGGCCACGGAATCTTGGCCAAATCTACGTTGGATTTTTCCTCAGGAACAATCCTCTGTGTGAACAAAGCCTAGTAGGATTATTTAATTATTCAGGAATCTAATATAATAATTAAAGATATCAAGGTGGAGTTCCACTTTAAAGTATGTTGTCAGAAAGTAATTCATATGACAAAACAGGTAACGCATGGCTCATTATGTTTATTGTAAACATCTTAAATAATAAAAACTTATTCACAATACTATTACATCCTAGAAAAATAAATTTACAGCTAGAAAAATGTTCTTTATATTCACAATTTATATGATATAACATGATCTGCTACAATTCTGCTGTATACGACTCCTCGTGGGGTAATCTTGTCCACTGATAATTATATTGTGTTTGTAGTATGAGAATTTGATCTCCACCTTAAAGTTTTATCATCTTTTCTAGTTCTGCTCTGCTGAGAGTCTGCCCGCGGCGTCATGCTTCCGGGTTCTTCTCTTGTTGAATTGCAATACACCGTACACATTAAGGATAGATGCTGTGTTAATTTAACCATTCCAACTATGGAAGCTCCTCCAATAAGCATTAATGTTGGCCACAACAAGCAGTGAAAGACCACAGTCCGGTCATATTTTTTAATCAATATGACATCTTCTGGTTTGCTGTCAGGTTGATGGAAACACGCAAATGGAGTGTCGTTCTTGTGCTCAAAATATTGTTTCACATCAAGCACCCCATCCAGCAAATCGATTTTGTCTCGTTGGCACTTAGGGACATAAAAGCACTGTATAAAGAAACATTTCGGTTACGTATGACAACCAATGAAATAAAAACTAGGCAGCAAAAAAGACCAGAAACTAAAAACCATAAACGTAAAAGTAAACAGGTATTCCTTTTAAATCCCTTAACCCCTTAATGACCAGCCTATTTTAAACCTTAATGACCAAGCCATTTTTTACGTTTTTCCATCATCGCATTCCAAGAGCTATAACTTTTTTATTTTTGCGTCGACATAGCCATATAATGTCTTGTGTTTTGCGGGACAAGTTGTATTTTTTAATAGCACCATTTTGAGGTACATATTATTTCTTGATTAACTTTGATTAACTTTTATTTTGGGGGAGGGGGTAGAAAAAAACCTGACACACTTTTTTGCGTCCTAAATCTACGCCGTTTACCGTGTGGTATAAATAACACAATACCTTTATTCAGTGGGTTGTTGCGATTTTTTCACTTTTTATTAAACTTTTTTTTAACATTTTTACTAGTCCCACTAGGGTACTTCACTATGCGATTATTCAATCAGATTTATAATACACTGCAATACTTCTGTATTGCTGTGTATTATGCCTGTCCGTGTAAAACTGTCGCGAGATTACGATGTAACCTGTCATTTCAAACGAGATTACGCTTGCCTTGCTGGAATCTCACAGAAAAGATTCAGAAGTGTCAGGATTCTGAATACACATCCCGTCCTGGCTGGTAGTGATGTATATTCATTGTCAGGACACTGCAGTAATGTTAGTGTTTGTGCATGTGGCTGCACATAGCGATATAACTATATCACTAGTGCAGTGTAAATGAATGGAGAGAAGTTTATGACGCTGATTGGTCACTGATTGGTCAGCGTCATACACTCCTCTGTACAACGCCCACTTGGTCTAAAGTAAAACACACCCACTTGGGCATTAAGAAACTCATTAGCATAAAGCTAAAAATCGCTCATAAAGTGGTTTAAAATAGATAGTTTTTCTAAATAAAAAGCATTACTGTCACCTACATTATAGCGCCGATCTCCGTATATAGGAGACAGGGCACTTATAATGTGGTGACAGAGCCTCTGACCAGATCCATTTTTCAGTTTTTGCCTCTCTGCCTTTCTGAAGCTATAACTTTTTAATTTTTCATTGATGTGGCTGTATGAGGCCTTGTTTAATGCAGGAGAAATTGTATTTTTTTTCTGCGCGGTTTGAAAAAAGCACTGTGTAAATTATATTTATTTTTAAAGCGTGAATACAGGAAAAAGCGATTTAGACATTGTTTTTTTGTATATTTTGTATCTCATTCATGTTTCACACTAAATAACCTGTCAAATGAATTCTTCAGGTTATTACGGTCATGTAGATACCTAATATGTGTAGGTTTTTTGTTTTTATGTAATGTGTGGGCAATAAAATGTATTTTATGCAAAAAAAAAATGTGGACATTATTTTAATTTATTTTTTTGGTTACATATTTTTTTTAAATCCCATTAAGGGTTAACTTTAATTATAACTTTATTTGCATGATCTTCTGTGTCACTGTGACACAGGCTGCTGTTAGGGAAACACATATCGTGCCCTAACAGCAGGCAAACTGAACAGACAGCCCTGGGGTACTTTGTAGGTCCCCAGGGCTGACTGCAGACGGATTTCCGGGTCTTCGTTCGAGTCACCAGGTTGCCGGTGACACGATCAAAGAGAGGAGTCCATTTTGATCATGCCGCGGACACGAACCGCGTTCATCAAAGGGTTAAACAGTTAGGGTATGTGCACACGATAACTGGCTTTTACGTCTCAAATTACAGACTGTTTTCAGGAGAAAACAGCTGCCTCGTTTCAGACGTAAATGCTCCTCCTCGCATTTTGCGAGGCGTCATTGACGCCCGTAATCTTGAGCTGTTCTTCATTGAATTCAATGAAAAACGGCTCAAATTACGTTTCAAAGAAGTGTCCTGCACTTCTTTGACGAGGCAGTCATTTTACGCGTCGTCGTTTGACAGCTGTCAAACGACGACGCGTAAATGACAGGTTGTCGGCACAGTACGTCGGCAAACCCATTCAAATGAATGGGCAGATGTTTGCCGACGTATTGGAGCCGTATTTTCAGATGTAAAACGAGGCATAATACGCCTCGTTTACGTCTGAAAATAGGTCGTGTGAACCCAGCCTTGGAGTTGGAATGTTTTCCTATCCAAGCTTTGTTCAGCAGACTGCTCTAAGATCAGGGGCTGTAAGTTACAGCTCCTTCTTAGAGGATGAGCTCTCATCTGCCTTTTCTACAGCGACGCCAAAAGACGTCGCAGTAGACAAATCACCTGCACTGCCTGCCGTCAAAAGACGGTGGGCGGTCGTTAAGGGGTTAAGCAAATAAATCTCATCCTTTGTATAATGAAAAGATATACAATTTATTAATATACCTTCGGTATACATTTTTTGATGGTTTTTACGATCTCTGCTTGCTCTCGATCAATAGGAACCTTCTTAGTTTACATTGTTTATAAAAATCTGTCCAGGTCATTTGATGGATACATAGGTACAGGATGGATTACAGTAACAGTATGTTATCAGATCTCTGTCTTGTAACAAGCCGTAAACCTGTGTATCCATTACATGACCAGTGCAGTATTTTTTACCCTGGGAGTAAAATTAAAATGAATTTAAAATGAATTCAAAATTAAATTAATGTATTGAATGACCGCAAGCAGAAATCTTGAAAACCATGCGGAATTTATATAGTAAGTATATTGGAAAATGTGATAACTTTTCAGTTTAAAAAAAGATTTTTTATTTGCTGAAACCGCAATGCCCCTTTAATAGAACGTGGTGGCCAGGTCATGCTAGTCAAACCCTAACCAACCTTGACAAATTGTAATCCTAGTTAAATGGACTCATTTTTCTTTCACCCTGTTGTTAACCTAATTTTGAGTGCCAATCGACAATGTAGCAAGTTAATCGGCTCTCGTTTATCTCCATTTACATGAAGCAATCATCGATAAAGTATGTGATGGACCCATCGTCAGTGTGAGTATTCGAGCACATACAGTTTCGTTATTCCCTGCATCCCCACGGACAGGGGCGTAACTAGGAAAGACTGGGCCCCATAGCAAACTTTTGACTGGGGCCCCTCCTCCCCTGGGTGTCACACAACCCCCCCTTGTAGATAGTGCCTTTTTTACAGGCCCCCCTGTAGATAACGCCATACAGCCCCCCTGTAGATAACGCCATACAGCCCCCCTGTAGATAACGCCATACAGCCCCCTCTGTAGATAACGCCATACAGCCCCCTCTGTAGATAACGCCATACAGCCCCCTTTGTAGATAATGCCATACGGCCCCCTCTGTAGATAACGCCATACAGTCCCCCCTGTAGATAACGCCATACAGCCCCCCTGTGGATAGCGCCATACAGCCCCCCTGTAGAGAACGCCATACAGCCCCCCTGTGGATAGCGCCATACAGCCCCCCTGTAGATAACGCCATACAGCTCCCTTGTAGATAACGGCATACAGCCCCCTTGTAGATAACGCCATACAGCCCCCCTGTAGATAACGCCATACAGCCCCCTCTGTAGATAACGCCATACAGCCCCCTCTGTAGATAACGCCATACAGCCCCCTCTGTAGATAACGCCATACAGCCCCCTTTGTAGATAACGCCATACGGCCCCCTCTGTAGATAACGCCATACAGTCCCCCCTGTAGATAACGCCATACAGCCCCCCTGTGGATAGCGCCATACAGCCCCCCTGTAGAGAACGCCATACAGCCCCCCTGTGGATAGCGCCATACAGCCCCCCTGTAGATAACGCCATACAGCTCCCTTGTAGATAACGCCATACAGCCCCCTTGTAGATAACGCCATACAGCCCCCCTGTAGATAACGCCATACAGCCCCCTCTGTAGATAACGCCATACAGCCCCCTCTGTAGATAACGCCATACAGGGGGTCTGTATGGCGTTATCTACAGGGGGTCTGTATAGCATTCCCTACAGGGGGGTCTGTAGGGAACGCCATACAGCCCCCCCTGTAGGGAATGCCATACAGCCCCCCCCCTGTAGGGAACGCCATACAGCCCCCCTGCAGGGAACGCCATACAGCCCCCCTGTAGGGAGCGCCATACAGCCCCCCCTGTAGGGAACGCCATACAGCCCCCCCTGTAGGGAACGCCATACAGTCCCCCCTGTAGGGAATGCCATACAGCCCCCCCCCCTGTAGGGAACGCTATACAGCGTCCCCAAACTACCCAAAAAAATGCGACCTACAGTGTGAAAAGACAAAATACATGTATCCCCTATCCACAGGATAGGGGATACATGTGTGATTGCTGGCATTGATAGGGAGAACGGGGGGCCAAAAGTCTCCCAAGTTCTCCATGACTAACCTCTGACTTCCGGCGTCTGCGCAGCTCAATAAAAATTAATGGAGCGCTGGTCACACATGCGCACAAGCGTGACCGGCGCTCCATTCATTTCTACGGAGCTGCCGACACAGACCCCGGAAGTCCGAGGTTTGTGATGGAGAACTTCAGGGGACTTTCAGTCCCCCGTTCTCCCTATCAATGCCAGCGATCACACATGTATCCCCTATCCTGTGGTTAGGGGATACATGTCTTTTGTTTAATGGCAGAGCGGGGAGATACCTCCCTGCTCTGCCGTAGCGTTCAGTGGCGTCCCGCTGTAGCAGCCGTAGCGGCTGCTAGCGGAGCCTCCGGTCATGGTGGGGGCCCGTGCCGGCAGGCGACACGGGCCCCCTCATGCCGCGGGCCCCGTAGCAGCCGCTACGGCTGCTATAGTGGTAATTATGCCACTGCCCACGGAGATGTGCTGTTGAAACAACCAATGATTTTTGATGCCTGCATAAAAGGTCCGATCAGCCTACAGACTAGCGTTTGCTCATTTGTCGGCTCATCGGTGCCATTTTTACACAGGTCAATGATCGTAAGTGCGATTGTTCACCCCATCATTGCCCCATGTAAAAAGGCCTTTTGATAGACTGAAAAAACTATTGTTTGATATCAGTAGCACAGACATCTTCCCATCAATAACATCATTATAGCAATATTAATGGGAAATTCACGGCTCTTTAACCCCTTATTCCGATGCAGCGCCGTAAAAAGGCTATTGCATCGGAATAAAGCCCGTTAGTGACCGACGTAAAAACACTATGGGGCGGTCACTAACGGGTTAAGCGAAAACAAAGGTCCATGTAACTTAAAAGGTCTCTTCTGTTTTATGGAATTAAGGATTAATCATTGTTTAATGAAAAGTTCTGCAGTCGTCTAATATTGTTTTATTTCCTGGCCCTCCTCAAGATCTGTTTGCTGTCAGTGAATAGTAGAAGTTTACTTCTAGGCTGAATACCTGTGCTGATCATGTCCAACTGACACAGGTTTAGACTGGAATCACACATGCCGTTTTCGTTGAAGTTGTTTTGTGCCAAAGCCAGTGGATCCAAAAAGAAGAAAAAGTAAATGGAAGGACTGATACTTTACCTTTCTTTTGTATCCACTCCCGTGTTTGGTTTAAAAAGCTCCATGTGTGATTCCAGCCTCGGGCCAGGATCACACATGTAGTTTTGATTACGTATTTGTGGCAGTTTTTGGCTCCGTTTTTGTTTTAGCCAACACACAGAAATGGACACTAAAGAAAAAAGATGCATCAGTCTTTTCTTTAGACCTTTCCTTCCTTTTGCTGGGTCCATTTGCAAACAGAAACAGGCGAGTCAACCCAAATTCACTGGGGTCCCCCAAGTTTTCATATGGTTTACAGTATTTTTGACAGCAAGAATAGCACTGTAGACTGCGCTATTCGTGCCCTCAAAAATGCTGGAAATCCTGATATACAATGGCAAAAAAAAACAGTGTGAATGAAGCCTAAATAAGTAACAGATAAAACAAAGTTAACATGGGGTCTAAGGTTCACCCTTGCCTAATACATGTAACATGGCAATGAATATATACTTCAATAATAGCTACTTCAGATTTGTATGTTTTACTTACTTTGGGGTTTATCTGAACAGCTTCTTCGTTGTAGTGCAGGACAGCCACATAGTCAGAACCTGACACGTTCACCAGTATCTGAAGACAGGGATATTTGGATTGTCCATGGCAATCCACACCACATGTGAATGAACAGTCTATCCAGTCATCCATAATATCCGTTTGGATAATTGTGCAGTTCGCCTCTTCATTCCAGACACTGGTAGACAATAAGAAAGCATGGATTGTCATTGGTTCCCATCTGTGAATCCTACAATGAGCGCATGGCCGTCATACTGTACAGAACTATCCCATGGGAACTACAGTCATAACTTATTTTATGTTGACGACTTGCAAAATTGTGCATCTATTCAACAGTTAAACACCGGATTTAATACATACGGCAGATATACATCATTAAAGGCTACGTCTAGCTTTGCAAAAATTCTGTGCCTGTCCAAAACCTGACAGTCCTGATACATCTTTCTGCTTTTAGTTAGCCCTCATACACCTTGCTGCATTCGTCATGTTCCAACATGTTTAACTCTAAGGGCTTATTCACATATATCAATTGTGTATGGCCAGTTTTTTTTCCTGAGCCGGAGCAAAACTGATGCCACTGGACGCAAAACTGACCCCCTAGGAAACTATAGAATCAGTTTTGTGATCAGTTTCTTTCCGGCGTTTTTGTATGTTGTAAGGAAAAGAGACAGGATGGCCACACATATGAACAAGCTCTAGGAGGCCCTTCCCTATTTAGGCTGGGTTCACACAACCTATTTTCAGGCGTAAACGAGGCGTTTTACGCCTCGAATTACGCCTGAAAAGACGGCTTCAATACGTCGGCAAACATCTGCCCATTGCTTTCAATGGGCTTTACGATGTACTGTGCCGACAACCTTTAATTTTATGCGTCGCTCTCAAAAGACGACGCGTAAAATGACTGCCTCGGCAAAGAAGTGCAGGACACTTCTTGGGGCGTAATTTGAGCCGTTTTTCATTGAATCCAATGAAGAACAGCTCCAAATTACGCCCGTAATTGACGCCTCGCAAAACGCGAGTACGAGCAATTACGTCTGAAATGCAGGAGCTGTTTTCTCCTGAAAACAGCTCCGTAATTTCAGACGTAATGGTCGTTATCGTGTGCACATACCCTTAGGGATGCACGATGCATCGAAACTTTGATACTGTTTTGATACCGTGCACCCCCAAACAGTTCGATACCGCTATTTAATGTATTTCGATACTAAGCTGTGCGGCCGCACAGCTAAGTATAGTAACACATGAATGTATGAGAGCGGGGCTGCGGCTGTGTAATACAGCCATTGTGCCGCTCCTGAGTCCTGACATGTGCGTGCGGTCAGCATGATGTGATGCGACCAGCACTGCACTAATAAGCGGCGGCACTGAAGACAGAACATGGTGGACGCACTGCAAAACACCCCCACGTTCTGTCTTTAGTGCCTGCGCCGCCGCCCATTAGAGCAGCGCCGGCCGCATCACCACATGCTGACTGTGCGCACTTGTCAGGAGCGGGGCAATGACTGTATTACAGAGCCGCAGCCCCGCTCTATAACGGCAGAGATCAGAGAAACCTCTCATCTCCGCCGTTATTCCCCTGAATGCTGCGATCAAAGCTGACTGCAGCATTCAGGGGAAAATTAAAAGTGGGGATGCCCCTTGGATCCCTGTGACGTGATTGAGGGACATACCATACATGGGCAGACAACCCACCCAGGGTCCATTGAAGGATATATATATATATATATATATATATATATATATATATATATATACAAACACTACCGTTCAAAAGTTTGGGGTCACCCAGACAATTTTGTGTTTTCCATGAAAACTCACACTTATATTTATCAAATGAGTTGCAAAATCACTAGAAAATATAGTCAAGACATTGACAAGGTTAGAAATAATGATTTTTATTTGAAATAATAATTTTCTCCTTCAAACTTTGCTTTCGTCAAAGAATGCTCCATTTGCAGCAATTACATCATTGCAGACCTTTGGCATTCTAGCTGTTAATTTGCTGAGGTAATCGGGAGAAATTTCACCCCATGCTTCCAGAAGGCCCTCCCACAAGTTGGATTGGCTTGATGGGCACTTCTTGTGTACCATACGGTCAAGCTGCTCCCACAACAGCTCTATGGGGTTGAGATCTGGTGACTGCGCTGGCCTCTCCATTACAGATAGAATACCAGCTGCCTGCTTCTTCCCTAAATAGTTCTTGCATAATTTGGAGGTGTGCTTTGGGTCATTGTCCTGTTGTAGGATGAAATTGGCTTCAATCAAGCGCCGTCCACAGGGTACGGCATGGTGTTGCAAAATGGAGTGATAGCCTTCCTTATTCAAAATCCCTTTTACCTTGTACAAATCTCCCACTTTACCAGCACCAAAGCAACCCTAGACCATCACATTACCTCCACCATGCTTGACAGATGGCGTCAGGCACTCTTCCAGCATCTTTTCCGTTGTTCTGCGTCTCACAAATGTTCTTCTGTGTGATCCAAACACCTCAAACTTTGATTCGTCTGTCCATAACACTTTTTTCCAATCTTCCTCTGTCCAATGTCTGTGTGCTTTTGCCCATATTAATCTTTTCCTTTTATTAGCCAGTCTCAGATATGGCTTTTTCTTTGCCACTCTGCCCTGAAGGCCAGCATCCCGGAGTCGCCTCTTCACTGTAGACGTTGACACGGGCGTTTTGCGGGTACTGTTTAATGAAGCTGCCAGTTGAGGACCTGTGAGGCGTCTATTTCACAAACTAGAGACTCTAATGTACTTGTCTTGTTGCTCAGTTGTGCAGCGGGGCCTCCCACTTCTCTTTCTACTCTGGTTAGAGCCTGTTTGTGCTTTCCTCTGAAGGGAGTAGTACAATCCGTTGTAGGAAATCTTCAGTTTCTTGGCAATTTCTCGCATGGAATAGCCTTAATTTCTAAGAACAAGAATAGACTGTCGAGTTTCACATGAAAGCTCTCTTTTTCTAGCCATTTTGAGAGTTTAATCGACCCCACAAATGTAATGCTCCAGATTCTCAACTAGCTCAAAGGAAAGTCAGTTTTATAGCTCCTCTAAACAGCAAAACTGTTTACAGCGGTGCTAACATAATTGCACAAGGGTTTTCAAGTGTTTTCTAATCATCCATCAGCCTTCTAACACAGTTAGCAAACACAATGTACCATTAGAACACTGGAGTGATGGTTGCTGGAAATGGGCCTCTATACACCTATATAGATATTGCATTAAAAACCAGACGTTTGCAGCTAGAATAGTCATTTAGCACATTAACAATGTATAGCGTGTATTTCTGATTAATTGAATGTTATCTTCATTGAAAAAAACTGTGCTTTTCTTTCAAAAATAAGGACATTTCTAAGTGACCCTAAACTTTTGAACGGTAGTGTGTGTGTGTGTGTGTATATATATATATATATATATATATATGTATATATATATATATATATATATATATATATATATATATATGTATATATATATATATATATATATATGTATATATATATATATATATATATATATATATATATATATATATACAGTGAAGGAAATAAGTATTTGATCCCTTGCTGATTTTGTAAGTTTGCCCACTGTCAAAGACATGAACAGTCTAGAATTTTTAGGCTAGGTTAATTTTACCAGTGAGAGACAGATTATATTAAAAAAAAATAAGAAAATCACATTGTCAAAATTATATATATTTATTTGTATTGTGCACAGAGAAAAAAGTATTTGATCCCCTACCAACCATTAAGAGTTCAGCCTCCTCCAGACCAGTTACACGCTCCAAATCAACTGCATTACATGGTCATCTGTATAAAAGACTCCTGTCCACAGACTCAATTAATCAGTCTGACTCTAAGGGGGGATTCACACGAGCGTGTATTCGGTCCGTGCGGGCCCCGTGGTTTTCACGCGCCACGCATCGACCAATACAAGTCTATGGGGCAGTACAGACAGTCCGTGCTTTTTGTGCAGCGTTTGTTCGCTGCGTACAAAACGCGACTGGTTCAATAACTCTGCGTATTTCGCGCATCACGCACCCATTGAAGTCAATGGGTGCGTGAAAACCACGCAGGTTGCACGGAAGCACTTCCGTGCGAACCGACTGAAACAGCGCACCAGCTGTCAAAAGGATGAATGTAAACAGAAAAGCACCACGTGCTTTTCTGTTTCCGAACATCCAAACGGAGTGTCTTTGAGATGAGCGAACCTGGACAACCGAACCGAACTTCGCCGGGTTCGGCCGAACTCGTTTTGGCCGAACCCGGCAAAAAAATGTCCGGTACGCGACGTCAGGACATAGTCACTGTCCAGGGTGCTGAAAGAGTTAAACTGTTTCAGCACCATGGACAGTGACTACCGATCCCAATAAACATGAACCTGTAAAAAAAAACGAAGTTCTGACTTACCGATAACTCCCGGCTTCTTCCTCCAGTCTGACCTCCCGGGATGACAATTCAGTCCAAGTGACAGCTGCAGCATATCACAGGCCAAGCACAGGCTGCAGCGGTCACATGGACTACCGCGTCATCCAGGGAGGTGGGGCCCGATGTCAAGAGAGGCGCGTCACCAAGGACGCGTCACCAAGGCAACGGCCGGGAAGTTCTCGGTAAGTACGAACTATTTCTTTTTTTTTAACAGGTTGCTGTATATTGTGTTCGGCATTCACTGTCGAGGGTGCTGAAAGAGTTACTGCCGATCAGTTAGCTCTTTCAGCACCTTGGACAGTGACGGGCGTCGACAAGCCTCATCTCTATGATGGCGGCTGCGCGAAAATCACGCAGCCGCGCATCATACACGGATGACACACGCAGCTGTCAAATGGTTTTTGCGCGCGCAAAATGCTGCGTTGTTTGCGCACGCAAAAACGCAACGTCTGTCTGTATCTGCCCTAACCTCTACAACATGGGCAAGACCAAAGAGCTTTCTAAGGATGTCAGGGACAAGATCATAGACCTGCACAAGGCTGGAATGGGCTACAAAACCATAAGTAAGACGCTGGGTGAGAAGGAGACAACTGTTGGTGCAATAGTAAGAAAATGGAAGACATACAAAATGACTGTCAATCGACATTGATCTGGGGCTCCATGCAAAATCTCACCTTGTGGGGTATCCTTGATCCTGAGGAAGGTGAGAGCTCAGCCGAAAACTACACGGGGGGAACTTGTTAATGATCTCAAGGCAGCTGGGACCACAGTCACCAAGAAAACCATTGGTAACACATTACGCCGTAATGGATTAAAATCCTGCAGTGCCCGCAAGGTCCCTCTGCTCGAGAAGGCACATGTACAGGCCCGTCTGAAGTTTGCAAATGAACATCTGGATGATTCTGAGAGTGATTGGGAGAAGGTGCTGTGGTCAGATGAGACTAAAATTGAGCTCTTTGGCATTAACTCTACTCGCCGTGTTTGGTGGAAGAGAAATGCTGCCTATGACCCAAAGAACACCGTCCCCACTGTCAAGCATGGAGGTGGAAACATTATGTTTTGGGGGTGTTTCTCTGCTAAGGGCACAGGACTACTTCACCGCATCAATGGGAGAATTGATGGAGCCATGTACCGTCAAATCCTGAGTGACAACCTCCCTCCACCAGGACATTAAAAATTGCTCGTGGCTGGGTCTCTTCCAGCACGACAATGACCCGAAACATATAGCCAAGGCAACAAAGGAGTGGCTCAAAAAGAAGCACATTAAGGTCATGGAGTGGCCTAGCCAGTCTCCAGACCTTAATCCCATCGAAAACTTATGGAGGGAGCTGAAGATCCGAGTTGCCAAGCGACAGCCTCGAAATCTTAATGATTTACAGATGATCTGCAAAGAGGAGTGGGCCAAAATTCCATCTAACATGTGTGCAAACCTCATTATCAACTACAAAAAACATCTGACTGCTGTGCTTGCCAACAAGGGTTTTGCCACCAAGTATTAAGTCTTGTTTGTCAAAGGGATCAAATACTTATTTCTCTATGCACAATGCAAATAAATATATATAATTTTGACAATGTGATTTTCTTTTTTTTTTAAATATAATCTATCTCTCACTGGTAAAATTAACCTAGCCTAAAAATTCTAGACTGTTCACGTCTTTGACAGTGGGCAAACTTACAAAATCAGCAAGGGATCAAATACTTATTTCCTTCACTGTATATATATATATATATATATATATATATATATATATATATATATATATATATATATATATATATATATATTTCCTGTTGTTAGGGCATACTTGGGTATGTCCTAACAACTCCCTGTGTACTATCAGCACACAGGCTAATGTACTGGCATATAGATATATACCAGTACATTAAAGTTTAAAAATAAAGTAAAAACATAAAATAATATTACATTTTAAAAAAAATACACATACACCTTTTTACAATAAACATTAAAATAAGTCTCAATACATAAAATATACACATATTCGGTATTGGCGTGGCCTTAATAACCTTCACAACAATTTTTTTACGTCATTTATGATGTGTACGCTGTATAAAAATAAAATAAAAACTAATTTCTATCACTTATTAATGTGAGGCGCGTGGTGTGATGAATTTAACCTCCGTGTGCGTCACATTAATAGTAATTAACCCCATCATGTACATTAGGGTAAGGCCACACGGTGCGTCGTTGACGCGGTTTTGTTGCGTTTGAAAACTGCATGCGGTCAACTGCATGAGTTTATTTGTCTCTGTAAGGCCGGATTCACACGAGCTGCTCGCGCGTTTTGCGCGCGCAAAAGGTACTTAACAGCTCCGTGTGTGAGCCCCGTATGATGCGCGGCTGCGTGATTTTCGCGCAGCCGCCATCATTATGACACTCCGTTTGGATGTTTGTAAACAGAAAAGCACCTGGTGCTTTTCTGTTTACATTCATAGTTTTACAGCTGTTGCGCGAATTACGCGCGTCCCACGGAAGTGCTTCCATGTTGTGCGCGTGATTTTCACGCACCCATTGACTTCAATGGGTGCGTGATGCGCGAAATACGCACAAAGAACGGACATGTCGTGAGTTTTACGCAGCGGACTCACGCTGCGCAAAAATCACCGACAGTCTGCACTGCCCCATAGACTAATATAGGTTCCGTGTGATGCGCGTGAAAATCACACGCGTTTCACGGACCTATATCCCGTTCATCTGAATAAGCCCTCATGCTGCAGTTCTGTTGCATTTTTAAAGGAAATAATTGATGGACATAGTTATCACCCGTGTTGAAGTTTGTTAGGTGCTTCTTGTATATAGTTCATTACAAGGCATTGCAGAACTGTAAGGATATGTTCACAAGCAGTAGTTTCAGACGTAATTCGGGCATTTTACGCCTCGAATTACGCCTGAAAAAACGCCCCTAATGCGCCTACAAAAAACTGCCCATTGCTTTCAATGGGAATTACGATGTTCTGTTCCCGCGAGCCTTTATTTTACGCGTCGCTGTCAAAATACGGCGTGTAAAATGACCGCTCGACAAAAGAAGTGCAGGACACTTCTTGGGACGTTTTTGGAGGCGTTTTTCATTGATTCCATTGAAAAACAGCTCCAAAAACGGCCGTAAAAACGCCAGGATAATCGCGAGTGGCTCAAAAAATGTCTGAAAATCAGGAGCTGTTTTCCTTTGAAAACAGCTCCGTATTTTCAGACGTTTTTAAGTTTGTGTGTGAACATATCCTTGGGGACGTTTTTTTTAAAAAGCCCGCGAAAAAGAAGTGCAGGTCACTTCTTTGGACGTTTTTGTATCTGTTTTTCATAGACTATTGAAAACAGCTCCAAAAACAGCCATGAAAAACGCTGCGAAAATCGCGAGTGGCTTAAAAAACGCTTGAAAATCAGGAGCTGTTTTCCCTTGGAAACAGCTCCGTATTTTCAGATGTTTTTGAATTTGTGTGTGAACATACCCTAACAGCTAAAAGCCAAGCTTTCAGCTCACATGAGCAGCCTCCTGTTTTCATAAATTGAATACATTTGCATTTTGCTCACCTGAGCATGAATGGTTTTAAAATTGCGATCCCAAGTAAAAAGAACATGAGGACAGAGAGCCCCATCATAGTGAACCCCAACAGCATCGCCCTGTCTTCTCCAGCATTGGATACCTGTTTCTTCACTTTATCTGCTGCTCTCACCCCATCGCTGCTGCTGCTCTCTTTTCTTTTTGCCTTGTCAGGTATCGGAGAAAAGGCTTCCCTTAAAACAGAGAGATTCCCGTTATTATGTGAACATCTTTTTTTTTTTGTGTTAAATATATTTGTATTTTTTTAAAACATAGCCCCCTTTATACCAGGTTTGTGTCTGTTGTTTCAAACTGCATGAAAAAATGCATGGCACAATGTCAGCATTTTTTAAATGTAACATAAGTTTTTGGTGGCGTTTATGAAGTGTCATTTTGTGCATGAATTTTTCCTGGCATTTTTAAAGACCTATGAGAAGCCTCTGCGAAAACGGCAGAAAAAAATCATACCTAGAGCATGTAGTGTTTTGCAAAAATACAACTGACCCTGAGAATGTAACAAAAATGCCACAAACCAAAATGCTATGTATGAAGGCTTTGTAATATTTTACTGTAGATTTTAATGTAACATCTGGCCGCAGGGTTCTCTTTGGGAACAAAATAGCAAAACAATCAGTTAGGCTTCGTTCACATGTGCGCTACGGCTCCGTTCCAACATTCCGTCTGAGCTTTCTGTCGGAACGGAGTCCTAACAGACACAAACGACAACCATAGGTTTCCGTTTCCATCACCATTGATTTCAATGGTGGCGGATCCGGTGCCAATGGTTTCCGTTCGTCTCCGTTGTGCAGGGGTTCCGTTGTTTTGACGGAATGATTAGCGCAGTTGACTACGGTATTGATTCCATCAAAACGACGGAACCCTTGCATAACTGAGACAAACGAAAACCATTGGCACCGGATCTGTCACCATTGAAATCAATGGTAAGGGTATGTTCACACGGCAGCGTCCGTAACGGCTGAAATTACAGGGCTGTTTTCAGGAGAAAACAGCCCCGTCATTTCAGCCGTAACGGCATGTGCAGGCGCTTGAACGAAGCGTCCCTTACGGACGTAACTGGAGCTGGTTTTCCATGGAGTCCATGGAAAACGGCTCCATTTACGTCTGAAGAAGTGACAGGCACTTCTTTGACGCAGGCGTCCTTTTTACGCCCCGCCTTTTGACAGCGGGGCGTAAAAAAAATGACCGTGTGCACAGAACATCGTAAGACCCATTCTAATGAATGGGCAGATGTTTGCCAACGCTATCGAGGCGCATTTTCGGACGTAAATCGAGGCTTAAAACGCCAGAATTACGTCCGTAAATAAGCTGTGTGAAAATACCGTTATGGAAACGGAAAACTAAGGTTTCCGTTTGTGTCTGTCAGAACGGAGCCCTAGCGCAGATGTGAACGAAGCCTTAAAAACATAAGTAAACCCTGTGTGTAAATTCAGCTTTAGGGTATGTTCAAACGTGGCAGCTTTATTGTAGAAATATCTGCGACTGTCCCATTCCTCTGAATTGGGTTTGCAGAAATACATGCACATGCTGCAGAAACAATCCCATTTAGATGTGCTACATGTGAACACTCCCTTAACGCCAGGATCACACACACAGTTTTTGTGGCAGTTTTTTGGCTCAGTTTCGTGAGCCAAACACGGGAGTGGACACAAAAGAAAAGAGATGCATCAGTCTTATCTTTATACCTTTCCTTCCTTTTGGATAGATTTCTGTCTGTGGCTCAAAAAAATGGAGCCAAAAACTGCCACAAAAACTGCATCAAAAGTGTGTGCTTGAACCCGGCCTAAAGGGGTTATCCGTTTGGTTTTTTTAATTGATGGCCTATCCCTAAGATAGGCCATCAATATTAGATCAGTGGGGGTCCAACTCATACAAATAAGTAGGCAAACCATGTAAACAATGAGGAGGCTCCTGCGCTCGTACGAGCGCCATGGCCTCTTCACACAGCTGATCGGCACGGGGTACTGCAATTTGGACCCCCACCGATCTAATATTGATGGCCTATCCTTAGGGTATGTTCACACGTGCACGTCCGTTACGGCTGAAATTATGGAGCTGTTTTCAGGCGAAAACAGCTCCTGAATTTCAGACGTAATGGCAAGTGCAGGCGTTTTTCGCGTTTTTGGAGCTGTTTTTCTATGGAGTCAATGAAAAACGGCTCCAATTACGTCCCAAGAAGTGACATGCACGTCTTTGAGGTGGGTGTCTTTTTACGTGCCGTCTTTTGACAGCGGCGCGTAAAAAAAAAAGCCAGTCTGCACAGAACATCGTAAGACCCATTAAATTTAATGGGCGGATGTTTGCAGACGGTTTGGAGCCGTTTTTTCGGCCATAATTCGAGGCGTAAAACGCCTGAATTACGTCCGTAAATTGGGCGTGTGAACATACCCGAAGGCTGCATTCACATGACCATGTTACGTCCGTAATGGACGGACGTATTTCGGCCGCAAGTCCCGGACCGAACACACTGCAGGGAGCCGGGCTCCTAGCATCATAGTTATGTACGACGCTAGGAGTCCCTGCCTCTCCGTGGAACTACTGTCCCGTACTGAAAACATGATTACAGTACGGGACAGTTGTCCTGCGGCGAGGCAGGGACTCCTAGCATCATAGTTATGTACGACGCTAGGAGTCCCTGCCTCTCCGTGGAATTCCGGTCCCGTACTGAAAAAAATGACCGTCTGCACAGTACATAGTAAAACCCATTCAAATGAATGGGCAGATGTTTGCCGACGCTTTCAAGCAGTATTTTCGGCCATAATTCCAGGCGTAAAACGCCTGAATTACGTCCGTAAATAGTGCGTGTGAACATACCCTTAGAATAGGCGATTCCATTTTAAAAAACCTGAATAACCCCTTTAACATCGAAACACTATACACCTGAATAATTTACTCCCGTTGATGACAAGACCCAGTCGAGCAACATGCTATTTAGTACATGCAAATTTCAAGAAGATCTGTTATCTCTCCTGTTAGCTCTCTGGATTTGTCTCTTTTAGTAAATACCTGTATTCCCCATAAAATGACAATTCTGGAGAATCTTTTCTTAGAGCTCTGTATTGTGCTGGTCTACCTGGAAATGTTTCAATAATTTGACAGTGTGTCACCATTTCCCTTGTCAATAGGGTGTGCCACTACACAGTATGAGGCCTCATTTACACGAGCGTGTGCGTTTTGCGCGCGCAAAAAACGCCGCGTGTTGCGCGCGTTGGCATTGCGTTTTGGCTGCGTATACACAGCGTTGGTGCGTTTTAAACGCGCGCACGACTAGCGTTTTCAACGCGCGTCAAAAACGCAGAGGAGATTCATGGCAAGCCAGCCTACAAATAGGCCAGCTGGCCCAACCCCTGCTTGCTGGGAGAAGCAGGTTTAGCACCATAATCTCCGCCTCTGCCGAGCTCGTCGATGTGTGGAATGTGCCTTTGGGATTTTGTCGCGCAGGTGGCGTGTCTTTGGGACGGCAATGCAATTGTCCATGCAGAATGTGACACGTGTTATCGAATTGTGTGTCGGTCTGCATAACTTCTGCTGCATTAATGATGCTACCTTTGATGCAGCAAATATCCTTACACATGCAGGCAGCAGCCTCAGTGTCCCGGTTATTCCTCTCGGCCGATCTCTCTCATCCTGGCTTCGCGTGAGGGATACTTTGGCGGCATATTTTGAGTGTCGATCTGGAGCGGCACCGTGTGTGCGTGATGACCTTTGAAGGGTTCTCTGTTGTTTGTCGGCTTCCCTACATACGTCACATGTGGCCTGGGGTTTTTCTGTTTTTCGTGGTTGTTCTTGGGTTAGGGACTTGCAAAACAAGAGGAGTCTTGACGCGGACTGCGACCTTAGATCTGTGGGGGTTTGAGCAGGACTTTCGAAAGTTTGCAACCTTCTTTCTGGAGATAGGATGTTGTGTGGGCTAAAGTTTGGAAAGTCCAATTGCTAGTGTACATAGTTTGTCTCGGGGCCCATGACAGCACCTAAACGTCCGCACCTCTTGCAAACCATATCAAACCCCGAGTGATTAAATAAAACCTCATATCACGTGTGTATGCATTGGACCCAAATCCCAGAGTTGTGCGAGGGTATAGGCCAAGGAAATGTGGCCCAAACATTGTGTTGAGGGGTATCAATGAAAAACAACACGAAATATAACCATTCAACATTCAAGTTTTTAATACAGGGTTTTGCAAAAGCCCAAAAATTTAGCATCAAACAAAAAACACCAACATGGTGTATAATATAGATCCAACAAAAAAGAGGACGGCAAGTTGGCATCCCTGCACCAAAAAATACTGTGGCGTCACAAATTCTGGCCTCCAACACACTTAAAGGTGTTGGTACTGGTGGCCCGGGGACGAATAGGCCTGCATTTCAGCACCACTATGCTGGACCTGAAGCTGTGTAGGTTGTTCCTCGGCAGCATAGTGGTGCTGATGTTGCCCGGGGTATGTTGGGCCAGGGAAGTGGGGAGCCATAGGGCGCATATACGGATGTGGGCGTTGCATCTGGGGGCCTGGGTGGAATGGGCCCGGCACCTGGGGCGTGGTGGCCGGCATGGCTGAACTGCGCCACTGTTCAATGGCCGTGAAGCACACGTTCGGATTGTGGGGCGGTCTGGAAGCGTCGATCAGACGGCCCATACGGTCCATGGGGACCAGCCGGAGGAGGGGAACGATGCTTCGGCCAAAGGCGTCGTTCCCGTCTTCATCAGCGGCTCGCCTTAGATACTCCAGGACCCGGGCATCTATTGCCCCGCTGCGGAGGCCTGTTGAGCACGGGTCCGGCGAGTGCGGGCACGCATGGGGCGCTCCTCTGCCGGAGAGGCGACGGCCCGTGCAGACTGGCCAGGGGCGGGCTCCAGGGGTGTCGGCTCTGGGCTAGGGGGCAGGACAGGGGCAGCAGGAGGTTCCGGCCGAGACTCGCCCACGTCTGTCTCCTCTGCGGTATCCTCCAAATTGTCGGTGGTTCTAGAATGAGAAAATTACTTTAGAACAGAATATATAACAATGCCTACAACAACACGATGGCAAACAGGACATGGGCGAACACACATTAGACACATGCAATGGCAGAAACTCTTACGTGCGCATCTCCATGATGTCCTTCAAGAACATCAGCTGTTGGGTATACATATAGGGTCGCTTGCGAGATGCGCCATCCCCGCTGCGTCCCCTTTCACCCATTTCACGCCGGAATTGGTCACGGCAGCTCCGCCACCGTGTTTTGATCTTTTGGACTGTTGGAGTTAAAAAACAGATATCACGCCATCAGAACTATGACCTCTCACTTAAATGAGGGGCCCCGCACTGCCAATTACGTGGTACACGGTGATGCGCCTGCTCCACAAAAGTTTCTCGTGAAAATGTGCAGAAGACACATACAGGGCCCCAGTTCTTCAAAAGGGATGACATGCATTGCCAGAAAATGCCTGGTACTCACCCAACCGACTGCGGTCACGGGTTCGGCCACTCTCCCACTCCTGGCTGAACAGCTCCTTTGCGACCACCTCCCAAGCGTCCTCCTTGGCCGTTCGGTTGTGGTACGCCTCCGAGCGAGTGTCCCAAATTTCTGGATGTCCCTGGACCAGGACGAGGAGGCGCTCCACGTCCATCCCACGTGGCATGGCAGCAGATGTTCACAGTGGAAGACCCCTTCACAGTCTCCAGTCACTAGCCCTGCCCACTCGCAGTGGAAACGCAAGCACTTCCTGGTTTTTGTTTGCTTTGTCCAGCTTTATAGACTGTTCTTCATGGACATAACAAGTGATGCGTGATTTTCGCGCATGCCTTGCAGGAGCGTCCGTGTGTCATGCGTTGTTTTCACGCACCAATTGACTTCAGTGGGTGCGTGATGCGCGAAAAACGCACGATTATAGAACATGTCGTGAGTTTTACGCAACGCACGCGCACTGCGCAAAAATCACGCATCGTCTACACTGCCCCATAGAGTAATATAGGTGCGTACGACACGCGTGAAAAGCACGCGCATTGCACGCACGTATATTACGCTTTAGACGTTTTAAAAAGAGCACGCGTTTTTCGCGGCGTCTTTTACGGGTGTAATTGGAGCTGGTTTTCATTGGAGTCAATGAAAAACGGCTCCAATTACGTCCCAAGAAGTGACATGCACTTCTTTGAGGTGGGTGTCTTTTTACGTGCCGTCTTTTGACAGCGGCGCGTAAAAAAAAAAGCCAGTCTGCACAGAACATCGTAAGACCCATTAAATATAATGGGCAGATGTTTGCAGACGGTTTGGAGCCGTTTTTTCGGCCATAATTCGAGGCGTAAAACGCCTGAATTACGTCCGTAAATTGGGCGTGTGAACATACCCGAAGGCTGCATTCACATGACCATGTTACGTCCGTAATGGACGGACGTATTTCGGCCGCAAGTCCCGGACCGAACACACTGCAGGGAGCCGGGCTCCTAGCATCATAGTTATGTACGACGCTAGGAGTCCCTGCCTCTCCGTGGAACTACTGTCCCGTACTGAAAACATGATTACAGTACGGGACAGTTGTCCTGCGGCGAGGCAGGGACTCCTAGCATCATAGTTATGTACGACGCTAGGAGTCCCTGCCTCTCCGTGGAACTACTGTCCCGTACTGAAAACATGATTACAGTACGGGACAGTTGTCCTGCAGCGAGGCAGACACTCCTAGCGTCGTACATAAATATTATGCTAGGAGCCCGGCTCCCTGCAGTGTGTTCGGTCCGGGACTTGCGGCCGAAATACGTCCGTCCACTACGGACATAATGTGCTCGTGTGAACCCAGCCTTGGGGTATGTGCACACGAGAACTTGCTTTTACGTCTGAAAAGACAGACTGTTTTCAGGAGAAAACAGCTCCGTCGTTTCAGACGTAAAAGCTCCTCCTCGCATTATGCGAGGCGTCTTTGACGCCCGTAATCTTGAGCTGCTCTTCATTGACTTCAATGAAGAACGGCTCAAATTACATTGCAAAAAAGTGTCCTGCACTTCTTTGCCAAGGCAGTCAATTTACACGTCGTCGTTTGACAGCTGTCAAACGACGACGCGTAAATAACAGGTCGTCTGCACAGTACGTCGGCAAACCCATTCAGATGAATGAGCAGATGTTTGCAGACGTATTATAGCCCTATTTTCAGACGTAAAACGAGGCATAATACGCCTCATTTACGTCTGAAAATAGGTCATGTGAACCCAGCCTAAGGGTATGTTCACACGGCAGCGTCCGTAACGGCTGAAATGACGGGGCTGTTTTCAGGAGAAAACAGCCCCGTCATTTCAGCCGTAACGGCATGTGCAGGCGCTTGAACGCCGCGTCCATTACGGACGTAACTGGAGCTGGTTTTCCATGGAGTCCATGGAAAACGGCTCCATTTACGTCTGAAGAAGTGACATGACACTTCTTTGGCGCGGGTGTCTATTTACGCGCCGTCTTTTGACAGCGACGCGTAAATATACGCCTCGTGTGAACAGACAAACGTCAGCCCATTGCTTTCACTCGGCAGATGTTTGTCAACGCTTTCAAGCCGTAATTTCGGACGTAATTCGGGGGTTAAAACGCCCGAATTACGTCCGGAGCTGATTTCAGAGAAAACAGCCTCTGATTTTAAGGGTATGTTCACACGACAGCGTCCTTAACGCCCGAAATTACGGGGCTGTTTTCAGGAGAGAACAGCCCCGTCATTTCAGCCGTAACGGCATGTGCAGGCGCTTCAACGCCGCGTCCATTACGGACGTAATTGGCGCTGCTTTACATTGGAGTCAATGAATAACGGCTCCAATTACGCCCCAAGAAGTAACAGGTCACTTCTTTGACGCGGGCGTCTATTTACGCGCCGTCTTTTGACAGCGGCATGTAAATATACGCCTCGTGTGAACAGACCAACGTCAGCCCATTGCTTTCAATGGGCAGATGTTTGTCAACGCTATCGAGGCGCATTTTCGGAGGTAATTCGAGGCGTAAAACGCCCGAATTACGTCCGTAAATAAGCTGTGTGAACATACCCTTACGTCTGAAAAGAGGTCGTGTGCACATACATGCAGGGTATGTTCACACGGCGGCGTCCATTACGGCTGAAATTACGGAGCTGTTTTCAGGAGAAAACAGCTCCGTAATTTCAGACGTAAAGGCAAGTGCAGGCGTTTTTCGCAGCGTCCATTACGGATGTTATTGGGGCTGTTTTTCTATGGAGTCAATGGAAAACGGCTCCAATTACGTCCCAAGTAGTGACAGGCACTTCTTTGACGCGGGCGTCTTTTTTACGTGCCGTCTTTTGACAGCGGTGCGTAAAAAAAATGACCGTCGGCACAGAACATCGTAAAGCCCATTCAAATGAATGGGCAGATGTTTGCCGGCGCATTGGAGCCGTATTTTCGGACGTAATTCGAGGTTAATTCGAGGTTATTACGAATTTACGTTTTCAGACGTAAACGAGGCGTTTTATGCCTCGATTCACGTTTGAAAATATGGCTCCAATACGTCGGCAAACATCTGCCCATTCATTTGAATGGGTTTGCCGACGTTCTGTGCCGACGACCTGTAATTTACGCGTCGCTGTCAAACGACGACGCGTAAAAAAGACGGCTTGTCAAAAGAAGTGCAGGACACTTCTTGAGACGTAATTTGAGCCGTTTTTCATTGATTCCAATGAAGAACAGCTCTAAATTACGGCCGTAATTGACGCCTCACAAAACGCAAGTACATGCAATTACGTCTGAAATTACAGAGCTGTTTTCTCCTAAGGGTATGTGCACACGAGGGCATTACGTCCGTAATTGACGGACGTATTTCGGCCGCAAGTACTGGACCAAACACAGTGCAGGGAGCCGGGCTCCTAGCATCATAGTTATGTACGATGCTAGGAGTCCCTGCCTCGCTGCGGGACAACTGTCCTGTACTGAAAACATGATTACAGTACGGGACAGTTGTCCTGCAGCGAGGCAGGGACTCCTAGCATCGTACATAACTATGATGCTAGGAGCCCGGCTCCCTGCACTGTGTTCGGTCCAGTACTTGCGGCCGAAGTACGTCCGTCAATTACGGACGTAATGCCCTCGTGTGCACATACCATTAGGGTATGTGCACACGTAGTGACCAAAAACGTCTGAAAATACGGAGCTGTTTTCAAGGGAAAACAGCCCCTGATTTTCAGACGTTTTTTGAGCAACTCGCGTTTTTCGCGGCGTTTTTCGCGGCGTTTTTTACGTCCGTTTTTGGAGCTGTTTTTATTGGAGTCTATGAGAAAACGGCTCCAAAAACGTCCAAAGAAGTGTCCTGCACTTCTTTTGACGAGGCTGTATTTTTATGCGTCGTCGTTTGACAGCTGTCAAACGACGACGCGTAAATGACAGGTCGTCGGCACAGTACGTCGGCAAACCCATTCAAATGAATGGGCAGATGTTTGCTGACGTATTGGAGCCGTATTTTCAGGCGTAAATCGAGGCATAATACGCATCGTTTACGCCTGAAAATAGGTTGTGTGAACCCAGCCTTAGGCCTCATTTACACGAGCGTAATATACGCGCGTGCGACGCGCGTGCTTTTCACGCGTGTCGTACGCACCTATATTAGTCTATGGGGCAGTGTAGACGATGCGTGAATTTTGCGCAGCGCGAGTGCGTTGCGTAAAACTCACGACATGTTCTATAATCGTGCGTTTTTCGCGCATCACGCACCCATTGAAGTCAATGGGTGCGTGAAAACCACGCATGCCGCACGGAAGCACTTCCGTGCGAACTGCGTGATTCGCGCAAGAGCTGTCAAAAGGATGAATGTAAACATAAAAGCACCACGTGCTTTTCTGTTTACAAACATCCAAACGGAGTGTCAAATTAGAGATGAGCGCACCGAACTTCACCGGGTTCGGCCGAACTCGTTTTGATCGAACCCGGCAAAAAATGTTCGGGTACGCGACGGCAGGAGACAGTCACTGTCCACGGTGCTGAAAGAGTTAAACTGGTTCAGCACCATGGACAGTGACTTCCGATCACAATATACATATACGTGTAAAAAAAACAAGAGGTTCTGACTTACCGATAACTCCCGGCTTCTTCCTCCAGTCCGACCTCCCGGGATGACAATTCAGTCCAAGTGACAGCTGCAGCCAATCACAGGCCAAGCACAGGCTGCAGCCAATCACAGGCTGCAGCGGTCTCATGGACTGCCGCGTCATCCTGGGAGGTGGGGCCGGATGACAAGAGAGGGACGCGTCACCAAGGCAACGGCCGGGAGACCGGACTGGAGGAAGCAGGAAGTTCATGGTAAGTATAAACGTCTTTTTTTGATTCACAGGTTGGTGTATATTGTGATCGGAACTCACTGTCGAGGGTGCTGAAAGAGTTACTGCCGATCAGTTAGCTCTTTCAGCACCTTGGACAGTGACGTGCATCGACTAGCCTCATCTCTATGATGGCGGCTGCGCGAAAATCACGCAGCCGCGCATCATACACGGATGACACACGGAGCTGTCAAGTGCCTTTTGCGCGCGCAAAACGCAGCGTTTTTTGCGCGCGCAAAACGCACACGCTCGTGTAAATCAGGCCTAAGGCTGGGTTCACACGACCTATTTTCAGGTGTAAACGAGGCTTATTATGCCTCATTTTACGCCTGAAAATAGGGCTACAATACGTTGGCAAACATCTGCCCATTCATTTGAATGGGTTTGCCGACGTACTGTGCCGACGACCTGTCATTTACGCGTCGTCGTTTGACAGCTGTCAAACGACGACGCGTAAATTGACTGCCTCGGCAAAGAAGTGCAGGGCATAACAGAGAAAAAGCACAACACAGAGTTCTTTAAAAAATATGCTCCAGAATTGTCATTTCGTGGGAAAAAATAGTATTTTCTACAACAGATATGTCCGGAAGTCCTCTTTATTGTCTATAAATTTTTTAGCACATTATTTAAATAAGTTTTGTGTTATTTTTGTGTTTTCACATTTTTACTATTGTCATTTCTAATAGCAAAGAATTGCACTTAAATAGTATTTAAAGAGGCTCTGTCACCACATTATAAGTGGCCTATCTTGTACATAATGTGATTGGCGCTGTAATGTAGATTACAGCAGTGTTTTTTTATTTAGAAAAACGATCATTTTTGACAGAGTTATGACCTATTTTAGCTTTATGCTAATTACTTTCTTAATGGACAACTGGGCGTGTTTTACTTTTTGACCAAGTGGGTGTTGTGTAGAGAAGTGCATGACGCTGACCAATCAGCGTCATGCACTTCTCCCCATTCATTTACACAGCACATAGTAATCTTACTAGATCACTATGTGCAGCCACATACTCACATATTAACGTTACTCAAGTGTCCTGACAGTAAATAGATATCACTACCAGCCAGGACGTGATGTCTATTCAGAATTCTGACACTTCGGTAACGTTTGTGTGAGATTTACAGCAAGGCAAGCGTAATCTCATTTTAAATGACAGTTTACAGCATAATCTCGCAAGATTACGTTTGCCTTGCTGTAAATCTCACACAAACGTTACCGAAGTGTCAGGATTGTAAATAGACATCACGTCCTGGCTGGTAGTGATGTCTATTAATTCTCAGGGTACTTCAGTAACGTTAATGTGTGTGTGTGTGGCTGCACATAGTGATCTAGCTAGATTACTATGTGCTGTGTAAATGAATGGGGAGAAGTGTATGACGCTGATTGGTCAGTGTCATACACTTCTCTCCACAATGCCCACTTGGTCAAAAAGTAAAACACACCTAGTTGTCCATTAAGAAAGTCATTAGCATAAAGCTAATATAGGTCATAACTCCGTCAAAAATGATCGTTTTCATAAATAAAAAACACTGCTGTAATCTACATTACAGCGCCGATCATATTATGTACAAGATAGGCCACTTATAATGTGGTGACAGAGCCTCTTTAAGGCTGCATGCCCTGGCTATGGAGGAATGAGGACGTGTTTCACCTTGGCTCCCTCCACCTGGCTTAATATACTGCCATTTTTCCCAACTCCAGGTACTTACCACCTCCAAGATGGGCAGCAAGTAAAGTCGGGTGGCTACATCATTCATGCCGGCAACACTGGCTCCTGCTCAGTCCATCCAGCGATTTCTCACCAGCACAGCCGCTATACATGCGGCCTTGGCAAAATATGGCCTTCAGCATCTCAGCTCCTATGTCTACTGCAGGGCGCTTGAGTATCTCACAATTACAGGGGGCCTTAGAGCAGGAGGCCCCAAGTGTGCTCCCCGCTGGCTGCTCTAGTGGGATGATGAGGGAGGCTTCCCCAGCAGCTCTACAAACTCTCAATATGGCCGCGGCACCCAAGATGAGGCATGTACTACACATAGCAGCCATCCTAACTGACGCAAATGCCTCAGCTCTCTTTTCAGCTTATAGGGGAATTGGTTAGTCCAGGGCCTCAGGGGATCTCCTACCCACCATCCGCTGGTTGCTCCAGCATGAGTGCAGGAGAGGCCTTTTTTGATAGTATTGCTGACACACAAAATGGCAGCCACGACAGCATCCTCACAAAGAGCAGGAGGAAAGCATATACAACCAGCCCCCATATAGGAATGCTAGACTCTTGTTCCAGTTGGCTCTCCTTAGCATACTGAGAGGGACTTTAAACAGCATACACAGCAGAATGGGGAAAAGGGTGCAGTCCACCAAAACATCAGTGCTCTCTTTAACGCTAGAGTTGGCTCCCATCTGGTTATATTAGATTCCCTTACCTACCAGCTACAAAACTTAATGGATGTGATGGGTGACGCCAAAAATAGTAGGAGTAATAATCTTAAATTTCGAGGGTTGCCCGAGTCGGAGAAACCCCAAGATTTCCCAGCTACTTTGCCACTTCTATTTAGCAATGTTTAGCAGACTGGTCCATTAAACTGGACAGAGCCGTCCGGTCTCTGGGCCCTAAGTCGATACATCCTAACCATCCTCAAAACATCATATGTAGAGTACTGATCTACATGCAGAAGGAAGTTATCACACAGAAATTACGTGAGGGAGCCAGTGTGTCTTTCAGAGGGACAGCCTTGCAAATATTGCCTGACCTCTCCTGCCTCACAGTGCAGAAAAGGCGGGCGTTGAGACGTTTTCGGGATGCCCTACACCTGGGGCTTTCCCTTTCGTCTTCAGGCACGCCATGCAGGGAAAACTGCTGTCCTCTGGTCTCCAGAAGGCCTATGTCGCTCACATCTTTGTTGGTCTCTTAAACCATCACGATGGCAGAATGGCACTCCTTTTTAGCAAGCCATCAGAGCAGTCTTTACCCATGCCCACGGCAGAGTCCACCCCACAGAGTTCGGGAAGAACTGGATGAGATATGTCCTCCATCTGAGATAATGACTTTATCATTCCTGTTTTGCATAATATTTATTTCTCTGTTAGGTCATATGTAGCAACCTGGGGGGCGAGACCACCCCGACCCTCTAATCATCTTTATTACAAAGTGGTAATGGGCAAGCTGGGATTAACCAAAAAATAATCTCAGAAACTGAGAAGAACAAAGACACCAATAAACAAAAGTGACAAAAAGACTCACTCCCACCAGTCGGAGACCCTCTCCCACATCAGTGATGTAGAAAAGAGCTAGACAAAAGGTGGAATCCAAGAAAATTGGACCCAGGGTCCAAACCAAGGCCATAATGTGTGGATAATGGGGAATCAAAAATGTCACAAAGTGTAGTGCAACGCTGCACTTCACATAGGGTGAAAAATGAATGCGGACAGGTATATACCCCAAGTCCCAAGAGGTGAAAGGTAGCCAAGGAAACGTCCATGCAAAAGAGCCAGGAGAAGTATCAAGTCAAATATGACCTAAAGAACAATAGTGTCTATAAAGCATCAATATAACCACGTACATTGTAAAAGAATAAGTGTTTTATTAATAAAAACATAATAACATAGATGCAGGGGCATAACTAGGAAAGACTGGGCCCCATAGCAAACTCTTGACTGGGCCCCCCCAGGTGCCACAAGCAGCCCCCCTGATAGAGAGTGCCCCCTGTAGAATGTGCCATACAGCCCCCTGTAGACAGTGCTATACAGCCCCGCTTATAGAGAGTGTCACACCCCACTTGTAGATAGCGCCCCCCACCTCACCCTTGTAGATAGTGCCATACAGCACCCCCTGTAGATGTCGCCATAAAGCCCCCTTGTATATAGCGCTATATAGCTCCCACTGTATATAGTGCCACACAGCCCCTCTCCCTTGTATATAGTGCCACACAGCCCCCACTTAGTAGATAGTGCTGCACACAGACCCCTGTAGAGTGCACCACACACAGCCCCCTGTAGATAGAGCCACAGCCCTCCCCCTTGTAAATAGTGCCATACAGCTCCCCTAGTTGATAGTGTTACACAGCTCCCCCTTGTGTATAGTGCCACACAGCTCACCCTTGTGTATAGTGTCACACAGCTCCCCTTTGTGTATGGTGCCACACAGCTCCCCCTTGTGTATAGTGCCACACAGCCACCCTCGTGTATAGTGCCACAAGGCAATGGCGCATCCGAGAAAGTTGTATCAGCCAGGGGGATGTCAATCAAGCATGGAAAGTTGGGTTTGGAGGCAGGACTATGTGACTCTTCAGGATAGCGGCACCGCCCCATGACCCTTTGAGTAATGAGTAATTAGCATATAGTGTGCGCCGTTTTAAAAGTGGATTTTAAAGATTTTGCTGCATCTGAAAAAAACATACATTTGGTAATATTGTCAGATCATGTATTACCACATGGTGGCAGTTCAAGGGGTTAAAACTACCAGACAGGTTCCCATGAAATATACAATGAATTGAGAACAATTCCATCTGCCCTACAATTTTGTTATTAGAAATATATTCTATATAATTACATCTCCAGAACCAAGCTCAGTACATAAATACAGCACCAGAACTGAGCTCAGTACATAAGTACATCCCCAGAACCGAGCTCAGTACATATATACAGCACCAGAACTGAGATCAGTACATAAATACAGCACCAGAACTGAGCTCATTACATATATACAGTACCACAACCAAGCTCAGTACATAAATACAGCACTAGATCCAAGCTCTGACATATATACAGCACTAGAACAAAGCTCAGTACATAAATACAGCACTAGAACCAAGCTCATACATATATACAGCCCCAGTACCAAGCTCAGTACATATATACAATACTAGAACCAACCTCAGTACATAAATACAGCACTAGAACCAAGCTCAGTACATGTATACAATACCAGAAGAAAGATCAGTACTTAAAGACAGCATCAGAACCAATATCAGTACATATATACAGTGAAGGAAATAAGTATTTGATCCCTTGCTGATTTTGTAAGTTTGCCCACTGTCAAAGACATGAACAGTCTAGAATTTTTAGACTAGGTTAATTTTACCAGTGAGAGATAGATTATATTTAAAAAAAAACAGAAAATCACATTGTCACAATTATATATATTTATTTGCATTGTGCACAGAGAAATAAGTATTTGATCCCTTTGGCAAACAAGACTTAATACTTGGTGGCAAAACCCTTGTTGGCAAACACAGCAGTCAGACGTTTTTTGTAGTTGATGATGAGGTTGGCACACATGTTAGATGGAATTTTGGCCCACTCCTCTTTGCAGATCATCTGTAAATCATTAAGATTTCGAGGCTGTCGCTTGGCAACTCGGATCTTCAGCTCCCTCCATAAGTTTTCGATGGGATTAAGGTCTGGAGACTGGCTAGGCCACTCCATGACCTTAATGTGCTTCTTTTTGAGCCACTCCTTTGTTGCCTTGGCTGTATGTTTCGGATCATTGTCGTGCTGGAAGACCCAGCCACGAGCCATTTTTAATGTCCTGGTGGAGGGAAGGAGGTTGTCACTCAGGATTTGACGATACATGGCTCCATCCATTCTCCCATTGATGCGGTGAAGTAGTCCTGTGCCCTTAGCAGAGAAACACCCCCAAAACATAATGTTTCCACCTCTATGCTTGACAGTGGGGACGTTGTTCTTTGGGTCATAGGAAGCATTTCTCTTCCTCCAAACACGGCGAGTTGAGTTAATGCCAAAGAGCTAAATTTTAGTCTCATCTGACCACAGCACCTTCTCCCAATCACTCTCAGAATCATCCAGATGTTCATTTGCAAACTTCAGACGGGCCTGTACATGTGCCTTCTTGAGCAGGGGGACCTTGCGGGCACTGCAGGATTTTAATCCATTAAGACGTAATGTGTTACCAATGGTTCTCTTGGTGACTGTGGTCCCAGCTGCCTTGAGATCATTAACAAGTTCCCCCCGTGTAGTTTTCGGCTGAGCTCTCACCTTCCTCAGGATCAAGGATACCCCACGAGGTGAGATTTTGCATGGAGCCCCAGATCGATTTTTTTGTATGTTTTCCATTTTCTTACTATTGAACCAACAGTTGTCTCCTTCTCACCCAGCGTCTTACTTATGGTTTTGTAGCCCATTCCAGCCTTGTGCAGGTCTATGATCTTGTCCCTGACATCCTTAGAAAGCTCTTTAGTCTTGCCCATGTTGTAGAGGTTAGAGTCAGACTGATTAATTGAGTCTGTGGACAGGAGTCTTTTATACAGGTGACCATGTAAGACAGCTGTCTTTAATGCAGGCACCAAGTTGATTTGGAGCGTGTAACTGGTCTGGAGGAGGCTGAACTCTTAATGGTTGGTAGGGGATCAAATACTTATTTCTCTGTGCACAATGCAAATAAATATATATAATTTTGACTATGTGATTTTTTTATTTTTTTTTTATATAATCTATCTCTCACTGGTAAAATTAACCTAGCCTAAATATTCTAGACTGTTCATGTCTTTGACAGTGGGCAAACTTACAAATTCAGCAAGGGATCAAATACTTATTTCCTTCACTGTACATCCCCAGAACCAAGCTCAGTACATAAATACAGCACCAAAACCAAGCTCATACATATATACAGCACCAAAACAAAGCTCAGTACTTAAATACAGCATCAGAACCAAGATCAGTACATATATACAACCCCAGAACCAAGCTCAGTACATATATACAACATTAGAACAAATACATCTCAATTTAGTGCAACCCCTGCCGTGTAGGTTTGTACGGCGTAAAACTACAGCTCCCAGCATGGCCCCAACAATAGTAAGTATATGCTGTGAGATGCTGTTTAACAAAAAAAATCATACCACCCATCATCTCGCTGCAGATCATACAGTGTGTCACGAAGCGCGTTAGTGGACCCACTAGGCCGTACCGCCGTAGCGGGGAGGCAGCTGGCCAAACAACAGGAAACCCCAGAAATACAATGTCTCGCACAAGGGTACCTAGATAGTCCAGACGGTGGCCGCAGCTCTGGCACTGATGTAGATGGTTGCAGCAGATAATGGCAAACATGGCGGATGACACAGGTGCCGCAGGTTGCGCCAGACGTGGCGGATTCCTCCGGACGTGGCAGATGACACAGGACGTGGCGGATTCCTCTGGACGTGGCAGGTGACACAGGATGTCGCGGATTCCTCCGGACGTGGCAGATGACACAGGACGTGGCATGACTAGATACTAAAGGCGCAGCACAGGGAACAGGAACAGGGAACAAGGCACGGGTAACAACTGAAACGGGAAACACTAAGGGACCATTTGCAAGACAGACTGGGAAAACTAACAACGCTCAGGCAAGGATCCAAAGGCCTGGGGCCTTCTTATAGACCAGGAAATCGTGGCAGTTGATGATGATGACGATTTCCTTTAAGGCCGGGCACAAGCATGCGCGCGCACCCTACAGGACACAGCAGAACGAAGCGGAAGTGAGCGCTGGCGTATCCTAGGAAGAAGATGGGGACCAGCGCTCACGGATCCATGGCTGCGGGCGTCGGGAGGTGAGTAAACCCGACGGCCCGCGGCCATGGACGCTACACAGTGACTACAGTGCTGATTAGAGGCAGAATAAACATTTACATTAAGTGACTCACCAGTGATGTCTCAGATTTTTCTTGTCCCTCCAGTCCAGACCTCTATGATGGATTTCTTCCGGCCACGACTCATTTCTGCAGTTTTCCGCACAGATGTCTTTACTTCTCACTTTTTAAACATTTCTGCAGTTATAAACTAAGTTAAAATTCTCAACACCTCTAAATATAATAAAGCGCCATACACTGCACCTCGATCATTTTTGACAGAGTTATGACCTATTTTAGCTTTATGCTAATTACTTTCTTAATGGACAACTGGGCGTGTTTTACTTTTTGACCAAGTGGGTGTTGTGTAGAGAAGTGCATGACGCTGACCAATCAGCGTCATGCACTTCTCCCCATTCATTTACACAGCACATAGTAATCTTACTAGATCACTATGTGCAGCCACATACTCACATATTAACGTTACTCAAGTGTCCTGACAGTAAATAGATATCACTACCAGCCAGGACGTGATGTCTATTCAGAATTCTGACACTTCGGTAACGTTTGTGTGAGATTTACAGCAAGGCAAGCGTAATCTCATTTTAAATGACAGTTTACAGCATAATCTCGCAAGATTACGTTTGCCTTGCTGTAAATCTCACACAAACGTTACCGAAGTGTCAGGATTGTAAATAGACATCACGTCCTGGCTGGTAGTGATGTCTATTAATTCTCAGGGTACTTCAGTAACGTTAATGTGTGTGTGTGTGGCTGCACATAGTGATCTAGCTAGATTACTATGTGCTGTGTAAATGAATGGGGAGAAGTGTATGACGCTGATTGGTCAGTGTCATACACTTCTCTCCACAATGCCCACTTGGTCAAAAAGTAAAACACACCTAGTTGTCCATTAAGAAAGTCATTAGCATAAAGCTAATATAGGTCATAACTCCGTCAAAAATGATCGTTTTCATAAATAAAAAACACTGCTGTAATCTACATTACAGCGCCGATCATATTATGTACAAGATAGGCCACTTATAATGTGGTGACAGAGCCTCTTTAAGGCTGCATGCCCTGGCTATGGAGGAATGAGGACGTGTTTCACCTTGGCTCCCTCCACCTGGCTTAATATACTGCCATTTTTCCCAACTCCAGGTACTTACCACCTCCAAGATGGGCAGCAAGTAAAGTCGGGTGGCTACATCATTCATGCCGGCAACACTGGCTCCTGCTCAGTCCATCCAGCGATTTCTCACCAGCACAGCCGCTATACATGCGGCCTTGGCAAAATATGGCCTTCAGCATCTCAGCTCCTATGTCTACTGCAGGGCGCTTGAGTATCTCACAATTACAGGGGGCCTTAGAGCAGGAGGCCCCAAGTGTGCTCCCCGCTGGCTGCTCTAGTGGGATGATGAGGGAGGCTTCCCCAGCAGCTCTACAAACTCTCAATATGGCCGCGGCACCCAAGATGAGGCATGTACTACACATAGCAGCCATCCTAACTGACGCAAATGCCTCAGCTCTCTTTTCAGCTTATAGGGGAATTGGTTAGTCCAGGGCCTCAGGGGATCTCCTACCCACCATCCGCTGGTTGCTCCAGCATGAGTGCAGGAGAGGCCTTTTTTGATAGTATTGCTGACACACAAAATGGCAGCCACGACAGCATCCTCACAAAGAGCAGGAGGAAAGCATATACAACCAGCCCCCATATAGGAATGCTAGACTCTTGTTCCAGTTGGCTCTCCTTAGCATACTGAGAGGGACTTTAAACAGCATACACAGCAGAATGGGGAAAAGGGTGCAGTCCACCAAAACATCAGTGCTCTCTTTAACGCTAGAGTTGGCTCCCATCTGGTTATATTAGATTCCCTTACCTACCAGCTACAAAACTTAATGGATGTGATGGGTGACGCCAAAAATAGTAGGAGTAATAATCTTAAATTTCGAGGGTTGCCCGAGTCGGAGAAACCCCAAGATTTCCCAGCTACTTTGCCACTTCTATTTAGCAATGTTTAGCAGACTGGTCCATTAAACTGGACAGAGCCGTCCGGTCTCTGGGCCCTAAGTCGATACATCCTAACCATCCTCAAAACATCATATGTAGAGTACTGATCTACATGCAGAAGGAAGTTATCACACAGAAATTACGTGAGGGAGCCAGTGTGTCTTTCAGAGGGACAGCCTTGCAAATATTGCCTGACCTCTCCTGCCTCACAGTGCAGAAAAGGCGGGCGTTGAGACGTTTTCGGGATGCCCTACACCTGGGGCTTTCCCTTTCGTCTTCAGGCACGCCATGCAGGGAAAACTGCTGTCCTCTGGTCTCCAGAAGGCCTATGTCGCTCACATCTTTGTTGGTCTCTTAAACCATCACGATGGCAGAATGGCACTCCTTTTTAGCAAGCCATCAGAGCAGTCTTTACCCATGCCCACGGCAGAGTCCACCCCACAGAGTTCGGGAAGAACTGGATGAGATATGTCCTCCATCTGAGATAATGACTTTATCATTCCTGTTTTGCATAATATTTATTTCTCTGTTAGGTCATATGTAGCAACCTGGGGGGCGAGACCACCCCGACCCTCTAATCATCTTTATTACAAAGTGGTAATGGGCAAGCTGGGATTAACCAAAAAATAATCTCAGAAACTGAGAAGAACAAAGACACCAATAAACAAAAGTGACAAAAAGACTCACTCCCACCAGTCGGAGACCCTCTCCCACATCAGTGATGTAGAAAAGAGCTAGACAAAAGGTGGAATCCAAGAAAATTGGACCCAGGGTCCAAACCAAGGCCATAATGTGTGGATAATGGGGAATCAAAAATGTCACAAAGTGTAGTGCAACGCTGCACTTCACATAGGGTGAAAAATGAATGCGGACAGGTATATACCCCAAGTCCCAAGAGGTGAAAGGTAGCCAAGGAAACGTCCATGCAAAAGAGCCAGGAGAAGTATCAAGTCAAATATGACCTAAAGAACAATAGTGTCTATAAAGCATCAATATAACCACGTACATTGTAAAAGAATAAGTGTTTTATTAATAAAAACATAATAACATAGATGCAGGGGCATAACTAGGAAAGACTGGGCCCCATAGCAAACTCTTGACTGGGCCCCCCCAGGTGCCACAAGCAGCCCCCCTGATAGAGAGTGCCCCCTGTAGAATGTGCCATACAGCCCCCTGTAGACAGTGCTATACAGCCCCGCCTATAGAGAGTGTCACACCCCACTTGTAGATAGCGCCCCCCACCTCACCCTTGTAGATAGTGCCATACAGCACCCCCTGTAGATGTCGCCATAAAGCCCCCTTGTATATAGCGCTATATAGCTCCCACTGTATATAGTGCCACACAGCCCCTCTCCCTTGTATATAGTGCCACACAGCCCCCACTTAGTAGATAGTGCTGCACACAGACCCCTGTAGAGTGCACCACACACAGCCCCCTGTAGATAGAGCCACAGCCCTCCCCCTTGTAAATAGTGCCATACAGCTCCCCTAGTTGATAGTGTTACACAGCTCCCCCTTGTGTATAGTGCCACACAGCTCACCCTTGTGTATAGTGTCACACAGCTCCCCTTTGTGTATGGTGCCACACAGCTCCCCCTTGTGTATAGTGCCACACAGCCACCCTCGTGTATAGTGCCACAAGGCAATGGCGCATCCGAGAAAGTTGTATCAGCCAGGGGGATGTCAATCAAGCATGGAAAGTTGGGTTTGGAGGCAGGACTATGTGACTCTTCAGGATAGCGGCACCGCCCCATGACCCTTTGAGTAATGAGTAATTAGAATATAGTGTGCGCCGTTTTAAAAGTGGATTTTAAAGATTTTGCTGCATCTGAAAAAAACATACATTTGGTAATATTGTCAGATCATGTATTACCACATGGTGGCAGTTCAAGGGGTTAAAACTACCAGACAGGTTCCCATGAAATATACAATGAATTGAGAACAATTCCATCTGCCCTACAATTTTGTTATTAGAAATATATTCTATATAATTACATCTCCAGAACCAAGCTCAGTACATAAATACAGCACCAGAACTGAGCTCAGTACATAAGTACATCCCCAGAACCGAGCTCAGTACATATATACAGCACCAGAACTGAGATCAGTACATAAATACAGCACCAGAACTGAGCTCATTACATATATACAGTACCACAACCAAGCTCAGTACATAAATACAGCACTAGATCCAAGCTCTGACATATATACAGCACTAGAACAAAGCTCAGTACATAAATACAGCACTAGAACCAAGCTCATACATATATACAGCCCCAGTACCAAGCTCAGTACATATATACAATACTAGAACCAACCTCAGTACATAAATACAGCACTAGAACCAAGCTCAGTACATGTATACAATACCAGAAGAAAGATCAGTACTTAAAGACAGCATCAGAACCAATATCAGTACATATATACAGTGAAGGAAATAAGTATTTGATCCCTTGCTGATTTTGTAAGTTTGCCCACTGTCAAAGACATGAACAGTCTAGAATTTTTAGACTAGGTTAATTTTACCAGTGAGAGATAGATTATATTTAAAAAAAAACAGAAAATCACATTGTCACAATTATATATATTTATTTGCATTGTGCACAGAGAAATAAGTATTTGATCCCTTTGGCAAACAAGACTTAATACTTGGTGGCAAAACCCTTGTTGGCAAACACAGCAGTCAGACGTTTTTTGTAGTTGATGATGAGGTTGGCACACATGTTAGATGGAATTTTGGCCCACTCCTCTTTGCAGATCATCTGTAAATCATTAAGATTTCGAGGCTGTCGCTTGGCAACTCGGATCTTCAGCTCCCTCCATAAGTTTTCGATGGGATTAAGGTCTGGAGACTGGCTAGGCCACTCCATGACCTTAATGTGCTTCTTTTTGAGCCACTCCTTTGTTGCCTTGGCTGTATGTTTCGGATCATTGTCGTGCTGGAAGACCCAGCCACGAGCCATTTTTAATGTCCTGGTGGAGGGAAGGAGGTTGTCACTCAGGATTTGACGATACATGGCTCCATCCATTCTCCCATTGATGCGGTGAAGTAGTCCTGTGCCCTTAGCAGAGAAACACCCCCAAAACATAATGTTTCCACCTCTATGCTTGACAGTGGGGACGTTGTTCTTTGGGTCATAGGAAGCATTTCTCTTCCTCCAAACACGGCGAGTTGAGTTAATGCCAAAGAGCTAAATTTTAGTCTCATCTGACCACAGCACCTTCTCCCAATCACTCTCAGAATCATCCAGATGTTCATTTGCAAACTTCAGACGGGCCTGTACATGTGCCTTCTTGAGCAGGGGGACCTTGCGGGCACTGCAGGATTTTAATCCATTAAGACGTAATGTGTTACCAATGGTTCTCTTGGTGACTGTGGTCCCAGCTGCCTTGAGATCATTAACAAGTTCCCCCCGTGTAGTTTTCGGCTGAGCTCTCACCTTCCTCAGGATCAAGGATACCCCACGAGGTGAGATTTTGCATGGAGCCCCAGATCGATTTTTTTGTATGTTTTCCATTTTCTTACTATTGAACCAACAGTTGTCTCCTTCTCACCCAGCGTCTTACTTATGGTTTTGTAGCCCATTCCAGCCTTGTGCAGGTCTATGATCTTGTCCCTGACATCCTTAGAAAGCTCTTTAGTCTTGCCCATGTTGTAGAGGTTAGAGTCAGACTGATTAATTGAGTCTGTGGACAGGAGTCTTTTATACAGGTGACCATGTAAGACAGCTGTCTTTAATGCAGGCACCAAGTTGATTTGGAGCGTGTAACTGGTCTGGAGGAGGCTGAACTCTTAATGGTTGGTAGGGGATCAAATACTTATTTCTCTGTGCACAATGCAAATAAATATATATAATTTTGACTATGTGATTTTTTTATTTTTTTTTTATATAATCTATCTCTCACTGGTAAAATTAACCTAGCCTAAATATTCTAGACTGTTCATGTCTTTGACAGTGGGCAAACTTACAAATTCAGCAAGGGATCAAATACTTATTTCCTTCACTGTACATCCCCAGAACCAAGCTCAGTACATAAATACAGCACCAAAACCAAGCTCATACATATATACAGCACCAAAACAAAGCTCAGTACTTAAATACAGCATCAGAACCAAGATCAGTACATATATACAACCCCAGAACCAAGCTCAGTACATATATACAACATTAGAACAAATACATCTCAATTTAGTGCAACCCCTGCCGTGTAGGTTTGTACGGCGTAAAACTACAGCTCCCAGCATGGCCCCAACAATAGTAAGTATATGCTGTGAGATGCTGTTTAACAAAAAAAATCATACCACCCATCATCTCGCTGCAGATCATACAGTGTGTCACGAAGCGCGTTAGTGGACCCACTAGGCCGTACCGCCGTAGCGGGGAGGCAGCTGGCCAAACAACAGGAAACCCCAGAAATACAATGTCTCGCACAAGGGTACCTAGATAGTCCAGACGGTGGCCGCAGCTCTGGCACTGATGTAGATGGTTGCAGCAGATAATGGCAAACATGGCGGATGACACAGGTGCCGCAGGTTGCGCCAGACGTGGCGGATTCCTCCGGACGTGGCAGATGACACAGGACGTGGCGGATTCCTCTGGACGTGGCAGGTGACACAGGATGTCGCGGATTCCTCCGGACGTGGCAGATGACACAGGACGTGGCATGACTAGATACTAAAGGCGCAGCACAGGGAACAGGAACAGGGAACAAGGCACGGGTAACAACTGAAACGGGAAACACTAAGGGACCATTTGCAAGACAGACTGGGAAAACTAACAACGCTCAGGCAAGGATCCAAAGGCCTGGGGCCTTCTTATAGACCAGGAAATCGTGGCAGTTGATGATGATGACGATTTCCTTTAAGGCCGGGCACAAGCATGCGCGCGCACCCTACAGGACACAGCAGAACGAAGCGGAAGTGAGCGCTGGCGTATCCTAGGAAGAAGATGGGGACCAGCGCTCACGGATCCATGGCTGCGGGCGTCGGGAGGTGAGTAAACCCGACGGCCCGCGGCCATGGACGCTACACAGTGACTACAGTGCTGATTAGAGGCAGAATAAACATTTACATTAAGTGACTCACCAGTGATGTCTCAGATTTTTCTTGTCCCTCCAGTCCAGACCTCTATGATGGATTTCTTCCGGCCACGACTCATTTCTGCAGTTTTCCGCACAGATGTCTTTACTTCTCACTTTTTAAACATTTCTGCAGTTATAAACTAAGTTAAAATTCTCAACACCTCTAAATATAATAAAGCGCCATACACTGCACCTCTAATTACAATAGCGCCATACACTGTGTCGCTGATTATAATAGTACCATACAATGCACCTCTAATTATAATAGCACCATACACTGTGTCCCTGATTATAATAGTACTATACACTGTGTCCCACACACCGTGCCCCCTGTAGATAGTGCCCCCATAGCCCTCTGTAGATAGTGACCCTCATGGAGCCTCTGTAGATATTGCCCTACATAGAAACCCCTGTAGATAGTGCCCCACATACAGCCCTTTGTAGATAGTGCCCACATATGGACTCCAGAGCTGCAAGGCAATAGTGCTAACCACTGAGCCACCGTGCTGCCCTACATATAGCTTCACCTATAGACAGTGCTCCACATATAGCCCACCTCTGTAGATAGTGCCTCACATTAAGCTCCCCCTGTATATAGTTTCTCACATATAGCCCACCTCTGTAGACAGTGCCCTACATATAGCCCCCCTGTAGCTAGTGCCCCACAGGTAACTCACCCCTGTATGTAGTGTCCCACATATTGCCCACCCCTATAGATAGTGCCCTACGAATAGCTCCCCTATAGATAGTGCTCTACATATAGCCTACCCCTGTATATAGTGTCCCACATATAGCTCCCCCTGTATATAGTGCCCCACATATAGACCCCCCTGTAGATAGTGCCCCACATATAGACCCCCCTGTATATAGTGCCCCACATATAGACTCCCCCTGTAGATAGTGCTCCACATATAGACCCCCCTGTATATAGTGGCCCACATCTCCACATATAGACCCCCTGTATATAGTGCCCCACATATAAACCCCCCGGTAGATAGTGCCCCACATCCCCACATATAGACCCCCCTGTATATAGTGGCCCACATCCCCACATATAGACTCCCTGTATATAGTGCCCCACATATAGACCCCCCCTGTAGATAGTGCCCCACATATAGACCCCCCCTGTATATAGTGGCACACATCCCCACATATAGACACCCCTGTATATAGTGCCCCACATCCCCAAATATAGACCCCCCTATATATAGTGGCCCACATATAGACCCCACTGTAGATAGTGCCCCACATATAGACCCCGCTGTATACAGTGGCCCACATCCCTACATATAGACCTCCTGTATATAACGCCACTCACAGTTTTATTAGAAAAAAACAAAAAGCTTTATATACTCACATGATCCCGTTCCCGCGCCGTCCGGTGGCAATGCAGACCTGCTCTCTTCTGAGCAGGTCTGCTGGAGCTGAATGACGCGTCGTTCAAGGGTGCTGATTGGCATGGCAGAATGACTTGCCCCGTCAATCAGCACCTTTCGAGCACGGTAGCGGCGCGATGACATAATTGCGTCGTTGAAAGGCGCTGATTGGCGGGGAAAGTCATTTTGCCCCGCCAATCAGTGTTATTGTAAGGCGCTGAATAGTCAGGACATGCCCGGCCATTCAGCGTTAATGCATGTATCTGTACCTGCGTGCTATAGACGCGGGTACAAAATTACTGCAAGAGGGGGTGGCTGTCGCTAGCAACGGGGCACCCTCCGTTGCTAGCGACATGCTCGGGCATGAGGGGGCCCGTGTCACCCAGCCCATAAATGTTAGAGGCTCGGTGGCGCGGGCCCCGTAGTAGCGTCGCTACAGCTGTAGCAGCCATAACGGCTGCTAGCGGCGCCACCAGACATATGGGGGCGGCGTGTCGGCTAGCGGCACGGGCCCACTCAAGCCGTGGGCCCCATAACAGCCACTACGGCTGCTACCGCGGTAGTTACTCCACAGCATAGATGATGGAATCTGAGTCCTTATATACCTGTCACTTGAGGAAGGTCCTGCTGGACTGAAACGTTGCATACTTGGATGAATTAATTTCCCTATTTTTATTTGGACGTACTGCCTTGTCTCTTTTTGTCTGGAATTACCAAGGGACTTTGGATCAGGTCCTGTTGAGGCTTGCACCCATTCTATTTTATTTATCTGATGCTGTGATATCCCTTTGTTTGCTTTAGGCCTCATGCACATGACCGTAGTGGTGTCGGCTGCGGAGTGTCACCCGCCCGCAAATCACAGGCCGTGCACATTGCCGTGTGCATTAATTTCAACGAGCCTGGACCACAAAATGCGGCTGTAATAAGAAATGTCCTATCTTTTTGCGGTCCAGGCTCCTGGGCAATGCACGGACCGTGGAAACCACGGTCCTGTGCATGGGCACATTGAAATGAAATGATTACTTGTGAATTGCGGCCGCAAAAATACGTTCATGTGCATGGGGCCTAAGGGTATGTTCACACGGCAGCGTCCGTTACGGCTGAAATTACTGTGCTGTTTTCAGGAGAAAACAGCACCGTAATTTCAGCCGTAATGGCATGTGCAGGCATCTTTCGCTGCGTCCATTACGGACGTAATTGGAGCTGTTTTTCCATGGAGTCCATGGAAAACGGCTCAATTTACGTCTGAAGAAGTGACAGGCACTTCCTTTTGACAGCGGCGTTCCCACACAGACGGCGTACGCTATAATGAATGGAACGGCTCCCGTTCGCATTCTCTATGAGGATGTATGTGCCGTATTCCATCTCTGTATGTCTCGTTAATCGACACATACAGAGATGAAAAAAAAATGGCAGCCCCCATAGAAAAGTAAAAGGCAGAAAAAAAAAGAAAAAAGTACAACACAAAAACACAAATAAATAAAATGTTATTTTAATGACATACTAAAAGCAATAACATATAAAAAAAAAAATTTTCGTGACACCTTCCCTTTAACTTCTGTTGGAGTGTGACTGCATGACTCAAATTATCCAATGGTTACATGATGCAATTCGAGTCATCTGGCTCCCTGGCCTCTGGCTAGGTTTGCACAGCTGAAGTCATAGTGAAGACCTGACCTTTCAGAGAGTAGCCATTAAAACATTTATTTATTTACCATTATTCAAGAAAACTAGGTTATTTTGGTTGGTTTTGGTGTTCTTGTGTTTACACATTTCTCCTCTTAGGTCCTCACACACAGAACAGAACAAAAATGAGTAATCCTCATGAATTACACTAGTTTGTTATATTTTTAACCCCTTCCCGCCGCAGCCCTTTTTCAGATTTTCATTTTAGTTTTTTCCTCCCCACCTTCCAAAAGCCATAACGTCTTTATTTTTCCATCGATATGGTACTATGAGGTCTTGATTTTTGTGGGACGAGTTGTAGTTTTTCGTAGCACCATTTATTTTGCCATATAATGTACGAGGAAACGGGAAAAAAAATATTTGTGTGGCATGGTTTTTTGCACGCCGTTTTTACGAAATTCACTGTGCAATTAAAACAACATGTTCATTTTATTCTGTGGGTCAATACAATTATGGCGATACCAAATATATATTGTTTTTTCTATATTTTACTACTTTTACAAGTAAAAACCTAAGTGTAAAAAAGAAAATTTATTTTGCGTCGCCAAATTCCAAGAGCCATAACTTTTTATTTTTCCGTCGATTAAGCGGTATGAGGGCTCATTTTTTGCGGGATAAGCTGTAGTTTTTAATAACACCATTTTGCTGTACATGCGACGGTTTGATCACTTTTTATTTCATTTTTTTGTGGGAGATGAGGTGACCAAAAAATAGCAATTCTGGCTTAACAAACTGCTCCATTTTCAGTTGGTTATAAATGGTTGTGAAATGATTCTGGCGTTTACATATTTTTTTGTACGGCGTTTACCGTGCGGGTTAAATAGTGATATATTGTAAGGGTATGTGCACACGATAATGACAATTACGGCTGAAATTACGGAGCTGTTTTCAGGAGAAAACAGCTCCTGCATTTCAGACGTAATTGCTCGTACTCGCGTTTTGTGAGGTGTCAATTATGGCCGTAATTTGAGCTGTTCTTCATTGAAGTCAATGAAAAACGGCTCAAATTACGTCCCAAGTAGTGTCCTGCACTTCTTTGATGACGCTGTTATTTTATGCGCCGTCTTTTGACAGCGACGCGTAAAATTACAGGTCGGCGGCACAGTACGTCGGCAAACCCATTGAAATGAATGGGCAGATGTTTGCCAACGTATTTGAGCCGTTTTTTCAGATGTAATTCGAGGCGTAAAACGCCTCCATTACATCTGAAAATAGGTCGTGTGAACCCAGCCTAATAGTTCAGACTTTTACAGACGCGGCGATACCAATTATGTTTATTTATTTACTATGCTCTAGGGGGAAATGGGAAAAGGGGGTTATTTTGAACTTTTAATATTTTTATTTTTTTTTACACAAAAAAACAACTTTATTTAACTAATTTTTACTTTTTTTATTAGTCCACCTAGGGGACTTCAACCAGCAATCATTAGATCGCTTGCACGATATACTGCAATACTAATGTATTGCAGTATATCGTGATTCTGACAGGCAACTATTAGGCCTCATGCACACTTCAGTTTTTTCCTTCAGGGTGCTATCCATTTTTGTCACTGATAGCACCCTGAACCCATTAATTTCAATGGGGCCATGAACACTACAGTTTTTTTTACGGTCCGTTGCTCCGTTCCGATCCAAAGTAGAGCATGTCCTACTTTGGTCCGGGATTCCGTGACCGTGAGGCCCATGCAAGTCAATGGGGCCGTCAAAAAAACTGAAGGCACACGGAAGGCATCCGTGTGCCATCCGTGTGCCGTCCGTGTGTGATGGAGCCGTTGCCTAGCAACCGCCGGGCCGGCAGAAAAACATTAGAGAAATATTACACTAATCGGCAGCCACTTGTCTCTATCAATCACTGATAGAGAAAAGAGGCTGCTGATTAAAAATAAAATAAAAAGCATTTCATACTTACCCGGTCGTTGTCTTTGTGACGAGTCCCTCTTCTTCCTCCAGCCCGACCTTCTTTTGTGACGCGGCAGCCTGTGATTGGCTACAGAGGCCGCTGCTGCCTGTGATTGGCTGCAGAGGCCGCTGCAGCCTGTGATTGGCTGCAGAGGCGGTCACGTGGGATGAAACGTTATCCCTGGAGGCCGGCCTTCTGACGTCATCCTGACGTGCGTGACCGCCACTAAAGCCTGTGATTGGCTGCAGCGGCGACATGGATTGAACGTCATCGCTGGAGGCCGGACAGGAGGAATGTAAGTATGAACTTATTTTTATTTATTTTTTATTACATTAAAATTGTATTTTCCGCGCGCCGAGCATGGTACTGTCCAGGGTGCTGAAAGAGTTACCGCCAATCAGTGCAGCCCATTAACTCTTTCAGCACCCTGGACAGTACCATGCTCGGCGCACGGAAACGGAAACACGGAGTGCACACAGGATTGCACACGGCCGACAAAACGGACACACAGATCCGTCAAAAACGGCCGTGAAAACCGTGTCGGAAGTGTGCAGGAGGCCTTAGCCCTGCCAGAGGCAGCCATACCAACCATCGCCTCCCAGCGACTGCGTTGCGGGGGGCACGATGAGCTGTTAGAGGGAGTAGCCCCCCTCTTTCTAACAATTTAAATGCTGCGGTCGCTATTGACCGCAGCATTTAACGAGTTAAATTAGCAGGATCGCGCTCGAGCGAGATGCCGCTCGTTACTCTGAAGTGTCGGCTGTAATAAACAGCCGACACCCGCATCGTATGGAGCGGATTCACTCCGTGAGCACGCTCTATACTTCCCCTACCTGGCTATGACGTAACTGTATGTCATATGTCGGGAAGGGGTTAAGTAAAAAATATTCAGAATTGTATTTAAAAAAAATAATCTAAAACGTGATTGGAGGAGCACAAGAATATAAAACTACATGTGATCATCGTGTCATATGCTAATTATGCATAAAGATTCCTGTTGGTGGAGAAGGAAACCGAGTTTCTATGAGCTAGTTAAAGTACTGGAGCCAGGAGTGAGGTAAATGACCAATAGTTCGTAAGACTGACACTAAACAACTAGCTGACCAGGGACAGAAATCACAGGACCCAAGGGGGTTAAACATCATACAAGTAAATAGGACCATTAGACGAAGGCGTAGCTAGGTTTTCCTGTACCCGAGGCAAAGATTCAGATTGGCCCCTCAAACGTCTTTCCCGACATCTCCTTCCCCCGCACATTTTTTTTTTTCAAATTTTTTTTATGTAACTCGAGCATTCAACTATTTGTACATTTTACAAGCAATATAGTTATATAAGGTAGTTACCGTAACAATAAAATAAAATAAATTAAAGAGGTCAGTGTGCCTGACTAAAACAGATTGTATAGAAAGAATGATGGACTGCACTCCTAAACAGGAATATTCAGGTGCTATAAGGGTCAGCTGATGCCATAACAGGACATAGACATCCTTCTTTTATACAGCGATTGTGACAAAGGCCTGAGATGGGCCGAAACGTCTTTTGAAAATCGCCTGACAAAAAGACAAAAACAACATAACAAAGAGTTGAATTACTTTGAATAAAAAAAACAATGATTTGAGAAAATCTATTTCTACGTCCATCATTTCTATAGAGTGCTTGGGTTTTTCTACTATACTAAAACAGATTGTATAACTGAGGCTAATGAGACTATATGGTGACATAATGAACAGCCTCCTCTTGTAGATAGTGCCACACACCCCCCTTGTAGATACTACCACACAGCCCCTCCTTGTAGATAGTGTCACTCGACCTTGTAGATACTGCCCCACAGCCCCGTGTAAATATTGCTACCCTCCTCCCCATGTAGATAGCCACACACCCCCATGTAGAAAGTGCCACACTGCCCCTGTAGATTATGCCACACACCCTCTTGTAGATAAAGCCACACAGCCCCCCTTGTAGATAGCGACACACAGCCCCAAACAAATAAAAAAACTTGTACCCACCTAGCTCCGTTCCCATGACGAACGGAGCAGTTCTATAGCTTCCTCAGCAGCCTATGAGACGGGATCCTTGCTCCGCTATTGTATTCAATTGTATCTACGTCCTAAGGCTGGGTTCACACGACCTATTTTCAGACATAAACGAGGCGTTTAATGCCTCGATTTACGTCTGAAAATACGGCTCCAATACGTTGGCAAACATCTGCCCATTCATTTGAATGGGGTTGCCGACGTACTGTGCCGATGACCTATCATTTACGCGTCTCTGTCAAACGACGACACGCAAAAAAGACGGCTCGTCAAAAGAAGTGCAGGACACTTCTTGAGACGTAATTTGAGCCGTTGTTCATTGATTCCAATGAAGAACAGCTCTAAATTACGGCCGTAATTGACGCCTGGCAAAACGCGAGTACATGCAATTACGTCTCAAATTACGGAGCTGTTTTCTCCTGAAAACAGCTCCGTAATTTCAGACGTAATGGTCGTTATCGTGTGCACATACCCTTAGGATGAGGCCCCAGATGCCCGGTGCAAGCGCCAATGGGAATGAGGAGGCCCATGCCGCCCAGCACATTATGAGCTAGAGAGCACAGGCCCCCTCATGCCGTGAGCCCTGTACCAGCGGCACTTTGTCAGTAGCGGTGCTGCAGAGCCCCCCTTCATTCCCTCCTAGTTGTGCCCAGGGCACATGCTCCGCCGTAGCTACGCCGCAGCATTAGGGTTTGGCAACTGCTTTAATGTGTCACAGAGGCATTACATTACCACACTGAGTTAAAGAGGCTCTGTCACCAGATTTTGCAACCCCTATCTGCTATTGCAGCAGATAGGCGCTGCAATGTAGATTACAGTAACGTTTTTATTTTTAAAAAACGAGCATTTTTGGCCAAGTTATGACCATTTTTGTAGTTATGCAAATGAGGCTTGCAAAAGTCCAAGTGGGTGTGTTTAAAAGTAAAAGTCCAAGTGGGCGTGTATTATGTGCGTACATCGGGGTGTTTTTAATACTTTTACTAGCTGGGCGTTCTGATGAGAAGTATCATCCACTTCTCTTCAGAACGCCCAGCTTCTGCCAGATCACGCTGTGACGTCACTCACAGGTCCTGCATCGTGTCAGACGAGCGAGGACACATCGGCACCAGAGGCTTCAGTTGATTCTGCAGCAGCATCGGCGTTAGCAGGTAAGTCGATGTAGCTACTTACCTGCAAACGCTGATGCTGCTGCAGAATCAACTGTAGCCTCAGGTGCCGATGTGTCCTCGCTCGTCTGACACGATGCAGGACCTGTGAGTGACGACACAGCGTGATCTCTCGAGAACACGCTCTGTGTCTGCACTGCCAGAAGCTGGGCGTTCTGAAGAGAAGTGGATGATACTTCTCATCAGAACGCCCAGCTAGTAAAAGTATTAAAAACGCCCCGATGTACGCACATAATACACACCCACTTGGACTTTTACTTTTAAACACACCCACTTGGACTTTTGCAAGCCTCATTTGCATAACTACAAAAATGGTCATAACTTGGCCAAAAATGCTAGTTTTTTAAAAATAAAAACGTTACTGTAATCTACATTGCAGCGCCTATCTGCTGCAATAGCAGATAGGGGTTGCAAAATATGGTGACAGAGCCTCTTTAAGGCCCTTTTACATGAGTCAGTGATAAGGCATAAGGCAGTGATAAGCCGATAAACTGAAAAAACGCATTCAACGCTACTTAGGTCATATACGTGAAAATCAATTCATATTTCAATATATCGGGAACCATTTTCCCGTCTATGTTTTAAATTATCTTTTTGTTTCATCCCGTTATTCACACTGTGCATATGTTGAAAGCTTGCACAATTGTTTGGAGATGTAATACATGTTTAACCAAATTGTTAATTTGTGCTGGTTTTTCTGTATATCGAATTTATAACAACTGTGATATACTTTGTGGAAATTGTGAGGACACAACTGTCTTGCCTGTGATTTGGATCATTAAAAACATACGATACTGTACACTCAAGTACAATTCGATTAGACTGCCCAGATATAGTCGCCACTCGGTCTTTATATGACATACACCTCTTGAATTATACTTATACACGCAGTTTCTATACATGGTGTGTCACACCTGAGGTGATAATTACAAACTAGGGTTAACTTCTCACCTGTCTTTTTGCGTACTCATTAGTTACGCTTATTAAGCAGACAGGACGGACAATGTCCTCACATTTCTCTGCCATGATTAAGAGCACAGGAGCTGCTCGAAACGCGTAGGCTAGGGCACTACTGCCTACTCACTATTCTTTGGGATTGCGTCTCTACACTATTTTATACATTTACCCCAATAAAGATGGGAACATCGATTCCTTTTTAAATCTCTGACTGGACTCAGCGCTGGATAATTCCACTTTTTCTAAACTGAAAAAAGGCTCGTTCATCGGCTGATCGCAATAATTTTTATCGTTGTCGGCAGCACATCTTCCTGTGTAAACAGGGAAATGTGCTGCGGACATGATGCAAATGCATGGGGACGAAGTTAAGGAGTTCTGATCGCTTGTTCCCATACATAACCAATCATAGCTTCTTGTGAAAGGAGCAAACGAGCGCCGATCAACGAGCTGTCTTGTTGATTGGCGCTCATTTTCACGGCCTTTACACTGCACAGAAAATATTTCCCTGGTGTCATCAGCAATTGGATGCACTTTCACTGGATAACAGTGAATGCATTGTAAATTAGGCTAGGGTATTTAGTCAGAAGATATTTAAGTTGTATAAGTGACTAGTTATACTGTAGGTTTTAAATGCATTTTGCCAGCTTTGACTAGAGGAAAATCACTTGTATCAACAGCAATCATAGCAGTTCAGTCTCTCACAAGAACCATATTCTTATAACCTACTTACTGAATTTCACATCACCTTATTTATATGAATATAAACTTCTCATAAAGCACTAAAATGAGGCAGACTGCCCATTCAGGTATTAGGGAAAGCGCCCAAGGACCTATAACCAGTGAGGCACCACAGCCCATTGGTCTGTTAGAGCACTCCCTAAAGGGGTTTTACCATAAATAACATTTATCACCTATCCACAGGCTAAGTAATAAATGTCTAATCTCGGGGGGTTTGGCCGCTGGGACCGGCAGCCATCATAAGAGGGCGGTTTTCCGAGTACCCTGTGTGAATGGAGTGGTAGTGCACTCCATTCACTGTCTATGGGACTAACGGAGATAGCTGAGTACATCGGTGGCAACGCATGCACACTACCGCTCCATTCACACACAAGGGACTCGGGGACCCGAGTTCTCGTGATCACTGGGGGTTCCATTTATCCCCAATCGTGTGGATACGTGACAAATGTTATCTATGGGAAAATCAGTTTAAAATGTACCTGTGATCACTAATTATATGTCTAGTTTACTAAATACTTGTATTCCCCATGAAATAACAATTTGGAAACATATTTTCTTAGAACTTTGTGCCATTCCTAGAAATTTACTATGCCCCTTGCCAAAGGTGTGTGTCCCTACAAAGTCTCACTCTATCATCACTGATTTGATATAAGGGACACACCCTCAACTAGTAAGACACAATTGTCAATTTATTCATAAATTTCTAGGAGGGATAACAAAGGACCAGCACAACATAGGGTTCTAAGAAAAAGATGCTCCAGAATTGTTATTTCTTGAGAAATACAATTATTTACTAAAACAGACACGTCAGAAGAGGTGACAGCTCCTCTTTAAGTACAGGGCTTAAACTTACCCCCAAAAAAACAAAAACAAAAAAAAACGCAGATTGAAATGAAAAACAGTAATATCACCCACATATTGTTGTATGAAAAGACCATAGGCAGAATACGGTAGGTTGTACACTTATACGTAGTATTGACATTGCCAGTATACATTAGCCAAGGTCTCCGTTTTCCAGTGTAAAATGTGTTATATAATATACTAGTTAATATTTCATGGGTATAGATACTACCATTTGTTGAAGCACAGGTATTTTTTTTCACATGAACATAAATTCTTTAGAGGAAATTCACACCTTTACACAATGTCGCTACTTCTAGTAATACAGATTGGATTTTGAACATTTTAATTTCATTTGTACAATGTTAAATACAGATTCCCCAAGTAGCATACGCCTCTGACTACAGCCTCTAGATATTTTACTGTACTAAAGAGCACATCTACATGTACACATCTGTGGGAATCCCTTGCGATCTCATATCCTTTGGAGAAATAAAGGTATATTTTAGGAGTTTTTTTATTTTGCAAACAGTGTTATAATATATATATATACATACACTAGTCCTTCTCAATGAATTAGAATATCATCAAAAAGTTAATTTATTTCAGTAATTAAATTCAAAAAGTGAAACTCATATTCTATAGATTCATTACACACAGAGTGATCTATTTCCAGCATTTTATTATTTTAATGTTGATGATTATGATTAACAGTTAATGAAAACCCAAAATTTAGTGTCTCAGAAAATAATATATAAGCCCAATTTCAAAAATTATTTTTAATACCGAAATGTTGGCCTACTAAAAAGTATGTACAGTATATGCCCTCAATACTTGGTCAGGGCTCCTTTTGCATGAATTACAGCATCAATGCGGCGTGGCATGGAGGCAATCAGCCTGTGGCACTGCTGAGGGGTTATGGAAGCCCAGGTTGCTTTGATAGCGGCCTGCAGCTCGTCTGCATTGTTGGATCTGGTGTCTCTCATCATCACATTCTCTATGGGGTTTAGGTCAGGCGAGTTTGCTGGCCAATCAAGCACAGTGATACTGTGGTTATTACATCAAGTATTGGTACTTTTGGCAGTATGGGCAGGTGGCAAGTCCTGCTGGAAAATGAAATCCTCATCTCCATAAAGCTTGTCAGCAGAGGGAAGCATGAAGTGCTCGAAAAATGTCCTGGTAGACGGCTGCGTTGACTCTGGACTTGATATAACACAGTGGACCAACAGCAGCAGATGACATGGCTCCCCAAACCATCACTGACTGTGGAAACTTCACACTGGACCACAAGCAACTTGGATCGATGCCTCTCCTCTCTTCCTCCAGACTCTGGGACCTTGATTTCCAAATTAAATGCAAAATTGACTTTCTTTTGAAAACAGGACTTTGGACCACTGAGCAACAGAAAAGTCAATATAAAGGCTTAGGAAACCTTTGCAGGTGTTTTGTGTTGATTAGCTGATTAGAATGTGACACCATGAGTCTACAATCTTCAAATTTTACCCAAATTTCAAATTTTCTGAGACACTAAATTTTGGGTTTTCATTAACTGTTATCCATAATCTTTAACATTAAAAAGAAAAATGCTGGAAATAGATCACTCTGTGTGTAATGAATCTATAAAATATATAACTTTCACTTTTTGAATGGAATTACTGAAATAAATTAACTTTTTGATGATATTCTAATTCATTGAGAAGGTCTAGTATATATACAGTGAAGGAAATAAGTATTTGATCCCTTGCTGATTTTGTAAGTTTGCCCACTGTCAAAGAAATTAACAGTCTAGAATTTTTAGGCTAGGTTAATTTTACCAGTGAGAGATAGATTATATTTAAAAAAAAGAAAAAAAGAAAATCACATAGTCAAAATTATATATATTTATTTGCATTGTGCACAGAGAAATAAGTATTTGATCCCTTTGGCAAACAAGACTTAATACTTTGTGGAAAAACCCTTGTTGGCAAGCACAGCAGTCAGACGTTTTTTGTAGTTGATGATGAGGTTTGCACACATGTTAGATGGACTTTTGGCCCACTCCTCTTTGCAGATCATCTGTAAATCATTAAGATTTCGAGGCTGTCACTTGGCAACTCGTTTCTTCAGCTCCCTCCATAAGTTTTCGATGGGATTAAGGTCTGGAGACTGGCTAGGCCACTCCATGACCTTAATGTGCTTCTTTTTGAGCAACTCCTTTGTTGCCTTGGCTGTATGTTTCGGGTCATTGTCGTGCTGGAAGACCCAGCCATGAGCCATTTTTAATGTCCTGGTGGAGGGAAGGAGGTTGTCACTCAGGATTTGATGGTACATGGCTCCATTCATTCTCCCATTGATGCAGTGAAGTAGTCCTGTGCCCTTAGCAGAGAAACACCCCCAAAACCTAATGTTTCCACCTCCATGATTGACAGTGGGGACGGTGTTCTTTGGCTCATAGGCAGCATTTCTCTTCCTCCAAACACAGCGAGTTGAGTTAATGCCAAAGAGCTCAATTTTAGTCTCATCTGACCACAGCACCTTCTCCCAATCACTCTCAGAATCATCCAGATGTTCATTTGCAAACTTCAGATGGGCCTGTACATGTGCCTTCTTGAGCAGGGGGACCTTGCGGGCACTGCAGGATTTTAATCCATTACGGCGTAATGTGTTACCAATGGTCTTCTTGGTGACTGTGGTCCCAGCTGCCTTGAGATCATTAACAAGTTCCCCCCGTGTAGTTTTCGGCTGAGCTCTCACCTTCCTCAGGATCAAGGATACCCCACGAGGTGAGATTTTGCATGGAGCCCCAGATCGATGTCGATTGACAGTCATTTTGTATGTCTTCCATTTTCTTACTATTGCACCAACAGCTGTCTCCTTCTCAGCCAGAGTCTTACTTATGGTTTTGTAGCCCATTCCAGCCTTGTGCAGGTCTATGAACTTGTCCCTGACATCCTTAGAAAGCTCTTTGGTCTTGCCCATGTTGCAGAGGTTAGAGTCAGACTGATTAATTGAGTCTGTGGACAGGAGTCTTTTATACAGGTGACCATTTAAGACAGCTGTCTTTAATGCAGGCACCAAGTTGATTTGGAGCGTGTAACTGGTCTGGAGGAGGCTGAACTCTTAATGGTTGGTAGGGGATCAAATACTTATTTCTCTGTGCACAATGCAAATAAATATATATTATTTTGACAATGTGATTTTCTGTTTTTTTTTTATATATAATCTATCTCTCACTGGTAAAATTAACCTAGCCTAAAAATTCTAGACTGTTCATGACTTTGACAGTGGGCAAACTTACAAAATCAGCAAGGGATCAAATACTTATTTCCTTCACTGTATATATATACTCTTACAGAACATAAGAATCTTGCTATTGATATATACTGAGTACATCATAGCCAGATCGCTATGGCGGTTTACACTTCTAGAAGGTCAGATATATATATCTTCTCAATGTTAAAACTGTGTTCCAAAATTCTCAACCCCAGTCCATATGCCTTAAAAGCAGAGCCAATCTTAAAGGTGTACCACCTGTGCAGTCGCACAGGACCCATCACCCATTCCTGCTAAAGTGCACTACTTATTGCCTGGCACCTGGGACTTGTGCCTCTGTTCCCAGGCTTGATGCCAAACCCATGGGAAGACAGCCACAAAGAAAGCAGCTGCCTTCCCTAGTTTATTGATCAAGTTGAGCACTCAAAAGAAATCTGCCCGATTGTAGTGAGGACTTTGCACTAGAAAAATAACAGCCTAATGGTACTGTCTATCTTCTGCACTGATCTCTATGATCACTGCAGTACAGGTAGAGGAAACTGACTTTCATCATTCTAGCCACCAGGGAAATGAACCTCTTCACTACCATAGATCATCAGGAGTGTTAAAACCTTCACTAGCCTAGACCAACAGGGAAATTAACCCATTAACCAGTGGCATAGCTAGGGGGTGGGCTGGCATGGCAAGTGCCCCGTGCGCCAGAGGCGTAGCTAGGTTCTCCTGCACCCGGGGCAAAGATTCAGATTGGCACACCCCCCAACTATATTAATTTTGTAGTGTCTGAAGAAGGTCGAATGTATAGACCGAAACGTTATACCTAATTTTGGATTACTACTTTTCGCTAATACCTTGCATAATACCTTGGAGTGCTGAGTTCACATTTTTTACACTTTTACAAAGAGACATAAACACATGCAGAGACACAAACACACACACACACACACACACACACACACACACTGTAACATATACACATATAAACACAGAGACACATACTGTATACCCACTACACACAAATATACACACAGACACACATAGACACTCACCATGTCTCCTTGCTGACAGGATCACAGGTTTCTTGCAGGACGGGCTGTGGGCGGAGCTTCCTCCTCTGCTCCTCGGCTGTTATTTACTCCATGTGTGTAACAGCAGAGCACAGAGGAGGTCAGGTGACTGTACTGGTTCACTCCCTGGCCGTCACAGACCTCAGTCAGAACGCCACTGCATGAACAGCTGCTTGGCGGCGCTCCCCCTTCCCTACAACGTAGTTGCGCCCGGGGCAGATGCACTGCCTGCCCACCCTAGCTATGCCCCTGCCGTGCGCGACTAGGAGGAAAGGAAGGGCGGGCGCGGCAGCGCCGCTACTGACCAGATGGCACTGCTACAGAACTACAAAAGTAGGGGAAATGTTACAAAAAGTTTGCTCATCACATATCCACTGCGTTTCCATTGCGTTTCCACTGCGTTTCCATTACGTTTGAACGATGCAAGTTGGTATAAATTAATCCAAGTACTGCAGGTGCTCGTAGATATTCCCAAACTGGTCCTGTGTCAACAGCAGGTAATCAAGGCAATAGTGGTGTATACAAAACAAAAAAGTAAAAAATCCAGAAATATATCAAAGCACTCTCAGGTAAATACAAATTTATAAGAAATTATTTTTATTTAAACCTCCGAATATTTTCGGATATATAAATATATACATACAAAATGTTTTTTCTTTTTAATTCCCTGGCCAGGAAAGGATAACATGTGATCTAATACACCTTCATATACTAGTTAAGTCACTTATATGATAAATATACATATGTTCTCCCTAAGCATAGGGACAGATAATTCATTTGGAACAATCGCTAGGTTGTATTCACACTTGCGTCTGAATATATCCCACTCGATCCTTTTTATTCAAAGACGACAAGTTTTCCAAGATTTTATAAGGTAACATGCGTTTTTACCTCTAATTTTTCGGTGAGCATCTGTGATCCATGTGCGGGAGCAGTCATTTCACGGGCGGAACGAAAAAGCCTTTCCAAAGGTAAATTCCAAGCTGTATGGTCATATATTTCTCAACACCCTTAAGGCTCCACCGCAACGTCAGATGATTTTTTATTTTCTTCTGTGTATCCACTTGTTCCACACCGTACACCAAGAGGCACAAGGTCCGGGAGGGCAAGAGCATATGCCGGCAGTAAGGTGAATTTCGAAATTCACCTTACTGCCGGCATATGCTCTTGCCCTCCCGGACCTTGTGCCTCTTGAGAAATATATGACCATACAGCTTGGAATCTACCTTTGGAAAGGCTTTTTCGTTCCGCCCGTGAAATGACTGCTCCTGCACATGGATCACAGATGCTCACCGGAAAATTAGAGGTAAAAACGCATGTTACCTTATAAAATCTTGGAAAACTTATCGTCTTTGAATAAAAAGGATCGAGTGGGATATATTCAGACCTTTGGGTCTATTTAATAGACTGCCTACTACTATTGATCCCCTTCAAAATTTAAAGGGGTTGTCCGAGATACCAACATTTTTTCAAAAACTCTGTCATACATTACCCCTTATACAGACAACCTAAATAAAGCATTATTTTTAAAAAAAATTCTACTTAGCACATTTCTTCTTTGAATTTAGCACAGTTTGTTTACATGCAGTTCAGCTCTGGTTTGTTGATCTTTCCTTGTGATGAAACTTTCTTCCCGTGCACGCTCATTGCAGGCTGCAATGAGCGTGCACGTACCTTCCAAGAGTTCACGTGAGCTGTCCTTGCTCCTCCCCGCTGACATCCTTCACTGGACTTGTCTCCTTGCTGACATTCTTGAAGGATGGTGAGCAAATGTTCTCCCCCCATTATGTTTTTCACATTTATGTTTTCTTTCTCTTTTCAGGTCTATAAACCTCTTCGTGTCTACCCCAACCCTCGTCTCCCCTCACCCTCGTCCACCCTCCTCTATCTCATGTCTCTCTCCACTAAGGCCATGTTCACACAGAGTTTTTTTGCAAGAGGAATATCTGCCTCAAAATTCCGTCTTGAAGTTTGCGGCAGATTTACCTCTCCCTGCACGTTGATTTTTGCGTCGTTTTTCCCGGAGTTTTTTGTGCTCTGTTTGCGTATTTGTTTGCCGCTTTGTTCGGGGCGTTTTTCGCTTCGTTTATCTTGGCGTTTTTTGCTTGTTTGTTTGCGTCTTTTTTTGCGATGTTTTTTGCTGTGTTTTCCATTGCGTTTATCGTAGCCTTTTTCACGTCGTTTATCATTTCTTTTTTTGCGTCGTTGTTTGCGCCTATTTTTGCTGCGTTTTTCGTTGCGCCTTTCGTGGCGTTTTCCCAGTTGATTTTTGCCTCTGTTTGCGGCGTTTCTCGCGTCTTTTTCCGCTATGTTTTTCGCAGCTTTTTCCGTGGCGTTTATCGTAGCCTTTTTTGCGTAGTTTTTCGTGTCTTTTTTTTGCGGTTTTTTTTCTGCGTTTTTCATTGCGTCTTTCGTGTCGTTTTCCCTGTCGTTTTTCGTGGCGTTCTTTGCATCTTTGTTCGCGGCTTTATTTGTGATGTTTTTCGCTGCATTTATCGTAGCCTTTTCGGCGTTTTTTTTTTTTTGCGTCTGTTTTTTGCGGCATTGTTTGTGGCTTTCTTTGCTGCGTTTTTTGCGTCGCTTTCCGCGGCGTTTTTCGCCCGCGGCAATTGAGCGCCGCAGGCATAAAACAACGCGAAATACACTTTCTCTGCCTCCCATTGAAGTCAATGGGAGGTCAGAGGCGTAAACGCCCGAAGATGGAGCATGTTGCTTCTTTTTCCCGCAAGGCAGTTTTAATGCTCGATTTTAATGCTTGTTACAACAAATTGCAGCATAAATCACGCACCAAACACGCTTGTTTGGTGCATGGTTTTCACGCATGCATCTACTTGAGTGTAGGTGCATGATAACGCACCAATAGAGGACATGCAGTATGTTTCACGCAGCGGACTCTCGCTGCGTGAAAACGGCCCCATTGAAATAAATGGGTCGCGTGTGCTGTGCGTGGTTTCGACGTGGTGTGAATGGGGCCTTATGCGCGATTTACACTAGCGTGAATCAAGTCTGTGTGCTGTGCTTTGAAAAAACGCACAACACACGCAACCCATTTATTTCAATGGGGCCGTTGACACATGTGTGACTTTTCACGCAGCGAGAGACCGCTGCGTGAAACATACTGCATGTCCTCTATGGTGCGTTATCATGCACCTACACTCACATTGAAGTCAATGCATGCGTGAAAACCACAAACAGCACACACGTGTTTGGTGCGTGATTTACACAGCAATTTGTTGTAAAAAAGAAAGTAAAAATGGGCTGGCTTTGTGAGTGCGTGAATAACACATGACAATCGAAAAGCACACTGATGCATAAGGGCGGATTTAAACGAGCGTGTGCGTTTTGCGCACACAAATACGGTGGCGTTTTGCGTGCGCAAAATGCACTTGACAGCTCTGTGTCATGTTCATACGGATGCGCGGCTGCGGTTTTCGCGCAGCCGCCATCATTATGACACTCTGGATGTTTGTAGCACGTGGTGCTTTTCTGTTTACATTCATTATTTTACTGCTGTTGCGCGAATCACGCTCGTCCCACGGAAGTGCTTCCATGGGATGCGCCTGATTTTCACGCACCTATTGACTTCAATGGGTGCGTGATGCTCGAAAAACGCAGAAATATAGAATATGTCGCGAGTTTACGCAGCGGACTCACGCTGCGTAAAACTCACGGACTGTCTGCACTGCCCCATAGACTTGCATAGGTCCGTGCGACCCGCGTGAATACCACGTGGGTTGCACGGACGTATAGCACGTTCGTGTTAATCCGCCCTAACGCAAACACACGGATGGGATTGACGCGAGTTTTTCACGCGCGGAAAATACACACGCTAGTGTGCATGAAGCCTTACTAATGGACGCTGTTAGACAGTGGCCATTAATAATGAACTAGTAATAAATTTTTAAATAAATGAGAAGGACATAGAAAAAATATTGTAATAAAATAACACGCATAACACTGGTTAACGATTTTATTAAAAATAAAAAAGGTGTCATTGAAGTAGTCCTTGAACTTGATGTAGTACCAAGGACCCAAACGGTAAAAAACACATAATAACTAAGAAAAAAAAAAAAGAGGGATGCTTAGATACACTGCTCATGTGTGATACTGTTAGACCATGTATCTAAGCCTACCACAAGGTAGCCTTAGTAACATTACCCAAGCAGACAGTGTCACACATGGGCCATGTATCTAAGAATACCACATGTTAGGCTTAGATACAGGGCCCCAAAACACTAATCTTAGGGTATGTTCACACGGCAGCGTCCATAACGGCCGAAATTACGGGGCTGTTTTCAGGAGAAAACAGCCCTGTCGTTTCAGCCGTAACGGCATGTGCAGGCGCTTGAACGCCGCGTCCATTACGGACGTAACTGTAGCTGGTTTTCCATGTAGTCCATGGAAAACGGCTCCATTTACGTCTGAAGAAGTGACATGACACTTCTTTGGCGCGGGCGTCTATTTACGCGCCGTCTTTTGACAGCGACGTGTAAATATACGCCTCGTGTGAACAGACAAACATCAGCCCATTGCTTTCAATGGGCAGATGTTTGGCAACGATTTCAAGCCGTAATTTCGGACGTAATTCGGGGGTTAATACGCCCGAATTACGTCCGTAAATAGGCCGTGTGAACATACCCTTATACAGGAATAAAAAGAATGTCATCTGGGGTCCTGTATCTAAGCCTACATTGTGTTAGGCTTAGATACAGGCTCCATGTGTGACACTGTTTGTTAGACCCTGTATCTAAGCCTAACAATGTAGGCTTAGATACAGGACCCCAGAAGATCTTATCTAGTTCAGGACCGGGCACCGTTTAGCCATTATTAGCACGTGTTAGTTAAATGGCTATAACTTTTTTATTTGTTGCGCTAACGACGTTATTTTTGCGGCGTTTTTTCAGTAGACAATGCAGGTTTATTTTTTTATCGTTTTTATACACACCTTTTTGCCATTTTAGAATTTTCATTCATAAAGTTTGAAAATAATAGTCAAAAAATAAGCTTTTTTACGTTTCAGCTATTTTTTTTGGTAATAACATAGTTTTACCCTAAAATAAACCTTTTATTTGTGATCGTCATTGTCTACCGTATATTTCTATATATTACATGTCTATATTAGGGTAATTGGGTCAGCGCTAGCGTTACAACAATGATTGACAGGGGGAACGGTATTTTTTGGGGTGAGTATTTTATGTGTATTTATTATTTAATTTTTTTTTGTACTTTACTATTTTTTTATTATTATTGTCTGTCCCTCAAAGGTCAAAAAAGACCTTTGGGGAACATTATATATTTTTTTTCTTTTTTTTTACACCATCTTTTCCACTGTAACTGGAGCTGCACAGCAGCCCCAGTTACAGGGGAAATCAGCCCTCTCATAGTGACGATTGTCACTAATAGGGCTGTGCTGGGTCTGATTAGACCCAGCAGCAGTCTGCCACTAACGGTACCCGGTGATCATGTGACCAGTCACATGATCACCGGGAGGAACAGAGACAGCGCCGCTGCTGCTGTCTCTATTCCTATACACAGCGTTCATTGAACGCTGTGTAAGAAGACATCGGAGAAGACAGAAGCAGCGAAAGCTGCTTCTATCTTCTCCTCCGGGTCCCCGGCAGTCACTGACAGCCGGAGACCCGACATTCCCGCAGGTGCCGTCCCTCTTCACTTTTTTCACTGTGAACACGCATAGGCGCGCTCACAGTGAATAAAAGCTGCATAGGCTGGGCGGGCACCCGCAGAAACGACACGTCTCCAGTGACGTGTCGTGTCCCATCCGAGGTCTCGCTGGGGCGAGACCATGTGATCGGGACACGACACGACAGTGGAGGAGGAAGAAAACGTGACGTCAGAAGACAGGTGATCGGAAGAAAAGAGCTGCCAGAACGGAGAACAGAAGCAAGATTGCACAGGTAAGTATATTAGGGAATATTTAATGTGTGTATTGTGTGTTTAACTTTTAAATAAAAATTTATCTCGGACAACCCCTTTAAGGTCGTATGAAATAGGAGGGAAGAGTAAAACAACAAAAAAAATCTGCCGTGAAATCAGCTTATGTGTTATGGGATGGCCAATCTCCCAGGACGGGAATTACACTATACTTTTCTTACCCCCAAAAATATTTCTATCTGTTATAAATGGGAATGGTGGCCACCTTGAGGATAAAAAATACATTTTGTTAAAAAACGCAAGTGTGAATACAACCTAGCGATTGTTCCAAATGAATTATCTGTCCCTATGCTTAGGGAGAACATATGTATATTTATCATATAAGTGACTTAACTAATATATGAAGGTGTATTAGATCACATGTTATCCTTTACTGGCCAGGGAATTTAAAAAAAAAAACATTTTGTATGTATATATTTATATATCCGAAAATATTCGGAGGTTTAAATAAAAATAATTTCTTATAAATTTGTATTTACCTGAGAGTGCTTTGATATATTTCTGCATTTTTTTCTTTTTTGTTTTGTTTATCCTTTTCAGAAATGGCACCGTGCTATATGTATATTGCATTTTTGGGTATGTCTATTGGGTATGGTTTAGCCATGACCAGTTTCTTTTTTATGCAATACTGGTGTATAGTGTAGGTATATCCAGCACTCAAAATAAAAGTTATAAGGTTTATTAGGTCATGTTTAAAACAAGGAGGTTAAAACAAAAAATCCCGGGACCACGCTTACCCGTTTCAGACCAGTGGGGTCCTTAATCATAGCAAGCTATGATTAAGGACCCCACTGGTCTGAAACTCGTAAGCGTGGTCCCGGGATTTTTTTACTTTTTGTTTTAACCTCCTTGTTTTAAACAAGCTATGATTAAGGAACCCACTGGTCTGAAACGCGTAAGCGTGGTCCCGGGATTTTTTGTTTCAACCTTATAACTTTTATTTTGAGTGCTGGATATACCTACACTATACACCACTATTGCACTGCTACAGAACTACTGCTATAGCAGCCATAGTGGCAGCTACAGGGCCTATGGCATGAGGGAGCCCATACCGCCCAGCCCATAATGTGACAGGCCGCACGGCACAAGCACCCTCATTCCCAGTGGCATCGCCTGCATCAGGCATCCGGGGCCACGGGCGACTGCCACATTAAATTGTATTTGCATTTTTAGGACACAGATACAATTGGACACTATGACGGAGCAAGGAGCTAGTTCCCTGCTCTGCCATTAACTAAGGCGCTGGGACAGTATCCCTGCGCAGGTCAGCGTGATGACTTTAATTGATCACGCCTGCCTACCCAAGGATCCCGTTTCATAGGCTGCTGGGAAGGCTGCAAAGTAGCTCTATTCATTGCAGGAACGGGGCTAGGTGAGTACAAGTTTTTTTTAGTTGTTTGGGAGCTGTGTATCTCTATCTACAAGGGAGTGCTGTGTGTTGCTATCTACAAGGGGCTGCTGTGTGGCACTATACAAGGGGGTGTGTGGGGCACTAACTACAAGGGGGCGCTGTGTGGCTTTATCTACAAGGGGGTGTGGCTCTATCTACTAGGGGAGGAGTGTGGCAATATCTATAGGGTGGCTGTGGGGCAGTATCTACTATGGGGAGTGTGGCAATATCTACAGGGGGCTGTGTGGCACTATCTATAAGAGGGGGCCTGTCTGGGACTATCTACAAGAGGAGGCTGTTCATTATGTCACCATATAGTTTCATTAGATTCAGTTATACAATCTTTGTTAGGCTTCGTTCACACCTGTGCTAGGGCTCAATTCCGAAGTTCCGTCTGACCTTTCCGTCGGATTGAAGCCCTGACAGACACAAACGGAAATCATTGATTTCAATGGTGGCAGAGCCGGTGTCAATGGTTTCCATTTGTCTCCATTGTGCAAGAGTTTCGTCATTTTGACAGAATCAATAGCGTAGCGGTTTCCGTTTGTGTCTGTCAGGGCTCTTTTCCGACAGAAAGCTCAGACGGAACATCGGCACGGAGCCCTAGCGCAGATGTGAATGAAGCCTAAGTCAAGCACTGACCTCCTTAATTGTTTTTCTTTTAATTTATTGTTATGTTAACTACCTTATATAACTATATTGCTTGTAAAATGTACAAATGGTTTTATGGAAAAAAATTATATCTCATTGATTAGTAGATAAAGCAAACATGGTGTGGGAGAAGGAGATGTCAAGAAAGAAGTTTGGGGGGGTGCCGAAACATAATTTTTACCCTGGGTGCAGGAGAACCTAGCTACGCCTCTGCGTTAACTACATTAGACCACAGGCAAATTAACCCCTACAAGGTATATTAATCATTTACTACATTAGACAAGCAGGAAAATTAACATCGTCCTAGACCAGCAACGAAATTATAAAATTCACTGTCCTTCACCACCAGAGATCAAACGGGATAGTGATAACTTCACCACCCTAAATCACCTAAACCACTAGGAATATCAACTGTTAAAACACTATGTACCACCAGAAATATTAACCCTTCATACACCATAAAACTCCATAGAATATTAACTCTTGAAACATTCTATACAACTAGGGGTATAACCCATAATGCCCTAGACCATGAGGATATGGCAGTAATAAATAGACTATTCATAGCCCTATTAGGTCTCTGTAAATTATCATCATTTGGGCAATGTGTGGCACTGGATGGTGTTATTTAATAAGACATTATGGTGCTGGTGCTATTTTTTGATCACTGTCTGTGTAAAGGATCTGCCAGACACAGCTTCTGTGTCGACGCCCGTGGTTACTCAGTCTGCACCTGCTCCTAAGTCTGATAGAGTGACTCGATCATCTACCACTCGGGCTGAGAGGCTGAGAAGTGGGAGAGCCTATCACAGCCTGGCCAGACGGAGCTAGCTCCCGCCCTCTGTCTATTTATACCTTAGTTTCCTGCTTCTCCTTTGCCTGTGATTCTGCTGGTTTCCTGGCTCTGCTGCTGCTGCGTGTACTATTTGTCCTCTGCTTCATACTGACCCTGGCTTTACCGACTACTCTGTTGCTCTGCATTTGGTACCTCGTACACTCCTGGTTTGACTCGGCTCGTTCACTACTCTTGTAGCTCACGGTATTGCCGTGGGCATCTGCCCCTTTTCCCTTAGCTTCTTTGTACCCTTGTCTGTCTGTCTGTCGTGCACATAGTGAGAGTAGGGACCGTGGCCCAGTTGTACGCCGTCGCCTAGAACGAGCCGTTGCAAGTAGGCAGGGACTGAGTGGCGGGTAGATTAGGGCTCACCTGTTTGTCTCCCTACCCCGTCATTACAGTCTGTTGGTATTATTTGAGTACTAAATGGTGGTATTTATTTAAATACCACTGTTACTTAGGCACTGTAAAGTCTATTATTTGGCAGTGTATGGTGGTAGTGACACTGTACAGAAATTATAGTTAGGCAGCTGTTAAAAAATATTCATAGGGCAATTTATTTCACTATTATTTGACCAACCTATGCCACCGTTATTTGGCATGATTCCCTACAGCACTGGTAGTTAGGGACTGTCTGGTATACACTGTATGACTAAGCAGATTTATTTACTTAAAAAATGTAGACCTCTTTAAGTGGAGCATGATTTTATATGGTGTTATTTTCTGGACCCACAGCTGCAAAAATACTAGAACGTCTCCTGCATGATCCATGTCATCCACCAACCTCCATTCTCTGGGGAAAAGCAATAATTTACATTTAAGGTTCGGGGGCCATTAGGCCTCATTCACACAAGCGTCTTTAAATATGGACCTAAATATGGATACATATATTGTCTCGCGCTGTTAAATTTTATAGGGAGAATTAAGTCTGAAAACTATTACCAATGGGGAATGCTGCATATTTAAAATACAGATGTAAAAAATAAACTATGTTTATGTAAATGGTTGGCTTGAGTAACATTAGCTTCTTATTCAGGTCCTTCTACCAAAACAAGCCAATAGAGGTATCGAATGCACGTGAATGAGGCCACTGAATAAGCCATTTGATAATTCCTCTAGGGAAGCAATAATGAATAATGATATTCTATGAGTATTAGTATATATTTAACAATATTAATGTCCCTAACAGCAAAATGGATTTATGAATGTGAAATTATGAATATGACAACATAAATACGCAGCAGTACAGAATTAGGATGGTCTTGTGTTTAAACTGCACCCAGAAAACTTTACTTTTCAAACATTTACAAGGGTTAATTCTGCTCTTTAGATAAATAGAAAGACTCATTTTAGAATGGTCTCAAATTAATCTATAGACAAAACAATATTAGATATCAAATGCACAAACACGTCTCACCTCATGTATTGTCTGCGACTCCCCTGCAGGGTAATCTGGATGGGCACACTGAATGACTGCCTCTGTGCCACTGGTGGCATCCACATCTCTTTTCTGAACACTGCCATCAATGCAGAGTAAGTAACCCATACAAGTAGCTAAGTTCATGCCCTGACCTTAGTTCTGAGTAATTCCCATTGCGGCTCCAATATGAAGACCACCAGAGACTTCTGCTAGTGCTTATCAGCTCCTATTCTAGCACATCCCTGGGAAATATGTATGAGCACCAAAGAATAAAGTAGATGAGCGACCTTAGAGAGAGAAGAAGTGTTTGTCTCTTGTTAAGATTTCCGGCTTCTAATTAATACTTGTGTCATTTTAAAGCATATTTCATCATTTGGGCACTTCTACATCAGCCACTGACATGTTTCTATAGAAACACTTATTCCTCTGGGAAATATTAATGTCTCAAGAGCTCAGTGTAAACTGCAAGGGAAGGACTGGACTTTTTGTACAGCTGGCTCACATACAGTGTCACGGAAATCACGTATGTCTTTATACCAGAGCTTCATCTGGAGCTTTAAATTATAGAATTAGGTAGCTGACCATAAGTTACTTTACAATAAATTCTCTATTACAGAATCCAAATTGATAATGACTTTTGTCTTTGGTACTTAAAGGGGTTTCCCCATAATCAATATTTATCACCTATCCACAGGATAGGTGATAAATATCTAATTGGTGGGGGTCCAACCACTGGGACCCCCACCGATCCTGAGAACGCGCTCACCTGGCCGTCCTTAGCCAAGTGCTATCTCTGGCAGCCCTATAAAAAATGAGTGGAGCGGGGGCCGAGCATGCGCAGTACTACTCCATTCATGTGGGGCGCACAGGGAAGGCCGGATAAGCGTGTTCTCGGGATCAGTGGGGGTCCAAGTGGTCAGACCCCCATCAATCAGATATTTATCATCAATTTTTTGGATAGGCGATAAATATAGATGATGGGAAAGCCCCTTCAAATATACTCATGGAAAGCTTACAAAGACTCTAAAATTTAGCATTTATTTGCATCTTCTAAAACAAATATATGTAATTTGTGATACCTATCATATATAAAATGTCTTATTTATTTGTGCCAGGGGACTCGACACCTCCCACTGGATACACATTGGGTAATAGCTGTATGTTCTCTGTCACTTTGGAGACCGGACAAATTTATAGTAAATTGATAACATTTTGCGAAATCACAGGCCTAGTAAAACAGATTATAATTAATTTAAAATTCTGGTAATTTATTGAAGGCTAGGTTAAAATGTTATAGCACGAAAAGTCTTTACTGTGCACTTCTGTAGCGGGTTTTTGTTTTGTATATTCTCATATAAATTTTGTACTCTCTAGCTGCACCTTTTTCTGCTGATCTGCCATTTCTCCCTAGCAATAGCACGATATTTAGGTAAGATGACTTATCTAGCAGGTCTGTCTCCTGTGTATTTTGTAGTGGTCATCTTCCTGGGGAATACAGCTCAGCACCGCAACTTCCGGTTCTATGTAAAGTCGTGCTAATGAAGAAGAAAAATGGTGCATTGACCAAGAAAAGTTATATATGTGCTGTACTTTAATCTATATAAATGTGTTATTGAAAATAACTACAGATGTAGCCGTCTTTATCTTGACTTTTAACGCATTAAATACACATTGGCAAGATGCCTTAACTTGACTTTTTCAATGACTTGTCAATAGCTTTTGTTGTGTGATATCACGCTGCAGTGAGTGCGTCAAGATAAAGATGGCTATTGTTTATTCTTGTTTATTCTTCATTTAAACCATAGACATAGCAAGAGCCCATGGAAGCCTTTTAAACCTTAGCCAAAATTTTTATGGGCTAAAAGTTTATTTTCTATGTTGTCCAGGTGACTATGTTCTACAGGACAGCAGGTAGAGCAGGCCACAGGTCCATTGCATGGCTAAGATTCCGACTACAACGTCTCCAAAAAGCCATTGGTAGCAATGTTACTGGGAGACATAAGTCATTGATTGTTCCAGATTCTAAGACAGCATTGATAGAAGCCTCTATGAGTACTAAAGTCCCTGTACCCAAGACAACAAACTAAGGGCTTACTAACACGAATGAGTGCAAGGACATGAAAAATGGCCAGTTTTCACGTCCGAGTTGTACCGTGCGAGACCCGTTCTCCTGGATCCCTCATAGACTTGAGTCTATTAAGGGATCTGTGAAAATGGAAGAAAATAGGACAAAATAGGTCCATTAAAACAACGGACGTATAAATGGCCTCATTGAAATACATGCGTCCGTGTGACAACCGTTGTTTTAAAGGCCGTCACACGGACGTATACAACGTTCGTGTGAAGAAGCCTTAGGGTATGTTCACACGATTAACAAAATACGTCTGGACATACGGAGCTGTTTTCAAGGGAAAACAGCTCCTGATTTTCAGACGTTTTTTGAGCAACTCGCATTTTTCGCAGGATTTTTTACGGCAGTTTTTGGAGCTGTTTTCAATAGAGTCTATGAGAAAACGGCTCCAAAAACATCCCAAGAAGTGTCCTGCACTTCTTTGACGAGCACTTCTTTGACAGGTCGTCTGCACAGAACATCGTAAGACCCATTGGAGGCAATGGGCAGATGTTTGCCGACGTATTGGAGCCGTCTTTTCAGGCGTAATTCGAGGCGTAAAACGCCTCCATTACGTCTGAAAATAGGTCGTGTGAACATACCCTTAAAGTTGGAGTGGGATTCATCATATTGATGTAAACACTGCTTGATCTTGCACTAGAAGGGATTATTTCCTGACCCTCGGATCAGATGCAACTCCCCTTATAAGTCTTCCCAGTATCTTTACATTTATAAAACTTGACTGTTAAATCAAAGTTACCTGAGGTTAAGGATGATTTATATTAAAGTTTGATTCCGTTAAGCAAATTGATTGTTTCCTGAGGATCTTATTGTTTAAAAGGGGTTGACCAAAATGGATGATCCCTTTAATTTAGTTTGATTGAGATTGTACTTAAGTCATTTTTTATATATCTGCACTCTCATTTAAAGCAGAATACTTATTATTTTATAAATGTTCAAAATATGAACTGGCCCATACACATAAGATAGCATCTGGCCGAATGCTTGTTCAGATGGCAGCTATTCCTCAGTCGCCCTGTCATCTGATGTGTATGGGCAACTTTAGTACTAATGTAAATCTCCTATCGATACAACTAGGGCTGGGGAATATAAACTACCCCCATCTGCACTACATACAGTTGGCATCAACAGTATAGAATCCTATTGTGTATACAATGGTCTGCTTTTTTTGTTTTCTGCCATTCCCATATGTATCTCTCTGCCCTTCAGCTTCCATACCTATGTTCATCTCTGTATAACTATGTGTCAGCCTTTTCTTTAGTTTTTTTTCTCAGAAAAGACAACATAGTCTAGCTACAATTTCCTATATGATGAATACATGCTACAGGAATAATTGCTTTTTTAATGGAGAGATACCTTTTTTGGTTACTATATTGATTAAAGCATAATACTGCGTGCTTGCCTGTCATTGTCATACACATCGTCCATAAGGTCAATTTGCTGCTTATATTTGATGTTTGGGATCTAGACGATGAAAATGTCTGATTATTGTAATACTACTTTTTTTTTTTTAACTGAAGATCAATTGTCAGAGCATTATATGTGTAATTAGAATAGAGCCATACTTAGAAAGCATCAAGGAACATTGGCCTTATGATAACAACAACCTATAGATCGGTAGTAAGAATGTCCATCTTTATGTGTCTCTGTGCTGTAATGAAGATCTCAAAATGCAATGTGATAGTCTCAAAAGAGAAATAAAACTTTAAAAGTGGATGGTGTATAATGTCTATTTTTATCTCTTTTTTTATTTTTTTACAACCCCTGACTTATTTATCAAATTCAATTAAAAAACTTTACATTATATGTCAAAAATGTTGATCAGTGTCTACAACAGTGCAAAGATTGCTGCCTCTAACTGGCTACACATCTTTAGAATAGATCCCTCATATAATCCTTGCTTTATTATTTTAAAACTTCTTAGAAAAATAGCTTCTAACCATTGGTCTTGGGTCAGATTTGCTCATCTACAAAAATCCACTTGTAAATTGTAACATATAAATCTATATAAATCTATATATAGATATATATATCTACACATATAGATATATATATAGATATATCTACATATAGATATATAGATATAGATATATAGATACATATATTTCTATTTAAATAACGAAAAATAACCCTTTTTTTGTAAGAATTTAATTAGCATATATAATTATATACAGCAATACTTCCACCCTTCACAAACAATTACATAAATAGAAATTTACAGAATTTAGCAAATACAATTACAGAATTCACAAAACCTTATCATGATTGTTCTATTTTGTCACATTATTACCACCAAATATACACAAAAATATTATGTCTACTTGCCCTATACTTACTGAAGTTTATATGTTTAATTACTGCAGTTTTACATAACACAGAGCTACGTACCTGGACAAAAAGTGTTTAACAAAACCATTGAAATCCCATTGAAAACAATGTAATGTCTTTAATATCTGTGATGAACAAATAGTGACCAGTAGTAAACAGTATTGAATGGAGTATATATTACACTTGTATATACTATATGCAAATAATAATCATCCCCGGTTACTCGTATGTATGAATTTTTACACCTTTATATTTCAACTAAGGATTTTTTTGGTACAAAAAATTGCATTTGTGTGCCAATAATTGTTGTCCAAAAATTGAAGAAACAATAGGATGAGAAATTATTATAAAAACAATGAAAAATAAACCCATTTACCCCTGTACAAGATCTCACAAACTTATTTATGAAGGGGATATAGAGTCATTGGAAACCATTTGTTGGTGGTGTATCTCGCTGTCATCAGAACAGATTATTTCCACTAAGGTGTCAAATCAAAAACTAATCCTGTCTGAGTACTACTTAGCTCCGCCGCCTGAAGTTTTAATCACAGTCACCAAACCGTACAGATATACACACCCAGTCTGGTCAAATGAAATACTTTACCCGAAAGGAGGAATAAAGAGCCCTCGGCTTGCTTCTGTGCCGGAATCTTTTTACTTGTCATCTTTCATACACCCTTGATTAATCTTTGCTTAAAATCCCCTGAAAGAATTTAGACCTGAAGCTTTTGTATCTCTGAATAAGTTGCCTTGCCAAGGATTTTTTTTCACATCAGCCTGACTGACCTGTGAATAATTGATGACTATTTTGTTGTCTCTGGCTGAACGGGATAAAATTGTACATAATCTTTTTGTGTTGAAGAGTAAGGAGGCTTTAGCTACACAGCAGCTCATACATATTTTAACAGGTGGCATCTGGTTTTGCTTTTCTAGCAGGCCACTAAAACCGTGAAAAGCAACATCACAACCAGTAATACGCCTGGGTGAAATAATGACTTTACTTTTCAATGTCGCCACAAAGAGATCACATCAGCAATTAATCAACTGTCTTGTAAATTCATTATTATCAATACGTGTAATTAACCCTGTAGGATATAGTACCATTATTATTCTTTGCGGAACATGAAGTATTGGTAACAACTTTAGAATGAAATCATTATTATCAGCGGAACCACAAGTTCCAGTGCACTGCGTATTTTATGCTGGATGGCATAATGTGTAGACCTCTTCAGGTCAGGTAAAACAAACCGTGTAACCTCGGGGCCATTCAGGGCCCTAAAATATGAATTAAAATTCTTTCAGATTAATTCAGAAAATTACAGGGTATCTTTACATCAAGGCCCCCTGCACACGGCCGTATCCGTAATCCTGTTTCGTAATTACGGCTACGTCCAGCCGCGGACAGTCACCATACTTATAAAGTATGGGAGCACGAACTGTAAAATCAAAAAATAGGCCTTTCTATGGCCCGGACACCAACCGGTAAATATAAAAGAAGGTGTCCATGGGCAGAGGAATTAATGGGTCCGTACTTGGATCCGCAATTATGGTCCGTATTGCAGATCAAAATTACGGCCGTGTGCATAGGGCCTTACAAAAAAATTTTTTATTGTACCAACGCATCTAAAATGAAAAATTAAGCAACAAGTCTGAATCTGAAAATCTATCACTTTGTGTCTATAGCTCCTATGCAGAATATGAGGAAATTCATGAAAACTGACTAACTCTTTGTCTTTGTTGTCCATAGCAACCAATCACAGCGCAGTTTTTATTTTTCAGAAGACTATAAGAAATTAGTGCTGCGCTGTGATTGGTTGCTATGGTTGCAAGAAAGACAGTTTTTCTTTTAGGCCAGGATCACGCACACAGTTTTGATACAGTTCTTTAGCCAAAGCCAGAAGTGGATCCAAAAGGAAGGGAAAGGTATAAGGAGAAGACTGATGCATCTTCTTTCTTTTATGTCCATTCCTGTATTTGGCTAAAAAAAACGGAGCCAAAAACGGCACCAAATACTGCATTACAACTGCGTGTGTGATTCTGGCCTTAGACAGGTTTCATGAATCTCCCCCTATGGCCGGGTTCCCATGGTTTGGATACGCTGCATAAAAAACTGTGCAGCGTATTCGACCTAGAACTCGCAGCACCTCCTGTCCAAAAAAATCGCACCACATTGTGGTGCGGTTTTTCTAACGGAATTTCCGCTGCGGAATAAAGTGCTGGGGAGAAGAAAAAAACGCTCATACTTACCCTATTCCTCTTGTCTGCGCGTAGTCCAGCCTTCCTGGGTGATGTTGCAGGCCATGTGACGCTGTAGCCTGTAATTGGCTTCAGCAGTCACATGGGAGGCAACGTCATCCCAGGAGGCCGGACTGCAGGAAGGAGAGAGTTCTGGGTAAGTATGATTATTTTTTTCCCGAGTTGTGATTTTTGCGGTGTAATCGATGCAAATCCGCCGCAAAAGTCGAAACACATGACTTTCTGTTGCGGGATTTGCATCCCCGTTGAATTAAATAGGTAAAACCTGCAACAGAAAAGCAACGAAAACGCTTTAAATTAAAATTTCATTCACTTTGCTGCTACTGCAAATGCTGCAGGATTTCCGCACAGAATTCCATTGCGGAAATTCAGCAGCGTTTATGCTAAGTGGGAACCCGGCCTACATGTTTCATGGTAACAGACTACATACAAAACTTTTTATAGTCTGTTCCTACAATCTTACTCTCTCATCTGTCCACTACTTATTACTAAGTTACATTGGTATCGTGCACCACCTGCAACAATGAAAGTAAATCCCAGTAAAATATGCATGTTAACATAGTCTATGTTCTTTTTATAGGGGAAATTGTATGAAATTGTGAAGGATGGTTTATTTGCTTATATTTTCGGTATGAAATTACATTATGAATTATCAAGCAGGATGCCGAATTACTAAGATATGTATTATGTGAAAGTGATTATAATCATGTTTAAATGATTTAGTTTCGTGCAGCAGCCATCCTGTCTGGAGTTCCCATCTTGGTTTTTTGTAGTGAATAAGAAAGTCATTGTTCCTTTAACGCAAGTAATGTTGATTTCGTATGTTTTATCTTTGACCTTGGCTCCCATACGAAGCTTGCAGAGAAGGCACAAGGAGTGAGATGGGAGGGTGGCAAATATGCTTGTGCGAGTGCCTCCCCCATCTTAAGGAACATTCTTACCAAGAGAGATAAGGCCACCTGCAAACCTGATGTGTGAAGAATTATAATGATGTATCTGAAATGTATCGTATGTCTGTAATTGGCTGAATAAGAATTATTGTCACATTGCCTCTGATTGGTTAACCTCAAGTCTACACCCCATTTGAATGATATTATTATAGTGGCGTTTGGTAATAAACCTCCAGAGGAGTATTTTGAGCATATCAGCAGTGTCTGTGCGTTTTTTTCTCCTCTCTCGATATATATCGGTATGAAATCTCCTGATTAGGATGCTGGATAAAGTTCCTGGCGTGAGTGTCTATTGGAACACTCATCTAAATTTCAGTCTAATATATTTTGAGCCATTGACTTCCACGACAAAATGTTCCTAAAACTGCTTCTATGGAAAACTACAATTGCAGTTTTGCACTTGGTCCAGCACATGTATTTTCCAATTGTAGTCAATGTCGAAGAACCCCCATAAAAATGGCAGACATAAAGCGTGGTTTAAAAGAAAAAAACAAATGTTGTAGAAGCCACATGAGACTGTCGTATGCAGGGGCGGACATTTGCAGGTTCTGATTGTAATTATTTTACAGTTCACAATAAATGCTGCTAATATATTCTAGTATCTGAGCTATAGACATATATCACTTACCATCTTACTCAGTTATTTTGGTTTTCCAATTTATGTGTAAAAATGTGACTGTCGTAAAAAAATTAAAAAAATTAAAATAAAAAAGCATGTTGGTCCTGTGATGCAATTTACCCAATGTAAATATGTTCAATTAATGACATCCTTAGGAGCTATCCAGAATTAGAAAAAAAATATGTTTTCTTTTTCAAGAAACAGCCCCACTCTTGTCCATGGGCTACGTCTGGTACTGCAGCTCAACCCCAATCACTTGAATGGGGATATCCATGTGTTCTAGCTAAAATCTGCTGACATACTATCAGCAAGGGTGGTTAAAATATATTATAGTGTATTGGCACAATAGGACAATACAAGCAGCACAGTAAAGAGGTAAAAACAAATATCCCTTCCCTTTCCACCGGTAGATTTCACTCCTTGCATTCAATATCAAACCAGGATTTGTTTTTATGTATTGAGCCATTGTAGTGAACAGTATGTTATAAAATCCCATTCACATTATGTATCAAAAAAAATTGTGTATAAAGCATATTTAAAAAACAAAAACAAACATCATGCCCCATTCATTGTAGCAGCATTAGCATGTAGGTTATTGGAGGAATTGGAACACATTATTTAGCAGAACCACCTTGATTGGCTTAAACAAAAGATTTGGCTACTTTATTGGCTAGATCACTGCTTCCCAAACTATGAGGTGGGCCTCACTGAGGTGTCCCCTAGTTGTTGGTAAGGAGCATCTGGGAGGCAGTTATGACAGAAGTGAATAATGACTGGGGTGGCAACCTGGGGATTCTAGTGGCCAAATCCACACCTTCGTAGGGAGGTTAAAAGGGGGAACAGCTATCCCTTAGGCTGGGTTCACACGACCACATTAACGTCCGTAATGGACGGACGTATTTCGGCCGGAAGTCCCGGACCAAACTCAGTGCAGGGAGCCGGGCTCCTAGCATCATAGTTATGTACGATGCTAGGAGTCCCTGCCTCTCCGTGGAACTACTGTCCCGTACTGAAAACATGATTACAGTACGGGACAGTTGTCCTGCAGAAAGGCAGGGACTCCTAGCGTCGTACATCACTATGATGCTAGGAGCCCGGCTCCCTGCACTGAGTTCGGTCCGGGACTTGCGGCCGAAATACGGACGTAATGCCCTCGTGTGCACATACCCTTAGGGTATGTGCACACGTAGTGACCAAAAACGTCTGAAAATACGGAGCTGTTTTCAAGGGAAAACAGCCCCTGATTTTCAGACGTTTTTTGAGCAACTGAGTTCGGTCCGGGACTGCTGGCCGAAATACGTCCGTCCATTACGGACGTTAATGTGGTCGTGTGAACCCAGCCTTAAACTCCACTCCCCAGTTTAGCCCTATGCCAAATCCGTTGGCAACACAGTGGGTCCATCCCCTGTTGTTCTCATGACAGTCTCTAATATCTATGGGCCCTGTGACAATATGCTGCACAGTCTTTTCTCTGGCTGCGCCAATCTCTGGTTTAGCAACATAATGGACTCTTCTTGTGCTTATTTTACTGTTCAGGAGGACAAATTTAAAGATACACTACCGTTCAAAAGTTTGGGGTCACCCAGACAATTTTGTGTTTTCCATGAAAACTCACACTTATATTTATCAATTGAGTTGCAAAATGACTAGAAAATATAGTCATGACATTGACAAGGTTAGAAATAATGATTTTTATTTGAAATAATAATTTTCTCCTTCAAACTTTGCTTTCGTCAAAGAATGCTCCATTTGCAGCAATTACAGCATTGCAGACCTTTGGCATTCTAGCTGTTAATTTGCTGGGGTAATCGGGAGAAATTTCACCCCATGCTTCCAGAAGCCCCTCCCACAAGTTGGATTGGCTTGATGGGCACTTCTTGCGTACCATACGGTCAAGCTGCTCCCACAACAGCTCTATGGGGTTGAGATCTGGTGACTGCGCTGGCCACTCCATTACAGATAGAATACCAGCTGCCTGCTTCTTCCCTAAATAGTTCTTGCATAATTTGGAGGTGTGCTTTGGGTCATTGTCCTGTTGTAGGATGAAATTGGCTCCAATCAAGCGCTGTCCACAGGGTATGGCATGGCGTTGCAAAATGGAGTGATAGCCTTCCTTATTCAAAATCCCTTTTACCTTGTACAAATCTCCCACTTTACCAGCACCAAAGCAACCCCAGACCATCACATTACCTCCACCGTGCTTGACAGATGGCGTCAGGCACTCTTCCAGCATCTTTTCAGTTGTTCTGCGTCTCACAAATGTTCTTCTGTGTGATCCAAACACCTCAAACTTCGATTCCTCTGTCCAATGTCTGTGTGCTTTTGCCCATATTAATCTTTTCCTTTTATTAGCCAGTCTCAGATATGGCTTTTTCTTTGCCACTCTGCCCTGAAGGCCAGCATCCCGGAGTTGCCTCTTCACTGTAGACGTTGACACTGGCGTTTTGCGGGTACTATTTAACGAAGCTGCCAGTTGAGGACCTGTGAGGCGTCTATTTCTCAAACTAGAGACTCTAATGTACTTGTCTTGTTGCTCAGTTGTGCAGCGGGGCCTCCCACTTCTCTTTCTACTCTGGTTAGAGCCTGTGTGTGCTGTCCTCTGAAGAGAGTAGTACACACCGTTGTAGGAAATCTTCAGTTTCTTGGCAATTTCTCGCATGGAATAGCCTTAATTTCTAAGAACAAGAATAGACTGTCGAGTTTCACATGAAAGCTCTCCTTTTCTACCCATTTTGAGAGTTTAATCGAACCCACAAATGTAATACTCCAGATTCTCAACTAGCTCAAAGGAAGGTCAGTTTTATAGCTCCTCTAAACGGCAAAACTGTTTACAGTTGTTTACAGATGTCATCGTGCCGCTTGTGTCGTTGAATGGCTGGGAAGGAATGTGCCTTGACCTGCCATGCATCGCCTTTTAATGACGCAAGCGGCGCAATTACATTGTGGCGCTTGCGTCGTTCAGCCCCAGCAGACCTGCTCAGAAGAGATAGCGCGGGAATGATATCAGGTATGTCAAGTTTTTCTTTTTTCAGTTAAAAGTGTGAGTGGCTTTATCTACAGGGGTAGCTCTATCTACAGGGGGCTATATCTGGGGCACTATCTACGGGGGGCTATATGTGGGCACTATTTACAGGGGCCACGATCTACAGGGGGATCTATGGGGGCCACTATCTACGGTGGTATCTATGTGGGGCACTATCTACAGGTGGCTCTATAGAGCCACTATCTACAGGGGGATCTATGCAGTGCACTATCTACAGGCGTCTCTATGTGGGGCACTGTCTACAGGGGGCACTGTGTGTGTGGGACACAGTGTATGGTGCTATTATAAATCAGGGACACATTGTATGGCATTATTATAATTAGAGGTGAAGTGTATGGCACTATTATATTTAAGGGCATAGTGTGTGGCACCATGAGAGTTTTATCTTCGTTTATAGGTGCGAAATTGTTTGAAAAGTGAGAAACTGACGACATCTGAGCGGCAAACTGCAGAAATTGTCAATGGCCGGGAGAAGTCATCATAGAGGTCTGGACCGGATAGAGAAGAAAAGATAAAAAGAACAACTAGAATCTGAGAAGATGTCACCTGTGAGTCACTCAATGCAAATGTTTATTTTCCCTCTAATCAGTACTGTAGTCACTGTATGATCTGCAGCAAGATGATGGGTGGTATGATTTTTTTTGTGAAACAGCAACTCCCAGCATATCCTTACCATTGTTCAGGCTATACTGGGAACTGTAGTTTTATTCCGTACAATCCTATATGGCAGGGGTTGCACTAAATTTGCAAAAGATCTCTGTACTAAGCTGTATTTGTGCTGGTGCTGTTTTTATTTACTGAGCTTGGGTCTGGGGCTGTATATATGTACTGAGCTTGGTTCTAGTGTTCTATTTATGTACTGATCATGGTTCTGGTGTTGTATTTATGTACTGATCTTGGATCTGGTGTTGTATTTATGTACTGAGCTTGGTTGTAGTGTTATATTTATGTACTGAGCTTGGTTCTAGATGTAAAGGATCTGCCAGGCACAACTTCTGTGTAAACGCCCATGGGTAATCAGTCTGCACCTGGTTCTATGTCTCTGAGACTGACTCCATCTTCCACCACTCAGGATGGCAGGCTTAGGAGTGGGAGAGCCTATCGCAGCCTGGCCAGACGGAGCTAGCTCCCGCCCTCTGTCTATTTATACCTGCCTTTCCTGTTCCTCCTTTGCTTGTGATTCTTCTCGTGTGGTTTCCTGGCCTTGCTGCAGCTCCTAGCTATTTGACCTTCCTTCATACTGACCCCGGCTTACTGACTACTCTCCTGCTCTGCGTTTGGTACCGCGTACATTCCTGGTTTGACTCGGCTCGTTCACCTCTCTTGTTGCTCACGGTGTTGCCGTGGGCAACTGCCCCATTTCCCTTTGCTTGTGTCCCCTTGTCTGTTTGTCTGTCGTGCACCTACTGAGCGTAGGGACCGTCGCCCAGTTGTACCCCGTCGCCTAGGGCGGGTCATTGCAAGTAGGCAGGGACTGAGTGGTGGGTAGATTAGGGCTCACTGTCTGTTTCCCTACCCCCCCTGTAATTACATAATCACAAGCCGATATACCTAGGCTACCCTGGTCCCTCACTCTATAATGGACCCCCTTGAGACCCTGGCTCAGCAAATGCAGGGTCTCTCCCTACAGGTCCAGGCCCTGGCTCAGAGGGTCAACCAACCTGACGCTGCCATGGTAGTACCCCTCACCTCACCTCTTGAACCCCACCTCAAGTTGCCTGACCGGTTCTCAGGGGACCGGAGGACTTTTCTCTCCTTTCGGGAGAGTTGTAAGCTCTACTTTCGCTTAAAGCCCCACTCCTCAGGTTCTGAGAGCCAGCGGGTGGGTATAATTATGTCCCGGCTCCAGGAAGGGCCCCAAGAATGGGCCTTCTCCCTGGCTCCTGACGCCCCTGAACTTTCCTCCGTTGATCGTTTCTTTTCCGCTCTCGGACTCATTTATGACGAGACTGACAGGACTGCCTTTGCCGAGAGTCAGCTGGTGACCTTACGTCAGGGTAAGAGACCTGTGGAGGAGTATTGCTTTGACTTTAGGAAGTGGTGCATAGCTTCTCGGTGGAATGACCCTGCCTTAAGGTGCCAGTTTAGGTTGGGTCTGTCGAACGCCCTGAAAGACCTGCTAGTTAGCTATCCCTGTTCTGACTCCTTAGACCAGGTTATGGCTTTAGCGGTACGACTTGACCGACGTCTCAGGGAACGACAACTTGAACAGTTTTGTGTTTGCCCCTCTGACTCCCCCATGACGCCTCCCGAGGTCCCGTTGCTTCGCTCTTCCACGGAAGACTCGGAGGTACCTATGCAACTCGGGGCCTCCGTGTACCCCCGACAACGTAGAGAGTTCCGCAGGAAGAATGGTCTCTGCTTCTATTGTGGGGATGAAAAACATCAAGTGAACACCTGTCCTAGGCGTAAGAATAAGCAGCCGGAAAACTTCCGCGCCTAAGTGATCATCGGGGAGGTCACTTGTGCGCACAGGTATTTCCCGTAAATATGAAACGTAATAAAATCTTGCTTTCCTTTCAGGTCTCTTTTGGTGGTAGGTCTGCTACCGGCAGTGCCTTCGTGGATTCAGGGTCTTCTGCTAATATCATGTCTGTGGAATTTGCTATGTCTCTAGCTATGCCTTTGATTGATTTGCTTAAACCTGTCCTGGTAGTGGGTATCGACTCCACTCCTCTTGCTAATGGTTATTTTACACAGCATACCCCTGTTTTTGAACTCCTTGTTGACTCCATGCATTTGGAGCAGTGCTCTGTACTGTTGATGCAGGGATTATCGTCCGATTTGGTTTTAGGCCTTCCCTGGTTGCAGTTGCATAATCCCACGTTTGACTGGAATACTGGGGAGCTTACCAAATGGGGTAATGAATGCTTGTCGTCATGTTTTTCTGTTAATTCTATTTCTCCCCCTGAGGAGGTGAACACGCTACCTGAGTTTGTTCAGGACTTCGCCGATGTTTTCTCTAAGGAGGCCTCCGAAGTGTTACCTCCTCATAGAGAATACGATTGCGCTATCGATTTGGTACCAGGAGCTAAGCTCCCTAAGGGTAGGATATTTAACTTTTCTTGTCCCGAACGTGAAGCCATGAGAGAGTATATCCAGGAATGCCTGGCCAAGGGTTACATTCGCCCCTCTACTTCTCCGGTAGGTGCTGGCTTCTTCTTCGTAGGGAAGAAGGATGGTGGTCTTAGGCCATGCATTGACTACCGTAACTTGAATAAGGTCACTGTAAGGAACCAGTATCCCCTTTCCTTGATTCCTGATCTCTTTAATCAAGTCCAGGGGGCCCAATGGTTCTCTAAGTTTGATCTACGGGGGGCGTATGACCTTATCCGCATCAAGGATGGGGATGAGTGGAAGACTGCGTTTAACACGCCCGAAGGTCATTTCGAATACCTCGTCATGCCCTTTGGGTTGTGTAATGCCCCCGCGGTCTTCCAGAATTTCATAAATTAGATTTTAAGAGATTACCTGGGGGTATTCCTTGTAGTGTACCTTGATGACATACTTGTGTTTTCCAAGGACTTGTCCTCCCTCATTGAGCATGTCAGGAAGGTGCTCCAGGTCCTTCGGGAAAACAAATTGTTTGCTAAGACCGAAAAATGTGTGTTTTGGGTCAAATCCTCACTCCTCATGAATTCCGCATGGACCCCGCCAAGGTCCAGGCCGTGGCGGAATGGGTCCAACCTGCCTCCCTGAAGGCGTTACAGTGTTTCTTGGGGTTCGCTAATTATTACAGGAGATTTATTGCTGACTTCTCGGTCATCGCTAAGCCTCTTACGGACCTCACTCGCAAAGGTGCTGATCTCCTCCACTGGCCTCCTCAGGCTGTCCAGGCTTTTGAGGTCCTTAAGAAGTGCTTTATCTCGGCCCCGGTGCTGGTCCAGCCCAACCAAATGGAGCCATTTATCGCGGAGGTTTCCGCATCCGAGGTGGGAGTGGGGGCTGTCTTGTCCCAGGGTACCAGGTCCCTCACCCATCTCCGTCCCTGTGCCTACTTCTCCAGGAAGTTTTTGCCCACTGAGAGTAACTATGATATTGGCAACCGCGAACTCTTAGCCATTAAATGGGCATTTTAAGAGTGGCGCCACTTCCTGGAGGGGGCTAGGCACCAGGTAACGGTCCTTACTGACCACAAGAATCTGGTTTTCCTAGAATCTGCCCGGAGGCTAAACCTGAGACAAGCTCGATGGGCGCTATTTTTTACCAGATTCAACTTTTTGGTTACCTATAGGGCTGGGTCTAAAAATATTAAGGCCGATGCCCTGTCGCGTAGCTTCATGGCCAGCCCTCCTTCGGAGGAAGATCTTGCTTGTATTTTGCCTCCTGGTATAGTCGTTTCTTCTATTGATTCTGATTTAGTCTCTGAAATTGCGGCTCATCAAGGTTCAGCTCCCGGGAACCTTCCTGAGAACAAGCTGTTTGTTCCCCTGCAATTCCGGCTAAGGGTACTTAGGGAAAATCATGACTTCGCACTATCTGGTCATCCAGGCATCCTGGGTACCAAACACCTCATTGCCAGAAACTATTGGTGGCCTGGGTTGCCTAAAGATGTTAAGGCCTACGTCGCCGCTTGTGAGGTTTGTGCCAGGTCCAAGACTCCCAGGTCCCGACCAGCAGGCTTACTATGTTCTTTGCCCATTCCCCAGAGACCTTGGACCCATATCTCCATGGATTTTATCACCGATTTGCCTCCATCTCAAGGCAAGTCGGTGGTGTGGGTGGTAGTAGACCGTTTCAGTAAGATGTGCCACTTTGTGCCCCTCAAGAAACTACCCAATTCTAAGACGTTAGCTACCTTGTTTGTCAAACACATCCTGTGTCTCCATGGGGTCCCTGTCAATATTGTTTCGGACAGAGGGGTACAATTTGTTTCATTATTTTGGAGAGCCTTCTGTAAAAAGTTGGAGATTGATCTGTCCTTCTCCTCTGCCTTCCATCCTGAAACTAATGGCCAAACTGAGAGGACTAATCAGTCTCTAGAACAATATTTAAGGTGTTTTATCTCTGACTGTCAATATGATTGGGTCTCATTCATTCCCCTCACCAAATTTTCCCTTAATAACCGGGTCAGTAACTCGTCAGGGGTCTCCCCCTTTTTCTGTAATTTTGGGTTTAATCCACGGTTCTCCTCCGTTTCACCTGGTAGTTCCAACAATCCCGAGGTAGAGGTCGTTCATCGGGAACTGTGCACAGTCTGGGCCCAGGTTCAGAAGAACCTAGAGGCGTACCAGAGTATACAAAAAACTCAGGCTGATAGAAGACGTTCTGCTAACCCCTTGTTTGTGGTCGGGGATCTGGCGTGGCTATTGTCTAAGAACTTGCGCCTCAAGGTCCCGTCCAAGAAGTTTGCTCCCCGGTTTATAGGGCCGTATAAGGTAATTGAAGTCCTCAATCCTGTCTCCTTCCGACTGGAGTTGCCCCCATCTTTTCGTATACACGACGTGTTTCATGCCTCCCTCCTTAAACGCTGCTCCCCATCCTGGACTCCCTCGAGGAAACCTCCTGTTCCCGTTCTCACCCCTGAGGGGGTGGAATTCGAGGTGGCCAAGATTGTGGACAGAAAGATGGTCCAATGCTCCCTCCAGTACCTGGTCCATTGGAGAGGATACGGGCCTGAGGAGAGGACTTGGGTGCCTGCCCGGGATGTTCATGCTGGGGTATTGGTCAGGAAGTTCCACCTTCGCTTCCGCAATAAACCAGGTCCACTTAGAAAGGGTTCGGTGGAGACTTCCGGTTCCGGCGCTGCCATGCGAGGAGAGTGAAAAAGAGCTCTCCAGACCTACGATATCCAAATCGACTGACATAGCCAGCACAATTAGTGTATCGATCGGGGAACGACAGACATCTCACCGGCAGACTACGCTGAATGTGGAGGGAGAGTCCCGACAGCATCGCTGCAGCCATAGCAACTCCCGAGGTACCTTCGCTGTGAGACGGCACGGACGCCATTAAAGGCCCCATACTCCAAACGGTATCAGCCGAGGAGAGGCTGAGGAGAGGCACGGAAACCAGAAGGGCACGGCACGGGGAGCAATAAAGTTATCGGGATACCGCGGATTACACATTTTGGCGCCAAAACTCCCGGAACAGCACAGAGGAGAGAGGACACGCAGGTTTGTGTGGAAGGGACCACGCACACACAGACAGGACTTTGACAACGAGAAACACGCTGACTTACCTTGAATAGACGTAGAAGTGGGCACAGAGGCATTCATAGTGAAGCACTTATCGTGATGTCGCCGGTCACCAGAAAAGACAGGCAGACAGTGAGTCGCCCATCGTCAGAACAGGAAGACGAAATGTCGGACGGGGAAGGGGGGGGTGAACCCTCGACCTCGATGAAGATAGATTACAAAAGACTGGCCATAGAAGTGGCTAAGCGCATTACGCCTGATATACAGGACACCCTAGCCAGTACCATATCAGACTCCTTGAAAGAGATGCAGGCGGATATTATGCAACATGGTACACGACTAGACGAGGTGGAACAGCGAATCTCGATGCTGGAGGATGAAGCAGCAGAGACATATGGCACCCTGCAAGAGCTGGTGGCAGAAAAGGAAAAGATGCTGGCCAAAATAGATGATCTAGAGAACAGATCACGACGGAATAACGTCCGGGTGGTGGGAATACCAGAAACAGTGCCGGCAACGCATTTAAAAAGTATCTGTGAATATGACCTCCCAAAGATGTTGAATATGGAAGGCCCGTGCAAAGTAGAAAGAGCGCACAGGGTGGGCCCAGACAGACAAAAGATGACACAGCCACAAGGCCAGATACAGAGGGCAAGACAAGTCATAGTTCGCTACCTGGATTATTCTGACAAGGAAGCGCTGCTACGTCAATACAAGACCAGAAGAGGACCGGTAAAATTGAATGGAGTCACAGTCATGCTATTTGGAGACTACTCAGCGGAAGTCTCGAAGAAAAGGAAATTGTTTAGCAGAATTTGCACAGCGTTTCATCATCGGGGCATGAAATTTCAACTTCAGTATCCGGCGATTTTAAAAGTAACAACGCCAAATGGCACACCACAAGTCTACACGGATCATCGGGAAGCGGAAGCAGTATACAAGGACATACTTAAAGCTCCAGGGCCTACTGCGGCAGAGAACAACCCTGCAAGAAGTGGCACGCAGCAGGATACACCGCACCAGAAAGGACAACCTCCAAAAGAGAAAAGACTGACGCAAACACCGAGACATGGATAATCTTGACAAATAGCCAGATGATGGTGGACTGTCCGATTTATGGGAGTAGTGAGTAATGCAGATGTTTAGCTTCAGATATACTTTGTTGGCGGGAACTCTCTCTGGGGTAGTAGAGGGGAAGTTTCAAAAAAAAAAAAAAGGATGTCAAGGTGGGATGTATAAATATATATCTGTGAACCCGGGAGATATGTTATAAATGTTAATCTAATATGTGATGAAGGAAGATAGGCTGCTTAGGACAGGTTAAAGAGTAGGTGAAAGAAGATCACATGGCAGAAAAAAGTGAAGTCAAAAGTAATAAAAGAAGGGGGAAGTGGGGTTGTCAGAAGGCAACAAAAAGATTTAAATTGTTTGTTTTTAGTTGGAGTTTAAGGCGGAAAGGTAGCCATATTGAAGGGAATGTTGAAAAATGGTTCCTCCTAAGAGACGAAGTTACATCACATGCAAACACAGACACATATCATAAGAACCCTATATGAAAGTAGTAACATGGAATGTTAAGGGGCTTTTGTCCCCACACAAAAGATCGATGATTCTGAGGCATCTCGGTAAAATGAAGGTAGATTTGGCCCTACTCCAGGAAACACACCTGGAAGAAAAAGATTTCTTCAGGATGCGAAAATTTTGGGTGGGACAGGTATTCGGCTCTCCGGCAGTTCAAAAAAAAAACGGGGTCCTGATTTTAATAAATAAAAATCTTGCTGCAACGATGCGCTAAAAAGAGGTAGATTCAGAGGGACGCATGATGAATTTATTGTTGGATACGCAATTGGGAGAGATCAGTGTCTATAATATTTATGCACCTAACACAAATAACCGCACCTACTTCCAGACCCTACAAACGACATTACTAGCGGACACTTGTGCAATGAAGCTAGTGGGAGGAGATTTCAACTCAGTACAGTGTGCAACCGAAGATAGGAAGAGAAGTACTCAAGCATCGGCACTAGGCACGGATGGTATTTTAGCAGAATTCGCGCAAACAATACAAGTAACGGATGGGTGGAGATATAGGCATCCAGATGATAGGGAATACACCTATTATTCACCTTACCATAAATCCTGGTCCAGAATAGATTACATATTCCTGAGCCAACAGTTACTGCAGTATGTGGATCAAATAGACATCACTGACATGATCATATCAGATCATGCGCCAGTGAGGCTGGTACTGATAGATAAACACCCTAGGGGGGAGTTCACGCAGTGGAGATTCCCAACTCACCTGGCAGAAGAGGAAGAGTTCCAACAGAAGTTAAAAGGATGGTGGATGGAGTATTCGATAGATAATGCAGAGCATGTCACTGAACAGGCGCTTTATTGGGAAGCGGCGAAGGCGGTATTAAGAGGGAGGCTCATATCGTATACAGCGTTTAGGAAAAAACAAACGCAGCAAAAATTTAGGGAATGCAGTGACAAACTTAGAGCGGCATACTCTACCTTTCTAGCTGACCCTATAACAAGTAAAAAACTCAAATGGATAGAGGCCAGAAGACATTTCGAAACTTGGTTGGAAAACAAAGAAAGGTTCGGGAGATCACTCTATGAAGCCAAGCTTTTTAGGTTCGGTAACAAAGCCGGAAAGATGCTAGCAGGGTTATCTAGAGGGTTTCGGCCGCAGACGCACATCACTAAAATGAAGGACCAGGGGGGTCAAATTCATTCAGAGCCTAAAAAAATAAATGCTGTTCTGGAAGAATTCTACCAACAGCTGTACACGTCCACAGCGGGACCTGAGGATATACAGGATAGCCAGTATTTAGCCAATCTCCCCATGCCCACACTTAATCAGGAACAATTAGGGGAGTTGAATGCACCAATAACGCAGGAAGAACTACAGCAGACGATTAAGACATTGTCAAATGGAAAGGCGCCGGGACCTGATGGCTACCCGGCGGAATTCTACAAAATACTACAAGAGCAAATAACCCCGCCGCTACTAGCATACTTCAATTCATTGTTAATGGGAGAAGGCATTCCTGCAGCAGCGAACATGGCTTATATAAAAGTGTTGCCCAAGGAGGGAAAAGATTTGTTACTGCCGGGCTCCTATAGACCCATATCTTTAATTAATCAGGATCTTAAGCTAATCTCGAAGATAATGGCGACCAGACTGGCTCAGATAATGCCACTATTGGTGGGTCCTTCACAAGTGGGGTTTATAAAAGGCAGATCGGCAGTCACAAACATTAGAAAGGTATTGGGAGTCATGGACGGGATAAGGGCCGAGATAGAGTCACATAATCAGGCAGCAATAGTGTTATTAGATGCTGAAAAAGCATTTGATAACGTCGAGTGGAGGTGGTTAGACATGGTCCTGGATAAATTTAATATACAAGGGGCATTTAGAGTATATCTGAAAGCACTGTACAATAATCCTACGGCAGCAGTCTGCACTCCGGGCGTTAGATCGAACATGTTTAAATTGTCAAAGGGCACGCGACAGGGGTGCCCCTTATCACCACTTTTGTTTGATCTTGCTTTGGAGCCTCTGATACAGGTCCTGGAGCGAGGGCAGATATATTCAGGGATCCGGGTGGGTGAAGTAGAAGTCAAAACAGCGGTTTTTGCAGATGATATTCTGTTATTTCTCTCCCACCCGTCCAGACACCTGCCTAGAGTATTTGAGGTGATTCAAGAATATGGAAAACAAGCGGGACTTAAAATTAACACAATTAAGAGCGAACTTTTAGGTTTAACGCATCATAATCACACAGCAGACGTTAACCTCCAACGGTTGGGAATTAAAATAGCAAAATCGCAGATAAGATATCTGGGAATACAAATAGGGCGGACCACAGGAACACTATACCAACTGAATTACGAACCCATTTTCCGCAAAATAAAATTAGAACTACAAAGATGGATGGCCTTACCACTGCCCATGTTTGGGAGATGCCATTTGGTCAAAATGATTTCCTTTGCGAGATTACTATATCCGCTGCAAACACTGCCTCTGTTGCTGAAGCATAGAGATGTAAATGCCTTTAACTCGGCTATAACGAAATTCATATGGATGAATAAACGCCCCAGAGTGTCATTGCTAAAATTACAGGGATATCATTGGCAAGGGGGAGTGAACATACCGCACTTAAGAGGGTATAACATAGCTAGCCTCTTCCGCCATGTTCTAGATTGGATACATAAAACTAGTCACTACTCAAATAGAGATCTGGAGTCGGCTCTGGCGGAAGAATATGATCTAAGGGCCTTGCTACACACTAAGCTAGGACACCTACCCCAAAAGGTCAAATCCTCAGTCATACTACGTGACACAATATTGTGTTGGAAGGAAGTGAGGAAAAAACAGGGCCTTTCATTTCAATTGTCCAAATATTTGCCCCTATGGACTGATATCCGGTTCCAGGCAGGGATGTCTAGCAGTCTATTTAAGACATGGAAAAACAAAGGGATAGACACAGTAGAGCATGTATTGCATGCGACGGAACCGAGATTAAAGACGCTACCAGAACTGGGGAACGAATATGGGATCCAGCAAACTCATTTTCTGCAATACCTGCAAATTAAAGCTTTTTGTACGAAGCTGGTGGGGAATTTAGAAAAAGAAATAATAGATAACCCCTTCGATGCGTTGGTGGGAGAAGATTCACATAGGAAGTCCCTATCGGAATTGTACCGGGCAATGAAAGTTATGTATGTACGATTAGAAAATAAAAATCAATTTCCATATTGGAGACGTATTCTCAAAACACCGGATATAAATGAACAACTACTGGAGGGATGGCAAACAGTGAGAAAGCATGTGATTAATGAAGTGTGGAGGGAGACACAATTTAGACTGATGCATGCAGCCATTTATGCTTTTAATATACCGCCCACAGATGGAAATCCAAATAGGATACACTCCTGCCCAAAGTGTGCTCAGCCGCACACAGACTTATATCATGGTATATGGTTGTGTTCGGCTACTCAGGGATACTGGACGGAAGTATTGGCATATATCAAGAAGTTATGGGGTAAAACTATTCCATTGAACCCGACGCTGCTATTATTTCACTCAATAGCGTTACTAGATACTGAAGCAGAGGGAGTATTGCAACACATACCGCCGTTAGCACATATAATAATACTTATAGCCAAAAGGTGCATTCTGAAAAATTGGCTGGAAACTAACACCCCGAATTTGGAACATTTAGTCCAGCAACTACATAAGTATCTACATTCAGATAGAACTGAGGCATTGAGGCACAAGGAACGGGGGACGGAGAAATTTTTCAAAAAATGGAAGCCATTCTTAGTACAAATGCAAGACTCGGATATAGCAAAAACGATGGAGGGCTTCAGGCAAACTAAATGGTATCTCATCGAGGATATCAAAGGGACATTAGGGAAATTAAAAACTACAAAATCAAACGATCAATGAGGAACACATTGAACACAAGACATCAAGGGAAACAGGGGAGGAGACAATTAAGAAAATATTAAGTAGGCTACCATAGTTACTGTGTTAAATGTTGCTAGGTTTTCCAGTATAACCTGTCCTCAAAGTTGCAATAGATCTACAATCTAAAAAAAAAGTTTGGACTTATCAATGAAAGAAAGAATATGTATCATAGATATACTAGTTTCAGGGTATTAACATTGCAATGCATTGTCTATTGTTAATTGTTTTTCTTTTTTCTTTTATTCTGTTGAGACATTATATATGTATGTTAAAATATGGAAAATTGAATAAAAAAAGTTTAAAAAAAAAAAAGAAAGGGTTCGGTGGCCCCTCATAAAAGGGGGTTACTGTAAAGGATCTGCCAGGCACAACTTCTGTGTATACGCCCATTGGTAATCAGTCTGCACCTGGTTCTATGTCTCTGAGACTGACTCCATCTTCCACCACTCAGGATGGCAGGCTTAGGAGTGGGAGAGCCTATCGCAGACTGGCCAGACGGAGCTAGCTCCCGCCCTCTGTCTATTTATACCTGCCTTTCCTGTTCCTCCTTTGCTTGTGATTCTTCTCGTGTGGTTTCCTGGCCTTGCTGCAGCTCCTAGCTATTTGACCTTCCTTCATACTGACCCCGGCTTACTGACTACTCTCCTGCTCTGCGTTTGGTACCGCGTACATTCCTGGTTTGACTCGGCTCGTTCACCTCTCTTGTTGCTCACGGTGTTGCCGTGGGCAACTGCCCCATTTCCCTTTGCTTGTGTCCCCTTGTCTGTTTGTCTGTCGTGCACCTACTGAGCGTAGGGACCGCCGCCCAGTTGTACCCCGTCGCCTAGGGCGGGTCGTTGCAAGTAGGCAGGGACTGAGTGGTGGGTAGATTAGGGCTCACTGTCTGTTTCCCTACCCCCCTGTCATTACACTAGAGTTGTATATATTTATTGAGCTTTGTTCTGGTGTTGTATTTATGTACTGAGCTTGGTTCTGATGCTGTATTTATGTACTGAACCTTGTTCTGGTGCTGTATGTATGTACTGATATTAGTTCTGGTGCTGTATTTATGTACTGATCTTGGATCTGGTGTTGTATTTATGTACTGATCTTTGTTCTGATGCTGCATATATGCTAATTTACTCATTAAAAGGTCATGGGGCGGTGCCGTTATCTTGAAGAGTCACATAGTCCTGACTCCAAACCCACCTTTCCATGCTTGATTGACATCCCCCTGGCTGTTATACATTTCTACTAGTCTCCTCCAACGTTCTTGGATGCGCCATTGCACTGTACTCTTTGGCCACGCACCATGCAGCGAGGTGTACTCTCCCCGGCCTCATCACTGCACTGCGCATGCACCGTACATTGCAACGGCGCATCCGCAAGTTTTGGAGGAGGCTGCTAGTGATGTAGAACAGCTACTGGGATGTCAATCAAGATCTGGATGGCACCATTTCAATTTTCGCCTCAGGCAGCAGAAAAGCTAGAATCGGCCCTGGTCAGGCATCACCATGTTCTGACTTGTGAGGCCCTAGTAAAAAAATTGAACTAGACTACTCTCATGTGCTCAATGCAAATCCCATGGTTCATCTAGCTATGAGGCAAGACTTATTCCAAGTTTGCTAAGATAACCTTTGCAGTAAAAAATGTCTGATGTTTACTTGCATAACCATACCATACTGTCCCAAGATATTTGGCTTCTGTCTTGGCAGAGAAATCAGCTTCTTTGAGGCATCTGCAAGGCTACCCATAAGTTATATGAGTAGCGGCCTCCCTTATTTCATCAGATACAAATATTTCAATATCTAAATCACTGTTTTTCAATCAGTAGTCTGCATTTCTTTGGTCCTTGTCAGGTGTTCCTCAGATGCCGCAATATGTGGTTATGAGAAAAAATATAACGTTTATGAATTACCTAACTTACAACTATGGCTGATACAATACACACGCTGGCACCAAAATGTCATAGCAGATGCCAGCCAGGGTATTCCCTCCGGATATGTCTTTTAGAAGTTGTGCATGTAATTAGATTGGTGACATGATACAGTTGGAATATGGGCGCTGCAATATTGGTCATTTCATAAAGAAACACATTTTTGCTCACAAATTACAAATGAATTGACTCTAGATGCATGTGGTTCATGTAAAATTAGAAATTCTTTCAAATTATGCATTACATGGGTAACAATTGATTACAAATGTTGCACTTTTGGCACCAAAACAGAGCTCTAGTGCCATCTTTTTTTTAGATGCTGGTACATTATAATATATAGCTCATATGGAATTATTATGAAGAAGTTAATGATGAAATGCATGAATTCTTATGACGGGCTTCCCATGTTCCAGTGCACAGATGGCATGTGTTTAACCTTCAAGGTCTCTTGGGAATATATAGCAGGAAGCAGAAAAGGAAGGAGAAGAGCACAACAAACAGAGGCATTGCAACATGCTGAGTATTGTTTGTGTATAAATGAGCTGTGCATATTCTATGGGTAGGACTAAAAATAGTGAACTACAGGAATAATATATCTGATTTCCATTATATAAATTTCTGTATTAATATATACACACAGTCCTTTATCTCATTCATCCCAATTCCTAAATGATTAGTACAGATTTTTATCTGATTTACAGAAGGGAGGATATATTCTTTTTTATGCTGGAACATTTACTTTTTTTTGCACAAACCTCCTTGTGTGTGCATATCGGCAATGTAAAGCTAGTCTAAAAAAAACATTGAATATAACATCCATCTGATAACACCACACATGCACAGATATTGTGATTTAGGGGGGGGCGGAGCTTGACCGCAATCAGTGAAGGTGGCTTAGTTCAGAGCTCCTCATGTGACCTGACCGAGTCCACAGGAATAGCGGGATAATTAGCCTTCAAAATGGTGAAGACAACTAAGGATAAAGACAGATAACAGACTGGTACACCATAACCTGGGAAGAATCAAGCGGACCTTGACAAATACCTCCGTAAAAGACTGCTTCCAAGATGGCACCGGATCGCGCCGCAGAGGGAGACTGTGATGAAAAAAACATGGGGGACCACTCTGATGCAGGGGGTGAGTCTGACATTGCTCCTATCTCTAGAGGCTTCATCAGGAGAGTTCTTTATAAAGCCCTGGGCCCCATTGCTAAGGAACTTGCAGACATAAAAGGAGATATTCGCCATATTGCGAGCAGGGTGGATGCACTTGAAACTGCACATCCTGGAGTACTTAAAATTGGTGCAGCAGTGCATGAATCACTCCGCGTGCAGCAAGACCACATTAATATGGCGCTATTGCAAGCCGAGGATCAGGAAAATCGTAGCCGCCACAAAAAAGTTAGGATCCGCTGTTTACCGGAATCCATTGCACATGATGCTTTACCCAATGTAGCCCTAGAGCAGGGGTCTTAAGCACGCGGGCCGCGGGCCGCATGCGGCCCCTGGGGCTGTCATCTGCGGCCCGCGGGACACAGAACCTCTAGTATCGGCTCTGCTGAGACTCTGGAATTCCCTGACATCGCTGTCCACATATGAACAGTGATGTCTGGGGCTTCCCCAGAGCCGGAGTCCCGGGCAGAGCGCTAGTACAGGCTCTGCTCCGGGACTCTGTGGAATTCCCTGACATCGCTGCCCATATATGGACAGTGTGTCAGGGTCTTCCCCAGAGCGGAGTCCCGGGCAGAGCGCTAGTATAGGCTCTGCTCCGGGATGCTGCGGAATTCCCTGACATATCTGCCCATATATGGACAGTGTGTCAGGGTCTTCCCCAGAGCGGAGTCCCGGGCAGAGCGCTATTATCGGCTCTGCTCCGGGACTCTAGGGAAGCCTCTGACATCGCTGTCCATACATCGACAATGATGTCAGGGGCTTCCCCAGAGCAGGAGTCCCAGTGATGTCAGGAGCACAGCTGGAGTCCCAGGAAGAGCCTACTAGCGCTCTGCCTGGGACTCCAGCTCTGGGGTTGCCCCTGACATCTCTGTCCATATATGGACAGTGATGTCAGGAGCAGAGCTGGAATCTCAGGCAGAGTGCCAGAAGCGGCTCTGCTCCGGGACTCCAGCTCTGGGCAAGCCCCTGACATCACTGTGGAAGCATCTGCAGAGGGCACTGTGGCAGCATCTACAGAGGGCACTGTGGCAGCCTCTACAGAGGGCACTGTGGCAGCCTCTACAGAGGGCACCGTGGAAGCCTCTACAGAGGGCACTGTGGCAGCCTCTACAGAGGGCACTGTGGCCTTATCTATAGAGGGCACTGTGGCCTTATCTACAGAGGGCACTGTGGCCTTATCTACAGAGGGCACTGTGGCCTTATCTACAGAGGGCACTGTGGCCTTATCTAGGGGTGTGTTGCATTATCTACAGAGGGCACTGCGGCAGCATCCACAGAGGGCACTGCGGCAGCATCCACAGAGGGCACTGCGGCAGCATCCACAGAGGGCACTGCGGCACTATCTAAAAAGGGGCTGCCCAATCTTGACATGTGTGCTAACTGAGCCGCCGGACTGCATTTAGCAACACCTAAACTGGAAAGCTGGATTGTTGAAATAAGCACGTGGAGAAATATCTCAAATTTTAAACCTAGCGCTATTATTATAGTAATGTAGTATTATTATTCTAGTAATATAGTGTTATAGTAGTTCAAATAACTAATTGATTAACAATAATTTTGTATTATATCAAATTTGAAAGTAATGCGGCCCGTCAACTTCCCATTTTTTCTATATGCGGCCCACTTACCCGGCCGAGTTTGAGACCCCTGCCCTAGAGGATTTTTGGATCCTTATTGGGGATGGAAGCTGCAGCGCTAATCAAGATTGAAAGGATCCACTTTAACGTTGAGGGCTAATCCATGATCTGGTGACCCTCCCAGAGATGTTATATGTGGTTTATTGTGTTATACTGATGCTGCAGCAAGCCTGAAGGCAGCCAGGGAATCTGCTCAGATTAAATACGATGGTTTACCTATCCAAGATTTAGCTCCCTCAAACCCTGACAAAATGTTGCATCTTAAAACCTCTGCTGCATGCGGCATCCATTCAGGTGGCAGTACCCTTTTTGATTAGCAGTGAACAGGAAGAAGAAACATATAGTTATCAGGAAACCAGAAGATCTGCACTCTATCTGGGGTTTGCTTGGACTACAGCCTATGGATATCCCTACTTGGACACCTCTATCTCAACTGAATGATTTTCCTGTTTTATCTGAATCAGACGCCTGAACCACAGTATCCAGATATAGATCTCCGGGGAGGAAAACGAGACTTCAACAAAAACCAAGATGTCTCTGCTGTGCCCTCGAATAACTCTCACTCTGCAGTTGTCATGTTTGGCAATATCTTTACGATTTTGACCGATTTTCATTTTGCTACCTCCTGATATGTTTATCGACATCTCTTATTGTATTCCTACTGACGTTCTTATTCTCTGAATCCTTTAGCAATCCTGCTAAATATTAGATACGATATGTGTCTTATCTGTTTATTTTTAGGCTCGAACTGGGTAGCCACACTTCTGGTCAACCTCATTTGTCTCTTGGAGACCTCCCTCCCACATAATTTTGGAGTAATCCTGTTTACGTTTTTTGTAACTTTTTCTACTCTCCACCACTACGTACTGCTGCCCCTTTGTGGTGGTGATTGGCTAGTTACAAGATTCATTGTTCATTTGTTTTTACCAAACTTTTTCTCAATGCTCTCCCTGTTATTGCTTACTGGGTTAATAATGGATATATTACTTTGCAATAATTTCTCTGACAATTACATAATGGCTGAACGTAAGATAGTTTCGCACAATGTGCAGGGTCTGAATGTTCCACAGAAGCGTAGTCAAATGCTTAGGATGCTGAAAATGACTGTGGCAAGTATAATTCTTATTCAAGAAACACATTTTAAATGTGACAAAATTCCATTGTTGCCCACCAGTGAATATTCCTTATGGTTTCATAGTCCATACTTGTCCCCAGCTAGAGGTTTTTGGCGGAAATGAAAGAAGTTAGGGGCAGATATTTGTTTATTAAAGGGAAAATAGGCAAGGACATTTATACTATAGCCAACCTCTATGCACCTAATATAGATCAGGATTCTTGGATCATTCAGACCTTACATTTATTACGTGATTTTGCTGAAGGTGTTTTGGTGGTGGGAGCGGACCTGTGTTAAATACAACTGGCTCACAACATGTAGCATTTAGGAGGTTGGCCAAACTTAATAGGTCTTTACACTCTCTACATCTCACAGACATATGGTGATTGTTCCAACCCACAGACAAAGATTTTACATATTTTCCACCCAGACATAATACATACCATCGCCTGGACTATATCTTTCTTTCACAGAAACATACTGCTCAAGTATGGTCGGCAGACATAGGGAATATATTGTTATCTGACCATATCCCTGTCTCTTTGACTATGAGATTGGTAGATATTCCTAAAGAGGATTTGGGTTGGAAGCTTAATACTACACTTATCGCAGACACTTCTAATGCACAAGTCATAGAGAGCCATCTGTCCCAACATTCTGCACATAATGCTACTCAATCCATACCCGAGCCCATCCTGTGGGAGGCCCATAAATCTGTTATCAGAGGGGAACTCATTTCACTGGGGTCCTATGTTAAAAGTCAAAGGACAAAGACACTTATTTCCCTTTTTTCTCAAATTTCTATCCTTGAGGGTACACATAAAAAAACACGAGCTCTTTCTTCCATAAAATAATTAACTGATCTCCGGGATAGAGTGAAAGATGTTTTGAATGTTCAGTCTGCGAAAATGCTTCAAATTTCAAAGTTTAAACAATATGCTCATGGAGATATAGGTAATAGAATGATGTCGGCCTTCATATGCAAGCAACATGAACGAACCTTTATCTCGAAGATCAAAACGACAAATGGCAGCTTAGTTACAGACACCAATTTGATAGCCGAAGCCTTTCAGGCATTCTATCATGACCTTTACAATTTAAGTAAATCGACACATTCTGATTCGAGTGATATTCATGATAGAGATCTAATAACTTCATTCCTGGATTCCATACATCTCCCCAAATTAGATAATGATGCCGTGGAAACCCTCCTATGTCCTTTCTTGGAATCTGAAATGGATAAAGTATTATCTACTATTCCTTTGGGAAAAAGGTACTAGAAGACTGTTAAGTCTATCTTGCTCCCCATATGTAACTCCCTGCATTCAAGCCATACCCTCCCCTGACAGTCCCTTGAAGCTCATATTTCTATCTTACCAAAAGATGGAAAGGATCCTGCTTCATGCAGTAGTTACTGGCCGATATCACTCCTCAATGCAGACATCAAGTGGTGGGCCAAGGATATTTCAGTCCCTTGTTGCCTGTGTTGATTAAAGATGACCAAACAGAATTTGTTAAGAATAGACAGGGGAAGGATAGCGTGCAGAATTATTAGAATTTGCCAAATCCCGTAGCATCCCCATGGTCCTTCTCGGTACAGACGCTGAGAAGGCATTTGATAGGGTAAGTTGGGCGTATCTTGAAGCTACACTAAAGAAATTTGGATTGCCTAGCATGCTTATAAATGCAATTTTTTCACTTTATGAGTCCCCTAGTGCTGAGATTAAAGTTAATGGAACCCTTTCTAAAACCTTTCATATTCCTAATGGCACATGACAGGGCTGCCCCCTCTCACCTTCCTTATTTGTCCTTGTTATGGAGACACTTTTACAAAAAATAAGGCAGGATCCTGTGATACAGTTTGTGTGGGACTTAATGACAGCAAGCGTGATCTCGCGAGATCACGCTGTGGATGACAGCACAGCGTGATCTCGATGTATTGTGTGAGTAAGTCACACACAAATGTTACCGAAGTGTCAGGATTGTGGATAGACATCCCGTCCTGGCTGGAAGCGATATCTATTAACTCTCAAGACAAAGTAACAATTCAGCAACATTAATGTGTGAGTAAGTGACAGCACATCGTGATCTAGCAAGATCACTATGTGCTGAGTAAATGAATGGAGAGAAGTGTATGACGCTGATTGGTCACTGATTGGTCAGCGTCATACACTTCTCTTCACAACACCCACTTGGTCAAAAGCTAAAAAACGCCCAGTTAGGCATTAAGAAAGTCATTAGCATAAATCTAAAATAGGTCATAACTTGGTCAAAATTGATCTTTTTTTCTAAATAAAAAACACTGCTGTAATCTACATTTCAGCGATGATCACATTATGTAGAAGATAGGCCACTTATAATGTGGTGACAGAGCCTCTTTAAGGTCCCTTTCCTGTCCTGGCTAAGATGCAAAATTTGCTCAAGACTTACATTGCCCCTAAATTTTTGTATTTACTGCAAACCTTACCCATTTGGTTACCCACATCTTTTTTCGATAAGGTTAGGAAACTTCTTTACAAGTTCTCATGGAACAATAAGAGATCTAGGCTGAAATATCAACACCTTATTCTGAAAACTCAGTCCGGTGGTATTGGTGTTCCGGATATTTACACGTACTATGAGGCTCATCAATTAAATAGATGGAAGGACCTTGTTCAAAATTCAAACCATACCCTTTATATTGAATTAGAGAGGGATCTCCTCACATTATCGGATAAATTATTCTTATGGGATCTGAGACCTTTCTCACCACTAATGAATTGCTCAAGTGTTTTATTGAAGGGTATTATACGTGTTTGGCAAGATATTAATAGAACACTTCCTCTCTTATCTGGAAATTATCCACGGTTACCCCTGACTCCCTTACCTTTTCTGGTACATCCTAAACGCCCTCCACAATCAGGTAATATCAAACTCTCTTCCTTTTTTGACTCAGAAGCGCAAGTTTCAGCTAATTTACTATTTAGGAAGATGGGTCTTATGCTGAGAGGTTTTCTACAAATACATGATTTTCAAAATGTCTGTGACAAATACATTGCTACTTATACCTCTTCCTATCCACTGACCCAGTTTGAAGGTCAGTTACAAAACTCTGTGCACCAGAAGATGGCATTGGCCAGCCACCTCATATGAATTCCTCTTACAATTAGGGATAGAAAGAAAACTTAGCATCCTTAGTAAATGGGAAGAAAATCTCCAAACCTCTTTTAGTGAGAATGATATTAAAACCATTTCAAAACATTCACAAGGTTTTTCCCAATGCATTAAGATTAGAGAGAATTCATACAAACTTTTCTCACGGTGGCATAAGACCCCTGAATGGTTACATATGAACAATCCCGAAGTTCCTGAGACTTGTTGGAGGTGCACTTTAGACAAAGGATCTTTATTACATATTTGATTGCAATGTCCTTTGTTAAAAAAATATATTGGGTAAATGCTATTGATCAGGTCAATGCTATTTGTTCGTCTTCTGTTCCATACTCACCTCAAACGATTCTTTTGTGGTTGCCTAATGACTCCCACACACCCAGACGAAATGACCTTCCCACTTTTCTGATTGCAGCAGCGAAGCTTCTTATTCCTTTAAATTGTAAGAGTACTTTCCCTTCTACAATCGAACAGTGGGTTCTCCAAGTGCAAGAAATGTTTAGACTAGAGGAGCTTATCCATTGGGAACGTAGAACCAGGGATACATTTCCTTGTATATGGTCTCCTTGGCAAGTTTATATTAACAGATCACGTTCTTCTTCTTCTTAACATGGGATATCTGTCTTGGCCATAATCTGTTTTATGCTTATGTCTATTTACAGCATGCTCTGACTTCACTTCAAATTTCACTTGTATTGATGTATTGCTTGTATCCGTGATGTACCCATTGCAATGACACAGGTTTAGTAGACACGAGACATTAACCCCCCCCCCCCCCCCACTCCTTCCCTCTCCTTCTACTATTTTTCCACTTTTCCACTATTTACCTTTATTCTTAACTTTCCCTTCTTCCTCTCAACCTTTCTCCTTTTTTCCTCATTTTAACATTACTTATTAATGAGATGCATATTTTGATATGTTTCTTCCCTTAATGTAAGATTATTCTTTACTCTGCTTACAATGTACAGGTGTATATTTTATTCCTGAGATTTATTACTATGCACATTGTATTCCTCTTATTTCTTTTCTGTTCACTATAACCAATAAAAACAGTTTGAAAACAGATATTGTGATTTAGTGGGAAGCATTGATTGTAGCAAACCTTATGTGCAGCTGCGGACTTCCAGCAGTTTTTACAGCGTTTCCGCTTTGTAAACAATGTATTAACCACAACAGAACTCAAATTGCATATTTTAGTGCTAAATGTATGCTCTCCATTCAAGTCTATAGCCCAAACATGCAGCATCTCCGCTTAGAATACGCAGCATAGATTGACATGCTGCTGATTTGAAAGCCGCACCGCAGAACACTTTCCGCAGGACTTTTCTGCAATTCTTTTTTGATAGGATATGTTCTATCTTTCCACGGATTGGAGAGTCAGGTCAATGATTCACCCGCTAAAGTGAATAGGTACGTGAAAACTATCGGGTGCCACTCGGATGCCATGAAAAAAACGGCCCGAGTGGCACTCGGTCACCGTGAAAATCGGCCCAAGTGGCACTCGGTCATGTGCAACTGAGCGAAAGCCTTGTTCACAGAGTATAGATTTGATGCAGATTTTGCATGCATTTTTAAAGCTAAACCCAGAATTGGATCCACTTTAAGGCCTTCCTTTATATATTTCTTCTGTTTCGGTCCTGTTCCTGGTATTGGCTTAAAAAAAATGCAGTGTTCTCCAATCAGCGATCTGCAAGATCATTTAATTGTCTGTACAATGCACGTGTCACCCATAAATTGCACAAAGAGGCTTTTTCTGCTGCAGCAGTTTCATATGTAAACCATACAAGAAAGAACTAGAGCATGTAGCCAAAAGTATATAAGAATATTAACATTTTATTACACAAATACGACAAACACTGTATTAAAAAACATATAAAGACAAGACTCTAGCAAAAAAATTATGGAGCGAAACATGGAAATTGCTGGATAACATGTAAAAATAGAAAGGCTATACTGAATAACTGCAAAATCTATTTCAGACCCAAAGGGGTTCTATACTGATTACCTCTAATACCCTGTAAACATTTACGGCTAGTCGAAGGGGGAATAAGAGAAAGTGTCAGTGCATGCAAATATCACTCAAAAGACAGCCTTACCCATAGCAGCAAAATAAGTTGTATGAACCAATGTTCGCTCTACCACAGAGACCCCAACGCGCGTTTCGCTGTGAGTGCTTCCTCAGGGGGTGTGTGTGTGTGTGTATGTCACACAGCGGGGAAAGCCTCTATGTGCAATATACAAGTGTGAAGGGAATCATGTATGGACTTGAGCGCCAGTCAACAGATAGGGCAATCGGACTTGAAAATCGCTGACACACCTAGAATTCGCCATGCATTGTTTACATTTACACACATTTTACTTTGTTGAGAAATTTATGCACTATGTGTGAAGCCTAAAGCCAGGATCACACACACAGTTTTTGGCTCAATTTTTTTTAGCCAAAGCCAGAAGTGGATCCAAAGTGAAAAAAAGCTATACAGAACTAATTTTGCGTCCACTCCTGTATTTGGCTAAAAAATGGAGCAAAAAACTACACTAAAACGGCATCAAAACTGTTTGTGTGATCTTGGTCTAAGGCTGGAATCAAAAATACAGTTTTTTATGCTGTATTTTCTGCAGTATTTAACGCCGTTTTTTGAGCCAAGGCCAGGAGTGGATCCAACAGAAGGGAAAAGTATAAGGCCAGGATCACACACACAGTTTTTATGCAGTTTTTGGTGCAGTTTTTGGTTGTTGCTTTTTAGCCAAAGCCAGAAGTGGATCAAACACGAACGAAAGGTATAAAGAAAAGACTAATGTATCTCCTTTCGGCTGGATTTACACGAGCATGTGCGTTTTGCACGCGCGAAAAAATGCGGCGTGTTGCGCGCAAAAGTTACTTAACAGCTCCATGTGTCAGCAGCGTATGATGCGTGGCTTTGTGATTTTCACGCAGCCGCCATCATTATGACACTCTGTTTGTATGTTTGTAAACAGAAAAGCACGTGGTGCTTTTCTGTTTTCAATCATACTTTTTACTGTTGTTGCGCGAATCACGCGCGTCACACGGAAGTGCTTCCGTGTGCTGCGCGTGATTTTCACGCACCCATTGACTTCAATGGGTCGAAATGCACGAACAAGGCACAAATATAGGACATGTCTTGCGTTTCACGCAGCGGACATATGCGTGAAAATCACAGACTGTCTGAACGGCCCCATTGACTAATATAGGTCTGTGCGAGACGCGTGAAAATCACGCGCGTTGCACGGACGTATTACACGTTCGTCTAAATAACACTTCTTTTGAGTCCACTCCAGTGTTTGGCTCAAAAAAACTGAGCTAAAAACTGCATCAAAACTGTGTGTGTGTGATCTTGGCCTAAAGGTGTATTCCAGGGGACAGTAACCTTGGGCACTCCAGCTGTTGTAAAACTACAATACCCATCATGCCCTTACAGCCTTTGGCTTGAATAATATAGCCTTTGGATGTCAGTGCATGCTGGGAGTTGTAGTTTCCCAACAGCTGGAGTGGTTGCTGACCCCTGGTGTATTCAGACATTGCTGTTACGGTGTGGTTAAACCTCAACAAAGAGCCACACCGAAAAATTGCATGCATTTCTACCACAATTTGATGCGACGTGTTTGTGGTAAAAAAAAAAACCGCAACCGCATCGAAGAAAACATTAAATCGTGGTAAAAACATATGCGGTTTCCTAGTTTTACACCTCGAATTACGCCTGAAAACACGGCTCCAATACGTCGGCAAACATCTGCCCATTCATTTCAAAAGGGGTTTGCCGATGTACTGTGCCAACGACCTGTCATTTTACGCGTCGCTGTCAAAAGGCGGCGCGTAAAATAACAGCCTCGTCAAAGAAGTGCAGTTCACTTCTTGGGACATAATTGGAGCAGTTTTTCATTTAATCCAATGAAGAACAGCTCCATATTACGTCCATAATGGACGCCCCGCAAAACGCAAGTACGAGCAATTACGTTTGAAATTCAGGAGCTGTTTTCTCCTGAAAAGAGCTCCGTAATTTCAGACATAAATGCAGTTATCGTGTGCACATACCCTAAGGGTATGTTCACACACAGTGGTTTCAGACGTAATTTGGGCCGTTTACGCCTCAAACTATTCCTGAAAAAATGGCACCCTTACACCTCCAAACAGCTGCTCATTGCTTGCAATGGGATTTACGGTGTTCTGTTCCCACGAGGCTTCATTTTACGCGTCACTGTCAAAATACGGCGCGTAAAAAGACGCCCACGAAAAAGAAGTCCATGTCACTTCTTGGGATGTTTTTGGAGGCGTTTTTCATTGACTCCGTTGAAAAACAGCTGCAATAACAACCGTAAAATACGCCGCGAAAAACGCGAGTTGTTACAAAAACGTCTGAAAATCAGGAGCTGCTTTTGCTTGAAAACAGCTCTGTATTTTCAGGCGTTTTTTGCTAAGCGTGTGTGAAGGACGGTTTATTTGCTTATATTCTCTGTATGAAATTACATTGTGAATTATCAAGCAGGATGCCGAATTACTAAGATATGTATTACGTGAAAGTGATTATAATAATGTTTCAATTATTTAGTTTCGTGCAGCAGCCATCTTGTCTGGAGTTCCCAACTTGGTTCTTTTGTAGTGAATAGAAAAGTCATTGTTCCATTAATACAAGTAATGTTGATTTCGTATGTTTTATCTTTGACCTTGGTTCCCATGCAAAGTTTGTAGGGAGTGAGAAGGGAGGGTGGCAAGTATGCGTGAAGGAAGGTCTCCCCCCCCCATCTCCACGAGAACATTCTGTCCAAAAGAAATAAGGCCACCTGCAAACCTGATGTGTGAAGAATTATAATGATGTATCTGGGATGTATTTTATTGTATGCTTTTTACTGAATAACAAATATTGTCACATTGTCTCTGATTGGTTAACCTCAAGACTACACCCCTTCTGAATTTCACGGGCCTTATTCCGATGCCATAGACTTTTTACGTTGCGGCATCGGAATAAGTAAACAGAGCAGGGAGCTGTCAAATCTCCCTGCTCTCAGCTGCCAGAGGCAGCTGAGGGCTGGGAGCGTCCCTGCTCTGCCGGGTGAGATCGATATTAGTATCGATCTCACCCGTTTAACCCCTCAGATGCGGTGCTCAATAGCAAGCACCGCATCTGAGTGGTTTTGGAGAGAGGGAGGGAGCTCCCTCTCTCTCCCACCGACACCCGGCGATACGATCGCCGAGTGTCTGTGTCTCCCATGGCAGCCGGGGGCCTAATAAAGGCCCCCAGGTCTGCCAGTAATGAATGCCTGCTAGATCATGCCGCAGGCATGACCTAGCAGATGCCTGTCCGTTTTAAATGGACAGGCATAATACACTGCAATACAAAAGTATTGCAGTGTATTATAATAGCGATCGGAGGATCGCATAGTGAAGTCCCCTAGTGGGACTAGTAAAAAAGTAAAAAAAAAGTTTCATAAAGTTAATTAAAAAAAAATGTGAAAAAAAAATGAAAAACCCACATTTTCCCCTTACAAACTGCTTTACTATTAAAAAACCAAAATACAGTTAAAAAGTTACACATATTTGGTATCGCTGCGTCCGTAACGACCCCGACTATAAATCTATTACATTACTTAACCCGCACGGTGAACGTCGTAAAAAAATAAATAAAAAATGACGGAAAAATTGCTGTTTTCTGTGAATCCTGACTTTAAAAAAATTTGATTAAAAAGTGATCAAAAAGTCGCATCTACTCCAAAATGGTACCAATAAAAACTACAAGTCTTCCCGCAAAAAAAAAGCCCTCATACAACTGCATCGGCGAAAAAATAAAAACGTTACGGCTCTTCAAATATGGAGGCACAAAAACAAATAATTTTGAAAAAAAAGCGTTTTTACTGTGTAAAAGTAGTAAAACATACAAAAACTATACAAATTTGGTATCGTTGCAATCGTAACAACCCGCTAAATAAACTTATTGTGTTATTTATAATACACGGTAAATGGCGTAGATTTAGGACGCAAAAAAGAGTGGTGAAATTTCAGATTTTTTTCTATTCCCCCCCAAAAAAAAGTTAATAAAAGTTAATCAATAAATAATATGTCCCCCAAAATGGTGCTATTAAAAAATACAACTTGTCCCACAAAAAACAAGACCTTATACAGCTATGTCGATGCTAAAATAAAAACGTTATAGCTCTTGGAATGCGACGATTCAAAAACGTAAAAAATAGCTTGGTCATTAAGGTCTAAAATAGGCTGGTCATTAAGGGGTTAAGGCGAAACACAATTTTATCACCACTTTTAATTCTGGACACAAATCAATTCAGGGAATTTTACGTAAACATTGGTATATTTTACTTAACCCCTTCCCGACATTTGATGTATCCCTACGTCATAGCCGGGTAGGGGAAGTATGGAACGGGCTCACGGAGGGAACCCGCTCCATACAATGCGAGTGTCGGCTGTATGTTACAGCTGACACTTCACAGTAACGAGCGGGATCGAGCTCGAGCGGGATCCCGCTCGTTTAACTCGTTAAATGCCACGGTCAATAGCGACAGCGGCATTTTAATAGTTAGAAAGAGGCGGGCGACCTCCTCTAGCAGCTCATTGCGCCTCCCGCAATGCAATCGCGGGGTTACAATGGTTGCTATGGCTGCCTGGGGGCCTAATGAAAGTTGGATCGCTGGTTGAAGTCCCCTTGGGGGACTAACAAAAAAAGTACAAATTAGTCAAATAAAAAAAAATTTATGTAAAAAATTAAAATTAAAAGTAAAAAAAACCTTTTCCCATTTTCCCCCTAGGGAATAGTAAAAAAAGAAATAAATAAACATAATTGATGTTGCCGCATCCGTAGAAGTCTGAACTATTGCAATATATCTTTATTTAACCCGCACGGTGTACGCTGTAAAAACAAATTGTAAACGCCTGAATCGCTATATTTTGGTCACCTCATCTCCCACAAAAAATGGAATAAAAAGTGATCAAAACGTTAGAGATTGCAACCTAAAATTGTATAATTAAAAACAACAGCTTATCCTGCAAAAACAAAAAATAAGCCCTCATACCACTTAATCGACTGAAAAATGAAAGAGTAATGGCTCTCAGAATTTGGCGACACAAAATAAATTTAATTTTTTACACTTAGTTTTTTACTTGTAAAAGTATTAAAATATAGAAAAAACTGTATATATTTAGTATTGCCATAATCAGATTGACCCACAGAATAAAGTTAACATGTTGTTTTAATTGCACAGTGAATTCCCTAAAAACCAAGCGCAAAAAACAATGTAGGAATTGCTGTTTTTTTCATTTTCTAACCCACAAATATTTTTTTCTATTTCCTACTACATTCTATGGCACAATAAATGGCGTTACAAAAAACTACAACTCATCCCGCAAAAATCTGGCCCTAATAGGACTATATCAACGGAAAAATATAATAGTTATGGCTTTTGGAAGGTGGGGAGGAAAAAATGCTAATTTAAATCTGAAAGTTGTCTACGACGGGAAGGGGTTAATGACCCACACCTCAAAAGCATTCTACCTGACAAAGCGAAGATGATATTTAGGAGGTCAACTACCCTCAGAAACTTACTAGCCCCGAGCAGATATAGGCAGGCTATAACAAGACCAATTAAATTATTTCCCAACATCGTGGGCTCGTATAAATGCAGTAAACCCCCGTGTCTATGTTGTCTCAATCTCACTCGTAGAACAAAAATTCCAATCACTGGTCACTCAGGAGGTTTTTCCAATTAGATCGTTTTTAAATTGTGAGTCAGACTTTGTAGTATATCTTTTACAATGTCCCTGCAACCTCCAATATGTTGGGCGGACTATCCAACATCTGAGGAAGGAGTAGGATTAATAAGCACAGAGCCAATGTTAACAGTGGTGTTTTAAAGCCCAGCGTGTCCTGACATTGTGAGGCTGTTCACAATAATGACTTTAAATGCATCAATGTTACGCCCATTGAACAAATTGCCGTTTCCACCCATAATAGATTTGCCAAGCTTAGGCAACGGGAAAACTTTTGGATCTATTATTTGTCATGCTTACAGCCACATGGTCTCAATGAGTATATAGAGACATCACTCTGAGGTATACTCCAACCTCTACTGCATGTGAGAGTTTTGTTCTATTTAATCTATTTCATTCATTTTTCACCATTTATTTATTATATGTATATACTACATTTTAATCATACATATACACTGCTAAAATAATGTCATTTTATATATTATGGTTCACTCATTATTCAATTAATCTAGTATATATCATCCCTTTTATTTTAAATATAAGATTAAATATAATATTAAATACATTTATTATATATCATTCCTTCTATTTTAATATATATCCTAGCATTTTATTCATGTCAAAACCCCCCCATAGGAGAGGTGATATATGTCTGATTGCTGGGAGTGTGACTGCTGGGATCCCCACCGATCACAAGATTGTGGGTCCCTGAGTCCTGTGTGAAGGGAGCGGTGACTGAGCATGTGAAAACCCCTTTAATTAGTATTCCTTCTCTATCTCTGTAAATTAGCAGAGAAGTCAGAGAGGGGTAGTAGTAATAGATCCAATAGATCCAAAGTATGGGAGCACGTTCCGTAAAAAGCAAAAGATAGGACATGTCCTATCTTTTGCAGCAGCTTTCTGCGGCCCGGACACCATCCCGTAAATATACGGGAAGGTGTCCGTGGTCAATAGATTGAATGGGGCCGTAATTGCGGACCGTAATTACGGCCCGCAATTACGGACAAATTCTACGGCCGTGTGCGTGGGGTCTTTCTCACGGAGCAAGAGTATTGTGCCAAGTCACCATGAGAGCATGGCCTTATACATTACATGATGGCTTGATATAGAGTGGTGTGGAAATAAAAGTGATGCGAGCAATGTATTTTCAGGCTTCTAATATCGAGAAACGGTTGCCCAACCGCAGTTCATTTCTTAAAAACTGTTTATAATTGTGGAAAATAACAAAAGTAGTAAAACTGATCACTGGAGCAGGAAAAACAGAAACAGGCAGGGGATCGGGAAAGCAGTGCCACACGAGCGACAGGGGGTTGATATGGTATTACTACTTTTGTTATTTTACACCATTATAAGCTGTTTTTAAATAATTTCATGGTGTTGGACAACCCCCTTATTAATTTACAGTAACTGCTGCATAAGTTCTTTTTGAGTAACGAATGAGATAATTGGCCGCGTGACCGACATTTTTATAACGGCCGTCATACGGCTGCATTAAAGAAGCCCTCCAGTGGAAACACAATTTTCCATGTCTGCATTCCTCACCTGACTGTATACCACACTCTACACTTCTTTTATGTATTCTGAACTTACTTTTCGGACTGCTGCCTTGTCTTTGCTTAAAAAAAGCGTCCATCTTGATTCTTAGATTTTCCCAGCTTTCCCTTCCACTCTGCTTTTCTATCACCCCCATGATGCTTCAGCACAGCATCACATGACAAGCTAAAGACCATACCATCTCTGCATGCTGGGGGACACTGTGATAATCATACTCTCTATATTCTCCTAAATAAGCTGAGAAACCATAAGTACACCGTGTTCTAAATTATTATGCACATTGGATTTAAGTGTCATAAACATTTAATTATTAGTTTTTCAATTACACTCATGGATGGTATTGTGTCTCAGGGCTCTTTGCATCATTGTAATCAATCTCAGACACCTGTGATAATTAGTTTGCCAGGTGTGCCCAATCAAAGGAAAACTACTTAAGAAGGACGTTCCACATTATTAAGCAGGCCACAGGTTTCAAGCAATATGGGAAAGAAAAAGGATCTCTCTGCTGCCGAAAAGCGTGAAATAGTGCAATACCTTGGTCAAGGTATGAAAACATTGGATATTTCAAGAAAACTTAAGCGTGATCATCGTACTGTGAAAAGATTTGTGGCTGATTAAGAAGCACAGACGGGTTCGTTCAGATAAAGGCATAATGAGGAAGGTTTCTGCCAGACAAATTAATAGGATTAGGAGAGCAGCTGCTAAAATGCCATTGCAAAGCAGCAAACAGATATTTGAAGCCGCTGGTGCCTCTGGAGTCCCGCGAACCTCAAGGTGTAGGATCCTCCAGAGGTTTGCAAGTGTGTATAAAGCTATTATTCGGCCACCCCTAAACAATGCTCACAAGCAGAAACGGTTGCAGTGGGCTCAGAAATACATGAAGACTAGATTTCAAACCATGTTGTTTACTGATGAGTGCCGTGCAACCCTGGATGGTCCAGATGGATGGAGTTGTGGATGGTTGGTGAATGGCCACCATGTCCCAACAAGGCTGCGACGTCAGCAAGGAGGTGGCGGAGTCATGTTTTGGGCTGGAATCATGGGGAGAGAGCTGGTAGGCCCCTTTAGGGTCTCTGACAGTGTGAAAATTACCTCTGCAAAGTACGTAGAGTTTATAACTGACCACTTTCTTCCGTGGTACAAAAAGAAGAACCGTGCCTTCCGTAGCAAAATGATCTGCATGCATGACAATGCACCATCTCATGCTGCAAGGAATACCTCTGTGTCATTGGCTGCTATGGGCATAAAAGGAGAAAAACTCATGGTGTGGCCCCCATGTTCCCCTGACCTCAACCCTATTGAGAACCTTTGGAGCATTCTCAAGCAAAATATCTATGAGGGTGTTAGGCAGTTCACATCAAAACAGAAGCTCTGGGAGGCTATTCTGACATCCTGCAAAGATATTCAAGCAGAAACTGTCCAAATACTCACAAATTCAATGGATGCAAGAATTGTGAAGGTGATATCAAAGAAGGGGTCCTATGTTAACATGTAAGGGGCTGCCCAATCTTGACATGTGCATCTACTATGTTAACATGTAACTTGGCCTGTTAAGTTTTTTTTGATTGAAAGATCTTTTGATTCCTGTAAATATGACCTCCTGATGCTGCAAATTCAACAAATTACCATTTTATTTCTATTTACAACCTTTAAAATGTTTTGATCTCTCTTGTGCATAATAATTTGAAACAGTACATTTTGAGTTTTTTACTTCTAAAAAAAAATCTGTTATCATTAGGAGATTTGTTCAATAAAATTCGCATTATACTCCAACGGTTGATGGCTTGAAGATTATACTGACTGTCATTTGCATCGACTATTTAGGAAAATCAGCAAAAAATAACATTTGCGTAATAATTTGGAACGCGGTGTATATGGACAGCGAGGGGCTGCACTATATTCTTCTATACTATACAATGTTTTCAGTCTTACATACTATACAATATTTGCAGTCTTTACATACTATACAATACTATACAATGTTCAGGAGCGTAGCTAGGGGGAGGCAGACGGAGCATGTACCCCGGGCGAAACTAAGAGGGAAGGTGGGTGGGCGCCAGGGTCGCACCGTCCATAATGGTGGCCTGCTGCCTCTCTGCCGCGAAGACGTAATAGCGCCGCTTGCGACTATGAAAGGCGCTGTTTGGCAGGGCAGAAAGACTTGACCTGTCAATCGGCGCCTTTCAACTACACTGCGTCGTTCAACCCCAGCAGAACTGCTCAGAAGAGAGCAGGTCTGCATTGCCAACGTACGGGCTATATGGGGAGCACTATAGGGGGAGCTATATGTGAGGCACTATATACAGGGGTGGGCTATATGTGGAGCACTATTTATAGGGGGAGATATATGCAGGACACTATTTACATGGGTGGGCTATATGTTGGACATTATATACAGGGGTGTGCTGTATCTATAGTGGGGGCTATATACAGGGGTGGGCTATATATGGAGCACTATGGGGGAGCTATATGTGAGGCACTATATACAGGGGTGGGCTATATGTGGAGCACTATTTATAGTGGGAGACACATAACCCACCACTATCTACAGGGGTGGCCTATATGTTGGACACTATATACAGGGGTGGGCTATATGTGGAGCACTATCTACAGGGGGCTATATGTGGGGAACTATCTACAGGGGGGCTACATGTGGGGCACTATTTTCAGAGGGGGCCATATGTGGGGCATATACAGGGGGGATTTATGTAGGGCACTATCTACAGGGGTGGTTATATGTAGGCACTATCTACAGGGGTGGCTATATGTGGGACACTATCTACAGGGGGCTGTATGTGGGGCACTAACTACAGGGGCTCTATGCGAGTCACTATCTACAGGGGTCTCTATGGGGGCACTATCTACAGGGGGCACGGTGTGTGTGTTTGACACAGTGTATGGTGCTATTATAATTAGAGGTGCAGTGTATGGCGCTATTATATTTAGGAGCACACTGTCTGGCACCATAAGAACTTTATCTTTGATTAGAGGTGCAGAAATGTTTGAAAAGTGAGAAGCTGAAGACATCTGAGTTGCAAACTGCAGAAATGGGCTGTGGCCGGGAGAAGACGTCATAGAGGTCTGGACCGGATGGAGAAGAAAAGAGAAAAAGAACAACTAGAATATGACGTCACCTGTGAGTCACTTAATGTAAATGTTTATTCTGCCTCTAATCAGTAGTGTAGTCACTGTATGATCTTCAGTGAGATGATGGGCGGTGGGATTTTTTTTTTTGTGTGAAACATCATCTCCTAGCATATCCTTACTATTGTTTGGGCTATGCTGGGAGCTGTATACAATTTAGTGCAAACCTATACGGCAGGGGTTGCACTAAATTGAGCTGTATTTGTGCTGGTGTTGTATTTATGTACTGAGTTTGGTTCTGGTGCTGTATATATGTACTGAGTTTGGTTCTGGTGTTGTATATATGTATTAAGCTTTGTTCTGGTGCAGTATATATGTACTCAGCTTGGTTCTGCCACTGTATATATGTACTGATCTTGGTTATTGTAATGTACATGGCTGCGGGCCGTCAGCTCCAATCCCCCCTGACAGCCGCAGCCACGAGTCGGCAAGCGCTGGCCCCAGCCTCCTCCTCAGGCGACGCCATCGCTCGCTTCCACTCACCTCAGCCGGACCTTTGATGAACTTTGAACCCGTGAGTACCCTGGACTATAAGATGGGTCCAGCCCCCTGCTTCTATGCCTGAGCGTTGTTGATGTTTCCTAAGTTTGTCTATGTGATGGCCTCCTAGTGTGTTCCTTTTCCCAGCATTCCATACTATACTGGTCGAGCACTGTGCTGTGCCAAAGTTGTGCCGTGCTGTATCGCACATCTGACCTGCTTCACCTCGCCTGACGTCTACCTGCTGCCTAGTCCAAGTAACGGCTCTGCTCCGGGACTCTGTGGAATTCCCTGACATCACGGTCCATATATGGACAATGTTATCAGGGTCTCCCCAGAGCGGAGTTCCGAGCAGAGCGCTAGTATCGGCTCTGCTCCGGGACTCTGTGGAATTCCCTTACATCACTGTCCATATATGGCAGCGTCTACGGACGGCCCTGTGGCAGCGTCTGCGGAGGGCACTGTGACAGAACTGCGGAGGGCAATGTGGCAGCATCTGCGGAGGGCACTGTGGCAGCATCTACGGAGGGCACTGTGGCATTATCTACAGAGAGCACTGTGGCATTATCTACAGAGAGCACTGTGGCATTATCTACATAGGGCACTGTGGCATTATCTACAGAGGGCACTGTGGCATTATCTACAGAGGGCACTGTGGCAGTATCTATAGAGGGCATTTGTAATGTCCGTGGCTGCGGGCTGTCAGCTCCGGTTCCCTCTTGACAGCCGCAGCCTCGAGTCGGCAAGCGCTGGCCCCAGCCTCCTACTCAGGAGACGCAAGCTCGTGCCCGCTCTTAAAGGGGCAGCGCGCGCACTGGACCTTGTGACGAACTTTGACCCGTGAGTACCCTGGACTATAAGAGGGGTCCAGCCCCTTGCTTTGATGCCTGAGCGTTGTTGTTGTTCCCTAGTTTGTCTATGTGACAGCCTCCTAGTGTGTTACCTGTTCCTGTACCTGTTCCTGTCCCTAGCATTCCATACCACCCTGGTCGAGCACTGTGCTGTGCCAAAGTCGTGTCGTGCTGTATCCACATCTGACCTGCTTCACCTCGCCTGACGTCTACCTGCTGCCTAGTCCTAGCCGAGCCTGCCTCGCTGCTGTCTGAGCTGCCACAGGTACCTATACGAACTATAGACATTCACCTGCGCCCTGTTGGCCAGCTGCCTTACCGCCAAGGCGGTGCGGCCCAGTGGGTCCACAAACCCTTCGTGACAGCATTATGGCATTATCTACAGAGGGCACTGTGGTATTATCTACAGAGGGCACTGTGGCATTATCTACAGAGGGCACTGTGACATTAGCTACAGAGGACTAAAAAGGGGCTGCCCAATCTTGACATGTGCATCTACCAAACGCTGCCAACTGAGCTGCCGGACTGCATTTAGCGACGCTTAAACTGAAAAACTGGATTGTTGAAATAAGCACGTGGAGAATTTTCTCAAATTTTAAACCTAGCGGTATTATTATAGTAATGTAGTATTATTATTATTATTATTATTATTATAGTAATATAGTGTTATAGTAGTTAAAATAACTAATTGATTAACAATAGTTTTGTATTGTATCAAATTTGAAAGTAATACGGCCCGTCAACTTCCCATTTTTTCTATATGTGGCCCACTTACCCGGCCGAGTTTGAGACCCCTGTACTACACACACATAAGGGATCATCTAGAGTTTTCTCTCTTCCAATATATCTGTCTTCTAGTATATGTTGAGTTTTAGAAAACCAGTCTAATTTTTCCTCCCATATTAGTCTCTCCCTCTCCACACAGTCTTTCATATTTCTATAAACCTTTAGAGTGGGGGAGAGTAGTGACACGGCATACTGATTTACCATGTATCTTTTGGGAGCTCTGTACACCGAGGGTCAAGAATTTCTGCACAAGCTGATTTCTGTGGATGCCTCTATTGGGGCCTACAAAAATATGTGCTGCCATTGTGCTTTATTTCTTGCCCCCGGTATCCTATGTACATGAAGGAAGTGTAAAAGTAATGTTTGTGTTAATCATGACCTCCGCAAACTACTTATTGTACACGCTGATTCTCCACATGCTCACCACAAATGAGTGGAACCACAACCTACACTAGAAACAGCACAAGGCAGCTAATCCCCCCTCCTTGCCCAAACAGCATACTGATGACTAGCTCAATGGCCTCTGTACATACATTTACGGTGATACCCAGAGAAGGAACCAACTGGATGTCACAATTTCAGCTGTAGTGCTCCCCTTTACCACAACTTCGGTTAGGGTAAAGGTACTAGCTAAGGACTTAGATGCCTCTAGCTGGTTCAGTGGTTGAATGTCTGGATAACAGGATGGAATCAGGCACTAAGGAGACACTTGGAATTACGTTTAGATGTACCAGGTAGGATGTACAGCAGATAAGAATTCTGGCATGGTCAAGTAGTTCAGAAGTAGTTCACTGAAGTCAGACGTATAGAGAGATGCAGTACCAGATGTGAACTATTTTGTACATACTACGCAATACAGAAGTGGGTAGTTCAGGAGAGTAGTCAGACAAGCAAACATTGAGAAAATGAGATATAGCAGAGCGGTACAGTGGGGACAAAGCAGAAGAGGAGTCAAACATGTGGGGTCAAACAGGAAGTCAAATACAAATAGTAATACCCTGGAACACACAAGCCTGGCTATGGAATTAACCGAAAAACCTGCACTGAACCCTCTGTTTTACAGTTTCAAATTTCAAACTTAGTCTTCTAATTGGCCAGGCAGCCATGCCGTCTCCACATGCACTGTCCGCTATCCAGGGTACACATATGGAGCTGAAATGTGAGCAGGTGATTATGTAACAACAAGCAAGTCTGAGAAACACTTTCTGCCCTACATAGGGCTACATAACAGTATTATTTGTATCCATTTTTCATGTTAAATTACTAAAATCGAATAAAAATGTATCACATTAAAAGAAACTCTCCCAAAAGTTTTGGATTCTGCAAAATCCGAAACTTTTAGGGTTTGCAGCGCATGAATCGGGAAAATGGGGATAAAAAAAAATACCATCCTCATCTAGTCTCCCGTAGCAATGTGTTCCTGTTGCCAGTTATGGGATCCGGCTGGTTGTCCCCAGTTCACCCAAACCGGTTGTTCGTGGAATCGGGGAGTAACGGGAGCCAGACCCAGTCCCCCTGCACTCAATTGTATCCACTTCCTTAGGACGGGGATACAATTTAGCAGTTTTCTTACCGCTGGCGAGGTAAGGGAGCTATTATTTTCCTGCCCAGCCGTTCAGCGATTTACCTATGATGTTATTACTGGTCAGAGGACACCAGGCCTGCATCGCTAGAGGAGAGCATGGGAAAGGGGACAGTTAGTAAGTAATGTTTATTTTTTCTAATGGGCAGTGTGAGTGGCATTATCTACAGTGGGTTCTATGTGGGGAACTATCTACAGGGGGCATTGTGTAAAATCCCATCCCTGTCACATAGCGATTATGTTCTGTCGCATTAATAGTCACCGTGCACCTGTTCCTGCCCTACCAGAAAAATAATTTTAGTATTGGTAACGGCAGAGCTGGGTGAGAGGGGTTTGATGGGTTACGCTGCCCCACCCAATATAGACTTTACTTGCTGGAAATAATTGCATAAATAACAATCGCATGATATGTGGAAGGTTCTGCAGGAATTGTAGACATTTACTAACAATGTCACAAATTTATCACACTCATGCAACATATAAACAAGTCCCCCAGTTACTGCATTTAGTTACTGTCTACAATTTATACAGTTTTGTGTAAATGTCAGAAAATATTTTAGGCATTTATCACACAGTGACCTTAATGTTTTTGTTTTGGGTGGACACAGACAGCAGAGGGCCCCATAGAGCACCCCATTATTGTCTCTAACAATCCACCAGTAATTGTGAGCTATAGACATAAGCAGCAGCTTCCTACTAAGGTGGCAATAGGCCAGACTACTTACTGGGCCCCTGCGTGGCTGCACAAGTTGTACCAATACTATGACCTCCCAACTCAGTAGAACCAGTGGCGTACATAGGAAAGAAGGCGCCATTGATCAAAATGGGTCCCCATTATGGTGTCAGGTATTGCCACCCAGGGCAGAAGGTGCTTGTGTTTGTTTACACCTCCATATTTTCCCCCTTGTTTGCTAACAATGCAGTTCTTCAGAGACGAGCCCCGTACATGTTCTCTCCACAAGTAACAAAAGGGATGGGACCAAACAAGCTTGGCCCCCTCTCTCCAGGGCCCCATAAGAGCCACATGGCAACCATTGAGAACATTAAAAAAAATGCAAACTGCTTTTATATATAGAAATATAGTCATCTTTAACCCCCTTAAAACTAAAAATAAGTATGGATTATAGACTGTTATACGATGTTTACTAAAAAAAAAACTTTTTTATGTGTAGCTGCATGATCTTTTTAGAGGAGAGGAGAGTAATTTTTGAGGGATACATAAAAATATGAATATTTAAATTGTGGGCAAAATGGTACAGGTGTATCAATAGTGTCGTAAGATGAATTAATTTAGAAGGCAATGAAATAGTGCAAATTTGTCAAAAGGGTTCACGTAATAAATATTGCACAAAGGCCTGTCAGAAACTTTTCTCTTCCTTACGCTACCTCCTGGCCGCTGTACTCTTGTCTATTTCTCCTTGTCTTGACACTTTTCAAGGTAGATATAAAAAGTGTTAAACACACATAATAAACTACTGAATTTGGCTTAGTAGTTTTTTTTAAAAATTTTACTCAAGCTGATATGAATATTTTTAAAAAGCCTGGAATACTTCTAAAATATGGAAAAACTTAGCCACTATAGTACATGTATTGGTGAGGACATATGCAGCGACATATGCATGCTGCCAAAAAAACCCGCAAAAATATATAAAAATGTATCCTGCTGCATGGCACGCTGTTGGATATAGAAAAATGCAGTATTCTAAAAAAGAATAATGAGCATACACACCTCAGGCTGGAGCAGGTAAAGACAGATGTAGTCCAAAGTACCTATAAAGCAACAACTATAACGTGTACTCCACCGCTCTAACAGCCGTTGTCATCTCCACTCCCAAAGAGCTGTAATAGGACCTTATGAGAGATCAATTGTATATAAAGCAACACTGCAGAATAGTTGTTTTAAATTAGAAAGATTTTAATCATACTCACAAGTTGAAAAAATATAAAACAAGTGTGTCTAAAAAGAAGTAGCAGACCCAGGGTTTCGTCCTTTACGGCTTCTTCCGTAGCATGCATGACGTGTCAAATTCACTCCTATTTAAGTAGCCGCTCGACAGGATACAAATCAAATATATTAAAAATATAAGAAAAAAAAAGCACTTATTGCGGTCTGGATGGGGGGGGGGAGGGGGGAGCAAATCCCAGGTTACTTTTTGCTAACCATTACCGTTCATTCTCTAGTAGTAAAATAAACAGGCCCAGGCTGTACTGACCTGGAAGGTGGCCGTAGTATACAGTTAAAAAAGCAATGTTATGCTTCTAAATATCTTTTCTAAATGTTTGTAGGATACTAAGGAGAGAGAAGATAGTATATTGTAAATAGTAAAGCTGAAGAACTGAGAAGGGAAAGACTCGCTATATATAAAAAAGTAAAACAAATAATCTATAATGTGACTGTAACCAAGAAAAAGTTGATTAACAGAAAAAAATATTTTGGAAATAAAAGAATTTATAGTAGACACTAATGTTTGAATAATATTTAGAATGAAATAACAAAGCTGACACGTTACTAACACATTAGTTAGGTATCCTGCATAAATTACTCTACGTAGAAATGTAAAGAGATATATAAGCATGGCACCACACATTATCTCTACAGCTTCATGTCTCATATAGTATTATAAGAAACATACAGTAAAAGAGATTCATGTCCCTTTAAATATGTTGCTGTTTCTGTCACCATGGTAACTGCACTAAACAAAAGCCAATAGGATTGCTGGATTTGAATTTGAAACAGAAAAAAATTTTGTTGTCTTCAGTCTGTTATATCTTAGTTGAGAGTGAAGACGGATGACTCAGGTAAGATCCCGGAATATAATATAAAGGGCTGATTCATCTCATCACACATATTCATACATGTTATTAACATTTCATAATAACAGATTCTCCAAAATATTCATTATTTACCTAAAACCTGACATGATAAGATAAAATGTTTGTGGGTGAAGCTGCGGCTATTATTCAATGACTTCTCCACTTGCAACATCTTGTATTTGGATGGATGTTGTGTTAGAAGTTTTATGTAGTTGCAGTAGTGCTGCCGTTCTCCACCTCACCTCCACCACTGGGTGAGAATCAGGGGTCTAGCTATGGCGGGTGTGGAGGGGGCAGTCACACCCTGGGCCGGAGGACGTCCAATGTTCCCTCTGAGGGCCTCATATGTAGTAGTTGAGAGGTAGGAAAACGGGACCAACGGCGCTGCTTGGATCTTTGGTTGATACAAATACACAACCAACGGGATGGGTTAGGTGTATAGAGTTGTTTATTGTTGATAGGCTATCAACAATAAACAACTCTATACACCTAACCCATCCCGTTGGTTGTGTATTTGTATCAACCAAAGATCCAAGCAGCGCCGTTGGTCCCGTTTTCCTACCTCTCAACTACTACAAACCGACAGCAAACCTCGGTTAGCTGTGTTGTGGACCTGGCTGCAGCTTCCTAAGTTTTGTCGACACCGGTCTGGTGTCCATCACCCGAGGTAAGCGGAATTGTTTCATTTACCCAATTCCATTACCATTTATCAGAATCTGATTTGCGGCGCCGTGTTCCCTTTTTCTACCTCACCTAGGGCCTCATATGGAGACACCAGTATTATAAATGGCACATGGCAGGGGCCGTTACAGATTTTGCACTGGGGCCCAGGCGCTGACTCATTGGGCCACTTTGGAGCTGAAGAACATTGGCGGCTTGGGTAGCACATTGTACTCAGTAAAGTGTGCAGCATAAAGGTTACCTTTTCATTTAATGGTTTCTTATATGTTGACTGTTTTATAGGATTTGAAGGACATTTAGTTGGAGTGACGACTGCACCGGAGACCATGTGGACCGGCCATTCAGCCAGCATTGGATCAGGTATAATTCTTTACACTGGGATGACTGACCATTCTCTGTACTGTATGTTGTCAGATTGGTCTCTACTGCTTTGCTGGTAACAGATGACCCCAAGCTCAGATCCATATTAAGGGGCGATTATGGATTAAGGAAATAAAGGTCATTCTTGTATAATGAAAAGTTATACAAGTTTCCAATAAACTTTCTTTAACAATTCCTGTGAGGATACAGGCACAACGTCAGAGGCTGCTGTGATTTATAATAAAAAGGAATAATCCAAAGTAAAACTCCCCAAGTGGTCCAAAATAATCAAATAAAGTTTTAATAAAGTAAATGTTAAATGAAAAAAAACTTGTCTGAAGTTCTGGAATTGCTTCTGTTTCCTTCATCTATTGATCTCTGTGAATTTATAACACTGGTTTTGTGACGGTTTCTGTCCATTTTTGATTGATCCCATTATCTGGTTGTATTCTTTTCAGCTTATATGAACGTCACACCAGAGGAAAATCTAAGAAGACTGGCCTATTGTATCAAGCTTCTGCCTTCACCCCTCTACAAGATGGAAGTTAGTGAGAATATTGGCTATTGTGCTGCCTTTATGAAAGATTTGTTCAAGTTACATCCGTATAGAAGGGTTTCTGAGAATGTCTGAATACACAAGTAACTTAATCTATTGTTTTATTAGCGTCTCATGCCGACCAACCTAGAAGCCCAGAAACTATTTTTAATACAAGAGGAAGAACAGCCTAGACCATCAATGGAGAAAACAGAACGTCAAGAAAGATCAATGATGATGAGAGAACTGTGCAAATACCTGGAAGAAGAAAAGGAAAGCACTGAAGAAAACAACAAGACAAGAAGAGAGAAGATACAGAGAGTGAAGACCATCAAAATCAAGAACTTCACAAGAAGAAGCAGGATAAGGCAGAATACCATCCGCCAGTACGTGGACCAGCATATGAGAGGAAAGAGGAACATCATGTGGACGATCCAGCTGAAACCTCTCTGCCGCTAAAATAATATTAAAAGTATAAAAGTAGGAAATAGTATAATATGAATAATTAGTTGCAATAGTATATATGATATAGTGTAATAGTAATATTAGTCATAAAAAGGATAACAATCTAGTAATAAAATTATAATATTAATGAGATACTAGCAGTAATTAGATAAATATGATTATATGAATAATAATTAATTAGATAGATGTTAATAAAAGTAGGGTGTTTGAGCCAGGGTCGTAGGACTGATCGCCTTTTCTCGGGGTCAAGAAGGAATTTCCCCCCTGGGACACAAATTGGCTGAAAGTGTCCAGGGTTTTTCACCTTCTTCTGGATCAACAGTATAGGCATAGGGACATCATAAAATTGTATAATAGTAAAAATAGTATTATGATAGTGGTATTAATAATAGTTGAAATGGTAGAATAGTTATTGTCTAATAATATCAGTAACAAAAGGATTAAATTTTTTAAATTAAATTAATAATAATTGTAGTAGTAATTCAATTAGTGCTGTAATATTAGTTAGATAACTGTTATGTAAAGGATCTGCCAGGCACAGCTTCGGGGTTAACACCCATAGATAATCAGTCTGCACCTGCTTCTATGTCTGTGAGACTGACTCCATCTTCCACCACTCAGGGTGGCAGGCTTAGGAGTGGGAGAGCCTATCACAGCCTGGCCAGACGGAGCTAGCTCCCGCCCTCTGTCTATTTATACCTGCCTTTCCTGTTCCTCCTTTGCTTGTGATTCTTCTCGTTTGGTTTCCTGGCCCTGCTGCAGCTTCTTGATCTATTTGGCCCTGCTTCATATTGACCCTGGCTTACTGACTACTCTCCTGCTCTGCGTTTGGTACCTCGTACACTCCTGGTTTGACTCGCCTTGTTCACTACTCTCCTGCTCTGCGTTTGGTACCTCGTACACTCCTGGTTTGACTAGGCTTGTTCACTACTCTCCTGCTCTGCGTTTGGTACCTCGTACACTCCTGGTTTGACTCGGCTCGTTCACTACTCTTGTTGCTCTCGGTGTTGCCGTGGGCAACTGCCCCTTTTCCCTTGCTTCTGTGTACCCTTGTCTGTTTGTCTGTCGTGCACTTATTGAGAGTAGGGACTGTCGCCCAGTTGTACCCCGTCGCCTAGGGTGGGTCGTTGCAAGTAGACTGTAGGACTTCTCACAAGGAAAATATTGTTTGAGATCTTTTTTGAATCGTGACAAGGGAAATGCCTTTCAAATCCTCTTATCAGCATATAATAGGATGAAAAACCTTACACAATATGTCTAGATCAGGGATCTCAAGCACGCGGCCCACATGCGGCCACTGTGGCTGTCATCTGCGGGCCACAGGACACAGAGCTGCTAGTGCAGGCTCTGCTCCGGGACTCTGCAGAATCTTCTGACATCGCTGTCCACTTATGGACAGCGATGTCTAGGGCTTCACCAGAGCCGGAGTCCCATGCAGAGTGCTAGTATAGGCTCTTCTCTGGAACTCTGTGGAATTCCCTGACATCACTGTCCATATATGGACAGTGTTGTCAGGGTCTTCCCCAGAGCGGAGTCCCGGGCAGAGCGCTAGTATCGGCTCTGCTCCGGGACTCTGTGGAATTTCTTGACATCGCTATCCATATGTGGACAGTGTTGTCAGGGTCTTCCCCAGAGCGGTGTCCTGGGCAGAGTGCTAGTATAGGCTCTGCTCCGGAACTCTGTGGAATCCCCTGACATCGCTATCCACATATGGACAGTGTTGTCAGTGTCTTCCCCAGAGCAGAGTCCTGGGCAGACTGCTAGTATAGGCTCTGCTCCGGAACTCTGTGGAATCTTCTGTCATCGCTGTACACGTATGGACAGCGATGTCTGGGGCTTCCCCAGAGCTGGAGTCCCCGGCAGAGTGCTAGTATAGGCTCTGCTCCGGGACTCTGGGGAAGCATCTGACATCGCTGTCCATACGACAGTGATGCCAGGGGCTTCCCCAGAGCAGGAGTCCCAGTAATGTCAGGAGCACAGCTGGAGTCCCAGGAAGAGCCTACTAGCGCTCTGCCTGGGACTCCAGCTCTGGGGTTTCCCCTGACATCCATGTCCATATATGGACAGTGATGTCAGGAGCAGAGCTGGAATCTCAGGTAGAGTGCTAGAAGCGGCTTTGCTCCGGGACTCCAGGTCTGTGCAAGCCCCTGACATCACTGTCCATATATGGACACTGATGTCAGTGGCTTCCCTAGAGTTCCGGCGCAGAGCCTATACTAGTGCTCTGCTCCGGGACACCGGCTCTGGGGTTGCCCCTGATATCACATTCCGGTCCAGCAGAGGAATCCCCAGCCAAAGCGTCGGCAACACTCTGGGGATTCCACTCCTAGAGGGAGCCCCAATGGAGCTATCTACTTGGGGTGTGTGTGTGGCATTATCTGCAGAGGGCACTGTGGCAACATCTGCAGAGGGCACTGTGGCAGCGTCTGCAGAGGGCACTGTGGCAGCGTCTGCAGAGGGCACTGTGGCAGTGTCTGCAGAGGGCACTGTAGCAGCGTCTGCAGAGGGCAGTGGCAGCGTCTGCGGAGGGCACTGTTGCAGCGTCTGCAGAGGGCACTGTAGCAGCATCTGCAGAGGGCAGTGGCGGCGTCTGCGGAGGGCACTGTGGCAGCGTCTGCGGAGGGCACTGTGGCAGCATCTGCGGAGGACACTGTGGCAGCATCTGCGGAGGGCACTGTGGCAGCATCTATGAGGGGCATTGTGGCAGCATCTACGGAGTTCACTGTGGCAGCATCTACGGAGGGCACTGTGGCAGCATCTACGGAGGGCACTGTGGCAGCATCTACGGAGGGCACTGTGGCATTATCTACAAGTGGGTGTGTGGCAGTATCTACAGAGGACACTGTGGCATTATCTATGGGTGTGTTGCATTATCTACAGAGGGCACTGTGGCAGTATCTACAAATGGCAATGTGGCATTATCTACAGAGGGCACAGTGGCATTATCTACAGAGAGCACTATGGCATTATCTACAGAGGGCACTGTGGCAGTATCTATAGAGGGCATTGTGGCAATACCTACAGAGGGCACTGTGGCATTATCCACAGAGGGCACTGTGGCATTATCTACAGAGGACTCTGTTGCATCTAAAAAGGGGCTGCCCAATCTTGACATGTGTGTCTGCCAAACGCTGCCAACTGAGTCGCCGGACTGCATTTAGCGTCACTTAAACTGGAAAACTGGATTGTTGAAATAAGCACGTGGAGATTTCTCTCAAATTTTAAACCTAGCGGTATTATTATAGTAATGTAGTATTATTATTATAGTATTGTAGTATTATAGTAGTTCAAAGAACTAATTGATATACAATGTTTTCAGTCTTACATACTATACAATATTTTCAGTCTTTACATACTATACAATGTTTTCAGCTTATACTATACAATTCTATACAATGTTTTCAGTCTTACATACTATACAATATTTTCAGTCTTTATATACTATACAATGTTTTCAGTCTTACATACAATACTATACAATGTTTTCAGTCTTACATACTATACAATACTTGCAGTCTTTACATACTATACTATACTATACAATGTTTTCAGTCTTTCATACTATACAATACTTGCAGTCTTTACATACTATACTATACTATACAATGTTTTCAGTCTTTCATACTATACAATATTTGCAGTCTTTACATACTATACAATACTATACAATGTTTTCAGTCTTTCATACTATACAATATTTGCAGTCTTTACATACTATACAGTACTATACAATGTTTTCAGTCTTTCATACTATACAGTGTTTGCAGTCTTTACATACTATACAATGTTTGAAGTCTTTACATACTATACAATGTTTTCAGTCTATACTATACAATGTTTTCAGTCTACACTATACTATACAATGTTTGAAGTCTTTACATACTATACAATGTTTTCAGTCTATACTATACAATGCTTTCAGTATTACATACTATACAATGTTTGCAGTCTTTACATACTATACAATGTTTTCAGTCTATACTATACAATGCTTTCAGTATTACATACTATACAATATTTGCAGTCTTTACATACTATACTATGTTTTCAGTCTTTCATACTATACAATACTTGCAGTCTTTACACACTATACAATACTATACAATGTTTGCAGTCTTTACATACTATACAATGTTTGCAATCTTTACATACTATACAATGTTTTCAGCCTATACTATACAATATTTTCAGTCTTTATATACTATACAATGTGTTCAGCCTATACTATACAATATTTTCAGTCTTTACATACTATACAATGTTTTCAGTCTATACTATACAATGTTTTCAGTCTTTCATACTATACAATGTTTTCAGCTTATACTATACAATTCTATACAATGTTTGCAGCCTTTACATACCATACTATACAATATTTGCAGCCTTTACATACTATACTATACTATACTATACTATATTTGCAGTCTTTACATACTATACTATACTATACAATATTTGCAGTCTTTACATACTATACTATACTATACAATACAATATTTGCAGTCTTTACATACTATACTATACAATATTTGCAGTCTTTACATACTATACTATACTATACAATATTTGCAGCCCTTACATACTATACTATACTATACTATACTATACAATACAATATTTGCAGCCTTTACATACTATATTATACTATACTATACAATATTTGCAGTCTTTACATACTATACTATATTATACAATACAATATTTGCAGTCTTTACATACTATACTATATTATACAATACAATATTTGCAGTCTTTACATACTATACTATACAATACAATATTTGCAGTCTTTACATACTATACTATACAATATTTGCAGTCTTTACATACTATACTATACTATACAATATTTGCAGTCTTTACATACTATACTATACAATATTTGCAGTCTTTACATACTATACTATACTATACAATACAATATTTGCAGTCTTTACATACTATACAATACTATACAATACAATATTTGCAGTCTTTACATACTATACAATACAATATTTGCAGTCTTTACATACTATACTATACTATACAATATTTGCAGTCTTTACATACTATACTATACTATACAATACAATATTTGCAGTCTTTACATACTATACTATACAATACAATATTTGCAGTCTTTACATACTATACTATACAATACAATATTTGCAGTCTTTACATACTATACAATATTTGCAGTCTTTACATACTATACTATACTATACTATACAATACAATATTTGCAGTCTTTACATACTATACAATACAATATTTGCAGTCTTTACATACTATACTATACTATACAATATTTGCAGTCTTTACATACTATACAATATTTGCAGTCTTTACATACTATACTATACTATACTATACAATATTTGCAGCCTTTACATACTATACTATACTATACTATACAATATTTGCAGTCTTTACATACAATACAATATTTGCAGTCTTTACATACTATACTATACTATACAATACAATATTTGCAGTCTTTACATACTATACAATACAATATTTGCAGTCTTTACATACTATACTATACTATACAATATTTGCAGTCTTTACATACTATACTATACTATACAATATTTGCAGTCTTTACATACTATACAATATTTGCAGTCTTTACATACTATACTATACTATACTATACAATATTTGCAGCCTTTACATACTATACTATACTATACTATACAATATTTGCAGTCTTTACATACAATACAATATTTGCAGTCTTTACATACTATACTATACTATACAATACAATATTTGCAGTCTTTACATACTATACAATACAATATTTGCAGTCTTTACATACTATACTATACTATACAATATTTGCAGTCTTTACATACTATACTATACTATACAATATTTGCAGTCTTTACATACTATACAATATTTGCAGTCTTTACATACTATACTATACTATACTATACAATATTTGCAGCCTTTACATACTATACTATACTATACAATACAATATTTGCAGCCTTTACATACTATACAATACAATATTTGCAGTCTTTACATACTATACTATACTATACAATACAATATTTGCAGCCTTTACATACTATACTATACTATACAATATTTGCAGCCTTTACATACTATACAATACAATATTTGCAGTCTTTACATACTATACTATACTATACTATACAATATTTGCAGCCTTTACATACTATACTATACTATACAATACAATATTTGCAGTCTTTACATACTATACTATACTATACTATACAATATTTGCAGCCTTTACATACTATACTATACTATACTATACTATACAATATTTGCAGCCTTTACATACTATACTATACTATACAATACAATATTTGCAGTCTTTACATACTATACTATACTATACTATACAATATTTGCAGCCTTTACATACTATACTATACTATACAATACAATATTTGCAGTCTTTACATACTATACTATACTATACTATACAATATTTGCAGCCTTTACATACTATACTATACTATACTATACTATACAATATTTGCAGCCTTTACATACTATACAATACAATATTTGCAGTCTTTACATACTATACTATACTATACTATACTATACAATATTTGCAGCCTTTACATACTATACTATACTATACAATACAATATTTGCAGTCTTTACATACTATACTATACTATACAATATTTGCAGCCTTTACATACTATACTATACTATACTATACAATACAATATTTGCAGCCTTTACATACTATACTATACTATACTATACAATATTTGCAGCCTTTACATACTATACTATACTATACAATACAATATTTGCAGTCTTTACATACTATACTATACTATACTATACAATATTTGCAGCCTTTACATACTATACTATACTATACTATACTATACAATATTTGCAGCCTTTACATACTATACAATACAATATTTGCAGTCTTTACATACTATACTATACTATACTATACTATACAATATTTGCAGCCTTTACATACTATACTATACTATACAATACAATATTTGCAGTCTTTACATACTATACTATACTATACTATACTATACAATATTTGCAGCCTTTACATACTATACTATACTATACTATACTATACAATACAATATTTGCAGCCTTTACATACTATACTATACTATACTATACAATATTTGCAGCCTTTACATACTATACTATACTATACTATACTATACTATACAATATTTGCAGCCTTTACATACTATACTATACTATACTATACAATATTTGCAGCCTTTACATACTATACTATACTATACTATACTATACTATACTATACAATATTTGCAGTCTTTACATACTATACTATACTATACTATACAATATTTGCAGCCTTTACATACTATACTATACTATACTATACTATACAATATTTGCAGCCTTTACATACTATACAATACAATATTTGCAGTCTTTACATACTATACTATACTATACAATACAATATTTGCAGCCTTTACATACTATACTATACTATACTATACAATATTTGCAGCCTTTACATACTATACTATACTATACTATACTATACAATATTTGCAGCCTTTACATACTATACTATACTATACAATACAATATTTGCAGTCTTTACATACTATACTATACTATACTATACAATATTTGCAGCCTTTACATACTATACTATACAATACAATATTTGCAGCCTTTACATACTATACTATACTATACAATATTTGCAGCCTTTACATACTATACTATACAATACAATATTTGCAGCCTTTACATACTATACTATACTATACAATACAATACAATATTTGCAGTCTTTACATACTATACTATACTATACAATACAATATTTGCAGTCTTTACATACTATACTATACTATACTATACAATACAATATTTGCAGCCTTTACATACTATACTATACAATACAATATTTGCAGCCTTTACATACTATACTATACAATACAATATTTGCAGCCTTTACATACTATACTATACTATACAATACAATATTTGCAGTCTTTACATACTATACTATACTATACAATACAATATTTGCAGCCTTTACATACTATACTATACTATACAATACAATATTTGCAGTCTTTACATACTATACTATACTATACTATACTATACAATATTTGCAGCCTTTACATACTATACAATACAATATTTGCAGTCTTTACATACTATACTATACAATACAATATTTGCAGCCTTTACATACTATACTATACTATACTATACAATATTTGCAGCCTTTACATACTATACTATACTATACTATACTATACAATATTTGCAGCCTTTACATACTATACTATACTATACAATACAATATTTGCAGTCTTTACATACTATACTATACTATACTATACAATATTTGCAGCCTTTACATACTATACTATACAATACAATATTTGCAGCCTTTACATACTATACTATACTATACAATATTTGCAGCCTTTACATACTATACTATACAATACAATATTTGCAGCCTTTACATACTATACTATACTATACAATACAATACAATATTTGCAGTCTTTACATACTATACTATACTATACAATACAATATTTGCAGTCTTTACATACTATACTATACTATACTATACTATACAATACAATACAATATTTGCAGCCTTTACATACTATACTATACAATACAATATTTGCAGCCTTTACATACTATACTATACAATACAATATTTGCAGCCTTTACATACTATACTATACTATACAATACAATATTTGCAGTCTTTACATACTATACTATACTATACTATACAATACAATATTTGCAGCCTTTACATACTATACTATACTATACAATACAATATTTGCAGCCTTTACATACTATACTATACTATACAATACAATATTTGCAGTCTTTACATACTATACTATACTATACAATACAATATTTGCAGCCTTTACATACTATACTATACTATACAATACAATATTTGCAGCCTTTACATACTATACTATACAATACAATATTTGCAGTCTTTACATACTATATAAATACAATACAATGTTTTCAGTCTTTCATACTATACAATATTTGCAGTCTTTACATACTATACAATACTATACAATGTTTTCAGTCTATACTATACAATGTTTTCAGTCTTTACATACTATACAATATTTTCAGTCTTTATATACTATACAATACTATACAATGTTTTCAGTCTTACATACAATACTATAAAATGTTTTCAGTCTTTCATGCTAAACAATTTTTTTCAGTCTTGTGTTTCCTACTTTAGCAATATATCATTTAACTGCACTTGTGGTAACGTGGGCCACCACTAGACGTCACTGTAATTTTTCCTCACACTCTCGTTGCCGGTGCCTTTCTGTTCGCCTTTCACCGCTCGCTGCTCTCGGGCCACGGGAAGGGTTGAGCTTCGTGTTGCGTGACTTTCCGGCCTGTCAGGGGAGAGGCGGCCGTGCGGTGAGCTGATTCAGGTCGCCATTTTATGCCGTCTTCACGGTGATCTGGTAAGGTAATCTGTGCCCCGTTTATCCGCATCCTATTATAGACAGAGTTCTAGTTCCCTCATTCATTTTCTTGTGCAGTTCTAGGTCGTATAGCTGAGAATGTGCGTCATTAGGAATTTAGGACGCATGATTTGCGCAAGCTATCACGGGCAGCCAAGTCCCAGTATGCCCTTCCCTCACCACAGAGCGTACCACATATCGAGATTTGCTTTTCCCATAGCTGACTATATGTGGCCTTGAGGAGAGCAACCAGTGCTTAGGGGTTAAAGGTCACGGGAAAGAAGAAAACTATAAGGTTCCTACCAGTGATAAAATAACTCCAGTCATAATAGGTCAGATTTTGTTGTATCAACTAGTCATAAGTATACCCAACCAGTATTGTATATTTTCATATATATATATATATATATATATATATATATATATATATATATATATGTGTGTGTATGCCATAGTCCATTCCCTCTTGTATGTTATTCCTATATAAAGCTCTAGTCCATTCACTCCTGTATATTATTCCTATATAAAGCTCTAGTCCATTCACTCCGGTATATTATTCCTATATAAAGCTCTAGTCCATTCACTCCTGTATATTATTCCTATATAAAGCTCTAGTCCATTCACTCTTGTATATTATTCCTATATAAAGCTCTAGTCCATTCACTCCGGTATATTATTCCTATATAAAGCTCTAGTCCATTCACTCTTGTATATTATTCCTATATAAAGCTCTAGTCCATTCCTTCTTGTATATTATTCCTATATAAAGCTCTAGTCCATTCACTCCGGTATATTATTCCTATATAAAGCTCTAGTCCATTCACTCCTGTATATTATTCCTATATAAAGCTCTAGTCCATTCACTCTTGTATATTATTCCTATATAAAGCTCTAGTCCATTCACTCCTGTATGTTATTCCTATATAAAGCTCTAGTCCATTCACTCCTGTATATTATTCCTATATAAAGCTCTAGTCCATTCACTCCGGTATATTATTCCTATATAAAGCTCTAGCCCATTCACTCTTGTATATTATTCCTATATAAAGCTCTAGTCCATTCACTTCTGTATATTATTCCTATATAAAGCTCTAGTCCATTCACTTCTGTATATTATTCCTATATAAAGCTCTAGTCCATTCACTCCTGTATATTATTCCTATATAAAGCTCTAGTCCATTCCTTCTTGTATATTATTCCTATATAAAGCTCTAGTCCATTCACTCCGGTATATTATTCCTATATAAAGCTCTAGCCCATTCACTCTTGTATATTATTCCTATATAAAGCTCTAGTCCATTCACTCCTGTATATTATTCCTATATAAAGCTCTAGTCCATTCACTCCTGTATATTATTCCTATATAAAGCTCTAGTCCATTCACTCCGGTATATTATTCCTATATAAAGCTCTAGCCCATTCACTCTTGTATATTATTCCTATATAAAGCTCTAGTCCATTCACTTCTGTATATTATTCCTATATAAAGCTCTAGTCCATTCACTTCTGTATATTATTCCTATATAAAGCTCTAGTCCATTCACTCCTGTATATTATTCCTATATAAAGCTCTAGTCCATTCACTCTTGTATATTATTCCTATATAAAGCTCTAGTCCATTCACTCCGGTATATTATTCCTATATAAAGCTCTAGTCCATTCACTCCTGTATATTATTCCTATATAAAGCTCTAGTCCATTCACTCCTGTATATTCTTCCTATATAAAGCTCTAGTCCATTCACTCCTGTATATTATTCCTATATAAAGCTCTAGTCCATTCACTCCGGTATATTATTCCTATATAAAGCTCTAGTCCATTCACTCGTGTATGTTATTCCTATATAAAGCCCTAGTCCATTCACTCCTGTATGTTATTCTTATATAAAGCTCTAGTCCATTCACTTCTGTATATTATTCCTATATAAAGCTCTAGTCCATTCACTCCTGTATATTATTCCTATATAAAGCTCTAGTCCATTCACTCCTGTATATTCTTCCTATATAAAGCTCTAGTCCATTCACTCCTGTATGTTATTCCTATATAAAGCTCTTAGTCCATTC